>NC_037289.2:15237986-15862986 GCF_000002775.5 Populus trichocarpa | reverse complement strand
CATAAATAATCTCAGATTATGAATGATCAGTAGTAGAATACACACCCCTATTATATGCAAACTTTATAAATGACAAATATTCTTCTCGATTTTTTAAATTCTTTTGAATGATAACACATAATAAAATAGTTAAAATCCAATTTACTACTTCTCTTTGACCATTCATTTGTGATGACAAGTAGTAAAAAATAAAAAAACAAAGTAGTAAAAAAATAACAAATTAGCTCCCAACTTTCCCTAAAAAACCTTCAAAAAGTAGTTAATGAATTTAACATCACAATCAGAAACAATGCTCCTAAAAACACCATGAAGTCGTATTATCTCACTAACAAATAAATCAACAACACTGGTTGCATTAACAATTTTGTGACATGATATAAATGTTTCATCTTAGAAAACCTATCTATAACCATAAAAATTAAACTCCTGCCCTTTTTTTTTTATCTAGGTAAACCTAAGAAAATTTCATGGAAATATCTTCCTAATATTCTTTAGGTATAGGTAATGGAGTATATAACCCATGCGATAAGACTTTAGATTTAGCTTGCCTACACATGATAGATCTATCATACACTCTTTGTACATCATGTTTTATTTTAGACTAATAAAAGTGTTCATGTAAAAGTTCTAAAGTCTTCCTAACACCAAAGTGTCACATTAAATTGCCCTATGAGCTTCATGCATAGAACTATCGGACATATAAATTTTATTATCTCTAAAAACAAACCATCAAGTCTTAAAACTCATCACAGTCTAACTTCTCACAAGCTTCATATACATTAGCAAAATCATTATCAGTGACATACAAATCTTTAACATATTCAAAACCCAATATTTCATATTTAAATTAAAAAAGAATGACGTATAGATAGTGCATCAATCACTATATTATCCTTACCTTGCTTGTACTTAATAATATATGAAAATGTTTCAATAAACTCTATCCACTTGACATGACTCCTATTCAACTTACCATGTCCTTTTAAATGCTTCAAGAATTCATTATCCGAATGGATAACAAATTCTTTTGGCCAGAAGTATTGTTGCTAAATTTTCAAAGTCCTCACCAATATATAAAGCTCTTTTCTATAAGTTGGGTAGTTAAATGTTGTCCATTAAGTTTTTCATTAAAATAGGCAATTGGTCACTTCTCCTTCATTAAAACAACTTAAACACCTATTCCTGAGGTATCACACTCAATCTCAAAAGCTTTAGAAAAGTCTGGTAATGCTAATAAAAATGTGTAAAATAGCCTTTCTTTAATCAAATTAAATGTGTTTTCTTGTTCAATACCCTATTTAAACTCTAAGGATTTCTTATCAACATATAAATGATGACATTCAATAAGTATCATTAAATAATCCATTGTAGATGTCAATTGGGTCAATTACAAGGTCAATGACTAGAAAGATTAAATAGGTATTTAATGGGAAGCTTTAATATTACAACAAGGAATGATCAAGCTTTAATTAATATAATCTATGGAAAGGAAAGAGCTAGTTCTTGGGCTTGAGGCATGCAAATTAGGTTTATTTTCCTAATATGTATTTTTACGTTAATGGGTATTACTTTCGACCCGACAATTGGATTTGGCTTAAAGTTTTTAAGCAGATCTTAAAGGTCATATTTTCTCTAGGGTTAAAATTTCTTAGTAAACAAACATCGAGAAGGCTTTATGGTAAAGCCTAAAAGTCACTATTTAGAATTTACAATATTTTCCTAGTTGATTTAGGATTATTTTTTATATTTTATTTAGAACTTTTTTTTTAACAGCCTTAGTTATGATGTTCTACCTAGTATAAATAGAGCTATTTAGCTTGTATTTAGAGAAATGGATTGATTATTTGAAAATAAAAATATATGTGTGAAAGTTTTCTCTTACTCTTGGTTCTTCATGTAACTTTCAGAACTTATCAAAGATTACTTCTTCATTTTTTTTTCATTCTTATACCTTTAATTCTTGGTTTGTTATAATCAACGAGCGAGGTTTTTCAATCTTATACCTTTGGTAACGAGCGAGGTTTTTTAATCTTATACCTTTGGTTCTTTATTCTTTAAAATCAACGGGTCACAATTTTTTCATCCAATAACTGTGATATTTTAGTTCAAGTAATCATTAGATCAAGTTCTTTTCAACTTAATTTTAATTTTCTTAGGTTGTGTTCAATCTTTTAATTATAAACTCCAGGGTTCTTACCCTCTTGGCTTGTATCAGTTGGTATTAGAGCTTAGCTCTAAAAGTAGGTTTTATCTATCTATGTTTATTTTGTTTTGCATCTTTGTTCTTGTTTAATTTCAAGAATATGTTTCTTTATTCTTGTTTATCAATTCTTGAATTGAGATACCTGTTAAAAAAGAAAAGAAAAATTTCAGTAAAATTATAACTACTACTAAAATAGATTAAAAAAAGAAAAAAAGAAAGAAAATGTAAATTTGGTTTATGCTGCAAATTGAAATTACAATTTATTTCAGGTCCTAAGAAAATTTCAGCTCATATCACTTTGTTTCATCAGTGATTATTTGTTTGTTTGATATTGATTTTAGATTATTTGAGTGTAGTTTCAGGTTTTATTGAATCATTCTTGAACTACTTTTTTTTTTTTTTATCTTTGTATTTGTTTTCTTGATTGTCTTGTTTTTTTTTTAATTTGTTGGTTAGATGTTAGGAACTGAAATTCTTGCTTGTTTTTGTTTAGTTATTTAAAGAACTAAATAGGCGAGAAAAAGAGGTAAAAGGAAAAAAATGTAAGACTATTATCATGAAAAGATAAATTTTGAGTGAAACACAAATAAAGTGTTATATCTTTAAGTGTAAACATATAAAAGATTGTGTGAGTTTTTATTTATTTATTTACTAACAAAAATTTCAAATTTGATGATGTCTTTCAAAGACGCTTCATCACCTAAGAAAGAGAAGAAGATCACTTTCTTTGTCTTACAGGCCATGTAATAATAATTTGAGAGGATAAATGTAATGTTCGGCGAAGAGAAGGATCAAATGGATATACAAAAGGCCACAATTGCTAGTTTGTAAGAGGAGCCATTGACACGACCAAAAGATTGATGTCTTCTCCCAAGTGTAGGAGTGTCGAAGTAATAAATAACCTGACAAGACCGAGGTCGAACCACAAGGAGGTTAACTATATAAATTATAAATAATAATAATAATAAGTTGAAGAGAGCTTTGAGATTTGATATTGATATAAGGATTAAACAATGATAAAAATAATTGTCAAGGTTAGAGGATCCACTAATGGTATTTCAAACATGTACAGTATAAACTCTTATTACTCAACTGGAAACCACACACAAAGGAGGTTCCAATCGGATTATAAATTGTTAACATGATTACATTAGTTATCTTATTCGAATAATGTTAATGCTTGTAAATGTTGTCAAGCATTAATGATTATAACTTATGTTAATAACAAATCAAGTTCCTTTCATAGCACAAGTGTCGGTTATACCATACGGTTTGGGCTATGAAAGTGCCAAGTATTTGTTGTACCAAGGTTATACAACATAAATCTAGATTAACCATTTAACAAGCAAAGTATTAAGAGTGAATAAGATAACAAATACAAAACATGTTAGTATCAAACATTAAAGTCCATGTTGAGTTTATACTATACTTATTCTTACACCATTAGTGTACCCTTTTCACCTTGACATGATAAACTTAGCTAAACATAATGAAGAAGAGAAACATAAATAAACAAGATAAGAATATAAATAAGATATAAGTTAATTGAGTAAAGGAAAGGAAATGAAAAGCATAAACAAGAGATTAATATAAACAAAACTTAAGCATTACAAAAATATAAAGAGAGAGAGCAAGAACATGATCTTGATATGAAAATCAAGATGCCTAAATGCATGGCAAATGCCTCCTTTTATAGGCCAAAATTTAGAACTATTGATTTGATGACTAATTCTTGAGTGGGTGGCCACATCTTGACTTTGTGACAATCCTTATCTTCTTGTCTGAACAAAACATCATTGATAACGTTAGAATTTGAACAGACTTAAATCATGAAAGTTCTAGGAAATTGTCTCAGCTTTCCAAAAAAAATTAGTGCATTTGGACTTCTAGAACTCGAGATATGGGCTGAACACTGAACAATGTCTGGGCTGCAGGACAAATTCTGACTTCTCTGTTGTTGCTAAGATTTGGACTTCCAAACAACAGAATTGAGTCTTGCACTTCCCATGAATGTTTTAGGCCCATGTCTTAGCTTTCTATCCATATAAACCAAATTGAAATCCAAGATCTACAACTCCAGATATGACCTAATGACTGAACAGTGTTCCAGTTTGGACTGAACCAGCATCTCTTTTCTAAACTTAACCCTCTCTTTGTCTTCTCAATTTCAGTAGTTCAACTCATCAATCAATCCTTTGATTTATGTGATAGGCCTGCATTTAAGATGAACATTTACCATAAATTAAAGGTATCTTATAGTATCAGACTTGTTATTATAAAACATGCTTTAATTAAGAAGTTATTAATACTTCAAGTGCAAACTAATGATATAAAACCTTGATAAAAATACACTTTTAAGTACTAATCACACCCTCCAACCAGCTTATTACTAGTCCCTAGTAATCAAAGCGTTAAAATAGAAAAACAATTTGCAAGTTCCACAAAGCAAGGCATTCATAATTTAATTTCCATTAATCTATCTAGATAAACAAACTCTCATTAAATTTATATATCTGCTCAATACCTCTTAAATAAAATATTAATAAACCTTCCTTTTTATGTGCTCAATGTATGATAACATAGATGATGAGGCTTTTATTGATAGAAAACAATATTATGTTCTAATGTTTAAGGATAACTTCCTTGGGTTGGGATTATTATCTTTTTTTCTCTTTTTTTTTAATATATATACATATAACTTAAAACACAATGCATCTTTAACCCATGTAACGAGCTTTCGGCTAATGACTCCTAGACCAGTTGGTCTTAGGGCATTAGGTGTTGAGACACCCCTACGAGCTTAGTAACTCGGGTTGCAGATACTGATATGTAGATAGTGCAATGTTTGATTCCCTTAAGCTTTTCTCCTTAACCCATGTAACAAGCGTTGGATCAATAGCTCCCAAGTCAGTTGACTTTAGGATATTAGGTGTTAAAACACCCATTCGGGCTTAATTGCTTAGGTTAGGGAGGCTACGAAACTAAACTTATCTATGTTTTTATTATCATCAATATTATCATATTTTTTTTGCAAATTATATACGATCCCTTTCCCTTAGTTGTTACCTTTAACAAAAGAACATAAATAATGTAATAATCCAATGTGCAACCCATAATCATATGTTAAAGTGTGTGTGTGTGAAAATGAAGGTTTAAGAATACTTGTTAAATGAGTATATGGGCAGAATCAAGTGATAACAATGCGAGAGTTTGTAAACCTAAATATTTCAAGAAGTATTCTGATAGACCTTGATAAGAATATTTACTAAGATGCGTCTCAAAAGTCAATAAAATTCCTCCTTACTCTGCCATCCTAATAATAGTTGTCAAATGGTTTTAATAATAGCAAAAACAGTTAGTAAGTTAGTTTTTTTTTTTAATGTCAACCACTACCCTCTCCCCCCAATCAGAACGAGACATTGTCCTCCATGTCATAAGGTAGAAAGATAGAGTATAGAAGACATCACCTGAAACAACGAACACTGACAAACCTGAAACACACTTAAACAAATATAAGAAATAACAAAACAAAATAATATGCTATTAATAAAACCAAAAGACACAAGGATTCACAAACGAAGGCTCAAATCCAATCTAAGCTTTTTACGACTTTCCTTAGTTGACCAATTTACGTGACTCATGGAGGGATCAATTATAGGGATGAAAGATTGTAGTTGGTCAATCAATTATTTAGCAGTAGCAGCAGAGATTATAATTTGTCATGCCGAAGATGTTAGAAATTCCTGTTCCACAGCTTGATCAAGAAAAGATAACAAATTATCATAAAAACCATTAACATTTAACAGACCTATGGGTTTATGGTGAATGTGCAGTTGGGCCCAAGAGGAAATATGAAAAATCTCTTTCAATGTGCCCAGACCTCCTGGTAAGGCAATGAAGGTGTCAGCATGGTTAAACATTGCATTCAATCGATCAGACATTGTGGAGACCTATAGTTCCTCTCCAATTGTTTCTTCAATGATGTCCCCTTTTGCTAAAGCTTTGGGGACGACCCCCAAAACTTGACTACCTCCTAAAAATGTAGCTATTGACACACCCCCATTAACCCAAGGCTGCCTCCCCTATACACTAAATGAATCTTTCTCTCAGCTAGTACCTGACCAAGATGATTTGCTGATTCTAAAAACTCTTTCTCTTTCCCAGGACTAGATCCACCGAAAACACAAATATTTCTTATGTGATGACTTGAGGAACCTGCCATTTCTACAAACTTCTATATCTGTTGAAAATATGGGTTGAGTAGAAATGAAGGGAAGGAAGAGAAGATTTTATAGATGAGAAGTTGAAAATGCAATCATACCACCTATATGTAGGCCAACTAAAGTCTCTCTCTCTCTCTCTCTTTATTTATTTATTTTGAAAAAGCATGTGTATGTACAGGTAGTTGTGATTGTGGCTCACATCTTTCCTTGGTTTTACGTTCAAGAACGACTTAAACACCCTCTATGGGTCGAGGATAGGCTTCCCATCCAGTTTTCTTAAAAACTGGCAAACAAGGTCTTTTATAGTCAGATTCCTAAGACTAAGTCGGTCATGTTCTTTATGGAATTATGGCCATAAATCATGAATTGCATGATGCACATCTCCACTAGGATACTTCTCAAGAGTAAATAGAAGATTATCTAATGACCCTTACTCAGGCCATCCTTAATGAATTGTATTTTATCTTCACGGTTTACAGATACCATTCCTAAAGAACAACATTGCGCATTACAAGTCCATCTGGGACATCGGTGACAGACTTTCAATCGTTTTGCACGATGTTTCTTTGCAAAAGTGCTTTTACCTGTCCCAAGCATATATGAAATGAAAGAATTAGAAGACTCACCTGATAATCGGACCTTTGCTTCAATCAGCCAACGAATATCTTCAGGAATTCCATGATTCATTAACAACCTCAATCTTGCACACTTAGCACTGTAAATTTTTGTAATCGCATTCTGAGGCAGAGCGGGAAAATACTTTTTCAATTTTTCAAGAGTAGTGTCCATTTTCAAATAAGAATTGAAGAAGAGATTTAAAGAAGGGAGAAAGAGCAAAGAATTGCACAAATATATATACAGATATAAGTTATTATGGGAAACTGAAAGAACCAACTTAAGTCACGGAGTACCGTTATTCGCCATTTGACAGGGGTGAGAGAGACTAGCAAAATAAAAGTTACACCAAAACGAAACACAAAACAATGTGAGAAAAAGAATCAATCTTTATATACAGGATCACTCAATTCAATAGAGTCATTTTCAACTAAAAAATTGTCAAAGTAAACTTTCAAACGATGTCCATTTACCTTGAAAACATTGCGAGTCTTTGGATTCTCGATATCATAGACCCCATATGGATACACATGTTTCACAATAAAAGGACCACTCCATCTTGATCTTAGTTTTCCAGGAAATAAATGGAGTCGAGAATTATAAAGCAAGACCTTTTTTTACCAATATTGAATGTTTTTCTCAGTATTTTCTTGTCATGAGACTCTTTGATTCTTGCTTTATGAATTCTTGAATTTTTATATGCATCATTTCTTATTTCCTCAAGCTCATTTGTAATTTTCGCAGCTGACTAGCATCATCAAGGTTAGAATTGAAAGCTTTAATAGCTCTATAAGCTTTATGTTCAAGATCCACATGCAAATAACAAGGTTTTCCATAGACTAGTCTATAAGGTGACATACCTAATGATGTTTTATAAGCAGTTCGATAAGCCTAAAGTGAATCATTAAGTCTTAAAGACCAATCTTTTGTATTAGGGTTCACTGTTTTCTCCAAGATATGTTTGATCTCCCTATTAGCAATCTCTATTTGTCCACTTGTCTGAGGGTGATAAGGGTGGCAACTTTGTGTGTGATTCCATATTTCTTCATTAAAGACTCAAATGGCTTGTTGCAGAAATGTGTTCCACCATCACTTATCATAGCTCGAGGGATTCCAAATTGACTCAAAATATTTTCTTTCAAGAACTTTATCACTGTTTTGTGGTCATTGTTTCGACTTGGAATTGCCTCTATCCATTTTGAAACATAATCTACTGTGACTAATATGTACAAGAAACCAAATGATGGAGGAAATGGACCTATGAAATCTATACCCCAACAGTCAAAGATCTCAATGACAAGAATAGGATTTAAAGGCATCATGTGACGTTTTGAAATAGATCCCAACTTTTGACAATTTTCACAAGTCTTGCAGAATGCATGTGAGTCCTTGAACATGGTGGGCGAGTAAAATCCACTTTGTAAGATTTTTGCAGTTGTCTTTCTTGATGAGAAATGACCCCCACATGCCTCAGAATGATAGAATTTAATGACATTACTTACCTCATTGTCAGGAATGCATCTTCGAAATATTTGATCAGGACAATATTTGAATAAATAAGGGTTATCCTGATAAAAGTTCTTCACTTCGTTCAAGAACTTTCGTCTTGGGTACTCCAATGAGCTGGCAATTGTCCTGAAACAAGAAAATTAACAATATTAGCAAACCAAGGCATTGTAGAGATGGAAAGTAAATATTCATCAGGAAAGTAGTCATCGATCGGTGTGATGTCAGATCTTGAATCTGTTGTCAATCTTGACAAATGATCTGCGACAACATTTTCGGTGCCTTTCTTATCTTTGATTGTGATATCAAATTCTTGAAGTAACAAAATCCACCGCACCAATGTAGCCTTATAATCTTTCTTAGAAAGAAGATATTTCAATGCTGCATGATCACTAAAAACAACAACAGGTGAGCCAACAAGATAAGACCTGAATTTTTCACATGCAAATACTACTGCAAGTAATTCTTTTTCAGTGGTGGTGTAATTCATTTGAGTACTATTTAAAGTTTTACTTGCATAGTAAATCACATAAGGTTTCTTATCTTTTCTTTGTCCCAAGACAGCACCCATGTCATAATCACTAGCGTCACACATAATTTCAAAAGGTAATGACCAATCAGGAGGTTGAATGACAGGAGCAGAAGTAAGCAAGTTTTTAAGTTTAACAAAGGCTTCTTCACAATGTTCAGTCCATTCAAGAATATTATCCTTTGTTAGAAGGTTACTCAAGGGCTTAGATATCACACTAAAATCTTTGATGAACCTTCTATTAAAACCAGCATGTCCTAAGAATGATCTAACATCTTTAATAGATTTTGGTGTTGCCAAGTTAGTAATTAACTCGATTTTAGATTTGTCAACCTCAATTCCTTTCGATGAAACAATGTGACCAAGTACAATGTCGTTTGTTACCATAACGTGACATTTTCCCCAATTCAGTACACGATTCTTCTCTTCACACCTGGTCAAAACCTTTTCTAAGTTAGTTAAACAATCATCAAATGAATCGCCAAAAATAGAAAAATCATCCATAAAAATTTCAAGAAAACGTTCAACCATATCACTAAATATACTGAGCATGCATCTTCGAAAAGTGGCTGGTGCATTACATAATCCAAAAGGCATCCTTCGATATGTAAAAGTACTAAGTGGACATGTGAAAGTAGTCTTCTCTTGATCTTCCAATGCAATTTCAATTTGGTTGTAACCTAAATAGCCATCTAGGAAATAATAAAATTCATGACCTGCAACTCTTTCTAGGATTTGATCCATGAAAGGTAAAGGAAAATGATCTTTTCTAGTCATTGAATTAAGTTTCCTATAGTCAATGCACATGCGCCAACCAGTAATAGTCCTAGTTGGAATTAACTCATTTTTTTCATTTGTTATCACAGTGACTCCAGACTTCTTGGGTACAACTTGGGTAGGACTTACCCATTTGCTGTCAGAAATTGGATAAATGATTCCATTATCTAGAAGCTTAATGACTTCATTTTTTCACTACTTCTTTTATATTAGGATTAAGCCTTTGTTGCATTTCTCTAGAGGGTTTAACATTTTCCTCCAAATAAATCATGTGTGCAAATCAAAGGACTAATTCCTTTTATGTCAGCTATGGTCCATCCTAATGCATTTTTGTGCATTTTCAAAGCTTGTAATAACTTACCTTCTTGATGTGCATTAAGTTTGGAAGAGATTATTATCGGAAAAGTTTCATTTTCTCCCAAAAATAAGTATTTGAGATTGAATGGTAACAACTTCAAATCAGGTTTTGGTGGTTGAACACTTGAAGGTATGGACTCAATTGATCGTGGTGGCAATTCCTCAATTTTCGATCTCCAACTATTTGCCTTTGATTCTTCCTGAAAATAAACCATTTGCAAATCGTCAGATTCATCAATATCAGTTTCATTGGAAGTGGTTTGAAATTGATCATGAACTAATTTTTCAGTAAAGTCCACTTCCTGTAAATCATTATCATCTCCAGGTTACTTGCAAATGTTGAAAATATTCATCTCCAATGTCATGTTTTCAAATGATAGCTTCATCAGTCCATTCCTACAATTAATCAATGCATTATAAGTTGCAAGAAACGGACGTCCTAAAATAACAGGAAATGAATTACATGCTTCAACAGGTTGTGTATCCAAGACAATAAAATCCACAGGGTAAATGACAACTTGTACTAACATATCCTCAACTATTCTTCTAGGCACTTTTACAGATCTATCAGCAAGTAAGAGAGTTACAGAAGTTGGTTTTAACTCACCTAGATTGAGACTCTGAAAAACTAAATATGGAAGTAAATTCACACTAGCTCCAAGATCAAGTAAAGCTCTTTCAATTTTATGTTCTCCAATAAAGTAAGAAATTGTAGGACAACCAGGGTATTTATATTTCAAAGCATTATTGTTTTGAAGAATGACACTTACTTGTTCGGCTAAAAAGGCTTTCTTTTTTACATTCAATTTTCTCTTCACAGTGCACAGATCTTTCAAAAATTTAGCATAAGAAGGTACCTGTTTAATACCATCTAGTAAAGGTATATTGATCCTTACCTGCTTTAAAGTTTCAAAGATTTTAGAGTTGTGATTGACTTTCCTTTGTTTGGTCATAACATGAGGAAATGAAAGTGCTGGCAGGGAATCAGTCTTTTCTTTGCAATGTTCAGATTCAACCCCTTCCTTACCCTTAGAGATTAACTCATCATATTTCTCATAAGGTTCAAGATTGAGTTTTTCAATAACCTTACCACTGCGAAGAGTGATGACTGATTTGGCTTGATCCTTCCGGAACTACTTGCATTTGCATTGTATTGCCCATTTGGATTTTTCTGTGGTTGAGATGGAAACTTACCTTTCTCTTGAAAACTGAGAGCAAATGTGAATTTTGCAAGAGTATCTTTAAAATCTGTCATGCTTTGAGCAAGTTGAATGTTAATTGTCTCTTGCTTTTCAATGAATGCATGCAATGTTTCCTCAAGATTTCTTCTAGGAGGTGGAGCATAAGGAGGTGCATATCCATGGGAATTTTGGAAATTATGGTGTGCTTGAAACGGTGGCTGTGAAGTTTGTGCATCACTCTTCCAACTGAAATTTGGGTGATTTCTCCAACCAGGGTTATACGTTTGTGAGTATGGGTTATGATTGGGCCTTTGAAAACTATTTAAAGCATGGACTTGTTCATGGAGACATTCCTTAAAAGAAGGCAAAGTTGGACAGTCATTAGTTGAATGTTCATTGGTTTCACAGATTTGACACACAATGTTTAATTGACCACTCTTTTTCAATTCTAGTGTCTCGACTTTTCTAGCTAAAGATGCAAACTTGGTTTAGAGGTCATGATCTTCCTTAAGGTTGTACATACCTTCACTAGATTTATGAGGTTGGGTTTTACTTGGTGCCTCATAAGTGCCTGTAGTGTTCCAATTTTGAGCATTTTCAGCTAGCAAGTCTAGGTACTCCATTGCTTCATTAGGGTCTTTATCTTTAAAAGTTCTATTGTACATCAATTCAACAATTTGCCTATCTCTAGGCGTTAACCCTTCATAAAAATGTGAAACCAATCTCCATTTTCAAAACCATGATGATGGCAAGTATTAAGCAAGTCTCGATACTTATCCCAACATTGGTAAAATGTTTCTCCTGGTTTTTGAGTGAAAGTGATGATTTGTCTTTTGAAAGAGTTTGTTCTATGAGACGGAAAAAACTTCTTTAAAAATTGTTGTTGCATTTCATTCCAAGCACGAATAGATCCTGATCTCAAATTTTATAGCCATGTTTTAGCTTTATCTTTTAATGAAAAAGGAAAAAGCTTTAATCTGATAGTGTTCATGCTACAATTTGAGTCATTATAGGTGTTACAGACCTCCTCAAATTCCCTTCAATGCAAGTATGAATTTTCTAGATCTAAACCATGAAAAGAAGGTAAAAGTTGAATAATGTCTGGTTTAAAATTAAAATGAGATGCATCAGGGGGGAAAACTATGCATGAGGGTGCACTTGTTCTTGTGGGATTCATGTGGTCTCTAAGTGTTCTCACACGATTATTCTCATTATGAAGCGACTGATTATCTTCTTCGGCCATATTTTCGGAAAATGATGAGGATACCCTACAAAGTCTACCACTTAATGTACATGACCAAACTCTCATGCACGTGTAGGAAGAGAATAAAAGGAAGAAGAAAACAAAAGAAAAAGAAACAAAACAAAAGAAACAAAGTTAGATACAAAAAAACTGAAAAGAGAAAATAAAATAAATATTATAATTTATACAAGAGTTTACCTCCCCGGCAACGGCACCAAAAACTTGACACGACCAAAAGATTGATGTCTTCTCCCAAGTGTAGGAGTGTCGAAGTAATAAATAACCCGGCAAGACCGGGGTCGAACTACAAGGAGGTTAACTATAATAATAATAATAATAATAATAATAATAATAATAATAATAATAAAGCGAGCTTTGAGATGTGATATTGATATAAGGATTAAACAATGATAAAAACAATTGTCAAGGTTAGAGGATCCACTAATGATATTTCAAACAAGTAAAGTGTAAACTCTTATTATTCAACTGGAAACCACACAGAAAGGAGGTTCCAATCAGATTATAAATTGTTAACATGATTACATTAGCTATCTCATTCGAATAATGCTAATACTTGTAAATGTTGTCAGGCATTCATGATTATAACTTATATCACTACCAGAAATTCGCTAAATACCAACGGATTTACCGACGGAATATTTTCTGTCGGTATTTTGAGGTCGAAATTACCGACGGCCATTTTCCGTCCGTAATTCAGTCGGTAAAAACCGACGAAAACTTTTCCATCCGTAATTCAGTCGGTAAATACCGACGGAAATTTTCCGTCGGTATTTTACCGACTGAATTACAGACGAAAAAGTTTCCGAATTTAAAAAAAGGCGGGTCGCTGACGTGGAGGTTTTGGCGGGTTATTTTTTTCCTACGGAATCGCCGACGGATTCAAAAAGACTGCCCGTACAGTGCCCGTAAAGTGATGTGACCGGTTCGCCGTTTAAATTTCCGACGGACTCACCGAGGGATTTGAAATGGTAGATCCGTATGGTGACATGTCTATGTTTCCGTCAGAATCACCGGCGTAATAACCAACGGAGTGTCCGTCGGTAAAACCGTCAGAAAAAGTTAATATATGACAGCTCTGCCGACCCTCTCATCCCCTATTTCTCCTTCTTCTTCCTCATCCCAACTCTCCCCATCTACAAACAACCAGCCCCCCTCCCCCCCCCCCCAAAAAAAATCTTCCTCATATCAGCACAACAAGTTATATTTCTTGAAGTTTTGTGGTCACAGCATCCGCGCGTGTTCTGATTTACCGACGGATTTTATCAATTTTTGTAAGTAATTATATCTTTTTAAATTTTAACATTGAATTAAATGTCAATTTTATTGTTTTTTAAGTATATGTATTTTGTTAGTAGATGTACATGTTTTATTGTTATTTCTCAAACAAACTTGTAGTATATGAATGTATAATTTTGTACATGTTATGGTTTGTTTTAGATTTTGTAAGATTGTATTTGTTTGTAAATTGTTATTTCTTTATGGAATTACCGAATTACATGTGCTATTTTGAAATAATTAATAGCTTGCTTAATGGGCCCGTTTAAAGTTTTATCAATGGTATTGCGGAGTGGTAATTTCTGTAAATGTATATTTTTTAATTCGTATGAACGTTGATAAATGATAATGAATATTTAATATTTATGAGAAGTTGTGATTGGTTTGTTGGATAATCTCGAGTTAAAGTAATATTTGTACAAGTTTATTTACCTAACTTAGTTAATTAATACATGATGTCATCATAATTTTATAGAGGTTCGATATAAGTCATGGATGATCGTTCATGGATGTATCGAGATTCACCCCAAGGATTGCGGAGGATGGATTATTGTAATGGGGTTCAGGGTTTTATTAATTTCGTAACATCTATTCCCAGAAATTTTACTGGAGGCGGTATTAGGTGTCCATGCAGGAAGTGTGAAAATAAAAAGTATCTGCATCCAGATGTTGTAATGATGCATCTTCTACACAAAGGGTTTATGGAGAATTACCAGTGTTGGTATGCACATGAAGAAGTATTTGTTAGCGAGAGTGAGAGGAGAATGGAAGAAACGGTGGTTGGGTCTACTTCTAGTGCTAGCAACGTGCATGAAATGGCAAATGACAACACTAATCCTTACAGAAATATGGTTATGGATGCAATGAGAATGAATCAAGGTAATGGCAGTCAATGTCCAATCGTAGAAGAAGAACCTAATGTAGATGCAGCTAGGTTTTTTGATTTGTTGAAAGATTCTGACGAACCATTATGGGATGGCTGCACGAACCACAGTAAATTATCGGCCGTAGCACAGGTGTTCACCATCAAGTCAGATCACGGGTTGAGTGAGGCCGGGTATGACAAGATTATTGAATGGGCAAGAAGCATTTTACCTGAAGGGAACAGGCTGAAAGAGAACTTCTATGCTGCGAAGTCCATGATGAAACCCCTCGGTTTAGGATACCAGAAAATTGACATGTGCCCTAACTTCTGCATGTTATATTACCTTGATAATGCTGAGATGACCGAGTGCATGACATGCGGGCATTCCCGTTACAAACCTAGAACTGGCAGGGGAAAGACTCTAGTGGCATATAAAAAACTTAGATACTTCCCGATCACACCTAGACTGCAGAGGTTATTCATGTCACCAAGGACTGCTGAGCACATGACATGGCACCAAGCACACCATGCGGTTGATGGAGTGATGGTTCATCCTTTTGACGGCGAAGCGTGGAAACGCTTTAACAGTGTTCATCCTCACTTTTCAGCTGAATCAAGGAATGTGCGTCTTAGGGTTGTGTACAGACGGATTCAACCCATTTGGGTCATTTGCTGCTCCTTATTCTTGTTGGCCGGTCATACTCACAGTTTATAACTTGCCACCGGGAATGTGTATGAGGCCGGAGTTCATGTTTTTATCTACTGTCATACCCGGTCCAAGAAGCCCGGGGCGGAATATAGATGTTTGTCTTCGACCGTTGATTGATGAGTTGGCGCAGTTGTGGTCCTCCGGAGCTCTGACTTATGATATATCGAGGAAACAAAATTTCCTTCTGAGGGCGGCATTGATGTGGACTATCAATGATTTTCCAGCTTATGGAATGCTTTCTGATTGGAGCACGCATGGGAAACTCGCATGTCCATACTGCATGGAAAACAACAAGGCATTCACGCTAGCAAATGGAGGTAAAGCTTCTTTTTTTGACTGTCACCGTCGCTTCTTGCCACTTCATCACAGGTACAGAAAGAACAGAAAAGATTTTTTTGTTGGCAAAGTTGAAAAAGATGTTGCATCCACGCGTCTTTCTGGTGAAGAATTGCATGATGTTGTCTCAGAGTACGGTGACATTGTGTTTGGCCTTCAATCAGGAAAGCAAAAGTTTCCTGGTTTTGGTTTGACCCATAATTGGGTAAAGCGAAGTATCTTTTTTGAGCTTCCTTATTGGAAGACCAATCTGCTTCGCCATAACCTTGACGTCATGCACATCAAAAAGAACATGTTTGAGAATATTTTCAACACCGTCATGGATGTGAAGGGGAAGACAAAGGACAACCTCAAGGCTAGATTGGATATAGCTTTATATTGTAACCGAAAAAATATGGAGTTGGTTTATGATGAGTCACGGGTTGCAAAACCAAGAGCAAGCTTCGTGTTGGAGAAAAACGCACAACTGCTAGTCTACAAATGGCTTAAGAGTCTGCGTTTTCCGGATGGACATGCATCGAACATATCAAGGCTGGTTAATATAGAGGACTGCAGATTGTATGGAATGAAGAGTCATGACTGCCACGTGTTTATGCAAACACTCATCCCATTAGCTTTTCGTGATTTGTTGCCAAAGGGAATATGGGATGCACTCACGAAGATCAGTCATTTCTTCAGAGATATATGCTCCAGCAAGTTGAATGTTGATCACATTGAGAGGCTTCAAACAAATATCGTCGAGACACTATGCAAACTTGAGATGATATTCCCTCCATCATTTTTTGACTCAATGGAGCATCTCCCTATACATCTACCGTTCGAGGCAAAAGCTGGAGGACCGGTCCAATATAGATGGATGTACCCATTCGAACGGTTAGATATTATAGTTGCAATGTAATTCATATATTAAAGTATTTTATATGTTTTTCTTAATTGAAAATACTTGATTAATATTTCAATGCAGGTACTTGTTTAATCTCAAGAAAAAGGTTAAGAACAAGGCGCATGTTGAGGCTTCGATATGTGAGGCCTATATTGTTGAGGAGATCTCAACATTTATCTCGTACTATTTCGAACCTCATCTGAGAACGAGAATCAATCGCGTTCCACGGCATGATGATGGCGGTGAAGTGCCTTCCAGTGGGAACGTGTCAATATTCTCCAATACTGGACGACCCACACCTAAAAATGCCGTAAGAGGAAGATATTTGTCGGAAATAGAGTTCAAACAAGCACACAACTATGTTCTATTTAACTGTGATGAGCTGAGACCTTTTATTCAGTAAGTTTATACTAATTAAACTTTGTTAGTAATATACTGTTAATTATATATTGTAATATCATACACTCATTATCACTTGCAGGCAACATCGTCAATTTTTGCTCTCCAATAACTCACAGCTGACTGAATCCCAGATCTTTCAATTACAAGATGAGAAGTTTGCCACGTGGTTCAGAACACATGTAAGCACTATCACAAACTCATTATAACTTGCAAAATTACTGTACGTATGCATGTCATTACGAGATTCTCGTTCATTTACTGTTTATTGATGTACATTACATGCAAGGTTTATCAAATGGGAAGGAGTGCACCTAAGTCATTGTCTTTACTAAGCCTGGGGCCTGAAAGAAAATGTAAGTGCTACAACGGGTATTTTGTCAATGGATATGTTTTCCATACTGAAGAATACGGGCAAGGAAGAAAGACATACAACAGCGGTGTTTGTGTTAAGGGATCCACTAGTAGTGAGTTAGAAGTTGACTACTATGGTAGATTAGAAGAGGTCGTCGAACTGCAATATCATAACGAGCAGAATATAGTGTTTTTATTCAAATGCTATTGGTATGACACGACTGACAGAGGAATCAGAGTTGATCCGCACTATGGTCTGGTCGAAATCAACTCAAAAGCTAGACTCCGCAACATAAACGATGTCTTTGTTTTCGCAAAGCAATGTCAACAAGTTTATTACACATACACCCCTTCATTTAGAAAGGATCGATCAAGAGTGGATTGGTTGTCCGTTTTAAAAACGAAACCCCGGGGTCGTGTCGAGGTTGTTCAGGATGAGAACGAAGACACAAGTGTGCGAGATGAAGTCTTTCAAGTTAGTGAGGTGGTTGAACCATATCGAGTTGCTCCTTCGATTGAATTGGAAGAAAATTCAAATTTTCGTGTTTTCGATGATAGTCTTGTTGATGTTGACGCAGATGAGTTAAATTTTGTTTTGAGCTCTAACGGACAACCAAATATCGATGAAGAAGATGATATTCATATTGAAGATTGCGATGAAGGTGATGACAATTCAATTGATGACGAAGAAGAAGAAAATTCTGACTAACTACCAAAATGAAGCCCTATGTAAAACCCTTTTTTACATGGAATTTAGATTATGAATGATATATATATTTTGAAACACAAAATATTTATCACTTGAAATAATTAGTTGAAATGCCACAATTATGATGGATAATATATTTTGTGACATGAAATAATTACTTGAAATGCCACCAGATCACCGACGGCCACACCGACGGCCTTAAGTCCGTCGGCATTTCACAGAGAGTTCGAAAATAATTACTTGAAATGCCACCATATCACCGACGGCCACACCGACGGCCTTAAGTCCGTCGGTGTTTCACAGAGAGTTCAAAAATAATTACTTGAAATGCCACCATATCACCGACGGCCACACCGACGGTCTTAAGTCCGTCGGTGTTTCACAGAGAGTTCGAAAATAATTACTTGAAATGCCACCCAATTACAGACGACAACACCGACGGACTAATTCCGTCGGTGTTTCACAGAGAGTTCGAAAATAATTACTTGAAATGCCACCCAATTACAGACGGCAACACCGACGGAATTAGTCCGTCGGTGTTTCACAGAGAGTTCGAAAATAATTACTTGAAATGCCACCACATCACCGACGGACACACCGACGAATTTAAATACGTCGGTAAGTTGTCGGTGGTTTAATTTTACCGACAATATTACCGACGGACTGCGCGAATTTCAAAGGGTTGCGCATTAAATGCGCCTCTGACCGCGTAATATTGCCGACGGAATTACCGACGGACAACGAAAAATATGGAGGGTCATTAAAAATTTTGGTGCGAAATTCAAAATTTGCCGACGGATTTTTAGCACATCACCGACGGAATAAATTAAAATAATAATTAATTTTATATCCGTCGGTGAAGCCGTCGGTAAAACTGCCATATAAGTTCAAGTGACCGCCCGTTCAGTTCATTTTTTCTTCTCCTTCGTTTCTCACCTTAAGCTTTTGATTTTTTTCCTCTCCATTCTTCAAAGCTTTCACCTCCAATCTCTAGTAAGTTTTCTTCATCATCTTCATCAGTTTAAAAGGTTAGTGTTTTCTCTATTTCATTTTACTTTAATAGTTTTTTTTGCTATTTTTTTGGTTATTGTTTTTTGTTTTGGTGTATTTTTTGTAATGTAGATAAAGTCTATAGTTGTTTTTGCATAATTCATTGCTAAAGTATATAGTTTTTTTTTTGAATTTTTTGAATATTTTTTATTGTTGTATTGGCATAATTATTATTAGTTAATTTGTTGAATTTTTATTGTTAATGTTGAATTTACCATAGAATTAGTAATTGAATATGTTGGAATAATTATTAATTTTACTTTATTATTGCATGATTTGTGTTTAATTTGTTCCATTTATTTTGATTGTTATTCTAGAGTTTTTTTTTTAATTTATTGTTTTGTTGTATTGGCATAATTATTGAATAATTACTTGAATTGTAATTGTTAATGTTGAATTTACCGTAGAATTAGTAATTGAATATGTTGGAATAATTATTAGTTTTACTCTATTATTGCATGCTTTGTGTTTAATTTTTTCCATTTATTTTGATTGTTATTCTAGAGTTTTTTTTATTTTTTATTTTGTTGTATTGGCATAATTATTGAATAATTACTTGAATTGTAATTCTTAATGTTGAATTTACCTTAGAATTAGTAATTGAATATGTTGGAATAATTAGTATAGATTGGGTAAATTGGTTGTGGCTATTGTTAATATGTGCAGGTTTGTGGTTTTGGGTAGTATCCGTTATAGGAGAGGTGCTGTCAAATTTTTTTTTTCATTTGAATTTAATTATATAATTATTTGTATCAAATTGTGTAGATGCGTAGAACAAAAACCAGAGCTGGTCGCTTAGGTGCGGTCGCAGCTAGTTCGTCTAGCAGCGAGGATGATATTTCCTTAGGTGCCTCTCAAGAAAAGGCACCTACACCACCTGCGCCGTCAACCGATGCTGCCTCTTCCAGCGGTACTTCACAGCGCAGAGGCGGCGTGCCTTCGCAGCGGAATCAATTTACCCGCAAGTACGAGGCACAGTGGAAGGACGACCTTTCAATGTAAGTTTGTTAAGGTTTTAGTTTTTTTAAAAAAAATTACAACATAATTTATCAAGTAATCACTATTGAATTTATTTCATTTATTTTCAGGTTTACAAACATTGAAGCCGCCCGAGTAATATCATCGGTGTTTAAATCATCGATGGAGATTCCATTATTTCAATGGAGTCAGATATCCAAGCATCCTGAATGGATGCCTCAAATCAATGCATGGTTTAACAAGTTTGAGGTTGGTATTAATTTATAATTTTCAGCTTATTAATATAATTGTAAATAAATTATTATTTTTATTTAAACTTGTTTATTTATACAAAGCACAAATTCTGCTGGGACATTGAGCATAACGCTGTTGTGAGGAGGGTGTGGGAAAATCACGCGGCAACTAGGTAAGATCGAAAACAATACAGGATTTTTTAGACAAAATTTTATGTTTCGAAATGTAATTTTTGGTTGCGTGAAGCAGGTTGCGTGATTTTTGGTATGAAGCACAGAAAAAGGCAAAAAAAAACCGCGAGGGATAGGGGTTTCCAAGGCTGGAACAATGTTGCGGTTTGGAGGGATTTCAAACCGATATACATCCCGGAAGATATATGGCCGCACTATCTTGAGCACGTGACGTCTGAGCGGTTCACACGACGCTCACAGTCCGGTGCTGGCAACCGAAATCGGCCAATTCATGGCTGGGTGACAACTCACACTGGCGGCTCCGTTCCGTTTGCTGCAATGCGAAACGGATGGTAAGATTAATTTAAATGAAATATATCGTTAAATTCAGTTGTTGTTAATATATCTTTTTTCATTATAGGCTGCGTCTCTTGGACGTGAGCCGAGCCCGATGGAGCTGTTTGTGGAGACGCACGTGCGGAGTCAAGACCGCCAGAAGGGGGCGCAACAGTTCGTTGATAACCGTGCTCAGTATTTCGTGGTATGTTTGTTCAACCATTTTATTTTGTAAGTTATTATGTAAGTTATTATGTTTATTGTATTGAATATGATGATTACTTTTTTTATTATTATTTTCAGGAGACCTACAATAATCGGTTGAGGGAGAGATACGGGGACGATACTTTGACCCATCCGGAATTCGATCCGGATTTGTGGATGGAGGTTGGCTCGTCAGGTGGACCCGATAAAAATCGGGTTTACGGGCTCTCCAACACTACGGCCGACAACTTGCGGTCGACCCGTAGTTTTTCAACCGTTGGGAGCTCCCAATCAATATCGAGCTCCCAATCTAAGGAGTCCGTGGCTTTGCAGCAACTCACCGAGAAATACGATAACCTACAAGTGGAGTACGCACAACTCAAAGCGTCTCATGCACAACAAAGAGCGGAACAAAGAGCGGAGTCTGAGCAATTCAAAGCGTCTCAAGCACAACAAAAAGCGGAGTATGAAGCGGCTCAGGAACAGCAGAAAGCGGCTCAGGAACAGCAAAAAGCGGCTTATGACCAGCTTTACGAAATGATTATGAAATTGTCAAATAGCGGAACATGTGCGCCTAATCCTTTTTGGCCGTATAACCACCAGCCTCCGCCAGGATCTCCTCCTCCTCCTCAAGCTCCATCATCTTTATATTAATTTGTAATAAACATTATTTACCTTTAAAACTTCATTTATTATTTTTCTTGAAACATATTCAGTTTGTAATGAATATTATTTAACTTTGTTTTTTTTTTTTTATGTTTAATAAAAATTTTATTTGCATAATTGGTTTGTATAACAATTAATTTATATAGTTTTATATTATATATCCTAAATAATTTTTTAAAAACAAATTAAGAAAAAAACTATTACCAAGGATTTCACCGACGGATGAATTCGGTCGGTATTTTAAACTTTCACCGACAGAATTACCGACGGAATTATTCCGTCGCCATTTAACAGTAGCTTCTACCATTACCGACGAAGTTACAGACGGAAATATTCCGTCGGTATTTCATACATTCACCGACCGATTTAACGACGGCTATTTTCCGTCGGTAATTGTAACGTCACCGACGGAATGAAAATCCGTCGGTATATTTCAAGCGGGAATCTTTTTTTTTTGGCGCGCACGTTCCGTCTGTAAAACCGTCGGTAAATGTTTTTTTGTTTTTCCGACTGATATACCGACGGAATGGGGAATCACCGACGAAGGTAAAGCCGGCGGACGTATTCCGTCGGTGATGACGTCGGTAAAAAAATCACCGACGAACTTCTAATCACAGACCGACGGAATTTTTCCATCGGTAAAACTGTGAAATCTTGTAGTGTATTAACAACAAATCAAGTTCCTTTCATAGCACATATGTCGGTTATACCATACGGTTTGGGCTATGAAAGTGCCAAGTATTTGTTGTACCAAGGGTTATACAACATAAATCTAGATTAACCATTTAACAAGCAAAGTATTAAAAGTGAATAAGATAACAAATACAAAACATGTTAGTATCAAACATTAAAGTCCATATTGAGTTTATACTATACTTATTCTTACACCATTAGTGTAACCTTTTTACCTTGACATAATAAAGTTAGCTAAACATAATGAAGAAGAGAAACATAAATAAATAAGATAAGAACATAAATAAGATATAAGTTAACTAAGTAAAGGAAAGGAAATGAAAAGCATAAACAAGAGATTAATATAAACAAAACTTAAGCATTACAAAAATATAAAGAGAGAGAGCAAGAACATGATCTTGATATGAAAACCAAGATGCCTAAATGCATGGCAAATGCCTCATTTTATAGGCTAAAATTTACAACTATTGATTTGATGGCTAATTGTTGAGTGGGTGGCCACATCTTGATTTGGTGACAATCCTTATCTTCTTGTCTGAACAAAACGTCATTGATAACGTCAGAATTTGAACAAACTTAAATCATGAAAGTTCTAGGAAATTGTCTCAGCTTTCCATAAAAAAAAAAGAATCAGTGCATTTGGACTTCTAGAACTCGAGATATGGGCTGAACACTGAACAATGTCTGGGCTGCAGGACAGATTCTGACTTCTCCGTTGTTGCTAAGATTTGGACTTCCAAACAACAGAATTGAGTCTTGCACTCCCATGAATGTTTTAGGCCTATGTCTTAGCTTTCTAACCATATAAACCAAATTGAAATCCAAGATCTACAGCTCCAGATATGACCCAATAACTGAACAGTGTTCCAGTTTGGACTGAACCAGCATCTCTTTTCTAAACTTAACCCTCTCTTTGTCTTCTCAATTTCAGTAGTTCAACTCATCAATCAATCCTTTGATTTATGTGATAGGCCTGCATTTAAGATGAACATTTACCATAAATTAAAGGTATCTTATAGTATCAGACTTGTTATTATAGAATATGCTTTAGTTAAGTAGTTATTAATACTTCAAGTGCAAAATAATGATATAAAACCTTGATAAAAATACATTTTTAAGTACTAATCAGCCATCACAAAGGTTTCCTAATACCATAAGGCGGGAAAGACATGCTAACACACATGTAGATGAGTTTGTTTATAGGAATGAGAATGGAGATGCTGATGATTCAAACCATGCTTCATTTGACCAATGGGGCAGATTTTAGCAATAAGGAAATCTCGGTGATAAAAGATTTCAACAACATGGAAATTTCGGCCATAGAGGAGTTACAAGATATATTGGGTTTCATGGTGATTTAGATAAAAATCTTAAGAGTATTAAGATGAAGATTCTTGATTTTCAATGGAGAAATGATCCAAAAGCTTACTTAGAATGAGAGAAGAAAGTGGAGTTGATCTTCAATTGTCATAACTATTAAAAAAAATATGAAATTAGTTGTGATTGAATTTACTATTATGTTATTATTTGATGGGATCAACTTGTTTTGAGTAGGGTGAGAAGAGGCTTGTTTATACATGTGATGAGGTGAAGGCAATCATGATAAATGTTTTTATTCCTAATCATTATTATCGAGAGTTGTATTAGAAATTGCAAAGTTTGACTCAAGGTTCTAAAAGTATAGAAGATTATCATAAAGATATGAGTTGATTATTCAAAAATAAAACTTGTGTGTGAGAGTTTACGCTTGCTTTCGGTTCTTCATGGAACTTTCAAAACTTATCAAAGATTACTTATTTGTGGCTTTCATCCTTGTACATTTTGTTTTTCGTTTGTTATAATCAACAAGTAAGGTTTTTCAGCCTTAAACATTTGATTTTTCATTCATTATAATCAACAAGTCGATATTTTTTCATCCAATAACTATGATTTTTTTGGCTTAAGTAATTACTAAGTCAGGTTTTTTTCAACTTAATTTTAGCTTTTTTTGGTTGTATTCAATCTTTTAATATGAATTTTAGGATTTTTACCTTTCAGGTTCACATCATTAAGAATTCACATGTTAATTTGGCTTAATGAAAGAGTGTTTTTTTGCTTAATTAACATAGTTATTAAAAAAAATTAATAAATTAGAGTATTCTAAAAAATAACTAGAGAAAAAGCATAAATAGAGAAGTTGTACTATTTGAAGCAGTGCAATTTTCATAATTCTTTTTAGATAGTTGTGTTATTCTCAAAAGCACAACTTGTAGAAATTTTGTTGAATGAATTTAGTACCATAACCTCTCTAGTTATGTTATTTACTTAATTATTTTTTAAAATATGATAGTCTATAAAATGTTAAATTAAAGATAATAATAATTTTATTTAAAAAATCAAATGAAAAGCACCGATATTACAAGGAAAAAAAGAGCTCAAGGTTCTTGAGTGATGCACCTCACCCCAGCTGTGCAAAGAATGGAGTTTTTTTTTTTTTTTTTTTATCAAAATAAGACAACTAGAAATTTATTTATAAAAAATAACACAATCCATTGAGCCACACATTTTAAATTTAGGGGTTGAATTTAAAAGTTGTACATGTTTCACATGCACAACTTGATAATATATGTCTAATCATAGCAGGCAAATAACCTCATTGAAAAAATAAGCTTGTCGTTGCAATTTTAAAATTATGCATATGATAAAGTACAATCTTTAAATTTAAATGTGCATGTGACGCATGTGTGATACATGTATGTCTCTGCAAAAACTATGCTATTTTTATAATTAATATTTCCGCTATGCTGTGTTGTCAAATTTTGGTACTGTTATGATATTTTTATTTTTTATTTTTAAACAAGAAATCCTGAAGAATGGAGGTGCAGGGGGTGATGTATTTTCTCGGGATTGTCACACAAACGTCATGCAATCTAGCTAGCTAGATTCCCTTAGGGCATTAACAGTCAAACATGGGTGACATTATGGGCCCCGTTTCTGACATGAAAGTGACTTGGAAGAGCTAAGAGTCGCAGCAGCTTTTTTTTGTCTGTCCCTTTCCCACTCAAAACTTCAAAGAAAAGTGGAAAGGGACTCCTGGCCTCTCCATCTCCCCTTGTTCAAGACCTGTTTCAGAGTATAGGCTGATTGCTTACCAAGACCTGTTTTTAATTAATTTGCCTTTTGCTTAATCATCAACGTCGGTCGAAAATATATTTACCATAATATGTTCACAGTTTAAGCATCAATGTCAAAGGAAAAAACATCTACTTTGCTAGCTTAGCGTTGTTCTTTCACAAGAAAAGAATGCTAGTCAACTGATCAGAAATCAGAGGCGACTTTAATAGTCTCTAGTTCGTGGGAGTGAAGGACTAATCGGGTCATCCAGGGTCATCCAGAAGATCACAAATTCTTGTATGGGCAATATGAAAATAGTTTTGGTTAGTTGATGAGAGGTTGGTTACCTAAATGAGCTACGTATGGCTTCCCATTTCTTGGTTACTGACAATCTCCTTTCAAGAACGTGCATGGGAGCAGTCTACAAGTTTTTGTGGGAGAGCTATATGTCTTTAGGCTTCAGAGATTGGTACCACTAGAAGAGCTCTCGGTACAATCTTGCCGTTGAATATTGAATAGTAGTTAGCTAATCTACCGGTCTGGACCTACTTTGTACCAACCACATGGTTTGATAAGTGCTCGTTCGGAACTCCCACCGAAAACCCACAAAATACATGGGACCTAAACGTTTTCCGGATCTCTTCAAACTTTTGTGCATTATGAAACACAAGTCTTTAGCCACAATAGCAGCTTGAAAACATTCAAAATCCTAAAGATGGACAACTTTGTTGTTTGGTAGCAAGAGGGCCTTCGATTCTTAAAGCAAATAATACCAAAGACATAAATTTTGTAGAAGATGAAAGTTTCTGAGATGTCTAACTCTGTGCCGCTACTAAAATTTCCAGTTGACACTTTAGTCAATCCTCGTAATAAAAGAAGATTGTACATGCTGCAAGAGTGAACGAAACAAGAATTCTTAGATGCCAAATCTTCTACACCCTATTGTGTGGGGCGGTATGCAACAACCACGCCAAAGGGAATCATTAGCTAAGCAAACTAATTAATTTATAATGTGATGTACTAACTATCTTTTAATGATCTGATACAGTGTTTACTTTTTAGCTATACAAATTGCACGGCAGATTTCTGACAGATAGAGTATAGACCTGGCAACTTAAATAGCATTAGTTGCTGGATAGTACCATATACAGGTAGTATGATTTCTTATACTGAAGTAAATGGTAAAACCACTGTTCCCGCCCTGGTTGAAGATGTTTTGTTGCAATGGAACAGCGTAAATATGAAGTCCTAAAAAACAATAATCTCCAAAAGCAACTTATTTCTTTCCAAGGCTGGAACTTTTTAGAATTACACCAGCTTTATTGTTCAGGAAAATAGCAATGAAGTGTGGGAGCTTGATCAACTGAAAAGAAATTGCATGATTCCTCAGCGCTAAACAAACTCTGCTCTTCTAGTTTCATAAGATGGGGTTGATATACTTGATACCTATTCCCCAAAATAGCTCTCGAATCAGTTAAATTAAAGCAATTCATCAATTCATTTGAAGAGGAAACATTGCTGTGGTCTTTGGTGACTGCACTCGAATTCTTGTGTTCACTGAAATCATGGTTCTGACTGTGCACTGAGGCATTGTTGTCTGACTCTGAAACATGGTACTCTTCTTTTACAGAGTGACTGCTATCAACTATTTCTTCTCTCAACTTTGCTTTCAATTCTTTTACCTAAATTTCAAGTAACAAACAGCAAACTAAGAAATAAATTATCCAAAAAAATAAAAAAATTTCTAATCAACTCAGCCTATTAACAAATGTAGAGGAGATACCTTTTGTGCTAAGGCTTCATTCTTCTGTTCAAGATTACTGTAATCAAGATTTAGAGCTTCATAGTTTGCCTTAAGGGTGCCATAATCTCTTTCCAATTGCTTAGTCTTCCAACGGGCTCGACGGTTTTGGAACCAAATAGCCACTTGTCGTGGTTGCAGGCATAATTCTTCAGCTAATTTCAGCTTTCTCTCTGGCACAAGCTTGTTATCGACCTCAAAATTCTTCTCCAAGGCCTTAACTTGATGCAAGGTTAGCCTTCGTTTCTTCTCACTTCCAAGGTTGGCTTCCTCAATGTAGTCTTCTTCTTCGAGACTGTCCAGCATTGCCTGAAAATCTCTACTGTAACCTTGGTTGGTGTTTTGAGTCCTATCTTCTGGGTTAACGAGGTTATTAAGAGTAGATGTAAGAAAAGAATCAAAAGTTATGCAAAATCAAGATATTGTTTGGTAACCCAGAAAGCAAAAATCATTTTAAAAAAACTCGATCATTTTGAATAAAACAGGTTTATTGACTTAGCGTGGAGTTTTGTTTACCTTTCGAAGAAGTAATAGAGATGAAAGCAGCCAAGGAATCTGAGGAATTGAAGCGCTTCATAGCTGAGAGCAAGAAAGAGACAGAGCGGATGATTAGCTTAAGGAGAAGGGGTGCCCCTCCTCCAGTTTCACTGGGTTTGCCAAATCTCCAAGCTTTTTCAAAAGGATGAAGACGGAAAGGAGAACACTGTAGCCTAACCCAAGAAAATGGAAGCTTTTTTTGATCAAGCAGACAGTACTCGGGAAAGAACAACAGTGATAAAAAGCATAGCTCTAGCTAATCATTGTCTAATCGCATTAGAGAAAAGGAGAGATGTAAACTCCAATAGGCAGTGAACCGGCTTCACCCCTCACACTTGTTATATACAGTTTATGCAGCTTTTAACTTTCTGAGCTGTGAATATGGTTTGAAATTGACTCAAAATCATTTTTTAAATTGTTTTCTAATTTTTAATTGTTTTTTTCGGTGTGTGTGTGTTTTGTCACATCCCTTGTATTGCTGAAAATTATAGGATTTAAGTTATTTAATTTGTAGCTACACCAAATTATTGGAGAGGATTATAGTACGACGACTCATAGCAAAAATCAGTTAGCGGTCATTACCTTATTACCTTTGTCCCTTTATTTTTATACCCTGATTAAACACATCAGTAAGCAAAAAAAACTTCAATTTGAATTTGGGTTTTCCATAGATGCTTATGGCTGAGGTATCTGGACTTAGTTATTCTGTTTTCTCCTATAAAACAACTCTTTAATACTTAACTTAATAAAACGAAGACAAGAAAGGTAAACTAAAAAGGGATAAAAGTAGGAGAGTAAATTTAGAAGTCCTAGGGTATTTATGCACTCTTAATCACTAAGATCACGTGGTTTATCTGAAGAGAAGTGCAGAGAAGCATGGTATTAGTCTTGCATTCTCGTAAGAGAAATCATGATGATGAGAAGTTGTGTTGCCATTGGAGATCAATTTTTTACCAATGAAAAGAACAGTAGATCACATTGCTCATCCAATAAAATGAATTGATTAAATAGGTAATTGAGGGTAATCATACGAATATTCTTCTAATTGAAATGCTAACCAATAATGCAATTTTTATAGGAGATTTCATATGCAAGATCTATAAGTAGATCTTTGAGGAATTTTAAAATGAATAATTAGATAATAATTAGATAATAACATATTGATTGCTCATAGAAAATAGATGTCATAACAACATAAACATAAACATCATTTTACATGCCATTGATTCTTCTAGGATCGATGAGTTTTTGATCTATTAGGATTCGGGTTGTGGCCCAACCAAGACAACAAGCTTGACCAGATAACTTGATGTCCAGTCTAATGGCTAGACCCCAAGCCTACCAAGCTAGACTGGATAGCTTGTTGTTCGGTCTAGGGCTAGCCCAAGCCTACCCTGCTTAATCGAACAACTTGTCATCCAATTGTATTTTTATTTTGATGTATTGTCGTTGTCCTTAAATCTTTTGAATATTTATATGTTCAAAAGACTTACCAAGTGGTCTTGAAACTTTCATATTTTGTTTGCGTGTCTTCTTTGTCCATGCATGCAACTTGCATGTAGAGAATGACTTTCCCGTGACTAATGCCTGCAAGATAAGAAGAGGTGAGGTAACTTTGGTGGAGAAGACCATTTCTATGCGAGGTAGGGAACGACTTTATATTGGTGAAAGTTGTGTCGTGGTAAGTGTCATGCTTTTTAGGTTGTCCCTCATATCTTCGAGGTTAGGTGTTGTTTTGAATCTAAATAGAGAGAACAACAAACATTTTGTACAAATATTTTATAGAAAAATAGAGATGGAGAAACTGTCATGATGAATAATGTTAAAAGGAATTAGTATATAGAGTCATGAACATTTTGTTTAGAGATACATAAATTTTTAATTAATTGAGAAATTGCTATAAAAATGGGTGAAGTATAATGTAATGGAGATTAATCATGAAGTCGAACACCATTTCCTTGAAGCAAAAGTTAAAAATACATTTTAGGTAATAAAGATGTTAGAAAGATTGACATTTTAGATAAATAGTCGAACACCATTTCCTTGAAGCAAAAGTTAAAAATACATTTTAGGTAATAAAGATGTTAGAAAGATTGACATTTTAGATAAATAGTCTTCCTTTTAAATGTTGGGGAGATTTGTAAAGACTTTCTCTTGTTTAAGATCAAAGATGTACTTGATTATACTAGTAGGGCGATTCCTTACTCATGAAGAATCATTTCTTTGAAATCCTTTATAGCTTCTTAAGTAATTTGTAGCATCTTCAAAGCAAGTGAAGTTACATTCTTAGGATATCATATAATTCCCTTTCACTATCGCTACTTCTTATCGGTAGGGAACTTCATGTCTAAGTATTTGGTGCTGTTTACCCTATATATCTAATAGAAAAAAAAGCTTTCCATCTTAATCATGGTGAAGGCCTATTAGAGTGTGTAAGATCGAGGATGATTGCCAATGGTTATTAATAAGTTAATAGCACCCTCTATTGGCACATCATTACCTTTTATCCCTATTATAGGAGCTCTTACCAGAGTTAGTTTAGAGAAGTGTATACCCAGATGTTTTATTGATTCTTTGAAGAGGAGGTTGACAACACTACCATTGATTGTGCATCAAAAGTATCATTAAGTCTCTTATTTTACATATGTATTTATTGTTTTTATTTGGGTTTTTTATAATAATTGATGTGCTTTTTAGTAATGAAGTTTCTTTTAATGTTTTGATAGGTTTTTGGAGCTTAAATGAATTATTTCAGAAAATTCAACGTCGGAATTCGGAACAAAGAATTGAAGAGAAATTTAGTTGAAGATTGAAGAAAATCTTGGTTCAAATAAGTGCTCCAAAATTGCCCCAAAAATCAATTCTATTCCAATTCTAGAAAATAATATCATATGATCTATTTCAAGCCCAAACTTGCCTTATGTTGTGTGCAAACTTCAACCATCAAACACTCAAGGTTTTAATGTCAATCTTAGCCCAAATAATAGATACATTTGTATCCTTATTTGATGCTTAAATTCAGCCCCAAATCAGCCTCAAATCAGCCCAAGCACAATCCATGATCTTACATGTCCACACAACAAATAACATTTGATTTATTTTGGATAATTCATTGATCCAAGAGGGCAAGCACATGGATGGAAATCTGGAGGGGACATTGTCACATTATTTTGGGTCAAAAAGAAGAAAGAGACAGCTCACAAAGGAGGAAGAAAAACGTGCACCAAAGTGTTCTCCAAGCTGGCCTGATTTGATTTTCCAGAACACCTTTCGGTGTTTTGCCCATAACTTTTGACTCAGATGTCTAAATGAGCTGTTCTTTAATGATCTAGAAAGATAACAGAATGGCCTATAAATATGTCTCTAATAGCCATCTTCAAAGGGGGTTTCTAATAGGGTCGAATTGCTGTCCAAAGTTAGAGTTAGATTTGTGTCCGAATATTTACTGAAATTGTGTTGTGTTCTTCTTTATAGATTTCGGTTCTTTAGCTTGTAAAACTTATTATTTCAGTGTGATTCAAGTTATTTCATGTTTATTGAAGTGTCCTCATATATAATCATGGTTGACTAATCTCCTTCTTGGATCCAAATCAAGGATGATGGTGATTGAGGTGAGTTCTTTAAGATATGATTGAATCTTAATGTTTATCTTCTTATTTTCTTCATGAATGTTTTATTATTGCAAAGAAATTTTAGAAATCATTTAGGTAATGTTATAATCTTGAATTTTTATGCACAAACCTTAGTTTTGGTATAGAGATTGCTTGATTCAATGTCTTACTTAATATGAAAGTACTTCTTCATTCTTAAGCAATAATCAATCTTCATCTTTTTAAACTTCATTGTAATATCTTCCGATCTAATATCACCATCGTTGATATTAGGTTGAGTTATCTAATATATGTTGAAGGAATCACCAATACATCACCATTAAAATTGATTTGGACCAAGACTTACTTTTTCTTGTCATTTAAAATCTATTTACACTTTTTCATCTTTGAAAACAAATCCATCAATCATTTTCAACCAAGTTATTGTTAATTTAATTTCTCTTGAGTTTTTTTGTTACCTAGCTTAATTTCCAGATCTAGCTCTTTGTGGATATGACCTCGATCTTACCGAGTTAATTGCTACATCGCACACTCGTGCACTTGCGAGTTAAAACAAGCCGAACATAAAAAGCGGTCAAGCAATTTTGGCGCCGTTGCCGGGGAGCTAGCAAGCAAAGGTAACAAATTTATATTTGATTATTGGAAAACAAAAAAAAATACATATAAATAAAAAATCAAATGGCTGGTTTTACCGCCTAAAAAAAAAAAAATGACCTCAACTTTTTGGATATTGGACTGTGGACTGGATTATTAATTATTGGATTTTGGTTGGTTCAACATTTTTCTTTTATTGTCTATTCTAATTAGTTTCTAATATTTATTGTTTATATTATAAGGCTGGTTTTACCGCCTCTTGTTTATTCTATTTTATTTTGTTGTTATTATTTTTCTTATATTTACTGTTTGAAGTGCTTGGCCGGTATTACCGCCTTTTGTTTATTTTATTTTCTTTTGTTGTTTTGTTGTGATTATTTTTCTTGTATTTATTGTTTGAAGTGCTTGGCCGGTATTACCGTTTTTTGTTTCATGCTTGTTATAATTATCTTTTAATGATTATTGTTGTTAATATTGCTTATTAGTTGGAGAGTGAATTTCTTAATTTGCTGTATTTTTATTTTTGAGCTATTACTTTATCTTTTACGTTTCATTTACTTTTATTTGCAATTTTTTTTCTTTCTTTCCTTTCCTTTCCTTTCATATTCATATAATTGTTATATTATTTTTCATCATGGCTAATGTTGAAGATGTAGAGGGTGAAGGGAGTGTTCAAGGTAATGGACCTCCACAATTCAATGATCAACCTAATTTTCGAACTCTTAGGGAGTATCTTCACCCGGCTAGACAAAGTACACCTTCGTGTATTATCTTGCCTCTTAACCAACAAGCTTTCAATTTGAAACCGGGCATGATTCAACTTCTTCCCACATTTCACGGTATGGATTCTGAAAATCCATACATACATATTAAGGACTTTGAAGAGGTATGTAATACTTTTATTGATAGAACATGCATCGAGGAAACCATTCGGCTTAAATTGTTCTCATTCTCTCTAAAGGATAAAGCCAAGCTTTGGCTAAACTCCTTGCGTCCTAGGTCTATAGGTACATGGAGAGAAATGCAAGCTGAATTTTTGAAAAAATACTTCCCCACTCATAGGACAGCAGCCTTACAACGTCAAATGATGAATTTTTCTTGTAGTCCAAATGAGTCATTTCACCAAGCTTGGGAAAGGTTCAAAGACTTGTTAAATGCATGCCCCCACCATGGTTTTGAGATGTGGAGGTTAGTGAGTTTCTTCTACGACTCTCTTACCGCAGATTTTAAAAAGCTAGTGTCAACCATGTGTAATGGTGAGTTTTATGACAAAGAACCAAGTGAAGCCTTTGATTTCTTTGATCAATTGGCTGAAAACACAAAGCAATGGGAGACTTCTCTCCCACTTCATGTTGAGTCTAGAAACACCATTTCTCATTCAAGTGGGAAGTTCTAATTGAAAGAGACTGATGACCTCAATGCTAGATTAGCCTCATTGGCTAGGAAAGTAGAGTCTCTTGAGATTAAAAAAGTGCATGTCATGAGTGAACAACAAGAGGAAAGTTGTGTTGTTTGTGAGAGTAAAGGACATAGGACAACTGAGTGTCCTACCATTCCAGCCTTCAAGGAAGTGCTATATGGCCAAACTTCTGATTCAAGTAATATTAGAAAGCCATTTTCAAACCAAGTAGGCAATCCCTACTCTGAGACCTACAATCCTGGATGGAGGAACCACCCAAATTTTAGATGGAGAAATGAGGGCTCTTCAGTACCTCAAACATTTCAACCTCCACCCTAACCATTTCATGCTCCCACACATAACACATACCAACCACCTCATAAGAGATCCCTAGATGATACTTTTCAACAATTCATGCAAACACAAGGAGGAATCAACAACCAAGCTTACAAATTTCAAGACCAGACCAATAGGACCTTAGATGACATTCGAAGTCAACTAACCAAGTTGACTCAATCACTAAGCATTCAAGAGAAGGGAAAGATTCCAGCTCAACCAATGCCAAATCCTAGAGGTCAGGTACACATGAGTGAATCCTCATCTAGTGAACCTTCAAACCATGAACAAGTCCAAGCCATCACTACCCTTAGAAGTGGAAAGATTGTTGACAAAGCTATAGGTTTTGAGATTCCTAGAGGTATTGTGGAGGAGAAATCTAAGGAAAGTGAAGAGGAAATCAAAACACAAGTGACAAATAAGAGCTTGAGTGACAAAGAAGGTGAGATAAATGAGAAAGAGATGAGTGAGAAAGGAGATGATTCAAGAAAAATTGGAGTCAAAGTGAGTGATTTAGAATTTGTTCCTAGAGCATCATTTCCACAAAGGTTAGGGAAACCTAAACATGATCTTATGAACTCAGAAATCTATGAATTGTTCAAACAAGTGAAAGTCAACATTCCACTCCTTGATGCAATTAAACAAGTCCCATCTTATGCAAAGTTCCTTAAGGACTTATGCACAGTCAAAAGGAGATTGAATGTGAAAGAAAGAGCCTTTCTAACTGAACATGCTAGTGCCATCATCCAGTTTAAGACCCCTCCCAAATACAAAGATCCTGGTTGTCCTACCATTTCATGCATTATTGGAAATCATAAGATAGACCAAGCTTTGTTGGATTTAGGAGCAAGTGTGAATTTGATACCCTACACTGTTTACGAACAGTTAGGTTTAGGAGAAATCAAGCCTACTCGAATCACCCTTCAATTAGCTGATAGGTCAATCAAGATTCCCAGGGGTATTGTTGAGGATGTGTTGGTCCAAGTAGATAAATTCTACTTTCCTGTTGATTTTGTAGTGCTAGACACCGCATCAATTCAAGGTTCTAATGCTCCCATCCCAGTCATCTTAGGTAGACCTTTCCTAGCTACATCCAATGCTTTAATCAACTGTAGGAATGGGGTGATGAAATTGTCTTTTGGGAATATGATTGTGGAGATGAACATATTCAATGTCTCCAAACAAATTGGTGAACATGAGGACATTAGAGAGGTGGATTTGATCCAAACAGTTTGTCAAGAACACTTTGAGAGAGAGTGGATCAAGGATCCATTGGAGAGAACTTTAATTAATGATGAAAGATTTTGTTCTTTGGAATGTGTTGATGAGGAAGTAAGAGAACTCGAGACTTATCTAGATCCAATGCCTATTATGTCAATAGGTCAATGGACCCCATCGTTTGAGCCTTTGATTTCACCCCAAGTGAAAGCTGAGGCATCTCTTGTCCAACCTTATAAACCAGAAAGGAAGCCTTTACCAAGTGATCTTAAGTATGCTTTTCTAGGGGAAGATGAATCATATCCTATTGTGATTTCATCAAAACTTAGCATAGAGCAGGAACAAGAACTTTTGAGAGTGGTGAGAAAACACAAGAAAGCAATTGGGTGGACTATTACTGACTTGAAAGGAATTAGCCCTCTTTTATGTACACATAGAATCTATCTTGAAGAAGAGGCTAAATCTGTGAGGCAAATGCAAAGACGATTGAACCCAAACATGAAGGAAGTTGTGAGAGGTGAAGTGCTTAAGTTACTTGATGCAGGTATCATTTACCCCATTGCAAACTCAAAATGGGTTAGTCCAACCCAAGTTGTCCCTAAAAAATCTGGAGTCACGGTAGTGAAGAATGAAAATAATGAGCTAGTACCAACTAGAATCCAAACTGGATGGCGTATGTGCATTGATTATCGTAAGTTGAACATGGTGACTAGGAAGGACCATTTTCCACTTCCATTTTTAGACCAAGTGCTTGAAAGAGTAGCTGGAAGAGCTTTCTATTGTTTTCTTGATGGATACTCAGGTTACAACCAAATTGAGATTTCCTTAGAAGACCAAGAAAAAACCACTTTCACTTGTCCTTTTGGTACCTATGCTTATAGAAGAATGCCTTTTGGCTTGTGTAATGCACCAGCCACTTTTCAAAGATGTATGATGAGTATCTTTAGTGACATGGTGGAAATTTTTTGGAAGTTTTCATGGATGATTTTTCAGTTTATGGGGATTCTTATGAGTTGTGTCTAATGCATTTGGAAAAAGTTCTTGAAAGGTGTGAGGAGAGCAATCTTGTACTCAATTGGGAGAAGTGTCATTTTATGGTGACACATGGCATTGTTTTAGGTCACATTGTCTCTTCAAAAGGGATAGAGGTAGATAAGTCAAAGGTTGAAGTCATTCAAAAATTACCTACCCCTCGGACTGTGAAAGATGTGAGATCCTTTTTAGGACACGCTGGTTTTTACCAAAGATTCATTCATTCTTTTAGTACCATTGCCAAACCATTGTGTAACTTGTTGTCACAAGATGTTCAATTTGATTGGACATCAAAATGTCAAGAAGCTTTTGAAAAGCTTAAAGGGTTGTTGACCACTGCACCAATCATGCAAGCTCCTGATTGGTCTTTACCATTTGAACTGATGTGTGATGCTAGTGATTTTGCGGTAGGGGCTGTTTTAGGGCAAAGAAAAGATAAGAAACCTCATGTCATTTATTATGCTAGCAAGACTTTGAATGATGCTCAATTGAATTACACTACAACTGAAAAAGAACTCTTAGCTGTGGTCTTTGCATTAGACAAGTTTAGGTCTTATTTGGTTGGATCTCTTGTTATTGTTTTCACTGATCATGCAGCATTGAAATACTTGCTCACAAAACAAGATGCCAAGCCACGTTTGATTCGATGGATCCTCCTACTCCAAGAGTTTAACCTTGAAATTCTAGATAAAAAGGGAGTAGAGAATGTAGTGGCTGATCATTTGTCTCGTCTTTCAAGCTATGAGACCATAATTGATGAATCTCCAATAAATGAATTCTTTGCTGATGAAAATTTATTTTGTGCAGGTACTGTTTCCTACATTGGCTCTCCATGGTATGCCGACATAGCAAATTACCTAACCACAAGTCAGATTCCTTCTCATTGGTCTAAACTTGACAAACAAAAATTCTTGCGCAACGTGCGTACCTTTTTTTGGGATGACCCCTACCTATTTAAATACTGCCCTGACCAAATTGTTAGGCGGTGCATCCCTGATCATGAAATTCCAAGTGTAATTAATTTTTGTCATGCATTAGCCTGTGGTGGGCATTTCTCTTCCAAGAAAACCACTGCCAAGATCTTGCAGTGTGGTTTTTATTGGCCCACCATAGTTCAAAGATGTCCATGCCTTCTGTGTTGCATGTGACCGATGCCAACGACTAGGTAACCTCACTAGGCGTAACATGATGCCCCTAAACCCCATTTTTGTTTTGGAAATATTTGATTGTTGGGGGATTGATTTCATGGGACCTTTTCCAAGTTCATTTGGTTACCAATTCATCCTTGTAGCTGTTGATTATGTGTCTAAATGGGTGGAGGCCATTGCATCTCGAACCAATGACCATCGAGTTGTGGTCAAATTCTTGAAAGAAAATATTTTCTCTCGTTTTGGCATGCCCCAGGCTATGATTAGTGATGGGGGAAAACATTTTTGTAACAAGCCCGTTGGAATTTTGATGAAAAAATATGGTATAATTCACAAGGTCAGTACCCCCTATCACCCACAGACTAGTGGCCAAGCTGAGTTGGCAAATAGGGAGATCAAGAACATTTTAGAGAAAACAGTCAATCCAAACCGTAAAGATTGGTCCCTAAGACTAGTTGATGCTTTGTGGGCATATCGCACTGCTTACAAGACCTCTCTAGGAATGTCTCCTTATAGGCTAGTTTATGGAAAGCCTTGTCATCTCCCTGTTGAGATTGAGCACCGTGCATATTGGGCCATCCGGCAATTCAATGATAATGAAAACGAGGTTGGCAAAAATAGAAAGCTTCAATTGGATGAATTAGAGGAGCTGAGAAATGATGCATTTGAAAATGCAAAAATTTCAAAACATAAGATGAAAACTTTGCATGATAAACATATTTTTAGAAAATCCTTTCATGTTGGTCAAAAGGTTCTCTTGTATAATTCACGATTACATCTCTTTCCTGGGAAGTTGAGGACAAAATGGATTGGTCCATTTGTGATTAAATCCATCTCTGAGCATGGTGCATTTGAGGTAGAAAATCCTAAGAATGGAAATGTTTTCAAAGTAAATGGTCATCGATTGAAACCTTATCTTGAAAACGTTGTGGCTGAAGTTGAGACATTGGATCTTGAAGATCCAATACCATTGTAGTATCAGAAGTAATGAGTTTTTATTTTTATTTCATTTTTATTTATTTATTTATTTTTCGTTCTTCCATCTCTTATATTTTCTTGTTCATGCATTAGGGACAATGCATTACCTTAAGTTGGGGGGTGTGAGGTTCTTTATTTTCAAAAAAAAAAAAAAAACATCAATGTTTTCTTTTAGTTGTGATATGCAGGTAAAAAAACAAAATTCAAGCAAGAAGTCAGCTCATGTCCAATTCAATCAGACATTCATCTTTAAGAACAAAAGGGGAGTAACAGTTTTCTAATCTTTATACCTTTCTTTTTTTTCATTGATGATAATGTAAAACTTAATTTTAGATATTTGATTATGTTGAATGCGTGAGATGACCATGCTTGTTAGAAAAAAAAATTTGCATTCGTACGTGAATGAGTCTTGTTTAGGATCAACATTACATTTTTGGATTCCTTATTGTGTTGAACATTGCATGCTTTAATTTGGGATGGATAACATCTTATAAAGCAAGATATAGCATACTTTTTTTTTAAGATTATTGAAGTACATCTTTCCTTGTAAAAGTTGTGTGAGTTGTGTGATTATGCATGAAAGATGAATGTGATGCTTTACTTGTGATTATCCCTTTTGATCTAGTCCTAAACAAGGTTTAAGTGAATAGAGTAATCATTATTATACAAATGTGTACAAAGTTCAATCTACTCCAATGTTTTGAGTTGCTCAGTAACTAGGGGTATTCATCACAAATGTTTATCTTTACGTCAAACGGCAGCTTGAAATATGAGTATGCAAAGCACTTTAAGTTTGTGACTTTGTGAGTAACCGGGTGCATTCATCACAAATGTTTGTATTCGCGTCAAAAGGGAAGTGACCACTTAAAGAAAAAGAATAAATAATATCTTCAAAAAAAAAAAAGGAAGAAAGAAGAAAAAAAATATACAAATATTTCTCTAGTTTGCTACCTTGTTTGTAGTAGTGAGAAGGGGAGATTACAAGTTGAGTTTTCACGTGAATCAATTATGTTGGTTGCATGATAAATACGATTGAATTTGGAATTTTGTATGGATGTTTGATTTAGAGAATGTGAGTATGCTTATTTTTCTTTATTTGCTATTGTGTACACTAAATTAAAGATACCAATGTTTGCATGATAGGTCCTTTAAGTGTGATGAGTCGAGCCTAATTATGTTGTTATTATTCTTTTTATTTCAAAGGTTTTATGTTTTGTTTTGCTTGAGGACTAGCAAAATCTAAGTTGGGGGGTGTGATTGTGCATCAAAAGTATCATTAAGTCTCTTATTTTACATATGTATTTATTGTTTTTATTTGGGTTTTTTATAATAATTGATGTGCTTTTTAGTAATGAAGTTTCTTTTAATGTTTTGATAGGTTTTTGGAGCTTAAATGAATTATTTCAGAAAATTCAACGTCGGAATTCGGAACAAAGAATTGAAGAGAAATTTAGTTGAAGATTGAAGAAAATCTTGGTTCAAATAAGTGCTCCAAAATTGCCCCAAAAATCAATTCTATTCCAATTCTAGAAAATAATATCATATGATCTATTTCAAGCCCAAACTTGCCTTATGTTGTGTGCAAACTTCAACCATCAAACACTCAAGGTTTTAATGTCAATCTTAGCCCAAATAATAGATACATTTGTATCCTTATTTGATGCTTAAATTCAGCCCCAAATCAGCCCCAAATCAGCCTCAAATCAGCCCAAGCACAATCCATGATCTTACATGTCCACACAACAAATAACATTTGATTTATTTTGGATAATTCATTGATCCAAGAGGGCAAGCACATGGATGGAAAGCTGGAGGGGACATTGTCACATTATTTTGGGTCAAAAAGAAGAAAGAGACAGCTCACAAAGGAGGAAGAAAAACGTGCACCAAAGTGTTCTCCAAGCTGGCCTGATTTGATTTTCCAGAACACCTTTCGGTGTTTTGCCCATAACTTTTGACTCAAATGTCTAAATGAGCTGTTCTTTAATGATCTAGAAAGATAACGGAATGGCCTATAAATATGTCTCTAATAGTCATCTTCAAAGGAGGCTTCTAAGAGGGTCGAATTGCTGTCCAAAGTTAGAGTCAGATTTGTGTCCGAATATTTACTGAAATTGTGTTGTATTCTTCTTTATAGATTTCGGTTATTTAGCTTGTAAAACTTATTATTTCAGTGTGATTCAAGTTATTTCATGTTTATTGAAGTGTCCTCATATATAATCATGGTTGGCTAATCTCCTTCTTGGATCCAAATCAAGGATGATGGTGATTGAGGTGAGTTCTTTAAGATATGATTGAATCTTAATGTTTATCTTCTTATTTTCTTCATGAATGTTTTATTATTGCAAAGAAATTTTAGAAATCATTTAGGTAATGTTATAATCTTGAATTTTTATGCACAAACCTTAGTTTTGGTATAGAGATTGCTTGATTCAATGTCTTACTTAATATGAAAGTACTTCTTCATTCTTAAGCAATAATCAATCTTCATCTTTTTAAACTTCATTGTAATATCTTCCGATCTAATATCACCATCGTTGATATTAGGTTGAGTTATCTAATATATGTTGAAGGAATCACCAATACATCACCATTAAAATTGATTTGGACCAAGACTTACTTTTTCTTGTCATTTAAAATCTATTTACACTTTTTCATCTTTGAAAACAAATCCATCAATCATTTTCAACCAAGTTATTGTTAATTTAATTTCTCTTGAGTTTTTTTGTTACCTAGCTTAATTTCCAGATCTAGCTCTTTGTGGATATGACCTCGATCTTACCGAGTTAATTGCTACATCGCACACTCGTGCACTTGCGAGTTAAAACAAGCCGAACATAAAAAGCGGTCAAGCAACCATCATTTACAAACACCTAATATACTTTGTAGTTGGAGATGATGGCAAAGATAGAATTTAAGAATTCATTCTCTTTTACTGATTGTATTTCTTCTCAATATCTTTATACATGCACGCACCATGTATATATACAGTCTGTTACAAATGCAGACTGTCATGACAGCTGGCATAACTAACATTCTGTCATGACAGTTAATATAACTGCAGCTAAAGCAGTTAGAGTTAGTTACAAGGAGAAGAAGAGGTAATTAACAGAAATCCTGACTAACAGAAATCCTGATCTTGACGTAATCTCAACTAACTGTCACGTAACCAATTCTTCTTCTACCTTTGGTTTATCATCCCCCCGCAAGTGAAAGGGTTTGGTAACAAGGCACAACTATGTTTTGAGAAACAAGAACCTTGATCTTGTGAGATGTTTAGTAAAAAGATCTACTGGCTGTTCTTCAGTGGGAACAAAGTGTAACTGTGAGATGTTTAGTCAAAAGATCTACTGGCTGTTCTTCAGTGGGAACAAAGTGTAACTGTGAGATGTTTAGTCAAAAGATCTACTGGCTGTTCTTCAGTGGGAACAAAGTGTAACTGTATTTTCCCTCTGAGAACTTGGTCACAGATGAAGTGTAGATCAATTTCTATATGTTTTGTTCGGGCATGAAATACAAAATTCTTGGCCATATGATAGGCACTGATATTGTCATACCAGAGTATAGGAACAATAAGGGTAGGAACACATAGTTCTCGCAGCAAGGCTTGGATCCAGATAATTTCTGTCGTAGCCAGGACAAGACCTCTATGCTCCAATTCTGCACTATTGCGAGATACTAATTTTTGTTTGGTAGAGGACCAAGAAATTAGATTACCCCCTAGATAAATGAGATAGCCACTTGCACTTCGTCGATTTTTAGGTTGAGCACCCTAATCAACATCTGTGAAACCTTCTATTGTCAATTGATTTGATGAATTTAAAAGTAAGCCATCATGTATAGTCCCTCGTAGGTATCGAAGGATTCTTTTGACAGAGAGACAATGGGCTGAAGTTGGTTCACTACAAGATTTAACAGTTTTACCGACGGAATTTTTCCGTCGGTGTAAGACACATATTCCGTCGGTAATTAATTTACTGACGGACTCACCGACGGAAATGCTCCGTTGGTGAATCTTTCGTCGGTAATTTTTTTTCCGTCGGTAAATCTGTTGGTAATAAAAAAATAAATTTATCCGCTTCATTTCGTCAGTATATCCCTTGGTAATAATATTTTTTTATTACCGATGAAATTACCGATGGAATTTTCGTCGGTAATTCCGTCGGTAATTATTTAAAAACATTTAAAAAAAAATTCATTTATAAAATAATTAAATTAGCATAAATTAACAATGTATAATATATACTCAAAATGCTTGGAAAAAAGAATAAGAAAATCAACTCAAACAAATTTGCAACAAATAAATAAAACGAAAAAATAAATTCAACTAAAAAAATTCATATGAAAAAAATAAAGTTGCAATTGCTAAAAATTTAAAAATCCTATAAATAAATGAACTAAAAATTGATCTCATATGAAAAAAAAATCTCACAACAACATTTATACAATTATTAAGAACAAAAACAATTAAAAATTAAATAAAAAACAAATATAGTGAAAAAAGTCATGAAAAAAGAAGAAAAAAGAAAAATCTTACCTTAATGTAGTTGCAAGTGAAGCTAAGAAGAGAAAAAAAATTCCGTTAAGCATATTAATTAAAAAAAAACTAAGAGGATAAAAGAAGGAAGAAAAAGAAGACATACCTATGCATGGAGGAAAAGAGAAGGAGATGAGGAGAGAAAAGAAGAGAAAGAAATATATATTGATGTTTTTTACATATAGTGAAGAAGAACAAGAAAGAAGAACAAGAAGAAGTAGAAGAACAAGAAGAAGAAGAATAATAATGAGAAGAAATGAGTCTGTCTCTTGTGAAATAAGGGGATTCAGGCTTTTTATTGGGGCGCGTTACCGACGGATTTACCGACGGATAATTGAATATTAATATTTTTTAATTATTCCGTCGGTAATTTCATTTGTAATTGACATGATGAACAATGTTCACAGTTTACCGATGGAATTTCCAACGGGATTTTCCGTCGGTAATTTCGTTGGTAAAAATGACACGTCATCTTTTTTTTGCTTTGTTTTAAATTTTTTTCCCACGGTAATTTCGTCGGTATATACCGAGGGAATATTTCTGTCGGTAAAATCCCTCAGAAATTTACCGACAAAAATATTCCCTCGGTATTTCCGTTTGTATTTATCAATTTTCTGGTAGTGGTTGTTGCATAAACTGACATGCTTTATTAACAGCGAAAGCTATGTCAGGCCTTGTAATTGTAAGATATTGAAGTGCTCCCACTATACTGCGATAATGAGAAGCATCTTCCATATGCTCACCATCAAATTTAGATAAATTATGTCCAACAGCCCCAGGAGTTTTGACTGGTTTTGTATCAAACATTGTTGTTCTGTGCAGTAAATCGAAGACATATTTGGTTTGGTTGAGATGTATAGAATCCTCATGGTAAGAGACTTCAATATCTAGGAAATAGGTCAGCCTATCTAAATCTCGCAATACAAACACAAAATTCAGTTTAGCAACAAGTGAAGCAACCTGTGTAGGTGAGTTGTCTATGATGAGGATATCATCTATATACATGAGAGCAATCAAAGTTGTAGATTCACCAAAGCATAGAAACATAGCTGTCAGTCCTGGACTTGCTGAACCCCTACTGTAAAAGGGCAAAATTGAGCCTTTGAAACCAAGCTCGTGGAGTAAATCGGAGACATATTTGGTTTGGATGAGATGTATAGAATCCTCATGGTAAGAGACTTTAATACCTAGGAAATAGGTCAGCCTCCCCAAATCTCGCAATGCAAACACAGAATTCAGTTTAGCAATGAATGAAGCAACCTGTGTAGGTGTGCTGCCTGTGATGAGAATATCATCTATATAGATGAGAACAATCAAAGTTGTAGATTCACCAAAGCATATAAACATAGAGTTGTCAGTCCTGGAGTTGCTGAACCCCCACTAGTTGATGAACCCCCACTGTAAAAGGGCAAAACTGAGCCTTTGAAACCAAGCTCGTGGAGCTTGTTTCAAACCATATAAAGCTTGTTTCAATCAACAAACTTTGGTAGGAAATTTGGTGTCCACGTACCCAGGAGGTTGGGACATGTAGACTTGTTCCTCGAGCTCACCATTTAGCAAAACATTGTGTACATCAAGTCGTCGTACTTCCCAATTAAAACTAAGAGCAATGGTTAGTATAATGCGGATAGTTGTAGCTTTGACTACTAGGCTAAATGTCTCGAAATAATCAAGGCCAAGTGTTTGATGATATCCTTTTACCACAAGTCTAGCTTTATACTTGTCAATACTCCCATTTGGCTTGTGCTTCAATTTGTATACCCACTTGCAGCCTATGATATTTACATTAGAAGGCTTGGCAATAAGATCTCAGGTGTGGTTTCGATGAAGAGCTGCAATATCTTGATCCATTGTTTGAGTCCAATATGGATCTTTTAGAGCTTGACTGAATGTATATGGTTCTGATACCTTCGCAGTAGTTAGATCAAGAATGATCTTCTTTTTAGTTATACCACTCATCAACCTTGTTGTCATCCGTGAAACTGGACTTGACTCAAGAGTCTAATCATTATGAATAGACTCAGGAGAAGAATGAGAGATTGGGGAGGTTGCAGATTCACTCAAAGAAAGAGAATTTGCATTTGTGGGAATGACATCAGTGGACATTGAGGTATGTTTATCAATAGGGCAGTAAGGCAAACAACTAGATGAGGATAGTATTGCAGGAGGAAAACTTGCTAAGGAAGCATCATCAGTCCGAGGTAGATGAAGGTTTTTGTTGAAAGGGAATTGTGTTTCATCAAAAACAACATGAGGTGTGACATAGACTCGTCCAGTGAGATAATCAAGGCACAAATAACCTTTGTTGTTGAGGTTATAACCAAGAAATATACACTGAACCAATTGATATTGTAGTTTATGGTTGTTATAAGGGCGAATGAAAGGATAACATAGGCAACCAAATACTTTGAGAGATTTGTAATCAGGAGTTTTCTGAAAAAAGGTTAGATAAGGTGAATCATTATTGAGTATCTTGCTTGGCATTCTATTAATGAGGAATGTTGATTGAAATGCATACTGCCAGAACTTCATTAGCAAAGAAGCATGAGCTAGCAAGGCCAATCCAGTCTCTACAACATGTTTATGCTTTCTCTCAGCTCTCCCATTCTGAGCTGAATTATAAAGGCAGGAAAAATAATGCACAATACCAGCCTGTTGAAGAAAGGTTATGAAGGATTTGAACTCGCCCCCATTGTCAGACTGCACATATTTTATTGTGTCATCAAATTGATTCTCTACTTGAAGTTTGAATTGTTTAAACATTGGAAGAGCTTGGTCCTTTCTGTGTAGAGGGTAGAACCACATGTATCGTGAGAAATCATCCAAGAACAGGTTTGGAGGCACGAGAGGAGGAGAGATGAGTGGGCAATCTATGACTTTTCGCAAGTTGACAGGAAAAACATATAGTGGAGCAACTAGCAACTTTATTCTTTTCATAGGAAACATTACAGTTTTGTAATATTTGGACTACAACATCAGTGGTAGCATGACCTAGTCTGTGATGCCATATTTCCATTTTATTATGAGTAGATTTAGAGCTTGGAGAATGAAAAGCTAAGAAATCTTTAATGCCAAGATATGCCATTTTCTTGTTATTCAGTGCTGGAAACCTGTAAAGTCCATTCTCAAGTCTGCCTCGTGCCAATATCTTCTTCATATGCAGATCCTTCACAGAGAACCTATTAAATCAAAATTCAATCAAAGCATTATTATCTTAGCAGAACTTGGCAACACTTATCAAGTTCGCTGAGATAAATGGAGCATAAAACACCTTTCTGAGTTGAAATGATCGTGAGTTAGAGACTAGACGATGGGAACCAGTGTTGAAAATGGATAAGTGCTTACCATTACCAACTGTGACCTTATCTATGCCTGGGTACGGAGTAGAGTTGGTTAGATTCTTCACATTCTGAGTCAGGTGATGACTTGCTCCAGAATCAAGGTACCAATTGTCATCTACAAGATTATTAGAGGAGGCAACCATAGCAGGTATATTGTTTTGATTTCTGATATTCATATTCAAAGAGTTAGTACCACTGTTTGAAGAGTTTTGATAGGAGATATCATATCTGTGATAGCAGACGTGTGTTGTATGGCCAAATTTGCCACATAACTGATATTGTGGCTTCTCTAAACTGATTGAATTATGTGTTCCATTCTGTGTATATCTGCCCCCACGACCACGACCTCTGTAGTTGTAATTGCTGGCATTTGGAGTGTAGCTTGTGTAGCTTTGCCCTTTACTTCCATTATATTTCCTTCCACCACCCCTTTTATTGGAGGAAGAGGTATAATTGGCTGTCATTGTGGAAATTTGATCTATTGAGCTTTGTTGCTCAAGTCGATTTTCAACTGCTAAAAGCATACTGTGAATAGTTTCAACTGAGATTTTATCATCTCTAATGTTGATAGCAGTTACTACTGCATTATAGTCAAATCCAAGTCCTCCAAGTAGATTTATGACTTGATCTTATTCTGATACAGGTTCTCCAATGGCTACTAGACTGTCTGCAACTTCTTTCACCTTTATAATGTAGTCTATCATAGACAGAGATCCTTTCTTTGTGGATTGCAGTTCAAGCCTTAGTTGCATTATTCTGGCTCTTGAAGAGGAAGATAAGGTTTTCTCCAATGCATTCCAAGCAGACTGAGAAGTAGTGTGCCCAATGATTTGTGCCATGATAACTAGTGTGAGAGGCGAGTAGATCCAGCTGAGGATTGTGCGATCTTGTCTCCTCCAAGCAATAAAGGCTGGATTGATTACACCTGCACTTAATTCCTTCTCTGGACATATAGAGGTACCATCTATAAAGTCCTCAAAACCATTAGCAAAAACAATATTATCAATTTGAGATTTCCACAAAACATAATTGGTTAGATCAAGTTTTACTGGTAATGCATGGTTGAGCTGCTGATAAGATGAAGTGAGTGCCATTGTTGTGGTTTGCCCAGATTCAAGAGGACTGGAGGTTGAGGAGGACTGACTTGAAGCAGAAGCTATGGCTGGATCGAAGAAAATAAAGAAGTTTCTCTTTATTGCTCTGATACCAAGATAGAATTTGAGAATTCCTTCTCTTCTACTGATTGTATTTCTTCTCAATATCGCTATACATGCACGCACCATGTATATATACAGTCTGTTACAAATGCAGACTGTCATGACAACTGGCCGATAGAAAGAAGCAGGCATCTGACTTGATCGCCCACGTATCAAAGGTAGTAGAATCCAATTCCTTTATCGATAAAACAGAACCGGATTCTAATTTCCCGTTCTTCTGTCCCAAGGGAGGTTTTTTCTAACAGCTGTGTACCAAAGGATTTTCATTTTTCAACACATACCGGGTAAGGGACGAAAACTGGATAGCCAATCCGGAATTGGATAGCCGACTGATCTTCGAGAGGGGAATCTATCTTCTTTCTTTATAATGTACCTGCTGGAATGACAATCGCTTAACGCATAACTGGGTAAGGGAATCTCATTTCTTTTTCGCGGATAGAGAAGGTAATCTTTTGATTAGGACACCTCCATTATGAAGTACCACACAAGTCATTTTCCTTGGACAACATTACACTTTCTAACAGCTTGTCATGACAGTTAATATAACTGCAACTAAGGCAGTTAGAGTTAGTTATAAGGAGAAGAAGAGGTAATTAACAGAAATCCTGATCCTGACGTAATCTCAGCTTACTCTCACATAACCAATTCTTGTTCTACCTTTGGTTTATCAAGCAATGATTACAATAGTATTATTATAGGAAAATATTATTACCTCTCCATCTTCGTGGGTAAAGATGATGGAATCATGTCATGAAGTTAGGAATCACAAGGCAACCAAATCCTAATTTGCATAGGTTTTCTTAGCATGACTAGAGTCACAATCTGCAAACATTTTTCTTAGGATCATGTTGATTTCGGGTACAATTTTCAAATAATTTCTTTTCTTCTTTATTCAAGTCATGTCTCTTTCTTAATAAATTGTTAGAGATAACCTTAGTAATTAGCCTTTCTATCTCTTGCTTAAGATTATAATAATCCTCAATGTCATAACCTCTGTTTATTTGAAAAAAGGTAGAATTGTGTTTATTTGCATCTCCTTTCATTGGAAAAGAGTATTGCATAAATTATCCTTTCTTAATAGAAACCAATACTTCCATGTGTATGATGTTTAGAGATGTGGTCATCATTTTGGAAAAAAAATAGAAAATTATGAATGGACCTTCTCATGTTCTTTTTAGATGCCATAAGGCTATTAAGAGAATGATGGCACTTGATGGGTTTTTTTTTTATATTGCTATAACTAGGGGTATCCTAGCTTAGTCACGTGCTTTCTCCACACGAATATTGTTTTTCATTATCTCTTTAACTTTTAGGAGAGTTTAATTAAGGAGAGTGTAAAGTTATTCCTATAAGATATAGTTGTAAAACCCACTAATCAGGGTCTCAGTGGCAATAGGTTTAAGCAAGCCTTCTATATTGAGCATTTCCTTATTAAACCTTAAAGGATATACTCTAGTGCTCTCTTTTTTTTTTGTACGATGACAAAGAGCTCAATTGTGTTCTTTTTAGCTGGAAGATGATTTTGACATATAAATCATAAAAGTCAAAGATGAAGCCTGACTATTAGATATGGTACTATGCTATAGCAAAACTATGAAATATAGTTAGAAGAATTTTACACATAACATCGCTATTTTATGTTACAAGCTCCAATCTATTTCATATATTTTGTATGTGTTCCATTGGGCCTATAAGTCCATCTCGTTGTCTAAGTTTGCTTTCATGGATATACAATATTTGGAAAGACAAGTGTGCAATACCTGATGGCAAAGTGGAGATTCTCTCACATAGTGGTGGCAAAATTTATTTTCAAAAGCTTATATTGTTACGAATCTCATCTTGTATCAAGGTATTGTTTTTAGGAGTACGCATATGAGGTTTAGAGAGAGATTGATGACAATAGCTACTTATGCGCCTAGGACTTTATAAGGCTCTACTTTTAGATATTTGGAGTTCAAACCTAGAATGTATAGTTTAAGAATGTTCTTCGTGGTTGGAGCGGCATTGGAGTATAACAGTTCTCGTGTATATTTTTCTGTTATGGTCCTCCAAAAAATTAGAGTTGTCAAGAAGCACTTGGTGGTGCATATAATGGAGCTAGTTTTTGTGTCACTTATTGAAAGGGTGGAAAAGTTTAAAAGTGTTCTTGTATAGCTAGAATAACTTCTGTGAGCACCTTTTATTTTATGGATGATTTGTTAAAGATTAGAAGGATATGATATGCTGGTGGTGAGGAGGTCAGTTACTCTCTCCTATTATGATATTTCTAAGTCATCATCCTTGGAAAGAACTTTTAAGGATGAACTAACTATTGTTTAGTTCCCACAAATGACTCTGCTAATAAAGTCGAAAAAATTTCAATTTAAATTTAGGCTTTCCACAACTGCTTGTGGGAGAAGGTGTCAAGGCTTAGTTGTTATGTATTCTTTTAAAAAACTAGTCTCTATGTAGTTAGGGGACTCACTAATGCTTAAATTAGTAAAATAAAGAGAAGAGAGGTAAACTAAAAAGGATAAAAGCAAGTGAGTAAATTTAGAGGAAAAGTTGTGTAAATGTTGATTTAGATCCCTTATGTTGGTGATTCTAAGGTATTTATATACCCTTAGTCACCGAGATCATGTGGTTTACCTGATGAGAAATAGGTTATTAGGCCTGCATTCCCACAAGAAAAATCATGACGGGAAGTTGTGTTACCATTGGAGACCATTTTTTAACCAATGAAAAGAATAAGTAGACCACGTAGCTTTTCCAATAAAATAAATTGATTGTGAGGGTAATGAAAGATAATCAGACGAATATTCTTAGATGCTAACCAATAAGGTAATCTTTATAGGAGATACCAAGTGAAAATTTTATAGGCTATGATGACTTCTAAAACAGATAATTAAGTGGTTCCATGTTGATTCCTCATAGAAAATAGAGGTCATAACAACATACAAAACACCACGTCTAACTGGACAACTTACTGTTAGTTTAAGGATTGGGCTTAGGCTCACCAAGGCTAATTGGACAATTTGTTATCTAGTATAGGGGCTAGGCCAAAGCCTGTTAAGCTCGGTTTATCTAGGGGCTGGGCTAAAACCCATTAAGCCTAATAAAAAATTTGTTGTCCAATATAAGGACTGGGCCAAGCCCACACTGTATGACTGCATAACTTTATATTTGTTCTTATATTTTTTTGGTGTATTATAATTATGATATTGGTGTTAGTAAATATTATGATATAAGTGGGTCAGAAGAATCATACAATTTTATATAGTTAGTTGCAATTTTGCAACTAGTGGTTCATACAAAAGGCTTAAAATACTTAATCATACAGAAAGAGGCTTGTTTATTCCATACCAATGATTTGACATAAAAGACTATAAATTTAGATCTAATCATTAGATCAGGCTTACATTTTTTCATATGTGACTACACGCACTCAGATCTACAGGAGAATCAACTTACTATAATGTTCTAGCTTTGGAAGACCATCAAATTAGGCCTAAAAGATGCTATTTGAGTAAATTTTATTATTTTTCCTTTTCTTTTCATATTTTTAGCTTAATTCTGGATTTTAAATTGTTTTTTTTTTCTATATAGAATTTTGATTCTTATACCTTTTAAGAACCATTTTCTAACCTCTTTAAGTAATTATAAATCCTCTTGGATAGACAGACTAAAATATAGATAAATATTAAAAAGTAAAATATGAAATAGGGTTTTTTAAAAATGTTTTTTAACACCAATTCTTTTTCTCTTGCTTATTGTGTTTTTACCAGCGTCATTAGTGTCAAAGCCTAACAATCCCCAATGGTTATTTTCTTGTTGGGTGTTGCTGAACATCCATGTCTACAATAAATCACAACATAGAATGTGCTCAAGAAAGAGAGGATGATGAGGTTCCTCTTAGGGAAAAGATGTTCAAGAGTTAGTGATAGAAAAAATATAAAGGCGAGTTGTAGAGTTGACCTAATAGTTAAAATAGACGAGAACCTAAGATATATATTATAAGAATGGCCATATAACCTTAACTAGCATTAAGAACCATTTTCTAGAGGTAAGAACAGGGGGGATATGCTCTAGGTTGGGAAGAGTATCATGGAGATTTAGGTTTTCAAGTAAAGTTCCCTAACTTCGTAGGAACCTTGCAGGCATAAAAGCTCATTGATTAGTTCAATATTTTTTTTAATAATAAAAAATCTTTAAATAGATGACAGTCAAACTAATCGCTAATAAATTGAAGAGGTGAGCTTCTACTTGGTAAAAGTAGTTGAAGAGGTCAATTAAGACAAGGGGGTAGGTCTGTGATGATTACATTGACTAATTTTATTAGATAGTGGCATGGAATGATTGTCTAAAATGGAAGAGTTGATGGCCAAATACCTTAGTGGTGTACGATAGTCTATATAGGTTGAGCAATATTTTCAATCTTTATAGATGTTTTTGGAATTCTATTAAAGAGCCTTGATAATTGAGAAGCAAGAGACTACCAGAGCAGCTAGTAAAATATTTTAGGTTGAATAAAATACTAGAAAAAAGATGTAATAATAATTAGAGAATGACCACTCCTCAACACAAACCAACCCTTTAGTAAACTCAACAAATGACAGGTCAAGGTTCTGGTTATGGTTCTAATTTTGTTTTTAAAACTTAGTGTAACATATATGATGAGAAAGGGCATCGGTTAATAAATATCATAAGCTAGAGAGTCATTTAGGCAAGGATTTGTTAATAGAAGAGCCTAAAAAAATGGTTGTTCTCAAGGTTGTCAAAAATATTTTTTTGACATGATACGAAAAATACAATGTTAAATCGGATCGTAAAATCATAAAATCATAATTTTTTTAACTAATTATATATTGACAATTCCAACCAAGAAATTAAATTATATTAAAATCTGAAAAAGAGAGTCAATAACATTATAATCAATAAGTGATCTAAATAAAATGAGAGAGATATATAATATGAATCAAGAAATTAATGACATAGAGAAATAAAATGTCTAATAAGAAAACTTCCTAATATAGGAGGATTTCTGAATGGTAAGAAGTACACAATAACCTGGTGACAACTTGGTTGTTCCCATCATAATAAGTTCTAATAGACCCATTTTGGGTTGCAATCTAATGGGCCTAAACTAGTAATTAACTAACATAAGTTCAATAATGAAATAAACCCATAAACAATGTCTAATGTGCCATAACAATCCCAAATTAAAAATAATTACTTAACATTAAATAAATAAATAAAATAAGATAATAAAAACAAAGTCTCCATGTTAAAATTCCTCCATGTAGTCCGAATCTTCAATGTTCGCACATTCTTGGTAGATTTTAGTCCCGATTTCAAACACGTCGTTCTCTCTTGTCTAGATGAATTACTATGCGTACCATATATGATTTGAAAGATTGACATGTCTAGTTTCCAGAACAACTTTAATCGCAACAAAAGTTTTCCTGTAGCTTTAGATATGTCTCAAATAATACATGAAGGTCTAGTTCAACAGATTTGATAAGATTCATTTAGTAAATTTGACCCTATAAAATAATATGTTTTTGAACTTTATTTGACATTAAAATTTAACAAAATATTGTTTCATGTCTCTAGTATTGTTCTGTAAAATTTCAACTCGATCCGATGTATGGTTTGAGAGATATGCCCGATCTCACAAAACTTGTCAGCAAATATTTTAAGGCCAAATTCAAACTAAGTTTACCGATTTTCCACGAGTTAAGTATGATTTTACCGGTTTTTAATTTTTTAGTCCAATTTTTCATGTTAGATATATATTGACTCGTAAAATCATACAATTTTACGAGTCAACTCGTGATTTTGACAATAATGGTTGATCTTGTATATGATGATTATGATAGTAGTGAGAAGATTTTGAATGGAGATGGTGGTGCAACCTTAGTTATTTAGAAAAGTATGTTAGTTCTTAAGAGTGATCTGGGTGAAGATTAGCGACACACCAATATCTTCTATTCAATATATAGTATTAAACACTATGTATGCAATCTAATAATTGAAAGTGGAAGTTATAAAGATGTCGCACGTCACGCGCGCGGCGTCGATGGCGATTTTTGCTATTTTTGGTTTTTTTTTCTGAAAATTTATCAAAAACATGGGTCAAAAATTAGGTAGCAACAAAAGATATGGTGCTCAGAGAAGCAATGAAAAAACTCCAGCTTAAGACAAAAAACCAGCCCTACAAGTTAACTTGATTGAACAAAAATACTGAGATAATCATGGATAAATGATGTCTTATGTCATTTTTATGGGAAAGAAATATTATGATAGTGTTTGGCATGAGTAATAACTATGGATATGTGTCATATATTGTTTAGAAGACATTGATAATATAATAGAGGTGTTGTGCATAATGGATGTGATATCATGTACCCCCTCAATATAAAAGGGAAACGTATAGTGTTAACACCTATAAATAAAAGGGTAGTTATTGAAACTAATTTGAATAAGCATATATCATTATCTTTATCATAGTTTATGAGAGAGATGAATAATGAAATGGTGGTTTATGCATTAATGCTTGATAGTGGTGTTATGTAGGAGGAGGTTGAAGACAATCCTATAGAAATTCAAGGAGTTCTGATAGAATTTAAGGATATGATACCATAAAAATTACCTCGAAGGTTACCCTAGTGAAAGACATCTGACATAAAATTAACCTAATCTTAAGTTTCAATCTATTAAATAGACCACATATGAGATCAACCCCTAATAGGTCTGAATAATTATAGTGTTGGGTGGTAGAGTTGCTAAGAATAGGTATATACAAAGAGCATGAGCCCTTATGAAGTTCCAACTCTCTTAATTTTATAGAAAGATGGTTCATGATGAATGTGTCTGGATAACATAATTATCCAAATCATTGTGAAGTACAAGTACCTTATATAATGACTAGATGATATCGTGGATGTTATAACTAAGGTGTTTTTAAAATTTGACCTTGAAAACGGCTATCATCATATTAGAATCAAGTTAAGGGATAAGTGAAAGATAGCCTTCAAGATACAACATGGGTTGTAAGAGTGATTAGTGATGTTGTATAGATTGTCTAATTCTTCTAGTACTTTCATAAGATTAATGCATAAAGTGTTGGGATCGTTTATAGACATGTTTGTAGTATTTTATTTTGTGTAGTGGCCTTCTCTAAAAAGTATATATAATGTCTAGAGTTTTTATGAACTTACACCATTCTATAAATGATTCATCTATAACTTTAATGCTCTAATTATGCTTATTAGTGAGATTTTAAAAGGGCACACTTTATAATGGATAGAAAAGGCAAAAGCCAACGTTTAGTTAGTAAAGTAGAAAAAATTGAAGCTCTTGTACTAACACTCTTGATTTTGATAAGTTGTTTAAAATGAATCGTAATGTATTAAGACTAAGCATTGAAGGTGTTTTTAGAAATGATGAGAGGTTCATAGCATTTTTCAGTGAGAAGCTGTTAAGCTCAAAGAAGAATTACTCTATGCATGACTTGGAATTTTATGTTGTTGTTCAGGCATTGAAATATTAAATGAATTACCTAGTGCAAAAGGATTTCATACTCATCATTAATCATGAGACTCTAAAATATATCAATGGGCAATAGAAGTTGAGTCATCAACATATCAAGTCAGTGTCTTTTCTATAAGAGTTCATCTTTTTCTTTCTTTCTAAAACACCAATTTGGTAGTCTCAACAAGGTTGTTGATGCATTTAGTAGATAGGTTGTCCTATTCAGCACTACGCATACACAAGAGCAAAATTTGATACCTTCTAAGAGTTGTACCTAAGAACCTTTTTTTTAGGCATATTTATGCTAAGTTGATATATGATGTAAATGAGGCAATTTTGTATATGTGAATGGTTACTTGTTTTGTGATATGTAGTTGTGTATCCTAGATTATTTTCTACGAGAACATATCATCCATGAGTTGCATTATAAGGGTCATTTTGGACATGATAAGACCTTGGCCCTAGTGTTATCAAATTATTATTGGCCTAAATTATCAAGTCAAGTATCAAGCTTTATAAAGAGATGTATAATTTATCAGCGGTCCAAGGGTGAGTTAACTAATTCTGGTTTGTGTACACCATTATCTATTCCAAATATCCCTTGGTTGGATGTCAATATGGACTTTATATTGGGTTTTTCTTTCATCCAACAGGTTATGGGTTTGATCTACATAATTGTGGGCATATTTTCTAATATAGGCCATTTTATTAGATATCATAAAACCATGAATGCTTTCTGTATAGCCCACATTTACTTTAAGAGGTGGTTCACTTGCAAAGAGTCCTTATGTCTATTATTTTGGATTGAGATACAAAGTTTATATGCAACTTCAGAAAGGGTTTATGGGGAAACTTGGCACTTATTTAATTTTTTATGAATGTTATCACCCTTAGATAGATGGATGGAGAGAAATGATAAATTAAAGCCTCAGGAATCTACTATGAAGTTTAGTAGAAGACAAAACTAAGTAATGAGATTTGACTTTGTCACAAGTGGAGTTCATATATAACAAATCTAGAAATCAAATTACCCAATTTAGCCCATTCGAGATTGTGTATGGATGGAATCATTTTGGTATGTTTGAGTTAATGTATATATTTTGTATTGGACGATTGAGCACTCAGGCTGAGGGTATGGAAAATTATCTACATAGGGGTACATGAATAGGTTAAGCAAGCTATTATGGGTAGTAATGCCAAATATAAAGCCTAAATTGCAACTCATCACAGAAAGGTATCTTTGAGGTAGGTTGCTGTGTTTGGAAAATACTTATTCGCAATAGATTTCTTGTGGGAGAGTATAACAAACTAAAAGGGTTAAAGATAGGCCCTTGTAAGGTGTTGTAGAAGATTAATAACAATGTCTTTAAACTCTATGTTTCAAGTCAATTGAAGGCTTATAATGTTTTTAATGTGCAACATTTATCTCCATACTTGATGGATAACTAGAACTCGAGAGAAAGTTCTCTCTAACTCGGAAAGCCTAATGTACGCAAGTCATAAGAGTTTGATAGTTCTGAATAGTCAGATATAGATCCATCAATAACGGATCATGTAGAAAGCTTAGCAGACACATTTATGGACCAATGAGATAGAGCTAAGTCTAAGAAAATGTTTGTTCACGCTACACCAACAATTTGACATTAAAAAAAACATAACTTTAGATCTGATCATTGGATTGAGCTTAAATTTTGTTAGATGATTTTACAGGTCCAATTCTATTAGGGGCCTAACTCATTATAATTGGACAAGCTATGAAAGACTCTTAGATTAGGCCTCGAAGATGCTATTTGAGTTAATTTATTTTTTTTCTTTTTATTTTTGGGCTCTCATCTTAATTTTAAATTTTATGTCATGTTTTCTTTTTTTATTTATCATTTGGAATTCTTACCTTGTAAGAGTCGGTTTTTAACCTATTTAAAAAATTATAAAATTTCTTAAAGAGACAGACCATAATATAGACAATTATTTAGCAATGAAGTATGAATTAGAGTTTTTGTGTGAAAACCCTTTTTAACATCAATTTTGATTTTCTTGCTTGCTATCTTCATGTGTTATTGTGTTTCCATCTATATCATATTAAGAAAAAAGGAAAATTGGGGTTGATGGAATAACAAGGAAAATATGATAATTTATTGAACTATAATATTTCTTTTTATTTATCTATTTATTATTATGATGATGAAGAATCATCCATGCTAGGGTTAGGCAAAACACTTATTTTCTTGAGGTTGCAAGAGAGAAGCCATAGATTAAGGTTTTTGTCATGCTCAATTTTTTTCTTTGACAATTGCAAGAAAATAAGAATCAATGATTAAATTTGAAAACAAGGCTTGCTTGTCTTCATTCAAATATAATAAACACAGGGCATCTCTCAATATATAGTAATTACATGAGTGATGTAAACAACAATAAAAGAAATCAATGACATTGATTTATGCATTTAGTTTTAGGAAATTAACTAGATGATTTACTCATGCTATGCTATGTAGTGGGCTGAATTATTATTTTTTAAAACATTAAAAAAAAATTTAGGCAATCATTGTTAATGAGTTTTCAAAAAAGAAAATTTTTTAAACTTTATAAGGATTGACCTGATGTAACTCGGTCGACTTGAAAAATTTAAAGACAACCTGAACAATAAAAAAAAAACATAGTTCGACTAAAAAAAATCAAGATGACATCATTTTTTTTTTAATATTGAGACAACACATTGAATTGACTCGAATCAACTCAGGTTAACATGTAAAATCCATAACCTAGATTATGAAACCATGATAATCTCATAAAATACAAATAAAAAAAATATTTTGAAGCTTAATTTTAAATTAAGCTAATGTTGAATAACAAAATTTAAAAAAATGAAATTAAAAAAATGACCAGAAAATATATAATTCGAGTCAATCTGGGTTAACCTATTAAACTTATATCATGAGATCGAGATAATTCACTAGAAAACAAACTAAAATAAACTATGAAGTTAAATTCTCAATCAATTCAATATTGATGGATAAAATTAAAAAATAATTAAAAAAAAATCCAAATCAACCATAATAGAAGTTACGAGCTTAATTATAAAACTAAGATAACTCCATAAATAATATAAAAAAAATAAATTAGGAGTCACAGTCTTCAATAAATTGAATATTTAAAAATGAAAATAAAAAAATACTGTTACAACAGTGGATGGGAACAGTGATTTCCCCTCCTGATTAGTTTGTGTTAATATAATATATAGGAGGGAAGAACATTCTGGGGAGGGGGGACAAAGAGATCTTGAGAAATCTTGGAATTTGGTGCTGTATATGATTCTCCAATCAATGTTCGACGTTTCATCATCAGGGTTTTGAAGGGACAGAGCAATCCCAGTATGATCAACCGCCATCATTTTCACCACACCAGTGGATGCTAATCACTCAAGTAATGAGGTTAAAGACTTGAGACAGTACTGCTGCGGTCTCAAGTTCTTGTATTATTTTTCTTTGGATGGCCTTGTTATTATTAGCAAGCAAATACCAAAAGATGTGAGGTTGTTATATTGTCAATTTTCTTGACATTAGCAACGGACTAATATTGTCTTCTACCGGCCAAACAAAGGTGACAATACAGCACATCAATTTAAGAAGAAAAACACCATATTACAAGATTCCCGCTATTTAATTAGGGCTTATGTTTCGGCTCAAGGAAAAACCAGTGTTTTCTCAGCTCTGAGGACTATTGAAGAGCTTGGGTTGGGTGTCTCTAAAAGAGACCAAAAGCGAACCTCGTCTTGATTAGATAGATATACAGAACCAAAAAAGACTCCGAAAATCCTGATTTGAAATTGGAGTTGTTTCCAGTAATTAATCGCATGCGAAAGAAAAACAGCTTTTGTACATTTGAGATTATCTTGAACCTAGGAATTGATGATCGCATCCTGCTGCTCTAGTTCACAGAGAAATCTGATCTGATGCAGAAAAGTCATTCAACCAAGACCTTTATTTATATAGATAAAGTAACCATGTGACAAACTTTTTGCCCAGAACAAGAAAATAAAAACCGAAGGACGCCCTTTGGGTCTCGTTCAATAAAACTTTTATAGAAAGCAGTTGCTGGTTTACACTGCAATAATTCATGGAGAGTACTGAAAGCTGTTGAGTGTAGTGTTCCCCACAACTATTAATAAGTGTCTGACTAGTGAATGCTTTGAATAATTCTCAGCTGATATGGCCCACACTACGAGCATGTTTAAGAAAGTCTGAAAATCATGTAAAGGATCAGTTGTTATCAAGTGTAGCTTTTGTGGAGCACAGGCACACAACGTCGCCTGCATATATTCCATCCATCACCTCTTCAGTCTATAACGTGATGCGCTCAAACTTCCATATGTTGAGACCTTGATGCTTAATTGGGCAATTATTCTTCTTCCAAACGAGCCCCAGTAAAGAGTAAATCGAAGTCGTGGTATTTTCAGTTGAGACCACTAACCTAATAAATGATTATTAATTCTCTGTTTTTTCTTTACTTTTCTTTTCTACTGCTAGGATAATTATGATCTCAGTAGGAGGAGGAGGAGATGCTTAAACTAGGTATCATATGACAACCACTCTACCCCGTAAGTTGCCTCACTTCAAGATTTATCAAAGGGCTGCATAAAACAAAGCCACGACAGGCTCATTTTTTGAAGCTTTACCCTTTTTCTCCTAAAATTAGACCAGGGCCACCAGAATACGCAACCAACGGACCAGGGGCAGAAACAAAAGGCAAGAGACAAAGCTGCTCGAATTTCTACGCCACAGTTCATCATGAAATTTCTTAAAGATAGATCCTATTAGAGGCATCCATAGTGGCAGTGAATTTATCTTTTTGGCACCGACCTTTGTTTCTTAGCGAGTAACAGTTGGTTGAGAATCCCACCTATCAATTTCCAAACTTGTTGGTTGTCAAGCCCACAAGTTTCGATGTAAAAGAAGTCTACCTATTGAATCTAGACGCTTTTCTTACCTGCTCATTATAGCACTCTTATCTTAAGTAGGGCGATAAAGTTTTGCGATGACAGGAGATAAGATGTGGAAAAAGATAATGAGACATTTGCCACGACTTCTTAATTCATAGATACTAGTTTAAATTGCCGCGCTGTCCTGTAAATCGATTCGAATCAATTTTTTTTAAATATCACAAAATATATTCTGATTATAAAGATTTATTTGGTATTGTTATTGTTATATTATAAAATTTATGAATAAAATTAAAAAATAACTATAATGTTTGAATAATTAAAAAAAATTTAGAAAATAAATATTACCCCACACATGCATGCGCGTGTGTGTAAGCAACCTAATTAAAAGGTAATTAAAAGGAAGCATTAACTCTTCTATATGTGAAAACTCTTCTAAATGTGAAATCGTGAAAAGAACTTTGAAAGATGAAAAGTTATTGGAAGTTGACATATGAATTAATAAATAATTTTAAAGAATGAGAAGTTATTAGCAATTGATAACACTCGACTATATAAGACAAATGGCAAGGAAGTTCAGAAAAACACATAACTCAACAAAAACTCCAATTACTGCATTGCAGTTTTATCAAGTTCTTAGGACCTTTCAAACCTGAAACCTGTAGGTGATAACTTTGTTGGTGTTAGAACAATATGTGGTAACTTTGCAGATGATAATCAAGTAGGCTTGCAATTTCAATTTCATAAACTAAAAAATACCAAAAAGATGTTTCATTATCCAGTAGTTTCAATTAGTGCATGTAATCAGAATATAGATCACTCTATGAATGTAAGTATTTTTTTTTTGTGATATTTAGTTTACTTTACATTCAAGTTGGTTTAGTTATTTGATTACTTCTTTATTTGAACTACTATTTGTGTGAAGTGGATTTAATCATATTGATATTTGTGTAACTCTATAATAGAAATTTCAAAATACATGAGTAGCTAGGATTGAGTCCATAATTAGAACTAGTTAACTTAGAACTCTAGAATTCAAATCAGTTAACTTAAAACTTCAATCTCAAGTTATAAAGTCCTCTTAATTGAGGCAGACACAGAAAAAAAACCTACATCAAACAATTGGTGATCACAGTGGAAGTGTTAAATTAATTTTTTAGAATTATGGCACCAACAAAGAAAACAAAATTACTAAGAAGTTTATATGAGAAAAGCGAGTTAATTAATGTTCCTATTGGAATAGAACATGAAATATCAATTTTTTAGGAAAAAAAGTTAGAAAATGAAGATGAGAGAGACATATATATGTCATTAGAGGAGATATATGCATGTCTTGAGCGAAGATTAGAAGAAACTAATAGAGTAATTGATGAAAAATATTGACGCCTTGCTGAAAATGTAGGAAAGACATAAGGAAAGAATAAATATTAGTGATGATTACTATAATAGGATTGCGGTAATGAATGATATGTCAACTCATAATGTACTAGAGTCCAATGTTAGAGAAAAGTAGACTTGTGAAAGGAATTTAACAGAAAGTTTTGAAAGGCTTGAAAGGAATTTAGATGGAAGTTTTGAGAAACTATAACTTTAATAAAGTTTCTTGTCAAGAAGTGGTTATAACATTGAAGGATGTTAATTTGAAGTTAGGTATCAAAATAAGGAGTGGAAATGATGAGGTAATATTGGACTTTAAACATGTGATGATGGAAACCAGGGGTGATCATTTTAGGTTCGGTTCGGTTTTCACTTGAAAAAATTAACCAAACCAAAATTATTATTTTTTAAAATTTAAAATCGAAACCAAACCGAAACCGGTTTAAACCGACTGGTTTCAGTTCGGTTCGGTTTTTGTTGATCAAAAACCGATAAAACCGAGAATCAAATCTTGTTTTTGTTCTTCAAGATCTTGTTCCAGTTTACAACCAAAGTCGCAAATTACAACATAATGAAAAAGGCAAAAACCCACAAAATATCAAGGAAAATAGAAACTAGAAATTAATCAAGATGGCAAGGAAAACATATATGTCCATAGTGAGCAAGTTGGATCCAAATGAGGGCTCAAATTAGTGTTTATAGAAAAACAGATCTGCTAGGGAGAGAAGAGAATGTGATGGAGAAATAAGATGCAGGGAGGCAAAGAGAAAAAATAAGGGGCGAGGAATTTGATGAAGAAATAAGATGCAGGGAGGCAAAGAGAAAAAATGAGGGGTGAGGGGCGGCTAAAGTTCATGAATTTGTTGCTAGGGAGAGAAGAGAATGTGATGGAGAAATAAGATGCAGGGAGGCAAAGAGAAAGAGGGGGGGAGGCGGCTGCGAGTGTGTGTTGCTTTAGGGTTTAGGTTAGTAACTATTTATACTATTTTTTTTATAGTCAGTTATGTGGTTGAACCGGTTCGGTTCATTCCGGTTCAATCGGTTTTAGTCATTTAAAATCGAAACCGAACCGAACCGGAAATTCTTTTGGGTTTTCTAATCAGTTAAGTTTTTTTTCTCGGTTCGGTTTTTTTGGTTAATTTTTTTTTCAGTTTTCTTGGTTTAATCAGTTTTTCAGGTTTTTTGTTCACCCCTAATGGAAACAATTAATAAGATATCTAAACAGGTGGTCGGTGAAGTAAAAAACCATATAGATACAAAGGAGGTTAAATAACTAAATCCTAAGCCAGTTGGTAAAAAACCGTTTTGGCCAAAGTAGTTCAACTTAAAAAATAGCTTCTCACCAGAACCTAGAATAAATTTAGAAAAACCTGTAGTTATGGAAGAAGTTGGAAGTAATGTAAAAGTAAGGATTATAAATTATGAGAGTATTTCACCAAAAAAACATGGATGAAAAAATAATACCAGGCAATCCAGATTTTACCCCACTAGATAGGATTGATCCATAATATAATTTAGGGATACTCGAATAGGTTTAAGGTCCAATGGTTTAACAAATTCATAGATCAACTTATAGAAGTCCCTATCCAGACTACATAGATACAATGTACTCCTATCCCATTAATTTTAAATACCTAGATTTTATGTTATTCAATGGTCAAGAGTTAATATATGCTCAAGATCATATAGCTAGATTCATCTGCCAATACAAAGAAGTTGATTCTAAATTTCTAAAGTTAAGATTGTTTCCAAATTCATTAATGAGAAATGCATTCACTTGGTATATAAATTTACCACTGAACTTTGTCCATAATTGGAACGACAAGCAAACTATATTCCAGACACTTCTCTAAGACGAAACCAGAGTTTGTGTTAACAAATTTAGTGAAACTAAAATAATACCATGGAGAGACTGTAAAGAAATATTTAGATAGATTTATGGAGGCTAGAGGGAAGTGTTTGTCTAGGATTCCTGTAAAAGAATTTGTAATGATTGCATAACAAGGTCTAAAATAAGAATTGAGAAAGAGATTCGAAGGAATGGGGTTCAAGGATATATATGAGTTTGGGGTAAGAAATTCTAGGTATGAGAGTTTATTGAGAAAGGAATTAGAGAAAGATGGCCTAATTTATAGAACCTATTGTTAAGGAATAATAGATGTAGATATTGTAGAGTTCGTAAACGGTGAGCCAATAGTTTGCGATGCACTAATAAAAAAGAATGAGAAAGCTTTATGATCTCTAAGGTCTAATGAAGAAAGACATTATTCATTTAACATAAATCAAGTTGATGTTATTTTTGATTGGTTGTCATCACACAAAAGAATTAGAATTAAAAGGAAACATAAGCAGGTGACTAATAAAGAATTGAAAGGGAAGAATTATTGTAAATTGCTTGGGGTGATTGGCCATTCCATAAAGAATTGTGTAATATTTAGAAATGTGATTTAAGATTTGATAGAATCAAAGAATGTTAATTTTCTTGATAAAAATAAACAATGGGAATCAATGAGAATCTTTGTCTTTCAGTTAATATGATGACCATTGTTAATGATATTTTATTTTCCCAGGGTGTCACCTTTGCAACTATTACAGTAAATGAGCTGTTTGATGCCTTGGTAGTAGATTAAATATTTAGATTTGAAGCGGCGGACAAATCACAAGATACTAAAGGATTGTGCAGATTGCATATGACTACAAGTCATACTATTAACAAATGTGCAAATTTCAAGAGATTTGTCAAAGGCATAGTAGTGAAAGGAGTTATAAGTTTTAATGAGGAATAAATGCAGATTCTAGAGTTGACAGACTTGAGTGGGCTTCTAAGATCAAGAATGATGCAAGAAAGACGACCAATACCAGCACAAAGGTTGAATGTGGATGAGATGACTTATCTAAAAGGAACCCCAGCAAAGAATATAGTCACACAGTTACTAGAGGTTGAGGTGTTATTCAAAGACATGCAACTCTTTGCAAAAACTATGTGCAATTAGGGGTGATCATTTTTGGTTTGATTCGGTTTTTATAAAAAAAAAGTAACCAAACCGAAATTTTTTTAAAAAAAAAACCGAAACCGGTTCAAACCGATCGATTTCGTTTTGGCTCGTTTTTTTGATTTGGCTCGGTTGTTTTCCGGTTTGGCTCGGTTTTTTTCGGTTTGGGTTCGCTTCGGGTTTTTTGGTTTTAGGCTTATAAAACCGAAATCAAACCGAACCGGCCGGTTTTTTCAAAATTTTAATTGGTTTCATCGGTTTTTTTCACGGTTCGGTTTTTTCAGTTATTTTTTTCCGGTTTTCTCGGTTTTTCAGTTTTTTGCTCACCCCTATGTGCAATGATTATAGTTCAACCATGAAAGAAGAATTGGTGTCTTGAGGTATAAACACTAAAAAAGACTTACAAGGAGGCATGGTTTCCTCTCTAGGTTGTACTTTGGAAGGACAATCCACATTGGTTTGTTCTTAAATGAAAACCAATGAGAATCAGAAGAGGTTGAAGGAGGAGTTGAGGCAAGAATAAAGTTATCTAGAAAAGAAATACTTAAGGAAAAACTTACCATCAAGTTCAAAAGAATGATGGACTAAGGTCAGATCCGTAGAACAGATATGGGCTGATAAAACTCAAGAGAAGAAATGATTAAGAGATGCAACAAGAACTACATAAAGAAGACTGTATAAAAAGAGATCAAATATACTTAGTAACTACATGAAGAAAAGAAAAGCATTTGATGCTAGCAAGAAAGTTCCAAAGTTTGTCATTAATTAGACCAATGATAATCTAATCATTAAAATGGATGATGGAGATATAGATTCAAACAAAAAAACAACAAAGCAGTAAAAGAAACTAGAAAAAACTAATGATGGATACCTAGCTGATCATGAAAATAAGGAAGACAATATGTTTGATACTTTGTTTTTGAATGATGAAGATGATTTCTCCACAAATAACATGATAAAATGCAACATAGTGACTCTCATCCTTTAGCAGTTTATCAATCAAAATGTCGAAGTTATAATATTGGAAGGAGATGTTATTGATAGCTCTACAACACCCCATGAAGTGATAATAAAGAAAGTTGATCAGGAAGTGTACCAACAAGAGATGGCTAAAGATGTTGGATCCAAAGGAAAAGGTGTAGACAAGTTTAAAAAATCTGTGAAAGTCTTGTTCGACAGAGCAAATGTTAATAAGCTTGTGCATGTAAAACCCTTATACTTACATGTTAAGATTGAAGGAGAAGAAATAGGGAGAGTATTGGTTGATAATGGCACTGCTGTGAATAAATTGCCTCTGAGTATGTTAAAGTTAATTGCGAAAACATTATAAGATTTGACACCAACTAGAATAACATAAGTGAGTTCTTTGCAGAAATTCTACAAGCTAAAGGAATGATAGGATTCAACTTAAAAATGGGCTCCTTAGCTACTCAAACAATATTTTTTGTTGTGGATGTAGTTCTAAGCTGTTATGTTTTACTTAGAAGGGATTGGATTCATTCAAACAATTGTATTCCTTTAACTCTGCATCAAATATTGTTACTTTTGAATGAGAGTATGTTTGAAGTTATACATGTAGACAACAAACCATTTATAACATGCGCAAACCACTTGGAAACACAGTTTAATACAGGAAAATGGAGTACAATTAGAATTACACAACCATCATCATCAATGAAAATTAAGGAAATAGAGGACGAGATTTGTGAAATCCTGACAATGCCTTTATTAACTAAAGAGCCTGGAATGAAGATGAAGATCTCTCCTAATGAGTGAAACAACAATAAGAAATAATTCTGGAAAAGTTGCAGTCCAAGCGACTATCTAGAGATTATTGGCACATTAGACAGAAGAACAAGTATTAAAAGAATAAAAAATAGAAATAAAAAGAGAGATATGAGAACAAGTGGCCAGAATACAACAATTAGGGCTTGTGAATGCATACAAACAATCAGAAGAAGACAATGCAAGGAAAAAATCACAAGGGAATCCAAATGTTCAAGAAAATAAAAGGAAATATAGAAAGTCTAACCAGTTTGGAAAAAGTGAACATTAGAGTAGGATTAGAGAAGAAGATAACTCGTATTAGTGCCTAGTTGAAACTAGAAGAAACATAAGCTCTAATTGTCATGCTTAAAAAAAATTGAGTGTTTTGCATGGGATTACAAAGATATACTAGGACTGAGTAAATAATTGGTAGAACTAAAGATCCCAACATATAAGGGTGTTACACTAGTGATCTAAAGTCAGAGAAAGAATTCTCCAGAGTTTGTGCCTAGCGTTAATGAGGAAATACAGAGGTTGCTCAAAGCTAAATTCATCAGAGTTGCCAAATACATAGAGTGGCTTTCTAATATAGTCCCAGTATTGTAGAAAATTGGTAAAACTAGGGTTTGTAGATATTTTAGAGATCTAAGTAAAGTTGCGCTAAAAGATGAGTATCATATGCTTATCACTAAAGTTTTAATAGATGTTGTAGCTAAATCTAAAATATTTTTCATAATGGATGGATAATTTGGATATAACCAGATTCCCATTGCGAAATAAGATATCTATAAAACTGCTTTCAGATGTTCAGGCTTGGTTGGAGCATATAAATAGGTATTGATGTCTTTTGGTTTGAAGAACATAGGGGCTATATATCAGAGGGCTATGAATATGATTTTTCATGATTTGATCAGTAAAAAATTGAAAGTTTACATTGATGATATAGTGATTAAGTCAAATGAATTTAGAGAACACATGGATGATTTACAAAAAGCTTTTGATAGGATGAAGAAATTTAACTTAAAAATGAATCCATTAAAAGATGCTTTTGGAGTTTTAGCAGGACATTTCTTAGGATTTTTTATTCATAATAAAGGGATAAAAGTTGAAAGAAATAAAGCATAAGCAATTATAAAAGCAAAGCCTCTTACAAATAGGAAAGAATTCTTGAATTTTTATGGATCATTAAGTTATTTAAGGAGATTTATTATTAACTTTGCAAAAAAAATCCAAAGTATTTGCACCTGTACTTAAGCTCAAGTTAGAAAAAGAGTTTAAATGAAGAGAAGAACATCAAAATGCTTTTGAAAAAACTCAATGAATATCTAACTAATCCACTAGTATTAGTTCCTCTAGAGTCTAGGAAGTCATTGAAGTTATACATTGAGACAACATAGAATTCAATTGGAAGTTTGTTAGCTCAAGATAATGAAAAGGGTTAAGAGCAGGCTATATTATACCCGAGTAGAGTTTTGACAAATGTAGAGTGTAGATATTTTCTAATTGAAAAGTTATGTTTGTCTTTATATTATGTTGTTACTAAACTCAGATATTTTGTTATGTTACATGTTGAACAAACCAGTCTTGGATGGAAAGATTAGTAAGTGGAGTCTAGCTTTGGTAGAATATGATTTAATTTACGTACCTAAAAATCTGTTAAAGGGCAAGCTTTAGCCAATTTTCTAGAGAACCACCCTTTAATGGATTTTGAAATATTCAAACAAGAAAATCTAGTGGTAGGAATAATTCCATGACATTTGTACTTTGATGGCTCCAATACATCTTATAGCTCTGGAATAGGGGTTGCCATCAAATCCCTGAAAGAGATCATAACGAAAATGGCTTTCCAATTGCAAGTAAAATGCATTAATAATAGAGTTGAGTATGAAACCATAATAGACGGTCTTGAAATGCTTTTATCCATGAGAGTTATGAACGTACAAACCATAAGAGATTCTCAGCTAATAATTAATCAGATTACAAGAATTTTTAAATGTCAGAATAGTTCTTTTCGAACTTGTTTATCCAAAGTAGAAGAATTATTATATCAATTTAATGTTGTAATAATTTAACATATTTTAAGGGAACAAAATGATGTAGCCAATGAATTGACACAATTAGCATTAGGATATAAATGTTCTCCATAATTATTTAAGACCATGACTTTTATATTAAAAAAACTCACTTCCTTTGAGTTCGAAAAGAAGGAATATATAAGAGGCAAACATACTAGATACGATGCTCAAGCAAGATTAGAGAATCCCAACAAAAAAACAGTAGAAGACCCATATCAGTACCCCAAAGATAAAACTTTGAAATTAAAATTATTAAATCATACGCTACTTAATGGTTAACTGTGTAAGAAAGATAGGTTCAGAGTACTATTATAGTGTGTCGGAGTTGAGGAGGCTACTATTATTATAGAAGAAATACACTCTAGAATATATGGATCCCATTTAGCTAAGATTAAAATGGTACAAGTAATACTAAGAAGGGGATATTAGTGGCCTAAAATGAAGTATGATTGCAATGCCTATGCGAAAGGGTGTAAATCGTGTTAGAAGCATGAATATTTACCTAGAGTACCAGCTATAGAGTTACACTCTGTGATAAAACCTTGGCCATTTAAAGGATGGGAAATGGATTTAATTAGAGAAATCTTTCCCCATTCTAGCAAAAACTATGCGTACATATTAATAGCCACATATTAGTTTACAAAATAGGTGGAAGCCATACCTTTAAAGAAAGAAACCCAGATCCAGGTGATAAAATTTATCAAACAAAATATTATGGCAAGGTTTGGAATTCAGGAGTCCATCACTATGGATAATGTTATGGCATTCACAGGGGCATAAATGAGATGATTCACTCAAGAGTTTGGAGTTGCTCTGGGTAATTCAACCTCTTATTATGCTCAAGCCATTACAAGTAGAGTCAACAAATAATATTTTAAAACTAAATTTATAGAAGATGTTACTAACAATCTTAAAAAGTTGCATGAATTATTGATGGATGTACTTTAGGCTTATAGAACGTCACATAGGGTTACAATAGGAATAATACCCCTATAATTTAATATTTGGCCATGAAGCAGTATTACCTTGCGAAATGAATATTAAGTCTTTAAGAGTAGCTTATCAAACCAATTAACAGGAATTCAAAACCAAGACACAATGATGCAAGAGTTAAGGGATCTGAATGAGGAAATAATTGATGTCTTGAACAAGTTGTAGGAAGAAAAGATACAAGTGCAAAAAACATATAATAAAAAAGTAAAGAAACAAGAATTCATGCAAGGGGATCTAGTATTGAAAGCAATTTTTTCCACTAGAATAAAGAATAGGCAATTTGGAAAATGGTCCCCAACTTGGGAGGGACCTTTTAGAGTAAGTCACATCTACTTTGGAAACGCCTATTTGTTAGAAAGTATAAATGGGGAGATACATTTAAAAACAATTAATGGAAAGTATCTTAAAAAGTACACACCATCCATATAAGAAGGCAATAAAGAGATAATGGAATATAAATATCCTGAAATGTGGTAACAATTTCTCCAACATTTTTCAATATTCTAACATAATATATCATATGAACCTGCCATAAACCCATTGATTACAAGATATAAAATATTGTAGACCATAGATAATCAAGTTCAAAAGAGATTCTTATAAACATTAAAACCAAATGGTAAGGTAGAGATTTGATTCTCAATCGATTGGGCAGTAGAGGCAGACTCTTTTTTGCATGCAAGCTAGTCAACTACTGTGAAATCCACTTAAGGCCTTCTTTTCTTACTCAATCTAGTGTCTAACAGTAGCCAACTCAGATTTTAGAGTAGTCGCCCTGTCTTCAAGCTGCTTAAGCTTCCGTTGAAAAGATTTTTTGGACTCTATAAGCACTAGAAGGTTGTGATTCATTTCAAATAGGTTAGGGGTATCAGCAGAAACAAAAGGCATATTTTGAAGGCATATGGAGTGTGTCTTAATAACTGCTAATACAGACAGGTTAAGGTGTTGGAGCACGTCCAGAAATTATTGATCGCAACACTAAAGACACTTAGTTTTTATCATGAAGGTTAAGGTCATAAGACTTTAATAATTTCAAAAAAGGAGTTATTGGTAATTTTTCTTCTACAAATACCAAGAGAGACCATGAATATAAAATATAATAACAAAATAAAAAATAATAATTTATGGAATAACATATATATATATATACACACACACTAGGCAATTACCATGTCTAGTTAATGCTGATGTAGTAGCTTCATCAACCACAACTTTTTCCAAAGAAGGCTGAGATTCCACAGACTCTGAAGAAGACACCAAAACTGCTAATTTCATGATAATAGGCTTTTTAGTTGGAGCAAGTTTGGAAAGAGCAAGCATGGTTTGTGGTCTGATTACATGACAAAGGGGGACTTCTTCAAAACCAATGTCTGAATAAAAATGTGACAAATTTCAACGAGGAGCAATTGACTTTTGAGCGATAGATTTTAATTATTTTCCTTTCTTTGGAGTAGCTTTCACAAGCGGTGCAGACTTATAAAAGGGCTGGCTTTAGATGGATTTAGTAGTAGACCTGATTTCAACATTCTTCACTGTATTTAAATCTTGAAAATAGGAGCCAAAAGATGAAATAGCAGAGACTTTACGCTTTTTGCCTCTTCACCTCCAACTAAAGTTTATTTAGAAGGGTTAAAAAAAAATCTCAAAGTCAGAAATAGCCTTCCCAATGCCTTTCTTAATGAAGTTTTGCTCCCAAATAGAAGCCCACCAAAGTTGGAAAGTAACAGTTGATGCAGGAAAAAAAATTAAGATAAAAAAATTAAAAAAACTTAGAAATAACCTTATTTCCAAGATTTTAAGAACATATAAAACCTTGGCATTACCCGTACAATGTAAAAGGGAATTGATATTGTCCTGAAGAAAGATGGAAGAAGGGCCTTGACATAGGCCAAATTGTTTAGCAACAAGATTGGGGTAATAGCTTTCTACCTTAATAGCTCTATAAACTAGAACAAGAATTAGTCTGCTAATTAGGATAGAAGTCTTGTATTTAAAATTTTCATCAAAGATAGGCGTATTAAAGGAACAAAGCTTATACCAGTTAGGCCCATATTTCTTCACATGAAAAGGACTTCATTCATCATGAATTTGATCATAAAAAACCAATACAAACATTACATTCACAAAAGAGAGTAAATTAATGGGAGCAATAATAAGGTTATAGAAGTGTCCATAAGTAAGAAGCTTACTAGTGTCTAAAATAACAACTTTGGAATAACACTAAGGAAAATAACCAGAAGCCCAAAGCATAAAAAACCATAGAAGGCCACCAATTGACCATGAAACAACTTCCCCAACAACACAATGCAGACTATTGAAACTTGAAATTATTTAGTTTATAGACCTGAAACTTGTAGGTGATAACTTTGTTGGTGTTAGAACAATATACGATAATTTTATAGACGATAATTTAGTAGGCTTGTAATTTCCTTTGTAATTAGTATAGACTTGCACTTTCAATTCTATAAACCAAAAAATACCAAAAAGATGGTTCATTATTCAGCAATTCCAATTCATGAATGTAATCAGAATATGAATCACTCTATGAATGTAAGTGTTTTTTTCCTGTATTATTTAGTTTACTTTACATTCAAGTTGTTTTAGTTATTTGATTACTTCTTCAATTGAACTATTATTTGTGTGAAGTAGATTTAATCATATTAATATTCGTGCAATTCTATAATAGAAATTTCAAATGACATGAGTAGCTAGGATTGAGTCCATAATTGGAACTAGTTAACTTAAAACTTCAAAATTAAGCTGTAAAGTCCTCTTAATTGAAGCAGACACAAAAGAAATCGAACAGTTATTATACTTAACCTAACAGATTAACCTTGAAGCCTTCCGATTTGACCCCTTGTTTAGCTCGTGTTGAAAATTAAACCTTGTGGGAGTTGTTTTGACGTGACCTAGTCTACTTGACTGGTCCAAAAATAGTCCAACCAACCGGTAAAAAAAGTACGAGGATGACATTGAAAAAAGGATGAATTTGACATAAAAACCTCTCAACCCGACTATTTTTGTAGCCCAAGTTTAAAATTAAACTATGTGGGAATTGTCTCAATGTGATTCATTCAACATAACTGGTCCAAAGGCAACCTGAAAAAAAAAAGGGATTAAATTGATAAAAAAAAAGGTTAAATTGAAAAAATAAAAATAAAAGAAGAGCTTTCTTGTTGATATAAACAATGTAACTTTATTAGGTTTCCCAAATTTTGTAGTATAGAAGACTAATGCGTCTAATTATAAAATTGAAAGGACAAAGTCATCCCATCAAAATATCAAGATTCATATCTATATAACTTTAGGTTGAAAAATATATATATGGTTGAATGAAAGATGGCTACCATTCATAATAGAAGTTTTGTGATTGGTGTGTTGAGGGAGGGAGGGAGGGTAGGGGATGTAGGGTTTCGACAGTGGATAGGTTTAGATCACTAGATGGAGGACAACTTGTTTTTCTATTCTAAAGCACATATTGGAAAGTTGAAAAATGGAATATATCATGGAAACTTTCCAGGTTGAAGGTTGGAATACTTTTGGAAATTACTGTTCAAAACGTATTGTGTAATCAGGTCAAAAGGTGTTTGTGATGTAGCAGTCTTCACATAACGTATTTTCTTAGATATCGTTGTCCAATTTAAAAGGTGCCCCAAAACTCATACTATGGAAATGCCTTAATTTATTACTTCAATATTTGTGATGGCTTATTGGCGCCAATTTTCAAGACAAATTGAGCAGTTAGGCAAATATATAAAAAAACAGCTACCCAAACAACAATAATCTTAGATTACCAGTCTTTCTTTGCATAAACCTCACAATGTCATAAAATAAAAACAATGAAGACTTACTGAATTATTAACCATGAATAACCAAACTAGCTCTGCTACTGCTCTCCCTGACAACTTTTCTTGCCTTTTCATAGAGGCCTATCCTGGCATGATTCTAGTCTTCATCGTAATTATATATGTTTAACAACAAAAACAATAAAAGCACGCCATGTCTAATTTTTGAACAATTAGATTCCTTTTCCAATGCAAATTCGGCAGTTATTTGATAACTTAAGATTTATCTACTTCCCTAAATTTACACAAAAAATAACCACACAGTAGCGACATCAGACCCGAGACATTATTTATGCACTCATATGATAATAAACGATGAAGGGTAGCTCAAATCATTGAGAGATTGAGCTTTAACTTATATTTTTTGTCTCATTTATTTGAACTTTTAATTGAGTTTTCTTAATTAGGCTTTATTTATTGAGATTGATTTAACTATTGTTAAGTATTATATATATTGGGATATATGCTCAATTGTTTATTCTAGTTAGAGTTTTAGTATTTATATCTTATTTTTATAAATGCTAGAAAGTTTTATAAATGTTAGAAAGTTTTTTATGAATTAAATAAAAATTGTAAAGTTGTAGACTTTTTCAACCTTTATTCTTTCTCTTATTTAACTTTCTCTTCTTTTTCTTTGGTTTCTTCTTCTTAGCTTATTCTTTTCTTTCTTCTTTAACTTTAAATCTCTTTGTCTCGCATCAAATTTGGTATCAGAGCTTGGTTATTTTTAATTGTTATCATAAATAAACAATTCATGGGCTTGTTCATATCTTTGAATTCAAAAATTATTCATAAACCCTAGATCTTATGAGAAACTTTTATCAATAGTGATAAAGAAAAAGTTACCCTCGTGTAGCCATGTCATCACACTGTCATGTTATCACACATCGTTACACTAGAGTCATTTCAACTTATAAAAACCATGTCAGCATCACATCAACATATAATGTCACTTTAGTGCCATATCAGCCAAGACTGTCATGTTAGCACCATGTCAGCCAGTGTTGACATATTGGTATTCCTTGCCACATCAACAACATTAACTAATAGTGTATGTTTAAATATTTTATAGTGTTTTCTGTTCTTGATTAATCTCCATATTAAAAAAAATAGAATTAGCTTTATTTCTGTATTGTGATTTCACTTGCAAGAATTATATGTGGTCTCAATTCTATTTTTAAGTTAGTGTTGCATGTGTTTGTGTTATGATCATCTCGTGTTGAAGCTTATGTCTACACTTATCGTGGACCCGACCTTTAGTAATACTCTTAGGGTCATTTGAGAGGTCATGCGAATCCAAATGACCAACATGTTTAAAAGAATTGAACTCCAAGAGGGTTCTCGAATAAGGCATCCAAAGACCAATAAATATCACAAGAATAATCATTATAAGCAAGTTCACCTTGAGTGCCATTAGCATGACTACCATTTAGGTTACTCTAAACATGATGACCTTGATGAGCGAGTTATGAGCCCTGACAAAAAAATAGAAGCCCCCACTTTTGACGATCATCATGACACTTGGATTTCTTATACGTGGATTTGTGATATGGATCAATTCTTTAAGTGGCATAACTTGTCTGATAATAAGAGAGTTAGATTTGCTAAGATGATGTTCATTGGTGAAGCCCAAATTTTTTAGAGAGATGTTAAGGATTGTTTAGAGAAGAGAGGTAAACCTCCCATAACTAATTGGACCAAAATGAAACAAAAACTACAAGAGAAGTACTACCCCAGTTTTATAGGAACAAGCTCTTAGACCAATTAAACAATATAAGACAATGGAACAAGTTTGTTAATGAGTATATAACACAATTTAATAATTACATGATGAGATGTTCCATAAGGGAAAATAAAGTCATGACTTTACATAGATTTTATAAAGGTTTGAATAATAATTTTAGAAAAAATGTTAGGCTCATAGGTGCTTTCACTCTTGACCAAGCTTATACTGTAGTGTAAGATTATGAGTTGCTTATAAAGAGTTAATTAATAAGATATTAGGACCTTTGTAGTACCCCATTTCGATCTCAATTTAGGAATGATAGTTCTTATTAAGTGATCCATCATATAGACCTAATCCTAATAATGTCTAAATTTATAAAGAAGATAAGGGAAAAAGAGTCGTTAATGAAATGTTTGGGATAAGTTCAGAGGTTTAATGTGCTAATTGTCAAGGTTTCAGTCATATCTTCTTCAACTACAACTATAAACCCCTAGTAATCCAAGAACATAAGGATATAGGTGAAAAAGAAAATTATTGCGTGCAAGAGTATAAACCCAATCCTAAGGACTTTAGTGACCTAGATGAAGAGGATGAGCAAGAACAAGGAATTAACACTACAAGTCCAACTGAATATGAAAATAAGGTTAATAATAATTCTACTTTAGTGGTAGAGGAAGAAATTCTAGGAAACTCTTTAGTGTAATCGCTTAAAGAGGTAAATATGGTCGTGAAAGAGTCTCATGATATTAGTCCTTTTAAACCACCCGATTCCCCACCTACCATGCTTGACATCTACCAACATGCTCATCACCCCCTCGTGCTTGACGTCTAGCACGTCATAGGTTTAAAGAAACATGTTAATCACCCCTCGTGCTTGACGTCTAGCACGTCATAGGTTTAGAGCAATATGTTGTGTTTTGTGTTCCTTACCCCTGACATGTAATGAGGAAGATGAAGATAATTTTAATTTACTAGGTTATATCCAAACTATATCTACTAAGACTTCAAATAGTGTTTGTTCCACTCCACACCCTTAGTCATATAGTATTCATAGTTACGAATCTAAGAAAACTATAGATCTTCTTTTTATGTCTCTTCACTATAAAAGTTTTTATTCAGCTGAGTCTTTTGCTTGTAGAGTTTATAATTTGTATGTCAAGATCATAAAACATACTCAAGCAAGTAATGAACAATACAAATTTTGAGATGATTTACATAAGTATCATGATGCATTTAATTTTAAAGATTATTTCATGATACAAATTAAACCTAAACATTGTCTTTTGGAAACCAATCGTAAATTGTAAATGAGGAGTGCAAATAGTTGTATCAACTATTTATGTCATTAAACTGCCACAAAACTTTGATATTAACTCTACTTTTAATATGAAGTACCTTGTTATATATAAAATACAACAATCTATCACTTATGATCCTTTTGAAACCTCTCCCCTATTATCCTTATCTTTGACACAAAAGAAACATATTAATGCTACTTTAGATGTATAAGTTGTTTTTACCAGGGATGGTGAATTTCAGTGAATCCCAGTATAAAAGTTAAACGACCAAATTAAGACTATACTTAGATTATCAAAAAGACATTACAACAGTTTGATCATGATCTTTAGGAGCATTATTAGAGCTGCATTGAACTACACTCAACGAGGTCGAGTTTCTCCAACCCTAGGAGAGTTCATGGGAATACCAGACCCAAGACATTATTTACACACTCATATGATCATAGACGATGGGGGGTATCTCAAACCATTGAGAGATTAGACTTTATTATATGTTTTTTTATTTAATTTATTTGAACTTTTAGTTGAAGTATTTTAATTAAACTTTATTTGTTGAACTAGATTTAGCTATTGTTAGGTATTCTATTTATTGAGTTATAAGCCTAATTGTTTGTTCTAGTTTGTATGCTTTTCCAACCTCTATTCTTTTTCTTCTTTTTCTCTTGTTTCTTCTTCTAAGCTTCTTCTTTTCTTTATTCTTTAGCTTTAAATCTTTTTTATCCCACATCACCACCTAAATTTCAAATCCATGAAATTAAATCTACAACAACAAATAAAGACAGATATGCAAATCCATCTTTATCGAACAATTTAGCTTATTTTTCAAAATAAATCAATAAATGAAAGCAAAAACATATTATAAATATGCAGCATGTATAACAGAAAACCGATTGATCGATAAACTTAAATATTACAAAATGAACAGATCTCCTAAATGTGTATAATTTACGAAGGAGTAGTGTATGAGATTCGAAGTTTACACCGCCCTTTGTTTAACCTATAAGTTGAAGTTTATAATGTTAATGTTACATGTGTTTGGAAATGAGTTTCAACATGCTTTTTGTCAAAATTTAAAGTTTTTTATACTTCAAATTAAAAATTATTTTTAGTGTTTTTTGATCGTTTTAATGTGCTGATATCAAAAATAAATTTAAAAAAATTTAAAAAATATTATTCTAATGTTTTTCCAAGTGAAAGCACTTTGAAAAACAATCGTTATCATACTCCCAATCACCCTCTAAAAAATAAATTTGCCAAATCCCGCATTATTTGTCGTGAACTCATGCTCATCAGATTTCTTGGATGGTGTATGCTTATTATCAAATGATACCTCATAATCATCATCATCATCAAATTTCTTGGTTGGTGCATACTTGTAGTCAAATGCTACCTCATCATCATCAAGTTTCTTGGTTGGTGCATCCTTTTCTAATTCTGAATCATGGGAGGAAGAGAATGAAGCACAACAGGATGAGATTTTGATTCTGATAACCTCCATGGCATTGCAGACCCATTCAGGGATATCACCTTTAGGAAACTACAAGACAACAATCATACAAGGAGTAAAGATCACATAGTAATATTTTCATGCTGCATCTTCAATCATTTTACTCTGTATGTCATGTGAGATATAAACTTATGATCAGCCCATGTTTCTTTTACCATCAGAACCAGAGCCTAAAATGGCACCTTTGACAATTGCACATGTAAAAAACTAGCGGATGATATCAAGTGCAAAAAAAAAAACAAATAATAGGCCACAAATGATGGCTATTGTGTTATTGCCTTGGCCAAAAATAAGAAACCAAAGTATAATAGCGAGAAAAATAGAGACTAGCTTAACCAACTTGACCAGAAATTTTTAGAAGACAAATCACATGCATCCAATATCTACTTATTTTATATCAATCAAACTTAGCATGGACACAATAGAGGAACATTTAATCACTAATGTGCAGCTAAAAATTATCAATCAATCCCTCTCTTTTTTTTGGAATACACATACACATGCACTAAAAAACACACAGCATTTACCATTTTTCTGCAGGAACCCACGGACAAAACTGCAAAAAGAGAGGGCAGAGTAGAAAAAATCAGTTTGTATCAAACAAATGGAACTAAAAGTCAAATCCATTGCACACTGCATAACATGAAGTACTTGCTCTATTAAAATAATGTAATAATATTATTTTTAGCTATCTGATGGTATAAGACACATATACTCTGGAAATCTCCCCTTAATTTATAAAGGATGATTCCTTGAATCATGTTGAAGATCACATCAACAACAAATCTGTTAACAATCAAACATGTAACAGCTAGGAAATAACAAGGAAAGTTGTCTGTGTATGTTGACTCTGTTTTTAAGCTTGTAACCGTTAGAAAATATATCCTTAACTTAAGCTTTCTTTCCTAGAATAGACTTTACAAGTTATGTATATATATAGAACATTGATATGTGTATTCAATAAAGTTTGCAATACAATTGTTCTCTTGAAAGTAAACAATCTGTGCAAAAGCTACTCTTAACACGGTATCAGAGCATCACTCTACCGAGAACTCGATCCCCAACTCAAATAACTTTCTCCCACCTATCACAAATTCACAATCCACCACAGATGCTCCACTCATTGCATTAAACATTGCAACCCAAATTAATTAAAAACTCACACCCTCAACCTTCCCTCAATGGCGTATACAGTTTGAAGCCCTTCTAATTGCCTACAATCTCATTGACTATGTTACTGGTGATAAATCATGTCCCTACCCAAATAACTCCTTTGTTTCTTCTCTTCAAAAATACCACTCGGTCAGGCAAGACAAGTTGATCCTAAGTGTTATCTTAGCCTCTACTACACCCACCATAACTCTATTTATCTTTGTTACAACAACATCTCAAGCCGCATGGTGTAAATTAAACACCATGTATGCCAGTAAATCATGAAGTTGTGCTATGCAATTAAAGGAGGAACTTACTTTGATCAAGAAAGAAAATCGGTTGATTCAAGATATATGCATACTGTCAATTGGGTCATACTTCTAAGTACTGTCCGCAATTTAACTCCTATGATGCAATAGTTAATTATGCTTCCACCTCACAAGTCGTGGATACTAAATTTCTTATAGACTCAGCTGCTTCTCACAATATCACTGGCGATCTTGCAAATTTATTAGTTCATTCAGAATATGATGGTACTGATGGGTTATCATTGGTGACAGATCAAGTATGCGTGTCTCAGATATTGGGTTCATTGGTATTTCATTCACCCACTCGCACCTTTCATCTAAAAGATACACTTTGTGTTCCAAGTATACACAAAAATCTTATTTTTGTTCATCGTTTCACTTTCCAAAATAATGTTTTCATTGAATTTCACCCTTTCTTCTTTCTTGATAAGGATCAGATCACGAGGGCGGTTCTATTCAAATGTGCATGTGAAAACGGTGTTTACACACTTCCAAACTCACTGGTATCCTCTCCAAAAATGGTTGCAAATATGCATGAACGAACATCACTTGATGGGTGGCACAAACGTCTAGGAAATTCGTCTCAAAAACTTGTTAAACAAATTGTCAAGTCTTTTTTGCTTCCAATAAAACACAAAGACCAAGTACCCTTTCTTTGTATCTCTTGTTCAATCAATAAAGCTCATAAGCAACCATTTCATCAAACTAGTCTTGAACGTCATGCGCCACTTGATCTTATTTACACCGATGTTTGAGGACCCTCAAACACGGTTGGTCTTGATGGTTCACAATTTTATTTGAATCCGGTTGATCATTTTACAAAATACATATGGTTTTATCCCATGACATATAAATCCCGTGTAAGCAACATCTTTCCTTAATTCAAACACCTAGTTGAAAACAAATTTCAAACAAAAATCAAAAGCATTTACTCAGATAATGGTGGTGAATTTATTGCATTTAAACAGTATTTTTCTATACATGGAATTAGTCACTACACCACTGCCCCTCATACATCTCAACAAAATGGTGTCTCTGAACATCGTCATCATCATTTAGTGAAAATTGGTCTTACACTGCTACATGATGCCTCTCTTCCACTATCTTATTGGCCTCATGCCGTCTCCACAACTGTATATCTTATTAATAGGCAAGCAACTCCTCTGCTACGAAACAAAACTCCATTTGAAACCTTATTTCGTCAAATCCCAAATTATCTCAAATTATAAAAATTTGGATGTCTCTGCTTTTCCCTTACCAAATCGTATAACACCAATAAGCTTCAACCAAAATCCATCTCATGCCTATTTATTGGATATTCTCAAACTCAGAATGCTTACAAGTGCCTAAATTTATCTACAAACAAACTCTATCTCTCTCGCCATGTTACGTTCAATGAAACCCAAACACCATTTCAAATACTCTCAACTAAATGCACACCATCTTCTTCATCGTCTTGGACAAATACGCTACCCATCTGTGTACCTACTCCACCGTGACCATCACTAGTGACCTCGGATCATGCCACCACTTCTGCATCACCTTCAAGTATCGCCTCTGATCTTTCTTTTTTTGTTGAGGAACAATTGCAATTAAATTCTCCATGTTCTAGTCCTAATGTACTACATCACAACGAGGATCTCTCTCCCTCATAAATTTTTCCCTTCACGTCGACTCTCCTTCATAAACACACACAAATGTTGTCATCTTCTCCCCAATTTCACCTACTGTGTCTATTGTTCCTAATGAATCCCAGCCACAAAGAACCACTTCATGGTCACTAGGTCCATAAATCAAATTTACAAACCTAAGCAATTTCATGTTGTCACCAAACATCCTATCACTCATGCTATTGAACCAAGTTGTGTGAGACAGGCACTATGTGATCCTCATTGGAGACAAGTCATGTTTGAAGAGCTTACGACTCTAATGAGACACAAAACATGGACATTAGTATCTCCACCCGAACATTGTAATCCCATAGGTTATAAATGGGTATTTCGGGTTAAGAGAAAAGTCGATGGGTCAATTGATTGCTTTAAAGCTAGACTTGTTGCAAAAAGCTTCAATCAACGTCTTGATTTGGATTACAAGGAAACATTTAGTCCGGTTATGAAACCGCCTACTATTCGGACTGCCTTAACCATTGTTATAACACAAGGCTGGCTATTGAGACAACTTGATGTTAATAATGCATTTTTGCATGGTATGTTAACTGAGGATGTATATATGGTTCAACCTCCGAGTTTCAAAGATGATACAACACCTCATCATGTATGTCGGTTAAACAAAGCTATTTATGGCCTCAAGCAAGCCCTATGAGCATGGTATTCAGCTCTCAAAGGTGTCATTTTAGAGTTTGGCTTTGTGAACTCCAAAGCTGATTCTTCATTGTTCATCTATAAAACTAAATCTATCACTTGCTACTTCTTGGTGTATGTAAATGATTTGGTTATTACAGGAAACAATCCCATTTTTGTCTCATCCATCATTGATCAACTTGGCAATCGGTTTTCTTTAAAAGACATGGGTCAGCTACCTTTTTTCCTGGGCATGAAGGTTATTCCCATTACAACAGGTCTCTTTTTGTCTCAACACAAATACATTAAAGACATAACAAATATTAACATGCATGGAGCAAAAGAGGTTACCATTCCACTGTCCACAACCACTGTGCTCAAGTTCATTGATGGCACATCCTCGGTTGATAACAGAGAATTCAGAAGTGTTATTGGTTCTTTGCAATACTTATCTCTCACACGTCCAAACATTTCTTTTGCAGTAAACAAGTTGTCCCAGTTCATGCATAAGTCAACGACAACTCATTCGACAGCGGCAAAATGATTGTTTCGATACTTGAAGCATGCCATCTTTTATGGGATTCACATTCAAAGAAACAAAACCTCCAAACTCATCACATAATCTGATGCTGATTGGGCAGGTAACTTTGACGATAGAAAATCTACTTCGGCATACATATGTTTTCTTGGTTCTAATCCTATTTCTTGGAGTTCAAAAAAACAAAGAGTTGTAGCACGATCATCAACTGAAGCTGAATATTGAGCACCTGCCAACACTGCCTCCGAGACATTATGGCTCCTTGCACTCTTTGCTGAACTTGGCTACTCCACTTCAGCTTCTCCAAAGTTTTTATGTGACAATTTGGGAGCAACACATTTGAGCTTCAATCCGGTCCAACATTCCAGAATGAAGCACATTCAGATTGACTTGCATTTTATTTGTAACATTGTGCAGAAGGGTACACTACATGTTCATCATGTCAATACACAAGATCAGCTTACTAATCTCTTGACAAAACCTCTGTCACGTCAATGAATAGAGTTTCTTCGGACTAGGATTGGAGTAACTGATGGTAACTCCATCTTACGGGGGTGTATAAAGGATGATTCCTTGAATTATATTGAAGATCCCATGAGCAACAAATCTGCTAATAATCAAGCATGTAACAACTAAGAAATAATAAGGAAAGTTGTTTGTCTATGTTGACTCTGTTTTTAAGCTTGTAACCTTTAGAAAATATATCCTTAACTTAAGCTTTCTTTTCTACAGTAGACTTTACAAGTTATGTATGTATATAAAACACTTATCTATGTATTCATTAGAGTTTAGAGTTTGCAATACAATTGTTCTCTTGAAAGTAAACAATATATGCAAAAGCTACTCTCAACACAATTATCGAACTGTGCAGATCTCTGCTAAGCTACAAATTTTAAAGGAACAACAGTCTCGATTACAAGATATAACAAAACTCACAGAAAGAAGCTATTATTTTTGTTTGTAACGGCAACATGCAATACAAATTGTGGTATGACAGAAGCTGTGATCCCATAGCATCTTTTGTAACAAGACAATGGATGTATGCCCTTGTATAATTCTTACAAACCTGCAGGGGAAGACAAAGATCAAGGCAGAGATTATAGTGTAACACTACGAAAAAGATCAATGCAGATTACACTGACACCAATTAATAGACTAACAGCTCAAGACAATGAGTGTTCCACGACTCAAATACCATGCAAGCACATGTTGGATCAATGGGACGAGTATCATCGGCCATTGATTTGTGCTTAAGTTTCAGCAATCCCTGCATGAAGTGCTTCGATGTCAGAAGCTTCAACTAAAACTGGGTTTATTTTTTAATTGATTAGAACGGACATTTACAGCAAAATACTGTTAAAGTAAGTCCACTGTAATTATTTTATAAAAAGTTCATAATGTGGTAACATGAAGTCATTTCCTAGTGAAGCAAACACTGCTTATAAAGCTGCAAGATATTAGATACATACGACTCCAAAGCATGAAGAGTGCACAGATACGATTTACATTTGTTTCAAAAGACAAGGTGAAACAAAATTCACTAACAGGGTCAAACAGAAACAAGAAAAATTTGGAAGAATATATATAAACAAATCACTCAAACAAATTCAGCGTAGTAGACGAGGCAAAGATTCTGCCAAAACAAAAGGAATAGAATACAGCATACACAATTCAAATGGCCTCTTAAACCCAATGGCCCAGGTTCACCCGTATATAATAACTGAAAGACAGGAAAATCCAGTACAAAAAGAAAATAGAAAGTACTATTTGATTAAAGCCAGACACCATTACAAAACAAGTCCATTAAAATATATGGTTATAGCGCATCAAAGCAGCAGCAACTTGAACAGTGTGAAGATTTGGTCTTCACAGTGTTTTCGAAATTCAGTTCACATATTTTAAGAAAAAGAAAACATCACCTCTGGTACAAGAGCTGTGCCAAAACGAGCAGTACGAGTGGGATAAACACAGTCATACATGTCAGCACCTAAAGCACTGCAAACTACAATATCCAGTGGATAACCAACACCCTGTAAAAGAGTGCAGGTAAGTATTAATGACAGACAAATTAGAAAAGCAAAGCAGCTAACAATTCCTCAATCAACCAAGTTTAAAGAACGCAAGTTAAAATGATAAATGTTGTTTTTACCATCACATATCGTGGTTTATCTTCAGGCAACAGAGCAGTACACTGAGCAACAACTCGCCAAAATGAATCTTTATAGCTGTCAAAGAAGCAAACTCAGTTAATTTTAATAAAACAATCCCAGAACATAAATTGAAGTTAAATAAAACAATAAAAAGAACATCTACAAGTGAAAAAATAATAACATGCATTAAGTACCGAGAGACCTGAGATTGAACAAGCAATAAGCTACTCTATCTCACAGAAAGTTATGATACATTTGCAGGCTTTCAAAGGGAATAACTTTGTATTCTATAATTAGAGAATTTGATGGATTTGACAATGACAGCTAACTACATTTAACACCCAAGACCTGAGTCTGTAAATAGTAATGGATAACTTGACATATAAAGCTACCTAGTTTGATTTTGGAAAACGACATTTCATCTAATTTCCTTGCTTTATTTTTTCTGCAAAGCAAGGAACAAAGGGATCACTTGAAATTTGTTTAGCCATGTGCCATGAATAAATTCAATGGTTCAAAACACCGATCAAGCACAAGGGCGGTAGCAATAAAAAGGAAGGTCCAAAATGAATGATGATAGATAAATCAGTAATTCTGTCCGCATAATCTTTAACTGCTGAATTAACGTTATCCTACAAAAGAATGAATGAACATACCCAGGTAAATTCCTCTCCACCAAGCCTCTAACACATATATCCCTGATTATTTGGTTAGAAAGACAATGGTAAGTTATACCAGCTGCAAAATAAAAAAAACAAAAAAATTAACAGAAGAGAATAAAATACGCACCAAGCAAAGAGAGCAGTTTAAGTAAATTCACCTTAGTTCAGGATCCAAACCACCTTGAACAATACCAAATAAATTTTGTTCATTTGGCCTCTTGTGATGCTTCAATCATCGGTTAAAATTTCCTTATTTATGGTACACTACACCAAGAACGGGAAAAAGAGAGTAATGGACACCCAAACTAGACAGTTTAGGACTAAGAGGTTAGTAATTTGTTCCATTTTACTATGTAATTCAGGGTGAACTTGAAGTTTTCTAGTTAGTTGGCCAAGTGGGGTTTTGAGGATCGTTCGGAGCTCCATCTTTTACAAATTTGGAGAAAAGGATAAGTTTACTAAATCACATCTGCTTCTGCTTCCCTCCAGAAACTGAAACTTGAAGCTTCTTAATTTGATTGTTTTTTTCAAGTGCAGTTTGAAAAAGAGTAAACTGGGAGAAGATTCCGTGTTCTCTCCTATATGCTGAAGTATTTTCCCTTTTTGAAGGCCCTACTGATTCTCTTATTGAGATGGGCCAATATCTTTATTTCAGCACTTGAAGCGACAAGAGCATCAGATTTTTTGTATAAAATATAACAGATTTTTTCAGTTCCATTGGGCCATCCAAATCCTGTTTGCTTTTATAATATAGCATGATAATTTCCTGAAAGATGATATGGTTCAGAAAGTTAAGGTTATTAGATTAGGACTTGTGGTATTTCTCGCTGATTCAGATGAAATCTGGAATAAGCTTACGTGATTGTTGAACTTAAAGCAACAAGCAAGCAAATGCCTTTTCAACATGTTTCCTCTGTAAAGAGTTTTGAAATTATTGCTTCACTTGTAGTGTTTGTCTTCTGTCTAGGGAACACATTAAGTTGACCTTATTCCTTAGTGATCCTTAACCCTCAAGGACCTGGGACTGCTTATGTTACATGCATATATTGTTTTCTGTTCTGTTCTGTCAGTGCCTGTGTGATTTATTTCTCATTCTTCTCTTTTACTAAATGCAGGGTCATTGAACATCATGTGGATGGATTTAGATGTGACCTTGCCAGTGTACTTTGCCGAGGAACAAATGGGTCTCCACTTGACGCTCCCCCACTTGTCTGGGTGAGAGGTTTTTGCCCGTCTGAATTTATTTTTGTCAGAAGTGAATTGATAGCCTTTCAATTTGCATGGAAGACCAGGATTTTCAAACGAGCCTAAAGCCCAGCTATGTTATTCCGATAGATTTTATGATTATGAATTGAAAAAAAGTTATTATATAAAAAATATTTTTAGTTGAAGTTGGTTTGGTAAAATATATATTTGGTTAAAATTATGACTAAAATTGAAGTTAAACAAAAAGTAGTTTAATGTGTTTGGTTAAGAATACTTTTCAAATTGAGGTTATAAAATAATTAAAAACAACATCTATTAATATTGATGGTTTTTAATTGAAATATTATAGATTTAACTACTGCTATTACATCATAAAATAAACAATATTTTATATAAAATATTTTTTATTGTTCCATTAAATTATCTGCAATTTCATCACATACGAAATCCATCCAATAAGAACTACAGTTTCTATAGCTTCCTGAGTGTATAACAATATCAGGTAAAATATCATTAGGAACAAAATTGGGATTGCTATCAAATTTTGCAAATGCTACGTCATCATGCGATCTCCTTCTAATGTAATTATGTAGTGTCATTGAATAATGTTAAACACTAGTTTTTCGAATAAAATACAATATCTGAGAAATGTTTTTGGATTTTTTTTTATTTTACCGGGTCGGACTCGTTCCGGTCAATGAACAATGAAGACACTCTTTAATGTTCTGCAAAGTGAATAGTGGAGAGTGAATTAATTCACTCTCAACTGTTCACTTTGCATAATAGTGGAAATGGAGAAATACAACAGAAGAAGGAGAAGGGGAAGAGCAATATAAATAAGAGGGTTGTTTTGGAAAATTTTTCCAATGGTTTTGTTGTTGTTTGGCAAGAGACAAGAGAAGGGAACAGAGGGGAACAAGGCTGAAAATTTAGAAAATGACAGGATTTTTCTAGATCTGAACAATAGAGACCTCTCAGGTTGTTTTGGAAAATTTTTACAATGATTAATTATTTGCACTGTCGGTGAGGAAGAAAAGAGAACACGTCAACCATCTAGGTGGTGGCTCAGTGGTAAAAGCTTGGGATCAAGAGGTTTGCTTCCTCTGTGGTTTCAGGTTCGAGCCCTGTGGTTGCTCATATGATGGTCATTGGAGGCTTACATGGTCGTTAACTTCAGGGCCCGTGGGATTAGTCGAGGTGCGCGCAAGCTGGCCCGGACATCCACGTTAAACTAAAAAAAAAAAAAAAAACACGCCATCACAACAAACAAATTCAAATTACTTTTCAAGAAATTGAATTCCAATCTTAGTTTCTAGTGGGACTCATAACAATAAAAATATAATTAATATCTAATCAAACATTTATTAATAGTGAAGCAGCGCCAAACACGCACTTGCATTGCACAAGCAGAATGTTGGGAGGAATTTTTATTGGAAAAGGCCAGGCCATTACTTTAGAATGTTGATAGGTTCTTAACACGCATTCATGTGGTCTTTTGGCTTATATAGGCAAAACAGTGAATTTTGTAATAACTTGATATTATTTAATTAACCAGGCAATTGCAAAAGAAGCCATCCTGTCAAGATGTAAAATTATTGCAGATCCTTGGGGTTGTGGAGGCCTTTATCTGGTTGGAAGATTTTTAAATTGGGATAGGTAACTTTTATTTATTATTATTTTTGAATAATAAATGTCTGTACTATAAGATGTAATAATTGTCAGGTCAGTTTGGATGTTTGGGAAGTAAGTTGGACTTGTTTCTTCACAAAACTTGTCTGCTGATAAAATTTATAGGTTGTCTTAGAAAAAACATATATTTTTTATACGAGCTCTTTTTCTGCTGAAATTTGGTAGGTTGATAAGTCTTCCAGTCATGAATTCAAAACAATTAAGTTTGCATCAAATGGACATCTCTTACTCAAGATATTCAAGTCGGAATGGTTGAAGGTCGAAATTGGCAGAATATGAGACTTGTCTTTGAAGGCTGCAATTTCCATGTTTTTTTTTTATTTTTCTTATCATATATGTATAGAAAGGTATGGAAGTTAGCTTTCTAATGCCACTAGAATTACTTCATTTGGACCTTTACAACTCAAGTTCTGCATAAAATATCAATTACAGGTCAAATTTGTCAATATTCAACTCGAGCTGGAACATGGTTTGAATTTTTTTCTCCAATTTACTCCTTTTTTATTCTTACATCCAAAAGTGACTTCAAAACATAAAACAAAGATTATCAAGGCATTTTAAATATAAAACATGGGCAAAATACTAGGTAAATATGGGTAAAACCATCTAATAATATGGTTGTATCAAATACCCTTACACTTATCTATTGCTCGTGCTCAAGAAAGGAGAAATAATATCAAACTTAAGAAAGTCCAAAGTGTAAAAATAAATAAATAAAATAACTATGACTAATTTCTTAATCTTCCATCAATATCCAAGATTGCATGCATTATAAACAAGAATGCAATCAAGAAGGATAAAAATATAAATTTTCATGAATTTATTTACATGCAAACTTCAAAACTGAATTAATCGTTGGGATTTACATGAAATCTATGTCATGCTAAAGTGATAGATCCTTTCATTGATATAAATTCCATCACTCACGTGTTTGGGGCTTATGTGTTTAAATATCTCGAATTCAATTAATGAATATGTTCTACCTTACTTTTCAATCTCATCTCCATTACTAAAATATTACATGCAATACATGAATTAAAAGGTTTTACGTTTCTACTGTAATGGGGATAAGGGTTAAGGTGAGGTAAAAGAAAGGAAAAGAAAATGTTAAAACCAAATGAAGTAGAGCATTTTATAAAAAATAAATTTTGAAACAAGATATCTCATCATAGTATACAAATTCACCATCTTTAAGCATCAATACTTTACTTCTTTTGATTTCAAGCTCCATCAACATAAAACTTTTAGAAAACAATGGAACAACTTTTCTTTTCTTTTATTCTCTTTTTCCTTTTTTTTTTTCAAATGGTCTATCTTTGGCAATTTGCCCATTCTTTTCATCAAGTATCACTTTTTTCATATAATTTCCAACCATAAATCTTATGAAATATCAACAAATATATGTTCTATTAATCCTTGGCCAAGAAAAAAGGAAAAAATATAAAAAGTTAAGGCTTACAGTATGGGCAAAGTAAAGAAAAGATAAACAAGCTCAAAAAGGCTCACTAAGGATAATATACTTTGAGTTGACTTTTTGGTTCAAGTGGTTAAAATTTCTAGTGCCTTTATCATCTTCATGTATACATGTAATGTGAATGTAATCGCAATAAAAAATGAAGCAAGTTCTAAAGATACATATCATTGAAAGAATATACAATCAAATAATATAATGCTAAAGGCTCAAAAACTTACATTGGTACAATACTATTAAGTCAACATGGTATATTTTTAAAGTCAATCCCTAAACTAATTAAACTTTAAAACTTGCATGTACACCTATTCATTCGATTTATATTTTTATCTATCTCAACTAATTCTCATATATAGTACTCAAATTCTCATAAATCAATGGGAGTTCAATAGATAAAACTTAATACTTAAAGTTGAAAAATATAAATATTTTTTTAAAAAAATATTTATAGTTTCTTTTAATTCTAATAAAACACACAGAAAAAATAAAGAAAACCAAAATTCTCCCCCCCCCTCCACACACACTTTAAACACAACATTGTCCTTAATGTTGAAATAAAAGAAAATGAATAAAAGAGAATGCCAAACATAAAGGAAAATGTGAAAAAAAAAAGATAAGAAAAAAAGAAAGCAAATCTATTTTTTTTTTTTTTGTTAGATTGCCTCCCAGTAAGCACTTTTTGTTTTATTTCATTAGCTTGACACATTTTATGCTCATGCCTCATATATTGGTTCAGCTAACTCCATGGAAGTGGTGAATTCTGCCTTCTAATCTTTATAGAAAGTTTTCAATCGATGCCCATTGACCTTAAGCACTTTGTTTGTTTCTACACTTGTAATCTCAATTACACCATAAGAAAAAACATTAGAAAAAACAATGGGTCCAATCCAACAAGAACGCAACATGAATGATAAAGAAGGACTTTGTCTCCAACATGAAACTCCTTTCTTGTAATCATTCGGTCATGAAAACTCTTGGTCTTTTCTTCATAAATCCTTGCATTTTTGTAGGCATCATTCCATTTCTCTTACAGCTCTTGCAATTGCAACTTCCTTACAATCCCAGCAACATCATAATCAAAGTTTCATTGTTTAATGGCCAAAAAAGATGTGTTCAAGCTCCACTGGTAGATGACATGTTTTCCTTTAAATCATCCTATAAGATGACATTCCTATAGGTGATTTATAAGCAGTCTGATATGCCCAAAATGCATCCTATAAGACTCCAATCTTGTCGGTTAGGTTGCATTGTTTTCTCCAAAATGAACTTGATTTCTCGATTTGAAATTTCAGCTTGGCTATTCATTTAACGATGGTATGATATGGAAGTCCGATGAGTCACATGGTACTTGCATAGTGACACGACCAAAAGATTGATGTCTTCTCCCAAGTGCAGGAGTGTCGAAGTAATAAATAACCCGGCAAGACCGGGGTCGAACCACAGGGAGGTTAATTGTATAAATTATAAACAACAATAGTAACAATAATAACAACAACAACAACAACAACAACAACAACAATAATAATAATAATAATAATAATAATAATAACAATAATAACAGTAGTAATAATAATAATAATAATAATAGTAATAGTAATAGTAATAATAATGAAGAAGAAAAAGAAAAAGAAGTTGATGAGAACTTTGAGATGGAAGATTAACGTAAGGATTAAACAATGATAGCAAAAAATGTCAAGGTTAGAGGATCTACTAATGGTATTTCAAACAAGTATAGTATAAACTCTTATTATTCAATTGGAAACCACACACAAAGGAGGTTCCAATCAGATTATAAATTGTTAACATAATTACATTAGTTATCTTATTCGAATAATGCTAATACTTGTAAATGTTGTCAGGCATTCATGATTATAACTTATGTTAACAACAAATCAAGTTCTTTTCATAGCGCAGGTGTCGGTTATACCATACAGTATGGGCTATGAAAGTGCCAAGTATTTGTTGTACCAAGTTTTATACAACATAAATCTAGATTAACCATTTAACAAGAAAAGTATTAAAAGTGAACAAGATAACAAATATAAAGCATGTTAGTATCCAACATTAAGGTCCATGTTAAGTTTATATTATACTTATTCTTACACCATTAGTGTACCCTTTTCACCTTGACATAATTAACTTAGTTAAACATAATGAAAGAAAGAAACATAAATAAACAAGATAAGAACATAAATGAGAAAGAAGTTAACTAAGTAAAGAAAAGAAATTGAAAGGCATAAACTAGATATTAATGAAAGCAAAACTTAAACATTACAAAAATACAAAGAGAGAAAGCAAGAGCATGATCTTGATCTGAACACCAAGATGCCTAAATACATGGCAAATGCCTCCTTTTATAGGCCAAAATTCAGAACTATTGATTTGTTGACTAATTGATGAGTGAGTGGCCACATCTTGACTTGGTGACAATTCTTATCTTCTTGTCTGCCAAAAAGGTAATTGATAACGTCATAATTTGAACAGACTTAAATCATGAAAGTTCTAGGAAATTGTTTCAGCTTTCCAAGGTAAAACTTTGAGATCATTTGGACTTCTAGAACTCGAGATATGGGCTGAACACTGAACAGTGTCTGGGATGCAGGACAGATTCGGACTTCTTCGTTGCTGCTGCAATGTGGACTTGAAAACGGCCTTGTTAAATCTTGGACTCCTCATGAAAGTTGTAGGTATATGTCTTACCTTTCCATCCATATAAAGTAGACCTAAATCCAAGATCTACAGCTCTAGATATGATCTGATTACCGAACACTGTTTCAGTTTGGACTGCACCAACATCTCTTTTCTAAGTTTGGCCATATCTTTGTCCTTTCAATTTCAGTACTTCAACTCATCAATCAATTCTTTCATTTATGTGATAAGCATGCATTTAAGATGAACATTTACCATAAATTAAAGCTATCTTATAATATTAGATATGTTATTATAAAGCATGTTTTAGTTAAGGAGTTATTGATACTTCAAGTGCAAAATGATGATATAAAACCTTGATAAAAATGCACTTTTAAGTACTAATCACACCCCCCAACCAGCTTATTACTAGTCCCTAGTAATCAAAGCATTAAAATAGAAAAACAATTTGCAAATTCCACAAAGCAAGGCATTCATCATTCAACTTCCATTAATCTATCCAGATAAACAAACTCTCATTAAATTTATATATCTGCTCAATACCTCTTAAACAAAATATTAATAAACCTTTCTTTTTATGTGCTCAATGTATGAAAACATAGATGATGGGGCTTTTATTGGAAGAAAACAATATTCTGTTCTAATATTTAAGGTTAACTTCCTTGGATTGAGATTATTATCTTCTTCTTTTTTTCTTTTTCTTTTTTTTTTTGTCTTTTTTTTCTCAATATATATACATATACTTAAAACACAATGCATCTTTAACCCATGTAACGAGCTTTCAGCTAATGACTCCCAGACCAGTTGGTCTTAGGGCATTAGGTGTTGAGACACCCCTACGAGTTTAGTAACTCGGGTTGCAGATATTGATACGTAGATAGTGCAATGTTTGATTCCCTTAAGCTTTTCTCCTTAACCCATGTAACAAGCTTTGGGCCAATAGCTCCCAAGTCAGTTGACTTTAGGGTATTAGGTGTTAAAACACCCCTTCGGGCTTAATTGCTTAGGTTAGGGAGGCTACAAAACCAAACTTATCTACGTTTTTATTATCATCAATATTATCAATTTTTTTTTTTTGAAAGGCATATACTATCCCTTTCCCTTAGTTGTTACCTTTAACAAAAGAACATAAATAATGTAATAATCCAATGTGCAACCCACAATCATATGTTAAAGTGTGTGTGTGAAAATGAAGGTTTAAGAATACTTGTTAAATGAGTATATGAGCAGAATCAAGTGATAACAATGCGAGAGTTTGTAAACCTGAATATTTCAAGAAGTATTCTAATAGGCCTTGTTATGAATATTGCAAATAACCATTGGAAAATGTTTACTAAGATGCGTCTCAAGAGTCAATAAAATTCCTCCTTACTCTGCCATTCTAATAACAGTTTTGTCAAATGGTTTTAATAATAGCAAAAACAGTTAGTAAGTTAGTTTTTTTTTTTAATGTCAACTACTACCCTCTCCCCCCAACCAGAACGAGACATTGTCCTCAATGTCATAAGATAGAAAGATAGAGTATAGAAGACATCACCTGAAACAACGAACACTAACAAACCTGAAACACACTTAAACAAATATAAGAAATAACAAAACAAAAATAATATACTAATAATAAAACCAAAAGACACGAGGATTCACAAACGAAGGCTCAAATCCAATCTAAGCTTTTTACGGCTTTCCTTAGTTGACCAATTTATGCGATTCATGGAAGGATCAATTACAGGGGTGAAAGATTGTAGTTGGTCGATCAATTGTTCAGCAGTAGTAGCAGAGATTATGATTTGTCGTGCCGAAGATGTTAGAAATTCCTGTTCCACAGCTTGATCAAGAAAGACAACAAATTATCATAAAAACCATTAACATTTAACAAACCTATAGGTTTATAGTGAATGTGAAGTTGGGCCCAAGAGGAAATATGAAAGATCTCTTCCAATGTGCCCAGACCACCTAGTAAGGCAATGAAGGCGTCAGCATGGTTAAACATTGCATTCATTCGATCAAACATTGTGGAGACCTGTAGTTCCTCTCCAATTGTTTTTCCAATGATGTCCCCTTTTGCTAAAGCCTTGGGGATGACCCCTAAAACTTGACTTCCTCCTAAAAATGCAGCTATTGACACACACCCCATTAACCCAAGGCTGCCTCCTCCATACACTAAATGAATCTTTCTATCAGCTAGTACCTGACCAAGATGATTTGCTGATTCTAAAAATTCTTTTTCTTTCCCAGGACTGGATCCACCGAAAACACAAATATTTCTGATGTGATGACTTGAGGAACCTGCCATTTCTACACACTTCTATATTTGTTAAATGTATGGGTTGAGTAGAAATGAAGGGAAGGAAGAGAAGATTTTATAGAAAAGAAATTGAAGATGCAATCATACCACCTATATGTAGGCCAGCTGGAGTCTCTCTCTCTCTCTCTCTCTCTCTCTCTCTTTATTTATTTATTTATTTTGAAAAAGCATGTGTATGTACAAGTAGTTGTGATTGTGGCTCACATCTTCCCTTGGTTTTACGTCCAAGAACGGCTTGAACGCCCTCTATGAGTCGAGGATAGGCTTCCCATCCAGTTTTCTTAAAAACTGGCAAACAGGGTCTTTTTTAGTCAGATTCCCAAGACTAAGTCGATCATGTTCTTTACAGCTCCAGATATGACCCGATTACCAAACACTGTTCCAGTTTGGACTGCACCAACATCTCTTTTCTAAGTTTGGCCATATCTTTGTCCTTTCAATTTCAGTACTTCAACTCATCAATCAATTCTTTCATTTATGTGATAAGCCTGTATTTAAGATGAACATTTACCATAAATTAAAGGTATCTTATATTATTAGATATGTTATTATAAAGCATGTTTTAGTTAAGGAGTTATTGATACTTCAAGTGCAAAATGATGATATAAAACCTTGATAAAAATGCACTTTTAAGTACTAATCACATAGTAATGCTTCCATTGAACGATTGCAAAAATAAGTGTCATGATCACTAATGATAGCTTTGAGGATTTCAAACCTATAAAATATGTGAGTCCTGACAAAATCTAAAATACCCTTAGCTTCATTAGTTCATGTGGCTTTCATCTCAATCCATGTGGACATATAATCAACATCAAGAATGATATAAAGATTATCAAAAGAAGAAGGAAATAGACCTATAAAATCAATACCCCAAACATAAAAAATTTCACTTACAAGAATATTAATTAAAGGCATTTGATTCTTATGAGTGATATTGCTTGTTGTTTAGCATTTTTCACATGATTTGCAAAAGTGATATGCATCCTTAAAAATAAAAGGTCAGTGAAACCACTTTCAAATACCTTGTGGACTGTTCTTTTTGCTCCAAAATGCCCACCACAAGAATGAGAATGATAAAAAGTGAGAATAAAATGAAATTCATCATGTAGTACACATCTTCTAACTACTTGATCCGTATAAAATTTCCACACATAAGGAGTGTCCCAAAAATAATATTTAGCATAAGCTTGTAACTTGTCTTTTTTATGATTTAGACAAACCTGAAGGGAATTCTTTCGCGACTAGATAGTTCACCAAATCAGCATACCATGGTCTTGTAAAGGAATGTAACACATATAACTTCTTGTCGGGGAATGTCTCTCTTACTATTTCAGTTTGTATATCCTTGGTCCGCAGTCAGCTCAAGTTATCAGCTATATGATTTTCAACACCTTTTTTATTTTATCTCAATATCAAATTCTTATAAAAGCAAGATTCACCTAATCAATCTTGGTATGGATTCTTTTGTCTTCGAAAGATACCTCAAAGCTATATGGTGAATAAAAACAACTACTTTTATACCAAGAGAATATGACTTGAATTGATCTAGAGCTAACACCACTACAAAAGGTTTATTTTTAGTTGTATGGTAATTGCATTGCTCTTCATCCAACATGCGAGAAGCATATATGATAACATGCAAAATTCTTCCCTATTCTTTGCGCAAGTACAACCCCTATCGCATAGTCACTTGACACGACCAAAAGATTGATGTCTTCTCTCAAGTGCAGGAGTGTCGAAGTAATAAATAATTCGGCAAGACTGGGGTCGAACCACAGGGAGGTTAACTATATAAATTATAAATAACAATAGTACAACAACAACAACAACGACAATAATAATAATAATAATAATAATAATAATAATAATAATAATAATAATAATAATAAGAGCTTTGAGATGTGATATTGATATAAGGATTAAATAATGATAAAACAATAGTCAAGGTTAAAGGATCCACTAATGGTATTTCAAACAAGTATAGTATAAACTCTTATTTCTCAACTGGAAACCACACACAAAGGAGATTCCAATCGGATTATAAATTATTAACATGATTACATTAGTTATCTTATTCGAGTAATGCTAATACTTGTAAATGTTGTCAGGTATTCATGATTATAACTTATGTTAACAACAAATCAAGTTCCTTTCATAGCACAAGTGTCAGTTATACCATACGATTTGGGCTATGAAAGTGCCAAGTATTCGTTGTACCAAGGGTTATACAACATAAATCTAGATTAACCATTTAACAAGCAAAGCATTAAAAGTGAACAAGATAACAAATATAAAACATGTTAGTATTAAACATTAAAGTCCATGTTGAGTTTACACTATACTTATTCTTACACCATTAGTGTAACCTTTTCACCTTGACATAATAAACTTAGCTAAACATAATGAAGAAGAGAAACATAAATAAACAAGATAAGAACATAAATAAGATATAAGTTAACTAAGTAAAGGAAAGGAAATGAAAAGCATAAACAAGAGATTAATATAAACAAAACTGAAGCATTACAAAAATATAGAGAGAGAGAAAGAACATGATCTTAATCTGAAAACCAAGATGCCTAAATGCATGGCAAATGCCTCCTTTTATAGGCCAAAATTTGGAACTATTGATTTGATGACTAATTGTTGAGTGGGTGGCCACATCTTGACTTAGTGACAATCCTTATCTTCTTGTATGAACAAAACGTCATTGATAATGTCAGAATTTGAACAGACTTAAATCATGAAAGTTCTAGGACATTGTCTCAGCTTTCCAGCAAAAAAATAATTGAGGTCATTTGGACTTCTAGAACTCGAGATATGGGTTGAACACTGAACAGTGTCTGGGCTGTAGGACAGATTCGGACTTCTCCGTTGTTGCTATAATTTGGACTTGAAAACGGCCTTTTTAAATCTTGGACTCCGCATGAAAGTTTTAGGCCCATGTCTTAGCTTTCCATCCATATAGAGCAAACCTAAATCCAAGATCTACAGCTACAGATATGACCCAATGACCAAACAGTGTTCTAATTTGGACTGAACCAACATCTCTTTTCTAAGTTTGGCCCTCTCTTTGTCCTTTCAATTTCAGTACTTAAACTTATCAATCAATCCTTTCATTTATGTGATAGGCCTGCATTTAAGATAAACATTTACCATAAATTAAAGGTATCTTATGGTATCAGACTTGTTATTATAAAACATGCTTTAGTTAAGGAGTTATTGATACTTCAAGTGTAAAATGATGATATAAAACATTGATAAAAATGCACTTTTAAGTACTAATCACACCCCCCCCCAACAAGCTTATCACTAGTCCCTAGTAATCAAAGCGTTAAAATAGAAAAACAATTTACAAATTCCACAAAGCAAGGCATTCATCATACAACTTTCATTAATCTATCCAGATAAACAAACTCTCATTAAATTTATATATATGCTCAATACCACTTAAACAAGATATTAATAAACCTTCCTTTTGTGCTTAATATATCAACACATAGTTATGGGGCTTTACTTGGAAGAAAACAAAATTTTTGTTCTAATGTTTAAGGTTAACTTCCTAAGGTTGGGATTATTATCTTTTTTTTTCTTTTTTAATATATATACATATAACTTAAAACACAATGCATCTTTAACACATGTAACGAGCTTTCACCTAATGACTCCCAGACCAGTTGGTCTTAGGGCATAAGGTGTTGAGACACCCCTACGAGCTTAGTAACTCGGGTTGCAGATACTGATACGTAGATATTGCAATGTTTGATTCCCTTAAGCTTTTCTCCTCAACCCATGTAACAAGCGTTGGGCCAATAGCTCCCAAGTCAGTTGACTTTAGGGTATTAGATGGTAAAACACCCCTTCGGGCTTAATTGCTTAGGTTAGGGAGGCTATGAAACCAAACTTATCTATGTTTTTATTATCATCATTTTTTGTTTGTTTTTTTTTTTTTTTTTTTGCAAATTATATACTATCTCTTTCCCTTAGTTGTTACCTTTAACAAAAAAACATAAATAATGTAATAATCCAATGTGCAACCCACAATCATATGTTAAAGTGTGTGTGTGTGAAAATGAAGGTTTAAGAATACTTGTTAAAGGAGCATATGAGCAGAATCAAGTGATAACAATGCGAGAGTTTATAAACCTGAATATTTCAAGAAGTATTCTGATAGACCTTGATAAGAATATTTACTAAGATGCGTCTCAAGAGTCAATGAAATTCCTCCTTACTCTACCATCCTAATAACAGTTTTGTCAAATGGTTTTAATAATAGCAAAAACAGTTAGTAAGTTAGTTTTTTTTTTAATGTCAACTACTACCCTCTCCCCCCAACCAGAACGAGACATTGTCCTCAATGTCATAAGGTAGAAAGATAGAGTATAGAAGACATCACCTGAAACAACGAACACTGACAAACCTGAAACACACTTAAACAAATATAAGAAATAACAAAACAAAATAATATGCTATTAATAAAACCAAAAGACACAAGGATTCACAAACGAAGGCTCAAATTCAATCTAAGCTTTTTACGGCTTTCCTTAGTTGACCAATTTATGTGACTCATGGAGAGAATGCCCTCTATGGGTTGGGGATAGGCTTCCCATCTAGTTTTCTTAAAAACTGGCAAACAGGGTCTTTTTTAGTCAGATTCTCAAGACTATGTCGAGCATGTTCTTTATGGAATTGTGGCCAAAATCATGAATTGCACGATGCACATCTCCACTAGGATACGTCTCAAGAGTCAATAGAAGATTATCTAAAGAACCCTTACTCATGCCATCCTTAATTAATTGTATTTTATCTTCACGGTTTATAGATACCATTCCTAAAGAACGACATGTTGCATTACAAGTCTATCTGACACATCTGTAACAGACTTTCAGTCGTTTTGCACGATGTTTGTTTGCAAAAGTGTTTTTACCTATCCCAAGCATGTATGAAAAGAAAGAATTAGAGGACTCACCTGATAATCGAACTTTTGCTTCAATTAGACAGCGAATATCTTCAGGAATTCCATGATTCTTTAACAACCTCAATCTTGCACACCTAGCACGGTAAATTTTTACAATCGCATTTGGACGCAAAGCGGGAAAATACTTTTTCAATTTTTCAAGAGTGGTGTCCATTTTCAAATGAGAATTGGAAAAGAGATTCAAAGAAGGGAGAAAGAGCAAAGAATTGCACAAATATATACAGATATCAGTTATTATGGGAAACTGAAAGAACCGACTTAAGTCACGGAGTACTGTTATCCGCTATTTGACCGGGGTGAGAGAGACTAGCAAAACAAAATTCATACCAAAATGAAATGAAACACAATGTGAGAAAAAGAATCAATATTTATATACAAGATCACTCAATTCAATAGAGTCATTTTCAACTGAAAATTTGTCGAAGTAAACTTTCAAACGATGTCCATTTACCTTGAAAACATTGTCATTCTTTGGATTCTCAATATCACGGGCCCTATATGGATACACATGTTTCACAATAAAAGGACCGCTCCATCTTGATCTTAGTTTTCCAGGAAATAAATGGAGTCGAGAATTATAAAGCAAGACTTTTTGACCAACATTGAATGTTTTTCTCAGTATTTTCTTATCATGAAACTCTTTGATTCTTGCTTTATGAATTCTTGAATTTTCATATGCATCATTTCTTATTTCCTCAAGCTCATTTATTTGTAATTTTCACAGCTAACTAGCATCATCAAGGTTAGAATTGAAAGCTTTAATAGCCCAATAAGCTTTATGTTCAAGTTCTGCAGGCAAGTGACAAGGTTTTCCATAGACTAATTTGTAAGGTGACATACCTAATGATGTTTTATAAGTAGTTCGATAAGCCCAAAGTGCATCATTAAGTCTTAAAGACCAGTCTTTTCTATTAGGGTTCACTGTTTTCTCCAAGATCTGTATGATCTCCCTATTAGCAAGCTCTACTTGTCCACTTGTCTGAGGGTGATAAGGGGTGGCAACTTTGTGTGTGATTCCATATTTCTTCATTAAAGACTCAAATGGCTTGTTGCAGAAATGTGTTCCACCATCACTTATCATGGCTCGAGGGATTCCAAATCGACTCAAAATATTTTCTTTCAAGAACTTTATCACTGTTTTGTGGTCATTATTTCGACTTGGAATTGCCTTTATCCATTTTAAAACATAATCTACTGCGACTAATATGTACAAGAAACCAAATGATGGAGGAAATGGACTCATGAAATCTATACCCTAACAATCAAAGATCTCAATGACAAGAATAGGATTTAAAGGCATCATGTGATGTTTTGAAATAGATCCCAACTTTTGACAATTTTCACAAGTCTTGCAGAATGCATGTGAGTCCTTGAATATGGTGGGCCAGTAAAATCCACTTTGTAAGATTTTTGCAGTTGTCTTTCTTGATGAGAAATGACCCCCACATGCCTTAGAATGACAGAATTTAATGACACTACTTACCTCATTATCAGGAATGCATCTTCGAAATATTTGATCAGGACAATATTTAAATAAATAAAGGTTATCCCAATAAAAGTTCTTCACTTCGTTCAAGAACTTTCTTTTGTCTTGGGTACTCCTATGAGCTGGCAATTGTCCTGAAACAATAAAATTAATAATATTAAGAAACCAAGGCAATGTAGAGACAGAAAGTAAAGATTCATTAGGAAAGTAGTCATTGATTGGTGTGATGTCAGATCTCGAATATGTTGTTAATCTTGACAAATGATCTGCGATAACATTTTCGGTGTCTTTCTTGTCTTTGATTGTGATATCAAATTCTTGAAGTAACAAAATCCACCGCACCAATCTAACCTTAGAATCTTTCTTAGAAAGAAGATATTTCAATGCTGCATGATCACTAAAAACAACAACAGGTGACCCAACAAGATAAGACCTGAATTTTTCACATGCAAATACTATTGCAAGTAATTCTTTTTCAGTGGTGGTGTAATTCATTTGAGCATTATTTAAAGTTTTACTTGCATACTAAATCACATAAGGTTTCTTATATTTTCTTTGTCCCAAGACAGCACCCACGACATAATCACTAGCATCACACATTATTTCAAAAGGTAATGACCAATCAGGAGGAAGTTTTTAAGTTTAACAAAGGCTTCTTCACAATGTTCAGTCCATTAAAAAATATTATCCTTTGTTAGAAGGTTACTCAAGGGCTTAGTTATTACACTAAAATCTTTAATGAACCTTCTATAAAAACTAGCATGTCCTAAGAATGATCTAACATCTTTAATAGATTTTGGTGTTGGTAAGTTAGCAATTAACTCGATTTTAGATTTGTCAACCTCAATTCCTTTCGATGAAACAATGTGACCAAGTACAATGCCGTTTGTTACCATAAAGTGACATTTTTCCCAATTTAGTACAAGATTCTTCTCTTCACACCTGCTCAAAACATTTTCTAAGTTAGTCAAATAATCATCAAATGAATCCCCAAAAACAGAAAAATCATCCATAAAAATTTCAAGAAAACGTTCAACCATATCACTAAATATATTGAGCATGCATCTTTGAAACGTGTCTGGTGCATTACATAATCCAAAAGGCATCCTTCGATATGCAAAAGTACCAAATAGACATGTGAAAGTAGTCTTCTCTTGATCTTCCAATGCAATTTTAATTTGGTTATAACCTAAATAGCCATCTAAGAAACAATAAAATTCATGACCTACAACTCTTTCTAGGATTTCATCCATGAAAGGTAAAGGAAAATGATCTTTTCTAGTCATTGAATTAAGTTTTCTATGGTCAATGCACATGCGCCAACTAGTAATAGTCCTAGTTAGAATTAACTCATTTTTCTCATTTGTTATCACAGTGACTCCAGACTTTTTGGGTACAACTTGGGTAGGACTTACCCATTTGCTGTCAGAAATAAGATAAATGATTCCATTATCTAGAAGCTTAATGACTTCATTCCTCACTACTTCTTTCATATTAGGATTAAGCTTTCGTTGTATTTCTCTAGAGGGTTTAGCATTTTCCTCCAAATAAATCCTGTGTGTGCAAATCAAAGGACTAATTCCTTTTATGTCAACTATGGTCCATCCTAATGCATTTTTATGCATTTTCAGAGTCTGTAATAACTTACCTTCTTGATGTGCATTCAGTTTGGATGAGATTACTACCGGAAAAGTTTCATTTTCTCTCAAAAATGAGTATTTAAGATTGAATGGTAACGACTTCAAATCAGGTTTTGGTGGTTGAACATTTGAAGGTATGGACTCAATTGATCGTGGTGGCAATTCCTCAATTTTTGGTCTCCAACTATTTGCCTTTGATTATTCCTGAAAATAAACCATTTGCACGTCGTCAGATTCATCAATCTCAGTTTCACTGGAAGTGGTTTGAAATTGATCATGAACTAATTTTTCAGTAAAGTTCACTTCCTGTAAATCATTATCATCTCCATGTTGCTTGCAAATGTTGAAAATATTCATCTCCAATGTCATGTTTCCAAAAGATAGCTTCATCAATCCATTCCTACAATTAATCAATACATTAGAAGTTGCAAGAAACGGACGTCCTAAAATAACATGAAATGAATTACATGCTTCAACAGATTGTGTGTCCAAAAAAATAAAATCCACAGGATAAACTAATTTATCAACTTGTACTAACACATCTTTAATTATTCCTCTAGGCACTTTTACAGATCTATCGGCAAGTAAAAGAGTTACAGAAGTTGGTTTTAACTCACCTAGATTGAGACTCTGAAAAACTGAAAATGGAAGTTAATTCACACTAGCTCCAAGATCAAGTAAAGCTCTTTCAATTTTATGTTCTCTAATAAAGCAAGAAATTGTAGGACAACCAGGGTCTTTATATTTCAATGCATTATTGTTCTGAAGAATGACACTTACTTGTTCGGCTAAAAAGGCTTTTTTTTCACATTCAGTTTTCTCTTCACAGTGCATAGATCTTTCAAAAATTTAGCATAAGAAGGTACCTGTTTAATAGCATCCAACTAAGGTATATTGATCCTTACCTGTTTGAAAGTTTCAAATATTTCAGAGTTGTGATTGACTTTCCTTTGTTTGGTCATGGCATGTGGAAATGGAAGTGCTGACGGGAAATCAGTCTTTTCTTTGCAATGTTCAAATTCAACCCCTTCCTTACCCTTAAAGATTGAGTCATCATCTTTCTCACAAGGTTCATGAATGGGTATTTCAATAACCTTACCACTACGAAGAGTAATGACTGATTTGACTTGATCCATGTGTTGGCTTCCAAAGCTACTTGCATTTGCATTGTATTGCCCCTTTGGCTTTTGTTGTGGTTGAGATGGAAACTTACGTTTCTCTTGGAAACTGAGAGCAGATGTCAATTTTGCAAGAATATCTTTAAAATCTGTCATGCTTTGAGCAGGTTGAGTGTTGATTGTCTCCTACTTTTCAATGAATGCATGCAATGTTTCCTCAATATTTCTTTTAGGAGGGGGAGCATAAGGAGATGTATATCCATGAGAATTTTAGAAATTATGGTGTGCTTAAAACGGTGGCTATGAAGTTTATGCATTATTGTTATCACTCTTCCAACTGAAATTTGGGTGATTTCTCCAACCAGGATTGTATGTTTGCAAGTATGGGTTATGATTGGGCCTTTGGAAACTGTTTAAAGCATGGGCTTGTTCATGGAGACATTCTTTAAAAGAAGGCAAAGTTGGACAGTTATTGGTTAAATATTCATTGGTTTCACAGATTTGACACACAATGTCTTGAACATATTTTAATTGACCTCTCGTTTGCAATTCTAGTGCCTTGACTTTTCTAGCTAAAGAAGTAAACTTGGCTTGGAGGTCATGATCTTCTCTAAGGTTGTACATACTTCCACTAGATGTATGAGGTTGGGTTTTACTTTGTGCCTCATAAGTGCCTGTGGTGTCCCAATTTTGAGCATTTTCAGCTAGCAAGTCTAGGTACTCCATTGTTTTATTAGGGTCTTTATCTTCAAAAGTTTCATTGCACATCAATTCAACCATTTGCCTATCTCTAGGTGTTAACGCTTCATAAAAATGTGAAACCAATCTTCATGTTTCAAAACCATGATGAGAGCAAGTATTAAGCAAGCCTCGATACCTATCCCAACATTGGTAAAATATTTCTCCTGGTTTTTTAGTGAAAATGATGATTTGTCTTTTGAAAGAGTTTGTTCTGTGAGATGGAAAAAACTTCTTTAAAAATTATTGTTGCATTTCATCCCAAGCACGAATAGATCCTGGTCTCAAATTTTATAGCCATGTTTTAGCTTTATCTTTTAATGAAAAAGAAAAAATCTTTAATCTAATGGTGTTCATGCTATAATTTGAGTCATTATACGTGTTACAGACCTCCTCAAATTCTCTTAAATGCAAGTATGGATTTTCTAAATCTAAGCCATGAAAAGAAGGTAAAAGTTGAATAATGTCTGGTTTAAAATTAAAATGAGATGCATTAGGGGGGAAAACTATGCATGAGGGTGCACTTGTTCTTATGGTATTCATGTGGTCTCTAAGTGTTCTCACATGATTATTCTCATTATTTTCATTATGAAGCAATTGATTATCTTCTTCGGCCATATTTTCTGAAAATATAGAGAGAGAGCAAGAACATGATCTTGATCTGAAAACCAAGATGCCTAAATGCATGGCAAATGCCTCCTTTTATAGGCCAAAATTTGGAACTATTGATTTGATGACTAATTGTTGAGTGGGTGGCCACGTCTTGACTTGGTGACAATCCATATCTTCTTGTCTGAACAAAACGTCATTGATAACGTCAGAATTTGAACAGACTTAAATCATGAAAGTTCTAGGACATTGTCTCAGCTTTCTAGCAAAAAACATTTAGGTCATTTGGACTTCTAGAACTCGAGATATGGGTTGAACACTGAACAGTGTCTGAGTTGCAGGACATATTCAGACTTCTCTGTTGTTGCTATAATTTGGACTTGAAAATAGCCTTTTTAAATCGTGGACTCCTCATGAAAGTTTTAGGCCTATGTCTTAGCTTTCCATCCATATATAGCAGACCTAGATCCAAGATCTACAACTCCAGATATGACCCAATGACCGAACAGTGTTTCAGTTTGGACTGAACCAGCATCTCTTTTCTAAGTTTGGCCCTCTCTTTGTCCTTTCAATTTCAGTACTTAAACTCATCAATCAATCCTTTTATTTATGTGATAGGCATGTATTTAAGATGAACATGTACCATAAATTAAAGGTATCGTATGGTATCAGACTTGTTATTATAAAACATGCTTTAGTTAAGGAGTTATTGATACTTCAAGTGCAAAATGATGATATAAAACCTTGATAAAAATGCACTTTTAAGTACTAATCATCACTCGCATAGCACATTATCTCGAATGGTTCATCCCAATTCAATGATTGTATGATGGGGGCAGATGTGACACGTCTCTTAAGTTCATTATTGGCATTTCTACATGTTTGATCAAACATGAAATCTATTTTTTTTTTTGGCTAATAATTTGCACAAGGGTGTTATAATTTTTTATAAATCTTTGATAAAGCACTGATATAAACATGCATGGCCAAGAAAAGAACAAACCTCCCTCACACATGAGGAAGGTTTGTGGCTCTATATTCACTCACTTGAAGGTTCCAACTCGATCAGTCCAGAATCTAAAAATTGAGTGATAACTGATTAAGGACAAGATTTTGGGGACTTCTATGGAAGAATTAGGATGTAAACGTTTAATTTCATCAAAATGGGGTTGTAGAGGGAATGTTCCTCTTGTATTTGCAAAAACTTGCATGTCATTTAGTGGTCTAGAACTCCACAATAAGCCTTGAAAGGTGTCAATCTGATCATCGTGAACTGTCAAGAAAGAAGATGAATAGAGGCTGAATGACGCGTCCTCTTGGTTAAATCCCTAGAAATTAGGGTTTTTAATTTGAGATCTAACAGATTTCATTTTAGTCCTTGTTCTTCTAATTGTGGCACATGCACCCTTAATTGACATAAACTTTTAATTGTATGCAATTTAACCCTCGTAAAACTCAAATATCAGCCCTGAAATTTAGCACCATTTTCATCTTGGTCCTTGGTTTCTGATTTATGTATTTAGACCCTTAATTGACCATAAAACTTTCAATTTTCTTCAATTTAGCCCCTGATTGGTCAACCTCGTCCCTTAAAGTCTCGTTCCTTTTACGATTTGGTCCTTAACTTTGAATTTCTTCACTTAAACCCTTAATTGGCTATAAAATTATTTTTTGTTTAACAATTAAACCCCTGTTTAACCAATTAAACTTTTCAAAGTCAAATTTTAGTCCCTAAACTTCAATATCTTCTAATTAACACCTGAATTGACTAAAAAAAATTATTTTTCTTATAATTAAATCCTCAAATTAATTAAGCCTTCCAACCTTATTTAATATGACTTAGAACTTGCCTTTAGGGTACAGACTCCTTAATAATTCACTTTGTATTAGAGAAAACCAGATTAAAATCTTGAACTATGCAAGATTTTTTTAGCTAAGACCATGACTTTCATGACCTTTTCGAGATATAGGGAAAGATCTAAGATGATACAATTAGTTGAAGGGGATTGCTCAACCACTAAAGTCGAGGAATTACCGTACATAACCAAAGTACACTGCTCGATAGAAAACATAAAAAAGCTTGTGCCAATCTTGGGGTATATAAATGAGACTCTATTTGAGAAAAAGTATGGGAGAATTGCTCACCTTATAAGGATCCCAGTTCAGATCTTAGTGGTCAAAGCGTTGATGCACTTCTGGAATCTAGGCTACAGGTGTTTCACTTTTATGGACATTGACATGACCCTTATCATTAAAGAATATGCCTAGATCCTAAACTTCCTTCATGATCCTCAGAAAGTCTATTTTAGATAAAAGATCTAGAGCACAATTACCGAGGTCGTAAAGTTGCTGCATCTAGACCAAGTTGACCAATACAAAATGTCTAATGGGGGATTCAAGTAGAAGTTAATTGAGAACAAGATGAAGATAGATAAAGACAATGAAAAGTTAGGAGAAGAGAAATATTGAGTGGTTGTCTTCGCCATCTTTGGGTTAGTTTTGTTTCCCTTAAAAGTCGTTAGGATTATCAACATTGAAGCTATTAATGCCTTCGCTAAGTATGAACCGGTGAAGAATAACCTCATTTCAGCTATCTTGGTTGAAACCTTCCTATCACTAAACCATTATGGACTGCATGGAAAATGAGTAATACGATGTAGTGTTCATCTGCTATTCATATAGATAATTAGCCACTTGGAAACATCGAGAGAAGTCTTCAATAATTTCTAGTGGTTCAACATGAGGCCTCTTAGGTTGGTTTTGAGTGAAGAGTAGAATGACCTAGATGAGAAGGCATGGGTAAAGAAATACCAAACACCCCCTCAAAGTAATTTCAGATGGAAAGCTCCTTGGGTAAGCAACTCGTCTTATCTTATGATTTGTGGTGACAAAGCATGGGTCCCACTAATCAGTTTGACTGGTTGTTTTAGCTACTTACCCTTGTTGGTAGCTAGATAGTTTGGAGGAGTGCAGTACTTGCCAAGAACACGAGGGTTAGCTTAGTATATCAGTTTGTTTATAGAGGCTAATTCTTTGTCTGAGCTAAACATCATCATAAATGATTGGGGGTAACCTATTTTAGTTTATAAGAAGGAGCAATAAAAGGAGTCCTCAGTCAGCTCTAATTACTCAATGTAAAGGAATGACAGCTTATTCGGGATGCTCCGAGCGATGAAAGAGCAAAGCCAGATGATAGAAGGGTTGTCCATCGCCATGAAACCCAAGAGAAAAAGGGTCAACAATGAGGAGGACCTGCAAAAGGAGTTGGATAAGCTGAGGATTGAGCTCAGTAACAGCAAGAGTTATCAAAAATTCTTGGAAGACCAATTCTTGAAGGAAGAGAAGATGAAGGCCTTCCTGAACCAATAGCTAAGAGAAAAAGATGAACAAGTTGATTAACTAAAGCAAGGGAATAATCAACGTGAGGCGAATAAGCAGTTGGAAGAAAGAAAGGCCAAATTTAACGACCTGGTAAACAAGCATATGATGATGGACAAGGAGTTAGTAACTCTAAAGAAGGCCTCGGAAAGTAAAAAACATGCTGAGCAACAAAAAAGCAATCATGCACAATTGATCACGTGGGCAAATCTCGAGCAGGATGATGCAATGAAAAGGTAATTAAACACATTGATCACATGGCAAAAACTCAAGTGGATTGAAGATTTAAGTTGAGTAACCAAGGGGCCAGCTTAGTAGCTGCAAACCTTTCCACTAATCAAAGGTTGATTTGCAAGGAAGAGGGGCCTATGTTTCCAACCAGGTAAGGATGCATGCATATCATCTAATCCAAAATCATTGCATAATGTTTTTGCTAGAATTGCACATGAAATAATCTTCAATAAAGTCTAGAAAAACTCTAACAAACAGAAACCTAGCAAGGTTCTGAGCCGGGCAAGGCTTGATTCAGTTTTCAAAGCTCAACAAGGGTCCAACAAAAATGGAATCCAAAAAAAATCCAGAGCCCAACAAGGTTCAAGATAATCCTAAACCCAACAAGGTTTAGCAAGAAATATTCTAGCAAGGCTCTAGTGATTAAAAACTCATCAAGGTTTGACAAATAAAGCATCCAGCAAGATTCCAAGAAGAAAAGAACCTAGTAAGGTTCTGAGCCTAACAAAGCTCTTAATGATTAAAGAAATAACAAGGTGAAGAACTATACCACTTCAAAAACTCTTTTATTTTTTTCACAAAAAAATCATCTTTTTCTTTACAAATCCTATCTCTTTTCTCTTTAAGTGTGTCTTTGAGCCCTCATCACTTAGGTAGTGCGCTTTCTAGCCCTATCTTTTTCCTTTCGAGTGCATCATTAACCCCTCATCTTCTAGGTAATGTGTTCTAACACTACCATATTAAGCGCGCTTTTGAGCCCTCATCACTCAGATAGTGCGCCTTTAGGCCCTATCTTTTTCCTTTTGAGTGCACCTTCAAGCCCTTGTCTTTCAGATAGTGCGTTTTCTAACCCTATCATCTTGAGTGTGCCTTTGAGCTCTCACATTAGATAGTACGATTTCAGGCTTTATCTCTTTTCTTCTGAGTAAGCTTTCAGGCCCTTAACCATCAAATGACATGCCTTCAAGCTCTATCTTTTTTTTTTCGAGTGCGCTTCCTAACCTATAATAATCAGATAGTACGCTTTATAGCCCTATCTTTGTCCTATCCATTGAGTGTGCTATTGCGCCCTCGCATCAGATAATGCGCTTTCAGGACCTATCTCTTTTCTTTCGAGTGCGCTTCCAGGCCCTCATCCATTAGATAGTGCGCTTTCAAGCTTTATCCCTGCTCTCTTTTTTGTGCATTTTTTAGCCCATGCATATTGGATAATGTGCTATCTAGCCTTATTCAATTTCCTTTGAGTGCGTTTTTCATCCCTCGCATACATCAGGGACCATTTTGAAATTATTTGTGGGTTCCTCTCGTGTTTTTTCAATAGTTTTTCCTAATATCGGTTTGTAGACTTACACTGTAAGATATGAATCCAGTACAAAAAATACCTGATTTTTCTCTGAAATTTTTAAAACAATTTAAAATTTTCTAAAAACATTTCCTTATTTCAGAAAATATAAGAATATGTTTTTCTTCAAGAATTTCATTTAATAGTGGGCTGTAAACTTACACTATAAGATATAAACCCGATATTAAAAAACATGGGTTTTCTCTAAAATTTCAAAAAAAAATTAAAAAATTTCCTCATTTCAAAAGAAAAAAAAATATTTTGTTTTTATGCATATGAAAAAATTCTAAAGGTTTCTCATACATGTTTTTTTTTAATCATATTTTTATCATGTTTAAAAAATACAAAATGAATATCATAACCAATTTATAATTATCTATTAGGGTTAGGCCAAAATACCCAAAATCTCACAACAATTACTTTTTTTATTTAATATTCGGAGAGTTAGGTTTTAATTTTTGGTTGTATAAAATTACATTATAAAGTATACCCTTAAGTATTAGAGATACTAAATAGAAAATAAATGCGATGCTAAAATTAAGGCCTTAGGACGGTTAGGATTTAACCTGATAAGGTAGAAAATTCTTCACAAAGGGATATCCGTCTTAAACCTTAGATGAGACCAACAAATAGAAACATGACTTAAATTAACAATCAATCAACAATGCAACTTATTTTAGATAAGGTGCACTAGGGGTTATGTGTCTCCCCCGTACACAACTAGTCTCATTACCCAAACTCTCACAGATCATAGGTTTCCTAGCGACCATGATACTAGGTAGCCACTCTCTTTAATCATAACTTTATGATTAAATCCAAAAACCCTTCAATCCATGAGGTAACTTTGTCATTTAATGACGTGCACGTCATGACAATCCTTAAATATGATTTTAGCTTTCTTTAGTTGCTCTTTGTTATGTGTGGGCTCTAGTTCTTATCCTTTGGGTTCTCATTAAATAAGTATGATACTTAATCCCAATTTTTTCCTTGAATGCACATTTTCTTTATTATCATAAAGGTCACTTTTTCTTACCAAGAACAAATAGTTTTCATTTTTAAAAAATAAATTTTATTTATATAAAACATAAAAATATTATAGATGAATTAGAATAATCTCTTCGAAATATTAAATACATAAAAAAAAAACTTCTATTTAAAAAGGACTAAATAAAAAAATTAAGAATCAGAGAGAAGTTGTATTAATTTAAATATAAATTAAAAAAATACATATAAAAGAGGTATCAATTAAAAAACAAAGAAGTTAGACATTGTTGGGCTTGACCTATTTTAAAAAGAGCGCGTGTGCGGGCCTACAAGGACAAGCCTATATGCATGGGGCCTTAATTTGTTTTTTATTTGTAAATGGGATGGACATCAGGTTGCGTGCCCCAAAATTCTTTGAAAAAAAATAAAACCTGAAAAAAAAATAGAAAACAAAAAGGTGAGATGTTGTTAGGCTTAATCTATTTTGAAAAAGGTATACGTGTTGGCCTGCAAGGACAAACTCACACGCGTGGGACCTTTTTTATATTGAAATAGAGTGGATGACATGTCATTCGCCTTAACAGTTTTTTAAAACAAAAAAGCATGGCGACACATGACCTGCATTTCCCAAATCCTGACCACAGTGGTGGCTACAAAATTGGGGTTGATGATTTTTCTTAGAAACCTATTTTTTTAATCCATTTTGACGTAAAACACCTAATATACCTCAATAAACTCAGATATGGTCTCAAATAACCCAAAAACAGATCCATAAACTCAATATCAACCCGAAATCAAAAAACTTTCAAGCTCATATCTACCATTTGAGGTATGAGAAGGCGAAAAAAAATACCTAGGTGAGAGTCCCTCATTGAATAGAATTCCTTGACATTAAAATAGATATTTTTCATTGGTTGAATCGGTATCAACTGAGATTTTTAAATTTCTCTCTCATCTTTCATACTAAGGACTGGAAAGTAAAAAAAAAAAAACTTTTGTACAACAATTAAAATTTTTAAATATTTAGGGACCGAAAAATTAATTTAAAAAGTAAGAGAATCAAAGTGAATTTTTTACCTAATTTTTTAAGCGCCACAATTTTTATTATTGTTTTATATTTTGGTCCTCTCTTTTTCAATTTTGTCTCTACTTAACAATTCTTGATAAATTGATCATGAATATGAGCATAAAAGAATATAATTGAAGAGAAATAAAGTTTGAGAACTAAATTTTAAAAACAAAATCACTGTCGATTTTCATCTCGGTTCATAATGTAATGTCATGTTTGGATAATCATCATCATCATTATCATCCATCTCTTACGAGAGAACTGTTATCTCGCTTCATATTAAGTCTGGACATGTTTGGTATGTTCTCCCTGTCGCTATTGTCATTTCAAGCCCCTTGATGTTGTTCAGGAGAGCTAGAATTGACTTGACGGCCTCGATGACAAGTTGTCTAAATGTCATTTCGGTTTGGGAAATGCCCATACGGATTGACAAGGTCCATCATAATTATGCTAAAAGGTTCATCTCCCATTGATCACTTGAGAAGGGCTGGCCAAACAGTTCATCTCATCAGTCAGAACCTTCGGTTCCTTCTGCGCAGGACTACTGCTTTTGACTTAAAGTGTGTATCTATTTAAATCACTTGGATTAAGAATGTGGTTGAAACCACGTTTCATAAAATTTAAATTTTTTTTTATTAAAATTTAATATATTTTAAATTATTTAATGTGCTGATGTCAAAAATAATTTTGAAAAAATAAAAAAATATTATTGACATGTATTTTGACACAAAAAGTTATTTAAAAAACAACCACTACCATACTAACAAACATACCTTAAAAGACTTGATCTAGCACACCATTCGGCTCCAATAGTGGAGTTGACTTTTTTTGTTGTTTCTGTCCAAAATATAAACTCAAACCCATTTGATTAAAAACAAAGAAAATTACTCTATCCACGAGGTCTCTAGTTAAAAACAAAATCAACAAGCTGCATTTATTTCTTTGAGAAACTGTTTCTTTTTTCTTGTATTAACTCTAACCACATACACTCCTCGTTGCTATTCACTTGACAAACAATGGCAGATGGGTAAGAAAACTATCGCAATCATGATTGTATTGCAACTGCAGTCATCCTATAAGTCAAATGGGTTAATGACTTATTGATATTACTATTTTAATATATATTATAGATTAAATTTATAGTATTTACTACATTTTCTGTGTTGTGCTATGGGTCTGATTATTTTTTTTAAAACAGTAAAAAATTATAAAAATGTTAGGAAGCTTAAGATTTGATTCGTATTAATATGGATCAATCTGTAAATACCATCAAAGATCCATTACATGTTTTAATTGGACCAATCACAAAGTTCAAGGCAAAAGCATAGAAGAAGATAATAAATAGATTTATTACAAAGATTTTAGCTAGGACTGATTTTGAAGATCAATCAAGAATCAAGAGTAGATTCTAGTTCATTTAATTCAAGTATAAAAAGCATAGTTATTAAACCCGGCCCGGGGGTTGACCCGGCCAAGGGGCGGGGTCCCGGGTTTCATGGGTCAACTCGGGTCAACCCGGAAAAATTAAAAAAAATTAAAGTTTTAATATTTCATATGAAAAAATATATGTAAATAGGTTATACATATTATAAACAATGAAGTTTAAAAGAATATTTTAAAAAGATTTTTTATCTCACATTAAAAAGATATTATATTAAGCTTTTAAGTTGAAGTATTTAAACTAAAAAAGTTTTTTATCCCACATCGAACAAACATAACTTTTTTCTTAGGAACATAGAGTATATAAACTAATAGGTTTCAAATCCCACATTGAAAAAACATAACTTTTTTCATGGGAACATAGAATATATATACGAAAGGGCTTCAAATCCCACATTGAGAAGATATTATGTTATCCTTTTAAGTTGAAGTATTTAAACCAAAAGGTTTTTTATCCCACAATGACAAAACATGATTTTTTTTCTTGGGAACATAGAGTATATATACTAATGAATTTCAAATCCCACATTGAAAAAACATAACTTTTTTCATGGGAACATAGAGTATATATACGAAAGAGCTTCAAATCCCACATTGAAAAGATACTTGTTATCCTTTTAAGTTGAAGTATTTAAACCAAAAGGTTTTTTATCCCACATTGAAAAAACATGATTTTTTTCAAGGGAACATATAGTATATATACTAATGGGTTTCAAATCCCACATTGAAAAAATATAATTTTTTTCATGGAAACATAGAGTATATATACGAAAGGGCTTCAAATCCCACATTGAAAAGATACTATATTATCCTTTTAAGTTTAAATATTTAAACCAAAAGGTTTTTTTATCTCACATTGAAAAAACATGATTTTTTTTCTTGGGAACATAGAGTATATATACTAAAGGGCTTCAAATCCCACATTGAAAAGATATTATGTTATCCTTTTAAGTTGAAGTATTTAAACTAAAAGGTTTTTTATCCCACATTGAAAAAACATGACATTTTTCTTGGGAACATAGAGTATATATAGTTATATACTAATGGGTTTCAAATCCCACATTTTAACACAAAAAAAACCGGGTCTTATCCGGGTTCGCCCGGGTCGCTCGGGTTATGGGTCGATCCGCCGGGTCGCCCGGGTTTGACCAGGCTGTTGCCCTAGCTGGTCTTTTAGTAAACTCGGACCGGTCCAGCCACCGTGTCGACTCACCAGGCCAGGTCGGGTTTAATAACACTGATAAAAAGGGTACAATCCATCTACAACATGAGCTTGAAAGTGGCGGCATTTTCTCCTTCCATTGCAAGGAATCTTTGGCAGCAAAATAAAGTAGTTTCCTTAGCTACCAAGGACATTTAACTATGGCAACAATAGAAAATAAATGGGAAATAACCTTTTCTTCCAACGAAGGGATTAATAAAAGTTTACAATTAATTCTCCTAGTATAAAAGGGAAACACAAGTGGCAACAACTTATGCCTTCTTTCCTAGGATATGTATGGAAGCTATGGGCTCTATAAATATTTTAGTTTCACTTATCTTTTATTTTTTATTTTTTATTTTTTTGTTTTCTTTAAGTTTTGTCATCCTAGAGAGAATTTTAACACTGTCTTTCATTTTTTTTTATTTATGCTTTAGGGTTTGATTAATTAGATAAAGCCTAAGGTTGCTTGGGTCTAATTATTAATTAGTTTCCAGCTATGACCCAAAGCTTATTTGGATCCATACTTTCGGGTTTATTAGTATAAGTTTTGGATTAGTTTTGTAAGTGGACTAATTTAGTCCAGTAAATCCATTAAAGTTTTTATTTTCAAGAGTATAAATACTCTTTGTAATAACAAAATATTCAAATTTAATAATACTATTGCTGTCAAATCTATGCAGCTTGTGTGACAGAGGTTATTGTATTCTTCGGTTCTCTAATGAACTAAATTAATTTATAAACAATTAACTGGTTTCATAGTGTCTTCCTTATACTTCTCGTTCATAAATTAGTATTCCTAGTGTGTAGGTTTTATTCCAATAATACAAGTGTTTTGGGACATGTTTTCATTGTGTCACACTCCTATCAAACATGTTTTGCCTATCTAGGATTCATCGTTAATCTTGTTGTGGGTACCATGTGATCACGATGTTCACATCACATACTGGATGATACACTTTTAAAATATTGAGATGCCAACATATTGGATCGACTCGGGTCAACCCTAGTTAACCTGTAAAAAATTATGACCGAGTCATGAGACCATAACAGCCCTATAAAAATACAAATTGAAATAAATCAGGAAGCTCAATTCCAATTAATCAAATATTGAAGAACTAAAAAAGACCTATAAAAAGTGACTCGATTAAACTTATGTAAACATGTTAAACCCACGACTCGAGTCATGAAAACAAGGTTACTTATAGAAAAAAAAAATACAAAAGCCAATTCTAAACTAATTTATTGTCGAAGAATAAAATTGAAAAAAAAATCAATTTTAAAAATAACAAAAAAACCCGAGTCAACCTGTTAAACTTGTGATTTGAGTAATAAGACTTGGATAACTATATAGAAAGCAAACTAAAAAAATATATGTTTTTTTTAAGTTAAGCAATAATTTTTTTATATCAGTATAATCTTAAAAAAAATATTGGAAACTCTTTGATTTTATTTAAATAAAGTTTTTAAAAAATAAATAAAGAAAAGCCTTTTAAAAAATAAACACATAAGTATGACTCTAATGGAACTATTCCTAACCCAAAATTAGGGACAACCCAATACACCTACCCATCTAATTATCATTTGCCTAGCCAATTGTTTTTTTAAAATCAAATTATCGGTCATTTACAACCCCAGTTTCCAGCGACTAAAGGATCGCTGGAAAATTAGTGTATAGGTATTTGATGCTTTTCAACTCATTTTTTTTATTATTATCTAAAACACCTATAAAATATCTTAGAGACCTTGATAAATTCATTTAAGACATGAAATAACCCAAAAATTGATCCAAAAAACCCAAAATCAACCTGAATCTAAAACATTTTCCGAGCTCATGGACACCAAGATTGACCTTTCTCGTGCTTAAAATCAGCATCAGATTTTAAAAAAGGACCCACAAAAAAGTGACTAGAGTAAACCTATGTAAACATGCCAAATTCATGTTCTAAGTTATGAGAATGAGGTTACCTTATAGAAAAAAAATACAAAAGGCAATTCTTAACTAACCTATTGTCGAAGCATAAAATTGAAATAAAAAATCAACTTTTAAAAAAAGAACTTAAGTTAACTTGGGTTAATCTATCAACTTGTGACTTGGATAATAAAACTTAGATAACTACATAGAAAGAAAACTAAAAAAAAAAGATCATGCTCTTTTTTTTTTTAAGTTGAGCGATATTGTTTTATCCATTATGATCTTTAAAAAAAATTATTGGTGTATATTCTTTTTTTAAATAAACTCTTTGACTTTATTTAAATAAAGTTTTTTAAAAAATAAATGAAGGAAATCCCTTTCAAAAAGGAGCACAGAAGTGTGGCTCTAATGGAATTGTTCCCAACCTAAAATCAAGGATAGCCTAATGCACCTTCCCATCTAAATATCGCTTGCCTAGCCACTTCTTTTTCTTAAAAACAAATAACTCGTCATTTATAGCCCAAGTTTTCAGCAACTAGAGGGTCGTTGAAAAATTAGCACATGGGTATTATTTAATGCTTTTCAATCTATTTTGATCTAAAACACCGATAAAACATCTTAGAAATCTTGATAAACTAATTTATGACCTGAAATAACCCAAGAATGGGACTAAAAACTCAAAATCAACTTGAATCTAAAATACTTTTCGAGCTTAGATATACCCTCTCAAACAATGAAAAGGCCAAAGAACACCCAAGAATAACCCCCTCATCAAATGAAACTCATTGACACCAAAATTGAACTTTCTCATGTCTAGAATCAATGTCAATTTTTTTTTAAAAAAACCATATAAAGCGACTCAAGTAAACTTATGTAAGCATGCTAAACTTGTCACTCGAGCCATAAGAATGAGTTTACCTTAAAGAAAAAAAAATAAAAACAAAACTTAAAAGCAAATTCTTAACTAACTTATTGTCGAAGCAAAAAAATTGAAAAAAATAATTTCAAAAAAAAATAAAATTAAATGCTCCATTCCATAGAGAAATGTGAGCGGTAGCACGATAAATTTATCTACAATGATTTCCCCAAAATACTTAGTTTCTATTAGTTTAAGATTAATTTTTTTACACCCTCTACTAGTGATGATCAATTAACTCTTCTCATTTTTTTTATATACAAAAAATTATCTAATATGTTGAAGCTTTGCTTGTTAACTAACTAAACCTTGTTAAATTTTTTTGCCCCTAAAACCGTTAAAGCTTGTTGATTAGATCCTATACTAGATCCGGGAGCCCGCGCTATGCCGCAAGCCAGGATAAGAAAATTTTTTGGAAAACAAAGGATGTTCGAGTGATGTAAGTATGTTTAAAAGAACATTAGATAAAATTTGTTTTTGTTTAATTAGGTCCATGTTTTAAACACAAGTCGGGTCATGAAATCGAAACCATCCGATTGAGGAAAAAAGAATTCCTAAACAACCCCATGCCATAGGATGAAAGAGAAAAAAAAAATCAATTTTACAAAAGAATCTAAAAGAAAATAGCAACCAAAAGAATAATGATCAAATTTGAAATAAAAAACAAATTAGAGGACAACTTATATTTTTTAATTGAAGGATGAAATTGAAAAAAAAAATCAATTTCACAAAAGGATAAAAAAAATTGCGATTAAAAGAATAAACATGAAATCTAAAAAATAAAATAAAAGGAAAAAATCAATTTTCTAGTTGAAGGGTAAAATTAAAAAAAAATTAAATATCATTAATGAAATAAGAATAAAATAAAAGGATAACTCATAATTTTTTAGAGGTGAGCGTGGATCCCGAGAACTGGAGTCCTTTGATGACACACTATCGTGAAAAGAATCACACGTACTACTCTATATAAAAAATAACGATACACCACATCTTTGCCACTGCTAGCCAACCTTATCTTGGCCATTAACTATTATCATCCATATTTGTTCTAGCATTTAATTTGATCTTTAAAACGCTCGAAATCAATATAATCTAAAATATATTTCAACAAACCAAGTATTGAAACTTTTCTGAACATAACATTGTGTCAACCTTATATCTACGCAATCAAAACAAATCATTAAGACAACTCCAAAATAAAGAAGCATGAAAGGATTAAATTATATAAAAAAAGAACCTACCTTCAATCGTTTGGAAGGTGGGCTAGAGGTAGGTATCATAGGACAAAAATTGTGTGAACCTTGTAACTACTGACGGGGTGTAAGCCGGATGGGGGGAACAGAGGAAATAGCTTTGGGATACCTAACTACTAAAATTTTTCCCTTAAAACTTTAAACATTATAAATTAATAAAATTGAATCTTATTTCGTAGAAACAAGCATCTATAAAGAATTGAGATATTCTCTCTGGATCTCAAGGTATTCATTAATTGGTAGGCATACGAAACAACTTGTAAAATCCAAACCTATATTATTGCAATGCTAAAAGTTCAAATAAAAAAATCGAAAGGATAAATGAGACAATGTACATTAATTCATTAAGGAGAATTTGGTTTTTTTGTAATTTGTTTAGAACGACAACGCATACACATAAAACAAACTATATGTACAAACAAATTACCTTAAAATTAAACACACATGACAAGTGATAAATAGTTAATTATTAATCTCATAACTATATATTAAATGTTCAGCAAAATATAAATAAAGTAATCGACCGCATTAGTTAGTTTGTACTGGTATAGGTGGCCCGCAGCGAATAGGTGCACTGTGTTATGCTCGATACAAGTTAAATTTTTTCTAACTTAAATAAATGATGTTCAGGATTTGTCAATGTATTTGACGAAACAATAAAAATCTTAGATTTGAGTTATTATCGTGATTGAGTTTGATAAATTTAATGAATTTAATAAAAAAATATTAATAATAAATAAAAATAATAAAAAATAGCAATAAGTAAAAAATATTAATAATAAATAAAAATAATAAAAAATATTTAACTGTGTTTTGAAAAGTAAAAAAAATATAAAAAAAACCTTGGAAGTCGGTTTAAAAACTTTTTGTATTTAAGTGTAAATTAGTCATTTCAATAAGTCATCAAATATTAAAAAATTAATTTATCTCCAATAATAATAAATGAATCATCAAGAAAAGATTTTAAATCTCTCCAATAGCAAGTTAATTAATTTTGCTTGAGAAGAGTAAAATAATCCTTTTAATTAAAAATACAATGAATCATTGCTGAGTTATAGTGTTTTATTAATTTTTTTTCTTTTATGATTTGGTAGCAAGAGTAGTATTAGATTTTGAATCATTGCTGAATTAAAAAAATCATATTTTATTAGATTAATTTAACATCGCCAAGATTGAATTTTTATTGTCGGTTGTTAAAATGGAAAAACAAATCAACGAAGTTGCTGTCCAGATGACCAGACCCTAGTTAACTGTCCGTTCTCATCGTGGGTTCTTGTATTGTTGGTGCACATGTTTGATAATAATAATAATAATAATAATAATAATTTGAACGAACTATATAAAGGAGCCGTCCACCAAGATGTGCGTAAGCCTAATATTTTGTAAATAGGTCACTAAAAATAAAGGTGGGTCCAAGACAAACAATGCTAAATTAAAATATAATATAATTATTACTTGAAACTAATAATTGGCAAGCCTTTTAGGGTGCTGCTATTATTATGTTAGCAAGTTAAATCCCAATAATGAAGAAAAGAAAAAAAAATCGATAAGAATTTGGCATCGAATATCACACAATAGAATAAGCAGATTGGTTTTTTTTTTTTAATCCACTGAAAGCTATATGGAGTAGAAAAATGAAGCAACAACGTGCTAGCCATAATCCTCAAATAATTGTTTTTTTTTGTTTTTATTTATTTATTTTTAAATAAAAATTAGACAAGCTTAGAATCAACGCGTTTTCGAATCATCAAATAATTTAACGGCTGTCATTAATCTCCGTCAAAATTACACTCTTCGCCTCTCTAATTAGGCACCACACGGGTGCTCAGTTGCAATTTCACAAATTGAAAGAAACAAACAGGAAATTGCCTTGTCCCTTGAACCGACTAAAAACCTTAAACCATAATCCTCCTTTCTCTGTATAAATACCACATTGTCTACCCTCTCTCTTCTTGTCTTCTTTGCTCCCTCTACTTGACAACTTCCAATAACAATGGCTTACAAAACCTTGGTGTGCTTGATGCTTTTGGCTCTCTTAGCTGGTTCAGCCTTGGCTCAGGCACCAGGAGCCGCACCAACAGCTCAACCAACCAAATCACCATCTCCTGCACCCGCTGCACCTACAACTCCACCTCCCGCTCCAACTCCCGCTCCATCAGTCCCTGCTCCAACTCCCGCTCCATCAGTCCCTGCTCCAACTCCTGCTACCGCTCCATCCACATCTCCTTCTTCGTCTCCGGCCAGCTCACCACCTTCTCCCTTGGCCCCTGGTACTGGTGGCGGCTCCATAGCCACTCCTCCAAGTGACACCGCTTCTCCTCCATCTCCTTCGAACGCGGATGGCTTGAACAGAGCCACGATGGCTGGTGCTTTGATTGGAGTGGCTGGTGTGTGGTCTTTGTTGATGTAGGAGATCTGGTCATGGATCGGATGTTGATTATTATTATCATTTTTATCAATGTTTCATTTTAGTAGGGATTTATTCTTGTTATTATTTTGAGTCGTTTTGTAATTTTGTTTATGGACGGTGATGGTGGCTCCTTTGGTTTATTTTGACGGTTGAGATGTGATTATTGTCATTGATTGCTCATCATGTATTCAAATCATTTTTATTAGCCTTATCTTTCGTTTAATTACTAGGTGCCTTGTACTTTCCATCTAGTTATAATTGATTGCAACTGCGATTTACTTGATGATCAGCTGGATCTGAATTCCCATTTTGATATCCTTGCGAGGGAGACACTCTCTGAGTGAGGGAGTGAGTGCGAGAGACCGAGATTGGAAAAAGTAACGTAGAAGGTTTCGGGGCAGTTGTTTTGTCTGGCTTCAATGGTAATGGTAATGGTGATGTGGTCTTGTTTTACTGGTTGTTTGTTTTTATTTTATGTCTGGAAAGTTATAAAAATATAAAGCAATGTAGGTTTGGTAGTCATGCACGTGGCCACAGCTGTAAATTGAGTTGCACGGGCTCATGTGCTTTGCCAACAGAACAGAAAGGAATTTAATTTTTTTATTTTTTAATATTAACATATTAAAATAATTTAAAAACATTAAAAAATTTAATTTTTTAAAAATATTATATTTTAATAAAAAAAACAACTGGAAACTCACTTCTGAGAAGGCCTCCCCACCTAGTCTAACTGGTTGCTGTTTTCTATTTTCTTTTGTTGGTTGTTCCATAGGTTAATTTTAGCGACTTATAAAAAATGAACCATATTCATAATTTAATAACAACTTATGAAAAAAATAACTAGCTAGTAATAATAATTTTTTTATAATGAAAGAAATTCTGATAATGGGGTGGGTGCTGTACACATCATGATGCCATTTGAGGATGTTGATGCCTTTCTTACATCAATTATCGTACGACAAAGTTGGTGCGCTGCCCGCTATCACTCGAAAAGAAATGGGAATCGAGAACCACGTGCCCCACTCTCTCACTTTCTATTTCCCTCGTGTGCCACGGCACGTCACTTTTTCTCGAAGTGGATTTCAGGCTTCCTACACCGGCCAGTTGACAAGTGGAACCCCATCACAAGTCCACATCTTCTCATTGGCTGTAGTGATCCTGTTTTTCCTATCAGTATTCAAAAGCCAAGGTGCAATAATTTAGCTACTTTATTCTTCCAGCAAAAAAGTTCATGAAGTAGTTTTCGGTGCGATGGTAAATCGGACAATTATCATATCTTTTGTTTAATTTAATGTATTAAATTAAATCCGACAATTTATTCTGTTTGTGTTTGTGTTTGATAAACATTAGATATCATAGAATAATATATTCTAACAAAAACCCATAGTTATTTTACTAAATAACTAAATTATGTCTTTTAAAAAAAATAAACGATTATATTCAATTCAAAAGATAAAATATTAAAAAAAACACACATTTGATAAAGATAAATAACACCATCTCCTCTCTCTCTCGTTGCAGCTCTCACTCTCTATCTCATCATCGTTGCCCCATCTCTTTCTGTGAAAAAGCACAATGGCGCACTTTTTCTTGCCTCTCCTCCATCATCAACGATCAATTTCGACCCAATTTGTGATCGTCTCATAGAGAAATCACTAACCCAATAAAGAAATCACGAGGCAATTTCTATATTATAATGAGGATTGGAGGGGTTTAACATTGATGGACGGTTATCGGTTAACGAGGGAGAGTAATGATGGTTTTTGTGATTGATAATGGCTGAATTGCTGAGGTGGTGGATATTGCAGTGAGTGATGGATATTATTACTCCATTTAAATCTTAATACATTGTGAATCATTTATTAAATATTGTTTAATGTTGCTTTTTTATTAACACTTTTTTTAAACAAATATTTTTTCTCAAATATAAAAGTTTCACCTAATGACAGTAAATTTTACATAAGAGACAATATAGCTATTTCATAAATAATAATTTTTGTTTATAATTTGTCCAATATTTTAAGTGGGATAAATCTTTTTTTTTTCAAATAATACATCAAAACAATTTATCTTTATTTATCCTACTAAATACTCTTGAAAGCTTTATACACAATATATACAAGTCAATTTAGAATTATTTGAAAAAATGATCTTATTTAATTGATTTTTTTAAGGATTAAAGCAAGAGTTTGTTTATTATTTTGTTGCTGTGTTGACGAGTCAGAAGAAAAGACTTTGCAAGAAATTGTTTTGCTATTGGTTGGAAGCAAAGGGTATATCCCCACTTTTTTTTTTTTTTTTTTTTTTTTTCTTTTTCAATTTGATAAGGGAAGTACTTTACAATATTTTGATTTTGAAAGCATAACAATTTTTCCTTAAACAGTTTAATATATATATAAAATATTCCTTCATGGAGGAATGCTGCACGACGTGGGGCATAAGGAGAGATGGAGTGTCATTTATTACAAGCCCATTGGACTAAAGCACTAAGGTACCTAACGAGGAGTTTGTAGTTGACCATTCGACATTTTGTCCTTGAGATATGGTTGACACTTGTTTTTCATATTCTGTTTGGTAAACTACTAACTTAATTATTTGTGCTACATGTGAGTTTTTATTTTATCCAATGAAATAAATTAATGTTATTCAATTTTAAAATTTTATAGTTTAAAAGATATTGGTGTATGCGCATAAACCTGTTTATTTAATCTATATAAAAATTTCATTATAAAAGACAAATTATTTTCATAAAGAAAATGTTAACGGCACGAAAATATTTCTTTTTCAAGAAACTTTCAAGACAATTTCTTTAGGAAAGATTTTTTCTTTTTATGAATGGCTTCAACAAGTTTATCTACTAAAAAATTACTCTTTTGCTTATGTGTTTTTTTCAAATAAAAATATAATATTGTTTTTTAATGAAGACTTATTATGACTTGAAAAGTAAATTTAAATAAGAAGAATTATGATACCTTTTGTGAAAATAAAGGAATAGTTAGTTTGAGAAATTTGTATAAGAACTTCATAATAAAAGTTTAGGCATTTTATTTTCATTGAATATACATGAGAATTTTGTTTTTAAAACAATAATGCATATTAGTTTCATATATAACAATTCATAAAATAATTGCTAACATAACCATTAAAAACCCCAAATACTACCATCAAAACCTCTAATTTTATTTGAAAAGTATGGTATCATCATATTATTTTTAAAATAACAATGTAATTGTTTTATTTAAAAATAATTTTTTTAAAAATAATAAAAATATATATAAAAAAGAGAGGGGCTAACCTAAGTGCACACATGCTTGTAAAACTATGCCTCCATATCTGGCCTAATAAGAAAAAAGCCTAGGTTTGCACACTTGTTTTTTTAACTCAAGCGGACGACATTTAACAACACATCGTCTGCTTGAGTTTTTCATTTTAAAAAAAATAGACGACATGTCATCTACCTGGGCCAATGATGTATCGTCCACAATAACAAAATTCGGGTCCAAGTAATTTGAATTCTAAAATCAAAATCTCAACCTATTTTTCACCTAAAAACACATATTTATAAGAAAATTTAGGAACCTTAACACCCTCTAATAATCCTCAAATCTAAAAAAAAAAAAAGATTTATGGGTTCCGATCTACTTTTCATGGCATGATTAAAACCTCTAACCACCCTTATTGAATTCCTCATTTCAAGACAAATCCATTGATACCAAGATCGATATTTCTAGTTGTTGGAATATAGTCAACCAAAATATTTCTCTCTCATCCTTTTTTCCAACAAAGTTCTCTCTCATCCCCAAAACATAAGGACTAAAAATATAAGAAAAATAAAGTTTAGAATCACAGTGTCAAAATAGAAAACTATAAGGACCAAATTAAAAAGTAAAATAATCAAAAACTAACCTATACTTTTTCATGCCTCTTGAATAGTTAAAAAACACTATGCATTTACTATAGCAATCTATAATAAAACAATAAGGAAAGCTATAGTAACTGTAATAGTTTTTTTCCATCATCTTTTTGTTTATTTTTCTATAGTAATTGTAATAGGTTTTTTTCCATTTTCTTTTTGTTTATTTTGTAATTTATGTGTCAAAACAAGAAAAACTTCAAATGGATCCAGGCTTCTCCACAACTATTTAATCAGCTTTGAAATTTATTTTTGAAATTGGGTCATTTTGTAGTTCATGTAATTTTGGAATACAAGTCCTTTATGTTGAATAGGGGATCTTTTGATGCTTTAGTTAGGAAAAAAAAAGAAATATAATGTATAGAAGGAGAAGAGTAAAACACAGAAGAGTGGATGTAAATGTGTGTTTTGTGAACTATTGTTCATTATTTCCTTTACTAGTGATTCTTAGGTATTTATATATCTTAAACCATATATAGTATTTATATATCTCAGACCATATGTATTTGCATTGTATGTGTAGGGTCACAAACCTATTCATAAGGGGTAATAATGAAGAATATCTACTTCATCATGCATGATTGTGTAATTGTCCTATCATGATGGGTTATTCAAGTAGGCAGGACTTGTTAACTTGCAAGACAAAGCTCTCAAGTAGGCGTTTGCATTACTAACTTGTAAAGTGAAGATTCAGGTGGGCATCATACTAATAAATTATAAGATTAAAATTCAATTGGGCGGTTAAGAGTTCCTCAACCTCGTTAGGCATGCCATGTCTATCATAAAGGTTTAGTTAGGAGGTTACCCATGCCTAAACCTTGTTGTGCATTACATATCAATTAAAAAGGGAGATATGTCATTTTAGAGGAAAGAGAATCATACAGGCATTATTGGTGCTATTAGGCTCAACTCTTTTTTTTTCTTCTCAGTTAGGCCTTTATTGGGTTTGATTGATCCTTTTTCAAGGATTGAATTAGAGATATGATATAGAATTAAGGAGTAAAAAAAAAAAGGAGAAAATATATTTGACATATGTCATCCACATGCAAACGAGTGCACAATGCCTGCCATCTTCTAGCAATGCACGTGGTTGAATCCAGCATCTGATAGGGGTCTTTTTTTGGTATTTGTAACTTTCTTTTATGGAGACAATTATTCCTATTAAATACGAGTTGGCAGAGCTTTTATTTTCTTTTTTAATCTCCACGCCATCTTTTCTCTCTCTTTCTTTCCTGTTTGGTTGGGCCATTTAACCCAATCAACTATCCAATTAGGACATTGTTGGCCATTTATGTTTTTTCTTTCCTTTATTCTTTAGTTAGGCTTGGTTATTGGGCCCAAGCTATATAGTTGGGCTTTGGTTCTTTCTTCATTTTTTTCCTCATCTTTTTCTTTTTCTCTTCTTTTTCTTCTGACCTCTTTCTACTCGGTTAAGCTACTTGGCCTAACCACCACTCAATTGGTTTTTTTTTCCCCCTTTTTTTTCTTCATTTTCTCTTTATTCGTTTTTTTTTCTTCCTAGTTAAGCAATTTGCTCAACTAGCTACCTAGCTGGTCCTTTTTTTTTTTTCTTATCTTGTTTATATTTTCTCTTCCTTCTTTTTCTTTTTCTCGCTATCTAGTTAGGTCATTAAGCTCAATGCTATCTAGTTAGGCTTTTTCCCTCTATTTTTTCCCCTTCTTATATCAAGATTGGCGTTTGGGCCTAAACTACCCAATTAGGTTTTGGCCTTTTCTTTTCTCATTCTTTTTTTTTCTTCTTCATATTATCTTCCTCCTCTCTTTTTTTACTATCCTATTAGGCCAACCAGCTACCTGGTTGGGGTTTTTTTTTTCTCATATGCTTTTATTTTCTATTATTTCCTTTTCTTTTCTTATTTTTCCTTTTATTCCTGTCTAGTTAGGGTATTAGGCCTAACATTTTCTGGTTGACATTCTCTTTCCCTTATCTTTATTTCCTTCATCTCTCTAGTTTAGCCAAGTAATTTGGTTGGGTTTTCCTTGTCACTTTTCCCTTAGTCTTTTAAAAAACAAAATTTGTAGACTTTATTGGGCATGCTCATTCGATCATCAATAATGGAGAAAAAAATATAATGAAATTGATTGTATTGTGTCCTGTAATTATGTTGTCTTTCAAGATAAATGACATATGATTAACTTATTTTTCACTTAAAAAAGGTTATCTTTTATGCCTTGAGTTGTCTTTTCAAGTAAGAGTGAATGTGCATGCTTGAATTGTCTTACGCTTGAGTTGTCTTTTATGGAAGCATGCATGATAACTCTTGAGTTGTCTTTTCAAGTTAGAAGGGTGCATGCTTGAATGATCCTATACTTGAGTTATTTTTTAAGGCATCATAGCAGTATGCTTAAGAAAAATGTCTAAATACTTAAAGGAGTTCAATTCACAATATAAACTTGTATTCATCACCCTTTTTCATGCATCCCTACATCTTATAACTTCATATCTTATACTTCATAGAATAACCATAAGAGAGGTCAAGTGACTTGTCAAGCATGGATAGGCAGAGATTGCTATAAAGCTACAAAACTTTCCTTTATTTTTGCTTGATGTTTCCTACTTTACTAAGGAAATCTTCTTCTTAGAAAACTTTTTATCATGCTATTTCATTTATATGAATTCTAGGTGATTTAAAAAAACCTTTAGCCCAAATGGGTCATTGTCTAGTGGTAGAGGCTCTAGGCCAAATGATGTCGAATAAGGTAGAGAATGAATTTTTTCATAGTAGGGGTAAGGTCCCTCGAAAACAACCATTAAGGCAAGAACCCTTAAGCCAGTTAAATGACTCACACTTAAGTACCGCCACAAGATATTATATTGTTAGTGTAAATACTAAGTTAAGGACGAGGTACTCAACAAGACTTCCTTTCTCTTATGAGAGAATTAACACAAACTAAGGTTATCATCAATGGTTAGTTAGATATATTTTTTCCCTCTATCTATTTAAATATGAGTATAAAATACCCTTTGATGATTTTACCCCTGATATATTTTTACTTATAGCTTGTGTTTGAGTGAATTACATATGAGTGGTTGGATATTCCTTTTCATATTTGAAACAAAATCATAAAACACCTTGGAAAGGATTTATCCCTTGATGTATTTAAATATTACTATAAGTTAGCGAGATGTGCTAAGGGATCTTGAAAAATAACGTGGTTTTATACCTTCTAAATGTGGATCGATAGTCCTTTAAAGGGAATTTGCCAAGGAAAATTAGATTTTGTGAAGACATGAAAAGGAGAGTGTGTTATTATTGTTAAATACATAGAGTCATTTCCCTTTCTAGTCAATATAAGGCATACGACAGTTCTACATCTTGGCGAGTCCTTCAATGTTCGTACAATGTTGTACCATTCCTGACTAATATTAAGAGGCTATCATTTGATTAACTATGATGAAGCCTTAATCATTATAATATTATATTTTTGGATGAGGGATATTCCTTGGAGGATAGTGAATGGTGTATGCAAATTACTTTGTTTTGTTTTATGTTTACTTTCCATTGTTATACTTGTTTCTAATACCTTTTGTGTTATGATCACAAATGATCTTGGTTTTGTTAGAAGAGTGAGGAAACTCTTCCATCATTCAAGAAACACTAACATAAAAAAAAAAATTAAACAGAGATAAAAAAATAGATATTAAAAAAAGAAGAAAATTGAGGGAAAAAGGAGTTTGAAGAAATGGACAGAGATATGGGCAATGTTGGTGCTAGGTTGGCTGCATGTAAAAAGAAACTCGTGCTTTGTGTCATACCCTAATTTTTACACCCCTCAAGATTTTCAAGTAAAATGTCTTCAAAACCATTTAAAAAAAAGCAGTTTTAAAGCGAAAAAATATTTTCAGAAAAAAAATCATTTTAAAAAAATTCTTCAAAGAAAAAGGTTTAAAAATTAAAATATAGTTTAGATGGCAATCAAACAAGAATTAATTTATAGTTGGTCAGAAAATAAGATGAGCATGTAAATTGGGGTTTAATTGTGGAAAATTAGAAAAAGAGGGTTGAAATTGGTTATAATTGAAGTAATTAGAAGACCAGGGATCAAAATGAAAAAGATGGCAAAATTTGTAAGTCCAATTCATTTAATTAAGGGTCTAATTGAGGAGAAAAATTGGAATTGAAGGCAAAATTGGCTAAGTTTGCAAGCCAAAGACCAAAATAGAAAAGATGACAAAGTTTAAAAATCCAATTAATTCAATTAGGGGCCCAAATAGGTATGAGGTTGGTGAACTACCAGACCTAACGCTCTTGGGCCTAGCTGCGTGCTAGGCCCAACAAGACACAAATATAACAAGGTGTCAGACCTAACACCATTGGACTCAACTATATGCCGAGCCTAAACAAGAATGGGTCTGGCAAGCTACCAGACCCATTACCCTTAGGCTTGGAACCGTGCAGGGTCTAAGTGGATATGGGTCTAGTGAGTTGTCAGACTGAGCATTTTTGGGCTTGACTGCGCACCAAGCTCAATTGGAAATTGCTCTAGCAAATAACCAAACTCATTGACCTTGGGCTTGGATCTATGCCAAGCCAAATTAGACATGGGTTTGAGTATGTGTTTGTGAGGAAGAGGTCTTTTTAGGGGGAAAATTTTAGACAAAGAAGGTCTGAAGAGAGATTAGTGAGAGAAATAGGCTACCGGAGCCATAACTCCACCATTCATCGTTGGCTTCGACTGATATTATAGTATGTTATGCACCTAGTGATGATCTATAAAATGACTGTTAGGACTTTGTTATCTATTATTGTTTGAGAGATATTGCCACCGTACTATTTCTAGAAAAATGAGTTTAGGATAGCCATAGCCTCCAGCTTGGTTCTCTTTTATTCACCGTTAGATCTACTTTAAGTTTCTCATAGGGGTTCGCCTAGATGTCCTCTTTGTTCTAAAAAAGGTGGAGATCAGATTTAAGCAACCATGAACCTTTGTGTTCCCCTCAGACCATTTTCTATTAGTTTCGGAGATGGACAATAGTTATCTAGAAATCAATCGACTAATTCAGCAAACCTAGAAACTAGTTGATTGGTATAACAAAATACCGTCACCACCACAACTATAAAAAAGACCTGCAACACCTTCAACCCCTATAACACCAACACCTCAAACATCTTTTAGCCTCCTCAAAACACCAAAACTACCTCTAAATGAAAATCACTTATAAAAAAACGTTTTGCCACCCACATTACCACCATGGCACTAAAGAACACCAACACCACAACCTCCACCCTTAGCACCTCATGGGCTGATAGAGTGAAAGTGTCAAACTCAACAGCCCAAGCTAAGATAACCTTTTTTCCATGATAAGAGATTGATACTATTTTGAAAATCCTGGATAATGTCATTGATGAGAGTTTTTAAAAATGTAACTGATGCTTGTTAGGATTCTTCCCTGGTTATAGAATAATTGTGGCCTTGAGAGTCTCATGACGACACAAAAAGGTTTCTTGATTTTCCATTTCAAGACAGAGGATGATGACCACTCAGTTATGGAAAAAGGGTCCTGGATGTTTAGGAAAAATACCATTATCCTCTAATTATGACAACCTCATTTTGTTCTCGACAAGAATAAAATCTCAAAAGTGGCTGCATAGGTTCGTACCTAAGGGTTACCTTTTCTTTTTTGGAATGAAATGGGCATAGAAATTACCATTAGCATGGTTGGATGACCTTTGGGTTACGATGAACAAATACTTAATGTCATCAGGCTTGACTACACCCGAGTCTGTATTGAATTGGATGCTTTGTTACCCATGGTTCATAGTTTCCAACTAAAATGCAGGTTATCTTTAGACCCTATCACAATTATGGTTCCCGTCACACTTACAAACTATTTAGGCACTCTTGAAAGGCTTCGGTTAAGGCCCTAAATCTTTAACTTGAGAATTTGTTGAAGATCCAAAATAGAGGTGATGCTTTGTATGCTTGTAGCTCCCTAGTTATTATTGCCGATTATGTTGCATCCCATTTAAATGCAGTTGCCATAGTAAAACCAACATCCTAGACTAGTAGTTCTGTAAAAATCAATCGACTAATTCAAACATCCTAAGAATCAGATGACTGGTTGGACAAGATAAAAGCTTTGAGAGCTACTATCTAGGAAACCATTCGACTGGTTAAAATTTTTTAAAAACCAATCGATTGGTTCAATGCTGTTGAACCTTCCACTCAGACTACTAGAGAGGATGCTTTGGATTATGATGTTGGGTCATATCAAATCTCATAAAGGGACTATTCTTAACTTAAAGAGAACCAAGTTGGTTTTCTTAAAGCTGCTAAGTGTATAGAGAGTAAAACTCTAAACTTGGCAAGCAATAGTAAGACTATGGATACTTTAGGCACTACTATGACTTCAGGTATGAACACAATGGCTAAACATAAGCTTCAACTAGAACATTCAAACCCACATTCTAAAACTACTATTAAGAAGAAAAAGATGAAAGGTTCTAAGGACCGTTGATTTTGATCTCACTGTCTCTCCACTTTTTATTATATATGTTAGGTTGTTGGAATATTTTGGGTCTAAATGACATGCAAAAACATAAAGGAGTAAATGATTTGATTAATAAGTATAAACTCAATATTATGGATCTCCTTAAGACCAAGATTACTTCTAGCAAGATAAGGAGAGTGGAAACAACTATTAACTCTTCATTATGACAATTTCTCTTTAATGTCTCAGATATAATTAATTGGTGTATTCTTATTGGTTGGGACACAATGGTATATAATGTCTTTTTAATGCACTTTTCTCTTCAATGGATCACTCGTAAGGTCTTCAGTTTAGTTGAAGGGTGCTTCTTTGTTGTCACTTTTGTTTATGGCCTCAATACATTTACGGGGCGTCAGACCTTATAGGATTATTTTTTAGGACAAGATATCGCATTTCACTTTAGACTGTGGCTTATTCTGAGAGACTTTAATGCTATTGTAAATCTCATAAATATAAGGGTAATCCTACCTAGCATGGACACATGAATGACTTTGGCAATTATGTTCAAGCAACATAACTGGTTAAAGTTCCTTACTCAGGATTGAGATACACGTGGCATAATGGTCAACATGGCCGGGGGTACTAATATTGAGAAAATAGATTGGACATTTGGTAACTCATATTGGTTCTCCACTTAGACAACTACTTGTTCTAAGTTTTTACCTAGGGACTTTTCAGATTGATAGCCAACTGACCCAAACTCTACTAATGCTATGGTTGTCCAATTTGATTGTCCTATTCTAAAAGTAAAAACAACTTTTAAGTTATTGAATCTAGGCTAACAAGGATGATTTATTAGGTTTAGTTGCAGATATTTGGCAGATTCTAGTGGATGGTAATCCTATGTACAAACTTACCCACAAGTTAGGAATATAATCTGTTGGTTGACTGATGAGACAGGATCTCGGGTTCAGGACTAGTAGAGTTTGGGTAAGTTAACTATCTGTTACTTCTAGGGGCTACTTTCTACACACATGGCCACTACTTTAGAGGATGTTTCCCGATACTTTACTAGGATTGCTCCTGATATTATGCCTACTTTGGATTCATATATTACAGATGATGAGATCAAGAAAACCTTATTCTCTATCCCGCATAAGGCTTTTGGTTTGGATGGTTATATTTCCTTGTTCTTCAAAAGAAGTTGGGACATTATTAGCAAGGATTTCATTGTTACTATGAGGTACTTCTTTGATTTTTCTACTCTTCCTAGATGTGTTAATGCTACTAGAATTTCTTTGATTTATAAGATTGAGACTCTTATGATTATGAATAACTTTAGACGTATCTCATGTTCTAATGTGATTTACAAATGCATATCTAAAGTCATTGTGAGTGGATTGAAAGGGATGTTTTTGGATGTTATTGGTCCTTCTTAGACTACCTTTGTTCCAGATAGGCAAATATCGGATGTCATCTTGTTGACTCAAGAGCTTATACATAACTATCACTTAGCTAATCTTATGCCTAGATGTGCTTAAAAAATAGACATTAGGAAAGCTTTTGATACAATTAGTTAGGGGTTTATCCTAATCGGGTTAACAAATATTGGAGTACCTGACACCATGGCTAGATGGATTGAGATATGCATATCTACAGCTCATTTCTTAGTGGTCATGAATTGGGAAAATCACGGCTTCTTCCCATCTTTTAAGGGCCTTTGACAAGGTGACCTTTTATCCCTTTATTTGTTCATTTTGGCCATGAAAGGTTTAGGAGGCATACTTAGAAAAGCTTTGCGGAACCCGAGCTTTTGATATCATTGACGATGTTAACAGACTACCATTACTTGCTTATGTTTTACAAATGACCTTATAATTTTATGTCGGCCAAATATGGACTCAGTCAGTATTGTGAGGAAAGACTTTGATGATTTTGTTAGGTTATTTAGGCTTATTACAAATCCAAAGAAAAACCATGTTTCTTGTTAAAAGTCAATGATGAGATTCAGACCTCTTTGTAGACTCTTTTGGGTTTTAGGTTGGGTTCCCTGCTAGTCAGGTATCTAAAAGTCCCATTAATCTCTACCAGACCAACACACAATGATTATATGCCTTTGGTGGATCGAATTCTCTCTAGAATTAAGTTGTGGAGTTTAGCTTCTCTTATTTATGTTGAATGCCTTCAATTGATGAAATCCATTCTCATTTTTATCCAGGTATACTAGTGTCCCATGTTTATTCTTCCCTGCTTTGTTATCAGGAGGACTAAGACTAATCTAACTGCCTTTCTCTAAAATGACTGTTCTCTTTCTTATTTAGGAGCTAAGGTAGCTTGAGCTTCAATTTCTTACCCTCTTAAGGAGGATGGTTTTGAGATAAAGAGAATTGGGACATGGAATATAATAGTTATTCTCAAGCATGTTTGGAGATTTTTTTCGGAGAGATCATTAATTTGGTTGGGATGGGTTCATAGTGTTTTACTTAGGGGTAGATCTTTCTAGCATGTTAGGCCTCCTTTAGTTTCCTCTTAGTCTTGGAGGAAGATCCTATTTCGTAAAGATTGGTGTAGAGGGAGATTTGTTTCATGCATTGGTGATGAGACTGCTACTTCTCTATGGTTAGACTATTGGTTGCTATATGGTCAACAATTATATGACCTTTTGCTTTTCAAGGTACTGTCCTCGACTGAGCTTTCATGAGATGCCAAAGTCTCAAACATCATTGAGGAAGGCACTTGGTCTTTTCCCTCAGGTAATCAGGAGTTATAATCTATTTAGTACTCAGTTAATTTCCATCACATGAATACACTGCCAGATCATTATTCTGGAAGAGTCATCCATCAAGGATATTTTCTAATGTCTCGACATGAGAGGTTCTTAGAGACACGAGACTTGTATATTCTATGCATCACCTCCTCTGGTTTCCAGGTCATATCCTAAGAAAATCTTTTATCATATGGCTTGCTTTTATGGGTCACATACACACCATGAACAGACTCCATGCTTATCAGATCATCAGCTTCTTGGTATGTGACTTGCATGTCAAAACACACAATCATCTTTCTTTCAGTGTCCTTTCTCTGCTTCATTGTGGAGAGATACCACTAGCAAAATGAGTTGTTCTTCTATGACATGACGACCTTTGCTTCAGTGGACATACACACTATAGAAAAAAGGAGGAGTTACTTGTGTGGTTAGTACTCTTAGCCATGATTTACTTCATCTGGTATGAGAGGAATAATCAAGTTTTTCACCAGGCTTATCATCCTTATCATATTGTTAGTAAATAAATCTTTAAGCTTATCAGGTCAAGGTATGTTGAGCTAGAACCAAAATATCATATCCCAGCTACTCTTAGGTCTATATGGCATCTTCTAGAGTCATGAGATACGTCTATTTTTTTGTCCTTGGAGTTCCACTTAGCATTTCTACTATTTTTGCAAACCGGTCAACCGGTTCTGAGTTTTCCACAAATCAATCTACTGGTTTGCCAATTGATGTCTAGGAAGTCTTGTTTTCAGTTTTATTTTGAGTTTTTTTTAGCTTTTGTTTTTTTTCCTGTTGCTTAAGGTTAGTTTGATCTGGGTTACGATATGATATACATCTCAGGGTATGCCCTTCGTATTATTGTACAACTTTTCCCTTTAATACAATTACATTTATTATAAAAAAAAAGTGTTGCCAGACCCGGCGCCCTCGGGCTCTGGTACGTGCGAAGCTCAAGTAGGCATGGGCTTGGCTCGCTGCAATACCCATTGATCATGGGCTTGATGGTGTCCCAAACACAAAGGGCTAAAGACTTAGGGATCATTATAGGCCCCGTGTTGGGCCATAAGGCTCCATTTACTTATTCTTATGACTTTTAACATAAAATATTAATGTTAGGGATATTAGTCTCTTATCTCCTATTAATGTTAATATTGTGGATATTCGTCTCCCATCCCTCATTAATATTAATGTCATGGATATCTCATCCTATATTAATGTTAATATTAAGGATATTAATCCATATTGAGTGCTATAAAGGTAGAAAAACCTCCTAAACCTTTAAGAAGTATTTTTTCTACAAGGTTCAAGGAGTGTAAATAACCCTACAATCACACATGTAAATAGTTCACAATCTTTATTCTCAATAAAAATATGTTTTTAATTTCAAAGCATTTATCATATTAAAACTAAAAACAAACATTTTTATTCTTAAGAATCAATGCTCATTCTCTCATTTATTATAACCATTTGTTTAAAGGTCATTAGTTTTGTCATCTGAAGGTCCTTAAATCTCACCAAGAGGGACTGTTTTGCAGATTATAGGCTTTCTACACAAGCGACAAATTTCATAAACAATGAAGAATAGACTATCTTACGAGAACCTATGATTAAAACATAATCCAACTGCTAATAACCTATTTCTAAGCACTTTGGACAACAGAACATCATCAATAAACCCGTATTCCCACAATTATGATGCATATATGACTTTTGCCATATTTTAGTTTTGACCCAATCATGACAAATATTTTTTAACGGAATGCCTTACTTTGACTTGGATAATGCCGATCAAAATTCAATTTACAAAAGGAATATTTTTTTGTTGTTGAAAGTGTATAATATCATTCTATACTTACATATTCTAAAAAAATTAGGGTTTTTTAATTATACTTTACTGTTCATATAAACAATATAACATCTTAATATATGTTTTTAATCATTTGATAACAATTCCATGCTATAACTCAGTTGGTAACATGCGAGAAGAGCCACAAGGTCGAGGGTTTGAGTCCCGCTGATGGCATTGTTTTCAAACAGATAATATATCATCTGTTTTTTTTTTTAAATAAAGGGTAGATGACTTTAATAGAAAAATAAAATAAAACAAGGCCGGGTGCGTGGGCCTAACCTGGTACTATGGGTTATGAGGTGAGCCTAGACCTTTTTTTTTCTTTTTTCTTTTTTCTTTTTGACTTTCTAATTTTTTTTTTTTTTGGTTAGATTCACTTACTCTTCAGATTTGATATTTTAATATTTATGATAAAGTTTTATTTAAATTTTAATATTTTTTTAATCATGATGTATTTGATATAAAAATAATAGTACTAATAATAAATTGTTCATAAAAATTCAATTCAATTTTTTATTCATAATATTTTAAATAGATTTTTAACATGATTTTAGCACATTTATGATGTCTTTAACTTTCAATCACACATAAATATAGGCATGCTATTTTGATATTTTTTTTAAATTGTTTTAACAATAAAGTAAATAATTTTGGCTAAATTTATAATATCAAGGAATTAAAACCACCTAAAAAATTTAGTTTTTAAGTTGAACATTATAAATTCTTTAATGATGGTTTTTGTGAATTATGAAATGCAGCCAAATCTTTTTACCAGTAATAATTTAACCAAATTAGTTTGAAACAACATTATTAATCTTGGTTGATATTGCGCTTCTTGAAACTTTTGTCAAATATATTTCTTTTATAATATATTTATGGAATATATTAGATATTCATCAAATATATTCCATAAATTATTGATTTTTAATTTTTTTATTGTGATTTTTTTATTTAATTTTCTCAATTTCTTTTGTTCTTAAGTTTCTTTGTATAGATATGTAAAAATGATTGATTAATAATTTTTTAATTTTTAATTGAAAATTACTTTCACAATTATAATAAGTTTTTGCTTATAAAATAATTCTTCTCATAAGAAAAATATATATATATATAAAAAAATGAATGAATAAGAAGATTAAGTTTTGGATTAAAAACATATGTTTTTTCCTTTTCAATTCAAATCATTATAGTTTTGGTGATTTTTTTTTTCTGATTGTGTTTTTTTAATCAATGAACTATGATGCTAATAAAATAATTGTTTTGTTGTAAAAACAAATTATATTAATAAAAAAAAAACAGGTTTGATGAAAATAATATTTATCCTTTGTAACTTTATTTGTTGTCTTTTATGTAAAAGTATGTTTTTTTTTTTATTGTATAATTAAATAAAAAACTAATTTCAAGTAGAAAAGTTATTAAACTTGGTAAGGTCACATTGACCTGGGTCAATCTAAATGACTCGTACCAACTACACGCTAATTAGAACACTCCTAGATATTGTTTAAAAACTCAGACCCACCTGATATGACGACTTAGGACCCAGACTGGTTCGGGTTGAAGAGAAAATATAATAAAAAAATACTTGTATAATTCAATTAAAACTCAAGTTAATTTAATGGCCTGCTTGATTCAAGTTTCATCTTATCAAAACCCGATCTTCAACTTGTTAACTCTATATTTTTTTGATTTTTTTTTTAAATCCTCTCTACTTGTAATTCAGGCAGGCCTTACCCAATTCGATATTTTAAAACTACGCTCCTAATCTTCATTACCCCTTTTCTTCTTCTAGCTTGACCCACTCCTCCCCCATCTTTACATTATTTGTTTGTTCTATCTTTTGACCTTAAACAACTCATTCAATCCAAACCGTTCTTGAATTTTTTAAACTTTTCCAGCTCAATCCTTGATGTCTTAAGCTCAGCTGTTTGTTTATTTTCCTCTAAAAACTCTTTATATATATATATATATATATATATATATATATATATAAAGGATGTTAAAATTTGGGTTATAACAACCACTATACCAACAACATAAAAGTTGCAGCAATGTTAGCTGAACAATCTAACTTTCATGATCTACGTGGTCTTATATTAATCTTAAACATTTTGATTATTAAATCTCTTATATTAATTTTAAACATTTTGGTTATTAAATCACACTACACATTGATTCTTTCATTTTTATTTATCTGGAATTATACTTGTTATTCAACATTATCATTAATACTACTTTTATACATAGAAATTTTAAAAAAAAACATTTTGCATTACTTGTTATATTTTTTACCATCACCAAACTTTGCCATTTGTATTTAGTAATTAATTAATTTTTTATTAATTGTAAAGCTTGCCTAGACTTGTGGAAAGTAATGATTTTTTGTTTGATTAACCATTTCCACTTCAAGGTCTAATATTGTATGCTTATAATTTTTTTGGTATATTCTAGTCTTGATTGATCTTTAAAAAAAATAAAAAATTGACTTTATTTTTGAACTAGATTTTACTTATAAGAATTGTTGTAATCTTAATTGCATCTCTAAGCTAATAATGCATGTATTTGCATGGTGATCACCTAATGTGAAACCTTAATTCTACATCTACCAAAAATACAGTCACAAGTGATTCTCTTATAACCATTCAGGAGCAATTATAACTTATTCAAGCCTAAATGATCAACATTTCTAAAAGATTTAAGTCCATAGAGATTTCATAAACAAGGAGACCTAATAATAGCAAGAATTCTGACAATAATCATCATAAACATGTTCACCATAGACACCACCAATATAACCATAATCAAAATGATCACAACAATGATGATTTAATGAGCAAGTCATGGGACATATCAAAGTAGAGCCCTTACTTTTAACGGTTGTCTTTAACATGTCAAATTTTATTAGATGAAGCTTAGTGGTACCACTTAGCTTCATTGGAAGAGTGTTAAGTACTATTTAAAGAGAAAAGGGTGAACCCTTTATCACTAAATAGGTATGGAGTAAGGATGAAACAAAAATGATTGGAGAAGTACTTACCTTGATTATAGAGAGGCAATCTTTTAAACAAATAGAATAATTTTAGGCAAGGGAATAAGTACATGAGTGAGTATATGGCATAATTTGATGAGTATAAGATGAGATGTGATGTGCGACAAGATGAGACCATGATCGTGAATAAGTTTTGTAGGGGCTTGAATGATGATATTAGAAAAAAGGTTATGATTTGAGGTGCTTCCACTCTTAACTAAGTCTATACCTTAATGTAAGATTATGAGTTGGTTACATAGTGGATGAGACATTAGGAAACCTATAACACCCTTGCTAGGTCTTATTTTGGGAATAATGGTTCCTTGTTAGGTATTCCGCCCTACAAACCCAACTCTAGTGATGCCTAACCTTCTACGAAAGTCAAAGGAAAAAGAGTTCTCAATAAAGAGTCTAAAATGAGTTCAAGGGTTTATTATTTTAAATGTCAAGGTTTTGATCACAATGCAACCAACTATATCAATAAGACCCTATTCATTAAGGAAAAAGAGGACATAATTGAAGAGAAAGACTAGTGATTAAGTGTATGAAACTAATCATGAGGATTTTCATGACATAGACAAGGAGGGTGAGAATGATCATAATTTACTAGGTCGTATTTGATCTATATCCAATCAAGTTAGTCGTATTTGATCTATATCCAATCAAGTTAAGTAGCACATCATAGAGTTTGGGATAACTAAGTTAGGTGTAGTCATATATGCTTTGACACAACTAAAAAGAACTGAAGATTACAAAAAGACTACTGTTTTTCATATCTATAATAAGTATAGGTATAAAAGTTATAAGAGCATCATTGATATTGAGAGTTATATCAATGCAAGATTGTCTAATATTATATCTCATATAGGCTTAAAGTATGTTCCATAGATAATGTGTCATTGGTTGATAACACCTCATAGCAATCAATGAGAGATGTTTATTCCGTATCAAATTCCTAGACTATCATGAAGAGATTTGGTATGATGTGATTTCAATTAATATAGGACATGTCATTTTAAGTAGGCCATCGCTATATGATTTGGATGTCACCATTTTTAATCATTCAAATTCTTATTCTTTCACTTTTAAAGGTAGAAATATCTAGCTCACTCCATTACCACCAAGGTTTAATGATTAAAAAAATAGAATGTGAAAGAAAAAAGACTTAATATAACAAGCCTAAAAGAGTTTAAGGAGGTTCTGAAAGAGTTTGTCTTGCTTATTTTAGTTGTAAGTTAAGTTCTAGAAAACTCTAAAAAAAATTGCCTGAAAAAGCAAGTATGGTGTTGGAAAAGTTCAAGATATTTTTCCTCAAAAGCTTATTGATTCCTTACCCCTTATGCATGAAATCCAACATGTCATGGATTTTATCTCTAGTGCTACATTATCAAATTTTTACTATTATAGGATGAACCCCACTAAACTTGTGGAATTGTAAAAACAAGTTAATGAGTACTATAAAGGGCTTTATACAAGAAAGCCTAAGCAATTGTGTTGTACTTGCTCTTTCCTGTTTTTAATCATTAGCTCTATAAAGGATAGTTCTTGAAGGATATGTGTGGATAATCAACTCATCAATAGAATCACTTTTAAGTACCCTTTCCCAATTTCTAGGTTGGATGACATGTTAGATATGATAGTATAAGCTAGAATTTTTATTGAAATTAATCTGAAAAATAGTTACCATTAAATTAGAATATATCTTAAACATGAGTGGAAACTGTATTTAAGACTAAGGTTAGGCTATACGAGGGGTTTTGTTCATTTCATTTGATCTTTCTAATGCCCTAAGTATTTTATAAACTGATGACATAGGTGCTCTAACCTTTCATGAGTAAATTTCTAGTGGTATACTTTGATGACATCTTTATTTCTAGAAGACCAAATAGCAATATTTGGAACACCTTATTAAGGTTTGCACCATGTTAAGAAAAGAAAGTTTATTTGAAAAAAATAAAAGAGTTTTCATTCTGTCATTATTGTGATTTTTTTAGAGTTTATAATGTCCTATGGGGGAATGTTTGCTAACCCTTAAAAATTTCAAGCAATTATAGATTAATTCAAGCCCAAGAATATTCATGAAGTCCGTAGCTTTCATGGGTTTGTGATATTCAACACAATCATGTATCATATCATAGATTATTTGAAGCAAAGCAAATTTAAATAAAGTAAAGTAGTAGGCAAGACATTTAAAAAGGTTTACAAAAGGATGATGAAGGCCTTGATGATGAACTCTCCAACTTTACTAAGATGTTTGAAGAGGTGTGATACATCGAGCATTAAGATAGATGGAGTAATTAGTCAAGAGCATCACCCCATTTACCTATTTTAGTGACAAGCTTAATAACACTAAAAAAATTACTCAACTAATGACAAGAAGTTTTATGTAATAGTTCAAGCTTTATGCCATTAGCGCCATTATCAATTACTACAAGAGTTTATTCTTTACTCAGATCATGAAGCCTATCGTTGGATTAAGTATTTGCAAGCATATTTGTTTATCTTGAGACATAAGTTTAGAGTTGTGAATAAGATTGCGAGTGTTTTAAGTTGCCAAGTTACGTTGCTATTTGTGATGGGTGTTAAGTTACTAGGTTTGAGAGACTAAGGAGAACTATGAATCATAACTAGAGTTTAGAAATGCATACATACCCTTGAGAGATGGAAATCACTCTATTGTAAATGGAAATCTCCTCTTCTATTCATCGATGCCCCGCATCAAAAGGTTAATTCATTCTTTCTCTCTTTGTAACTATCCAATCCCACTTTTCCATCCTCAACTATTTTGTTTCTTGATTGATTTCATTTTACCTTTGCAAAGAATGATTCCCCAGTTTTGGCAACATCAAATGCCCTATCTACATCCATACTGACAGCCAAGACAAGCATAAAAATCTAAACTCATGATTCTCACCTCTAATAGCCACCCCCAAACACATACCAGATTAGATGTATGGTTACATCAATAGAATTCAAAATGCCTAATCAATTCGAGTTATTTGGAAGTTTGCCTCCAATTTCTTGATTAGGTATCTGTTCCTGAAAAATAAGACAGTTTACTGGCTAAGATTAAGAATCAGTGTAATTGAAACTTCTGACTAATTATATCCAAAACAAGGGAATTCTATAAATTCTTCAGAGGCATATCAGATATTTGTGTTGAATTTCTCACATCAGATGTTGTCCCCTTTCTTTGACATGTTAAATTTAAACTTACCAACCAATCTCTGGCCAGCAGCTGCTCAGTAGACTTCCTACTCCCTAGGGTAAATCATTTTAATCCAAAAACACAAAAGGTCCAATTCTTCAAACATGAACCCCCAACAAATCGTTCAACTTTTGCTACAAATGTTGTGATGATTTGAACCAAACAACAATATGGATGAAACTATAGTTTTTGCTGAGATTTGGACGGCTAAAACTGTCATACAACACATGCATTACACGTCAATGATGGATAGAATCAAATGTTTTGACAAAAAAAAATACTAGTAAAATATAGTGGAAGTTGTGTTATACCATAAATACCAGTTTCCACCATTAAGGAAACGTAATTATCTTATAATTTACCATCAAACAATATATAGCAACAATTGGATTATTCAAGTCCATATGAATGCACAAAACCAAAAACATTATAATGGCATCAACCTTCTTCAAACGATGGAAAATGATAAAAACAGCCATCACTAAAGATCACCATGAAGCAACTAAGTTCCCCAAACCAAAAGGACTGAATGTAGAAACAAAATTAATAATCAAACCACCAGGAGAATATGACAAGGCCACAATTAATATTCAATTTCCAATTTGTTTATGATTATCACTTTGCTAGTCCGAGCAGTCTCTATCAAATGAATTACTGGGATCAGATTCACTATTTCCCTGTGACTGTTTTTCATTTTGTTCTCCAGAGAACTTTGGCTGGAGTAGAATGAGAATCTCAGAGACACAGGCCAATGTTGGATGCTATAAGAAGTGTATATCATTCAAATCTGGTTATAGACCTAAGATCTGCCCATGTCATTCTGCAAAATCTTTGTATTCACCTGAGACTATTTTGCAAAATCATAGATCCCTAATAGCATACACAAAATCTATTCCATCAAAAAATAAAGGGCAGAGCATCAGACCTGCAGTATTACTTAACGATAGAATATACCACGCCAATTGAATATAAGAGAAAGCATGCCAAAGAAATTATATAATTGCTTTCTAATCATCAGGAACAAATTTAAGAAGTTTTATTACCTACAAAATTGAAGCGAAGCGAAGCAAATTAAACAATCTCAGAACCTCGCAAATTTTCCATTTCAATTGTCATTAGCTGTATCTGCTTGTACCTTTTCAGATTCCAACTCACCCGAAGTACCATCAGATTGTGCTGCATCTTCTTTTCGTTGTTTGACAAATTGTCTACTGCGAGCAACTCTAAGTTGCCTTCCCATGAATTCCTACAGGATACAAGTTATCACAGGGTAAGTTCTTCACTTTTAAAACACTGTTAGGATTCAAATAAAGAAGGAAGTACATTCACAATCTTTTATGACAGAAGCAATGTAACATAATTGGAATCCAGTATTACCTTATCGGAGAAAGTAGAAATGGCGTAATCAGCTTCTTTTTTAGTTTTGAATGCCACAAATCCATAACCGGAGGGCCTTCTAGGATTATCATGAAATATAATTTCAGCAGAAACAACATTAGCACCTTCTGCAATAAAGAACTCCTTAAGATCTTTCGACTTTGCTTCAAATGGCAAATTCGCTACAAACAAGTTAAACGTTGGCCCTGGCTTGGGTGGTGGAGGTGGTGAAGGTTTTTTCTTTTTTGCCTTTGCATAATTCATCTTCAAAGTACGGCCCTCGAACTCCTGAAAAGCATTTGCAAGAAGATTAGAATGTTCAAGTTCATAAAAACAAAACAAAAAAGGCAAGACAAAAACCAATGCACAAGTTAAAAGTGTTCGAAAAGCAAAAGGGTAGCATAACTTGGATTAAGGTACATATCCAAATGGCATATTAAAATCGGTTAATCCTTAAAAGTTATAACTCTCAATCTGATTTCTCCTCTTTCTCCAATAAGGCATGCATTATGACAAAAAGATTTCATATTCCAAAGAAGGAAAGAATTGAAGATAATGTGTTTACATAAGATTCGAGGTTATTAAGAGCAGCAACTGCCTCTTCGGGGGAGCCCATAGTGACAAACGCCAAGCCCCTGTTTCTGATCTTGCTATACATTGAAAGCTTGACAAAAAAAAAAAAAAAAACCCGCATCACTCGAACACCCAGTAAAAAAAACCCATGTAAGAAAACAACAAATAAAATAAATTCAAGAAACAGAAATACCAACCTCAACATCTACAACTGTCCCAAACTTCTGAAACAGAGCCCTAATGTCTTCTGCAGTACAATTCCATGGAACATTCGAAGCAAACAGTCTGGTTTTCGAAAACTCTTCTTCTTTTTCTTCAGCCTTTGATTGGTATTCGGTGACAACATCATCAAGTGAAGAGGAATCAACAACCGGGTGGTCTTGAGTTGTAGAAGAGAAATGCAAAAGGAAATGCCTGAATTTGTTGTTGTTTCTAATTGGAAAACAAAGAGAGTGAGATAATGAGATGTTGTTGGTGTTGGTATTAAAAGTAAAGTTGTTAGGGTGGTTATGGAGAGAAGATAACTTGGGGGTTATTGGATTAATGGAGAAGGAAGGCGTTTTTGATGAGAGACAACATGGAAGACGAAGTGAAGCCATGAGCGAGCGAGCGAGGAACCACGCTTTGGGTTTTTTTGTCTGATAAGGTGCCTTGATATTGTGATTGGATAAGGAGGCATGAAGATTATTGCTTGGGGCTATTAAAACGAGGTCGTTTTTCACGCAATATGACAATGTTTTCTCTTTAATTTTTTTTTCTCTTTTCTTTCCATCTATTTCCCATAGAACTTTTGTGCTTAGCATCATTAGCTAGTTATAACTAGTTAGCTTCCAGGCACTGTTGCAGGTAACTTTCTAGAAGTATTATATTTGATTTAGCTAAGTGAGTTAACATAATGATTGATTGACCTGGTTACTCGCTTAATTAAGGTTTTAAATTTAACTATACAGGATTGATTCATTACAATTAATTTAATTTGATTTGATGAGTGCATTAACTATTTCATCAATAAATTGCAATTTGATTTGAATTTTAAGAAAAAATTAAAAAAAAAATATTGATCTAATTTTTTTTAATAAAATAAATGAAATGGTAACATTTTGAACTCACTTGTATTGACTTACATAACTTGTGTTTTATGTTATGAGTTTAACTGAGTTTAATAAATTTTAGTTTTTTGAAATCTATTTTATATATAATTATATTATTATAAAAATATACATTCATAGGAGAGATGATAAATAAAATTATGGAGAAAAACATATTTTTTTCATTAAAATTATCTTTTGTGGTCCATGCATTTAAAAGAAAAACAAAATGATTGCAACATAATTCATTTTATAAAAAGTAGCAAAAAAAACAAAGTTTGGAAAAACTATAATGATTTAAACTAAAAATATATATATATTTTTTAATCAAGAACCTAATATTCTCATACACGTATATTTTTTATTTTTATAAACATTGTTGTCAAAATCACGAGTTAACTCGTAAAATCGTACGATTTTACAAGTCAACATGTATATAACATGTGAAATCGGGTTAAAAACTTGAAATCAATTAAACTTGTTCAAAATCGGTCAAACTTGCTCAAAATTAGTTAAAATTGGTAAAACCAAACCGATTTCACAAGTTTGATCAAAGTTAAAAAAAATTGTTGACTCCTTGAGTCTTTGTCCCTGGACCTTGACTCCCTCGACACTCCACCCACAGTCCCCACCCCTAGTATCCCTTTTTTCCTTTGTCCAAATCTCAATTCTCAAATTCTCAACCCTAGCGACTAACACCAGCAGACAGCTGGTTCCACAGTGGTTTATTCTTCACTCTCTACTCTCTACAGCCCCACTTCCACTCTCCACTCACCAACAGCGCAAAGATTAATCTTCTTTTTTTTCTTTACTTTGTTTGCCTCTAATCTGATTGTCTCCATTTTCCATGATGCTGCAATGAGGCTGAAAAGGAGTGGGAGTGGGGAGGGAAGACAAGAAAAGGAAACCCAACAAATAATTCCTCTTTCGCTCTCTTTTATTTATTTGTTAATCTATCAATTCTTCCACTCGCTGGGGTAGCTTCCTTTTAATATATTATGCAACTTATAGCTCACTGTAGTCATGGCATTTTTAGTACGCATTAAACCCAGAACTTAACTTTATAAGAAAGGAAGTGCTAGTTTTATTAGATCTCTTGCATCTGTGTTATTCAAACTACCAAATCAATAGAAAAAATCACTCCACTATTTTCTGGTAGGCCATTTGATGATAATTTCTATATGATTTTTTGTCTTCTGAAAACAAGATTTCCTAAGTGTTTACTCTATTGTCTATGGCCCTTTCTATTTTTCTGGTTAGAATTGATCTAGATGAAATGCTATGTACTTGTAGGTTGTTGCACCAGCTATGTTGTACGTGTTAAATCAGGACAACTTAGACAGCTAGAAGCTTTAAGGATCTTTGTTGAGATGAAGTCGAAGGCCTGTGCCTTTTATTTCAGATTTTTTTTAATTTTTTTTTATCACAGTGACATAGTTTCTAAATATTACCTATAATTTAGGTTTATGGACATTGTCCTCTAGGGACCTCGTAGAAGGGGCAGAGTTTTGAAGCTTCACTTTATACCAACTATGCGCAGTTGTCTAGAGGCAACAACTTAAATCCTGTTTAGTGGACGAGTTCAGGAAGAAAAAAAGACAATGATAATTGAATTATATTGTATAGAGGCAACAACTTATGTGTAGTTCTGAAAACTGGCAATGTTTAGTTTACATAACACAGATTGTTTGTTTTAGGTTTGTTAATTTTTAGTTAATGAAATTCTATGAACATAATTATATTATATACTATTTTTAAGTTATTTAAACCATGTATGAATTTTTATTTGAATTATATATTTTAAGGTGTTTTGACATTTGTATTATTTATATCACTTTTATTTTAATTGTGTTATATTATTATTTACTACTTGACTATAATTGTCAATATATAATTAATTAAAATATTTTACTTGCGATTTTACGATCTGAGTTTATATTGTATATTCTACATCGTGTTAAAAAAGCATTTTTGACACCCTTGTTTATAAATAAATATTTTCTTTCATGAGAAGAATTATGCTTTAAGCGCAAAAAAATATAACGATTGTGAAAAATTGAAAATCTAAAAATTGCTCATTTTCATGCTTCGCACATGAAAAATACTAGAACAATATATGTGAGAAAATCATATAAAATTTACAATAAAAACTAAAAAGTATAGATAATTTATTCTCATCCAATTTTAATGAGTAAATTATTTAAAAAATTATGTATCTCAGGCTAACATATAAATATCCATATAGTAATCAATGATATCATCATAAAAAAACCCTAATCTTCATAAAAAGAATAACGTGGATTTTTTATTAGTAGAATGTTTTTGAGTAAAAGGCATCAACAATTAAAATAAAAGGTTTATTAAAAATCTCAATAATTTAAAATAAGTAGAAAAAATATATCTTTTCAATTTATATTCCACCATCTTTTTAATGTTTTAACAAAAACATGTTTTCTTAACCGAAAACACTTTTTTTTAGATAGAAAAGCACCGAAAAAAAGGGGGGGTCCAAACAGCTTTGTCGCCGCTGCCGATTTCTGAATGGGCAGCGACGCAGTTATTGCTACTAATTTTTGAATCGGCAGCGACTCAGCCAAATTAAAAGTTGGGGCAACAATCAAGTTGTCTTAAGGAGCCAAGAGGGAGGGGTAAAACCTGTTTTAGACAGACCAAAACACGGACAAAACACCTCTAACCCAACCCCAAACACCCCACCTCAGTTTATGTGAAGTATAAATGCAAGGAGAGAGAGAAGGTGACCCTTTCTTTTCCCAAAGTCTGCCTGCAGTAGCTGCATGTCTCTCTTTTCCTCCTTGGGGTTGGCCGGAATGCATTGTGTAAGAAGATGCATGTGTGTGTTCATGTTAAAACCATGTAAATCTAATGGGATTTGATGATATATTATGTGCTGGAATTGAGAATGCATGTGTGTGTTCATGTTAAAACCATGCAACTTTGCTGGGATTTGATGATATATTATGTGGTGGAATTGAGAATGCACGTGTATGTTCATATTAAAACCATGTAACTCTGTTGGGATTTGATGATATATTATGTGTTGGAATTGAGAATGCAGGTGTGTGTTCATGTTAAAACCATGTAATTATGTTGGGATTTGATGATATATTATGTGTTGGAATTGAAAATGTATGTGTGTGTTCTGCAGTGAATTTTTGATTCGTTGCCAAAATTGAGTTGTCTGTAGTGAATTAGCATTCGCTGCCGAAAGTGTGTTCTACCGAAATTGAGTTGTTTGCAACAAATTAACATTCACTATGATTAATACTTAAAAGTGCATTTTTATCAAGGTTTTATATCATCATTCTGCACTTGAAGTATCAATAACTCCTTAACTAAATCATGTTTTATAATAACATATCTAATACTATAAGATACCTTTAATTTATGGTAAATGTTCATCTTAAATGCAGGCCTATCACATAAATGAAAGAATTGATTGATGAGTTGAAGTACTGAAATTGAAAGGACAAAGAGATGGCCAAACTTAGAAAAGAGATGTTGGTGCAGTCCAAACTGGAACATTGTTCGGTAATCGGGTCATATCTGGAGCTGTAGATCTCAGATTTAGGTCTGCCTTATATGGATGGAGAGCTAAGACATAGGCCTACAACTTTCATGGGGAGTCCAAGATTTAACAAGGTCGTTTTCAAGTCCAAATTGTAGCAACAATGAAGATGTCCGAATCTGTCCTGCAGCCTAGACACTGTTCAGTGTTCAGCCCATATCTCGAGTTCTAGAAGTCCATATGATCTCAATTGTTTAACTTGGAAATCTAAGACAATTTCCTAGAACTTTCATGATTTAAGTCTGTTCAAATTATGACGTTATCAATGATGTTTTTGGCAGACAAGAAGATAAGAATTGTCACCAAGTCAATATGTGGCCACTCACTCATCAATTAGTCAACAAATCAATAGTTCCGAATTTTGGCCTATAAAAGGAGGCATTTGCCATGTATTTAGGCATCTTGGTGTTCAGATCAAGATCATGCTCTTGCTCTCTCTTTATATTTTGTAATGCTTAAGTTTTGCTTATATTAATTTCTTACTTATGCTTTTCATTTCCTTTCCTTGTTTATTTATGTTTCTCTCTTTCATTATGTTTAGCTAAGTTAATTATGTCAAGGTGAAAATGGTACACTAATGGTGTAAGAATAAGTATAATATAAACTTAACATGGACCTTAATGTTGGATACTAACAAGCTTTATATGTGTTATCTTGTTCACTTTTAATACTTTGCTTGTTAAATGGTTAATCTAGATTTATGTTGTATAACACTTGGTACAACAAATACTTGGCACTTTCATAGCCCATACTGTATGGTATAACCGACACCTAAGCTATGAAAGGAACTTGATTTGTTGTTAACATAAGTTATAATCATGAATGCCTGACAACATTTACAAGTATTAGCATTATTCGAATAAGATAACTAATGTAATCATGTTAACAATTTATAATCTGATTGGAACCTCCTTTGTGTGTGGTTTCCAATTGAATAAAAAGATTTTATACTATACTTGTTTGAAATATTATTAGTGGATCCTCTAACCTTGACATTTGTTGTTATCATTGTTTAATCCTTACGTTAATGTTCCATCTCAAAGTTCTCATCAACTTCTTCTTCTTCTTCATCTTTATTATTATCATTATTAATAGTATTATTGGTATTATTATTATTACTACTATTACTATTACTATTACTACTACTACTACTACTACTAGTATTATTATTATTATTATTATTATTATTATTGTTATTGTTATTATTGTTGTTGTATTATTGTTGTTTATAATTTATACAATTAACCTCCCTGTGGTTCGACCCCGGTCTTGCCGGGTTATTTATTACTTCGACACTCCTGCACTTGGGAGAAGACATCAATCTTTTGGTCATGTCAAGTTTTTGGCGCCGTTGCCGGGGAGGTAAATTCTTGTACAAATTATAGTATCTAACTTTGTTTATTTTTTGTTTATTTTTTGTTTTGTTTCCTTTTGTTTTGTTTTCTTCTTCTTTTCATTCTCTTTCTACACGTGCATGAGAGTCTGGTCACGTACATTAAGTGTTAGACTTTGTAGAGTATCCTCATCATTTTTAGAAAATATGGCCGAAGAAGATAACCAATCGCTTCATAATGAGAATATTCGGGTTAGAACACTTAGAGACCACATGAATCCCACAAGAACAAGTGCACCCTCATGCATAGTTTTCCCCCCCTGATGCATCTCATTTTAATTTTAAGCCAAGCATTAGTCAACTTTTACCTTCTTTTCATGGCTTAGATTTAGAAAATCCATACTTGCATTTAAGGGAATTTGAGGAGGTCTGTAACACCTATAATAACTCAAATTGTAGCATGAATACAATTAGATTAAAGCTTTTTCCTTTTTCACTAAACGATAAAGCTAAAATATGGCTACAAAATTTGAGACCTGGATCCATTCGTGCTTGGGATGAAATGCAATAATAATTTTTAAAGAAGTTTTTTCCATCCCACAGAACAAACTCTTTCAAAAGACAAATCATCACTTTCACTCAAAAACCAGGAGAAACATTTTACCAATGTTGGGATAGATGTCGAGACTTGCTTAATACTTGCCCTCATCATGGTTTTGAAACATGGAGATTGGTTTCACATTTTTATGAAGGGTTAACTCCTAGAGATAGGCAAATGGTTGAATTGATGTGCAATGAAACTTTTGAGGATAAAGACCCTAATGAAGCAATGGAATACCTAGACTTGCTAGCTGAAAATACACAAAATTGGGACACTACAGGAACTTATGAGGCACCAAGTAAAACCCAACCTCATACATCTAGTGGAGGTATGTACAACCTTAGGGAAGATCATGACCTCCAAGCCAAGTTTGCATCTTTAAACAGTTTCCAAAGGCCCAATCATAACCCATACTCGCAAACATACAATACTGGTTGGAGAAATCACCTAAATTTCAATTGGAAGAGTGATAATAATAATGCACAAACTTCACAGCCACCATTTCAAGCACACCATAATTTCCAAAATTCTCATGAATATGCACCTCCTTATGCTCCACCTCCTAAAAGAAATCTTGAGGAAACATTGCATGCATTCATGGAAAAGTAGGAGATAATCAACACTCAACTTGCTCAAAGCATGACAGATTTTAAAGATACTCTTGCAAAATTGACATCTGCTCTTAGTTTTCAAGAGAAAGGTAAGTTTCCATCTCAACCACAGCAAAATCCAAAGGGGCAATACAATGTGAATGCAAGTAGTTCTAGAAGCCAACACATGGATCAAGCCAAATCAGTCATCACTCTTCGCAGTGGTAAGGTTATTGAAAAACTCATTCTTGAATCTTGTGATAAAGATGATGAGTCAATCTCTGAGGGTAAAGAAGGGGTTGAATCTGAACATTGCAAAGAAAAGACTGATTTCTCGCCAGCACTTCCATTTCCTCATGTCATGACCAAACAAAGGAAAGTCAATCACAACTCTGAAATCTTTGAAACTTTCAAACAGGTAAGGATCAATATACCTTTGTTGGATGCTATTAAACAGGTTCCTTCTTATGCTAAATTTTTGAAAGATCTGTGCACTGTGAAGAGAAAACTGAATGTGAAAAAGAAAGCTTTTTTAGACGAACAAGTAAGTGCTATTCTTCAAAACAATAATGCTTTGAAATATAAAGACCCTGGTTGTCCTACAATTTCATGCTTTATTGGAGAACATAAAATTGAAAGAGCTTTACTTGATCTTGGAGCTAGTGTGAATTTACTTCCATATTCAGTTTTTCAAAGTCTCAATCTAGGTGAGTTAAAACCAACTTCTGTAACTCTTTTACTTGCTGATAGATCTGTAAAAGTGCCTAGAGGAATAATTGAAGATGTGTTAGTACAAGTCGATAAATTCATTTACCCTGTGGATTTTATTGTCTTGGATACACAACCTGTTGAAGCATGTAATTCATTTCCTGTTATTTTAGGACGTCCGTTTCTTGCAACTTCTAATGCATTGATTAATTGTAGGAATGGATTGATGAAGCTATCTTTTGGAAACATGACATTGGAGATGAATATTTTCAACATTTGCAAGCAACCTGGAGATGATAATGATTTACAGAAAGTGGACTTTACTGGAAAATTAGTTCATGACCAATTTCAAACCACTTCAAGTGAAATTGAGATTGATGAATCTGATGATTTGCAAATGATTTATTTTCAGGAAGAATCAAAGGCAAATTGTTGGAAACTGAAAATTGAGGAATTGCCACCACGATCAATTGAGTCCATACCTTCAAGTGTTCAACCGCCAAAACCGGATTTGAAGCCATTACCATTCAATCTCAAATACTCATTTTTGGGAGAAAATGAAACTTTTCCGGTAATAATCTCTTCCAAACTTAATGCACATCAAGAAGGTAAGTTATTACAAACTCTGAAAATGCACAAAAATGCATTAGGATGGACCATAGCTGATATAAAAGGAATTAGTCCTTTGATTTGCACACATAGGATCTATTTGGAGGAAAATGCTAAACCCTCTATAGAAATGTAACGAAGGCTTAATCCTAATATGAAAGAAGTAGTGAAAAATGAAGTCATTAAGCTTCTAGATAATGGAATCATTTATCCTATTTCTGACAACAAATGGGTAAGTCCTACCCAAGTTGTACCCAAGAAGTCTGGAGTCACTGTGATAATAAATGAGAAAAATGAGTTAATTCCAACTAGGACTATTACTGGTTGGCGCATGTGCATTGACTATAGGAAACTAAATTCAATAACTAGAAAAGATCATTTTCCTTTACCTTTCATGGATCAAATCCTAGAAAGAGTTGCAGGTCATGAATTTTATTGCTTCCTAGATGGCTATTCAGGTTACAACCAAATTGAAATTGCATTGGAAGATCAAGAGAAGACTACTTTCACATGTCCATTTGATACTTTTGCATATCAAAGGATGCCTTTTGGATTATGTAATACACCAGCCACGTTTCAAAGATGCATGCTCAGTATATTTAGTGATATGGTTGAACATTTTCTTGAAATTTTTATGGATTATTTTTCTGTTTTTGGTGATTCATTTGATGATTGTTTGACTAACTTAGAAAAGGTTTCGAGCAGGTGTGAAGAGAAGAATCTTGTACTGAATTGGGAAAAATGTCACTTTATGGTAACAAACGGCATTGTACTTGGTCACATTGTTTCATCGAAAGGAATTGAGGTTGACAAATCTAAAATCGAGTTAATTGCTAACTTGCCAACACCAAAATCTATTAAAGATGTTAGATCATTCTTAGGACATGCTGGTTTTTATAGAAGGTTCATCAAAGATTTTAGTGTAATATCTAAGCCCTTGAGTAACCTTCTAACAAAGGATAATATTTTTGAATGGACTGAACATTGTGAAGAAGCCTTTATTAAACTTAAAAACTTGCTTACTTCTGCTCCTATCATTCAACCTCCTGATTGGTCATTACCTTGTGAAATAATGTGTGACGCTAGTGATTATGCCGTGGGTGCTGTCCTGGGACAAATAAAAGATAAGAAACCCAATGTGATTTACTATGCAAGTAAAACTTTGAATAGTGCTCAAATGAATTACACCACCACTGAAAAAGAATTACTTGCAGTAGTATTTGCATATGAAAAATTCAAGTCTTATCTTGTTGGCTCACCTGTTGTTGTTTTTAGTGATCATGCAGCATTGAAATATCTTCTTTCTAAGAAAGATTCTAAGGCTAGATTGGTGCGGTAGATTTTGTTACTTCAAGAATTTGATATCATAATCAAAGACAAGAAAGGCACCGAAAATGTTGTCGCAGATCACTTGTCAAGATTGACAACAGATTCGAGATCTGACATCACACCAATTGATGACTACTTTCCCGACGAGTCTTTATTTTCTGTCTCTATAATGCCTTGGTATGCTAATATTGTTAATTTTCTTGTTTCAGGACAATTGCCGGCTCATTGGAGTACCCAAGACAAAAGAAAGTTCTTGAACGAAGTAAAGAACTTTTATTGGGATTACCCTTATTTATTCAAATATTGTCCTGATCAAATATTTCGAAGATGCATTCCTGACAATGAGGTAAGTAGTGTCATTAAATTGTGTCATTTTGAGGCATGTGGGGGTCATTTCTCATCAAGAAAGACCACTGCAAAAATCTTACAAAGTGAATTTTACTGGCCCACTATGTTTAAGGACTCACATGCATTCTGCAAGACTTGTGAAAATTGTCAAAAGTTGGGATCTATTTCAAAACGTCACGTGATGCCTTTAAATCCTATTCTTGTCATTGAGATCTTTGACTGTTGGGGTATAGATTTCATGGGTCCATTTCCTCCATCATTTGGTTTCTTGTACATATTAGTCGTAGTAGATTATGTTTCAAAATGGACAGAGGCAATTCCAAGTCGAAACAATGACCACAAAACAGTGATAAAGTTCTTGAAAGAAAATATTTTGAGTCGATTTGGAATCCCTCGAGCCATGATAAGTGATGGTGGAACACATTTCTGCAACAAGCCATTTGAGTCTTTAATGAAGAAATATGGAATCACACACAAAGTTGCCACCCCTTATCACCATCAGACAAGTGGACAAGTAGAGCTTGCTAATAGGGAGATCAAACAAATCTTGGAGAAAACAATGAACCATAATAGGAAAGACTGGTCTTTAAGACTTAATGATGCACTTTGGGCTTATCGAACTGCTTATAAAACATCAGTAGGTATGTCACCTTATAGACTAGTCTATGAAAAACCTTGTCACTTGCCTGTGGAACTTGAACATAAAGCTTATTAGGCTATTAAAGCTTTCAATTCAAACCTTGATGATGCTAGTCAGCTGTGTAAGTTACAAATAAATGAGCTTGAGGAAATAAGAAATGATGCATATGAGAATTTAAAAATTCATAAAGCAAGAATCAAAGAATTTCATGACAAGAGAATCTTGAGAAAAACATTTGATGTTGGTCAAAAAGTTTTGCTTTATAATTCTCGACTCCATTTATTTCTTGGAAAGCTAAGATCAAGATGGAGCGGTCCTTTATTGTGAAACATGTGTATCCATATGGGGCCTGTGATATCAAGAATCTAAAGAATGACAATGTTTTCAAGGTAAATGGACATCGTTTGAAAGTTTACTTTGACAATTTTTCAGTTGAAAATGACTCTATTGAATTGAGTGATCCTGTATATAAAGAATGATTCTTTTTCTCACATTGTTTTGTGTTTTGTTTTGGTGTGAATTTTGCTAGTCTCTCTCACCCTGGTCAAATGGCGGATAATGGTACTCCGTGACTTCAGTCGGTTCTTTCAGTTTCCCATAATAACTGATATCTGTATATATTTGTGCAATTCTTTTCTCTTTCTCTCTTCTTTGAATCTCTTCTTCAATTCTCATTTGAAAATGGACACCACTCTTGAAAAATTGAAAAAGTACTTTCCCGCTCTGCCTCAGAATGCGATTACAAAAATTTACCGTGCTAGGTGTGCAAGATTGAGGTTGTTAATGAATCATGGAATTCCTGAAGATATTCCTTGGCTGATTGAAGCAAAGGTCTGATTATCAAGTGAGTCCTCCAATTCTTTCATCTCATACATGCCTGGAACAGGTAAAAGCACTTTTGCAAAGAAACGTCGTGCAAAACGACTGAAAGTATGTCACAGATGTGCCAGATGGACTTGTAATGCAATATGTCGTTTTTTAGGAATGGTATCTGTTGTTACTCAATTTTGGACCCCACGTGCTGGAGACGGTGTATACCTCTTTTGAACAGAGTGTAGGAGTTTAGCTCATATTCGCCAAAAGATTGACAAAAGCACAGAAAGAAATATTTTGTTTTTTTGAAACCTTGTTTAAGCTGTTTTCTGATCTTTTTATCCTTCCCCTTTACTACCAAAATCATCAGGTTTTCTTAGGTTGATCAGGAGTCTTCATAATGCTAAATTCGTTCTTTTTTATCTGGTCTTTAAGGTTGAATAAATCCCTCAGAATTTGCACTAAAAAAATAGTTCTGCTGCTGTCGCAATTTTTTGGTTCCAACTTAGGCTCTGATTTTGAATCAGTTTCGTACGATATCTGACCATCCTAGGTATATCCTGTCACTCATTACATATTGAAAAATTGACGTACACCTTTATTAGGTTCTAGGGATCATTGTTCTTAGAGCAGATTCTCATTTAGATTTGGATGCTCAGTATTGTCAGATCAAGAACCTTTTTGACCAACTAGATTACTACCAGTTTCTGTTCTGTAAAAAGATTTTATCTCACTTCGACTCCTTCATCAAAGTTGTAGTCCTAGACGCGTAGATGAATTTGAGCTTTTGAATCACTTGATTTCAATATCAGAGGCTCAAGATGTTCCCATTTGAATATCTAACGTGAAGGCAGAGAATTCTGCGGCGAGAAGGATATTGACCCGAGTCTGCACTAAAGAAACTCTATTTTTGGCCTAGTTTTGTGATGTTCGTTCTTAGTTCATACTCTCAGTCATATCAGGATTCTCGGCATTCGTCAGTTTTTGAGTTAGACCCGGAGATTTCTTTTGACCAACTAGATTACTGCCAGTTTCTGTTCTGTAAAACGATTTTATCTCACTTCGACTTCTTCATTAAAGTTTTAGTCCTAGACGCGTAGATGAATTTGAGCTTTTGAATCACTTGATTTCGATATCAGAAGCTCAAGATATTCCCATTTGAATATCTAACGTGAGGGCAGAAAATTCTGCTGCGGGAAGGATATAGCCCAAGTTCGCGGGGCTGATTCGAAGGATTTTTTTTGGACCAAGGACTAAATCAAAAATTGTTAAAATGAGGGATTGAATTGAAGAAGGATATTGAAAGCTGGAGAGGGGGCTGGATCATCATAAATGACAGGATTGTTTTCCACACCGAATAAGGAAAATGAGACTTTGCAGCTGCACCCTCCATCTGATTTCTTTCCTTTTTTTCGCTGCAAATTCCTGCTGTTTTTCCTTTATCATCATGCCTGAATTTTGGAGCTGCAACCACGTTTTTTCTTGCCTCATTTGAAAGGGAGCAGCTGGCCCTATGGAAGGAAAGAAAATAGCCACACCCTCCTCTAAAACTGGAAAGAAATCAGACGTAAAGCACCAGCACAAAATCAGAATATTGCAGCTTCCTTTTGCGTTTTTTTACTGCAAATCAGTAGGGATTTACGTCCTAGAATTAATGCATTAAATCTTTCCTAAATAGAGATATTCTAGACTATATATAAACCCCTCTAATGACCTAGCAAGGGGCGGCAAAAAAAAGGAGAGCAGAAAAATAGCAAAAAGAGAGCAGAAAAATAAAAGAAAAACGCAAGAGAGGCAGAGTAAAAAAAAACACAGAATAGAGGGAGTTTCTTGTTTGCATTCCAGTGTCACCGTGAGGGAAGAAAAGAAAAAAAACAAGACGGAGAGGGAGCTTTGTTACTAAACCTTGACAGCAACGTTTGCTTGGTTTTATTTCATCCTTTGCAGAAAAGAAAATAGTGAGACCTGCAGGTAAGTCTTAATTTTCTCCTCCTTCGCTGCCTTTAAATCTTTTGTATCTGTTTTGTTTTTTTTTGTTTTTGCACATTCGTTTTCAATTTTAGACTGTACAATACCCGTTTGCTTTGTGTTGTTCCTGCCGTGGTTTTGAGTTTTGGATAGGTGACTATGTTAAGCTTTGGCTAGCCGCTGTTTTTTTATCTCCTGTCTTTCGCTGTTGACAAAATTAAGGAACCGGGGAAGGGGGCTTTTGTTTTCTTCATCAGCAGCTCCCTTTTCTGTTCGTGTCCTTCCATTTTATTGAAATAGCCGGCCAGGTTTTGCTTTGGTTTCATAGTCTATGATATATATGTGTTATAAAAGCATGCCGTCCCAAGCTTTTCTTTTTTGTATGAAACTAGCATGACAGAATTAAGGAACCGGGGAAGGGGGCTTTTGTTTTCTTCATCAGCAGCTCCCTTTTCTGTTCGTGTCCTTCCATTTTATTGAAATAACGTTGTTTTGGTTTCTAGTCTATGATATATATGTGTTATGAAAGCATGTCGTCCCAAGCTTTTTTTTTGTTGTTTTGTATGAAACTAGCATGGCAGTTTACTTTTTTCTCTTGGATTGTTAAAAAGAAAATAGGTCATGAGTCATGGTCTTATGCAGTAGGATTTTGATTTAAAAATTTCAGTTTCAAAACTTCGGCTCCCTCATCCATACGTGCTTAGTCCTTTCCAGTGTACAGAATTTTAAGCTGATTTGGCTTTGAACGATTTTTGTTACGAATTGTTTCAAGTTTCTTGTAATATGAATGATGGCTTGCTACTTTCCATTTTGGTGTATGTCTAATTATGATGTTTGCGTTTTGACAAAAAAATAAAAAAAATATTTTCTTGTGTGTTTTGAACGCTCTTTTTTTATATACAAAAAAAAACATTGGAAGTTTCGAAAATGTGTTTTCGCATGGATTTCTTAAACACCAAAATTTTGTTTCTTGCATTTCTGGATTTTACAACATGTTTGTAAAACTCCAAAGGGTATTGGCCAATATTCCAAAAAAAATATAAAAATCTTATTTTGGGGGGAATTCATCTATTATTCACCGCTAATGTTTGGATAAAGAAATCCTTAAAGGACGAATATCCAAAATATTATTGGGAGTAATAAATCCGCACACATCCTTGAAAGAAGCCTCGATTATAATCGAGGACATTTCAATTTTTTTTATTCCACGATTTACGAGCTGTGAGAGTTAAAACACTAAGACAAAAAAAAATAGGTTTTTAAAGCACCCTAGATTTCTAAATTTTTGTCCCTCCTCCTTGTGATTTACGAGTTGCAAACCCTTGAAAAACTAAGGGGAAAATGAGCTTTTAAAGCACATGGAACTTCCTTGGGTTTCTATCCTAATAAATTTAGTTTGAATCAAAACGTAGAAAACTGATGGGATTAGAAAACAGCAACACCATAGCAATTATAAGACAAACCAAAAACTAAGCAGCTTACCTTAGGTATGGCGTACTAGGGGTGCTAATGCCTTCCCTTTACGCAACCAGTCCCTTGCCTTAGAATCTCTGAAAGACCAGTTAGGTTTCCTAGTGACCATAATACTAGGTGGCGACTCCTTTACACAAAAAGACCCCGAAACAATCGATGGTCGCCGCGACGCCGCGCTCCGCTCGGGAGGGTGCGACAGGATGGCGACTCCACTGGGGACCCTAGGACTAAGCTTGGTAATTTGTTTGTTTATGCTATGTATTGTTGGTTTTTGTTTTTTTTTTTTTATATATATATGATACTTTGTTTAAAAGCTTTAGCATGCATCTTTACATTCTGTCATACATGATATAGTCATTCATCACTTTATGATTATTATCTTTTTGAGGGCATACACATTAAACTTTAAGTTAAGTGGGGAACTAGCAGCTTGCCTTATGACTTGAGTCAAGGTTTAAGTTTGTGTAAACCCCAACTCTTTGCTGAGTGTTTAGACTGATAGTGATTGGTACATGTGTCCATCCCACTATCTGCTGAACCCCCATATTGCCTTTACGAGGGCGATCACTGGGACAACAAGAGACCCTTTTTTAGAGACCAAGTAGTAAACCTACCATATGTCTCACGTAAAGGAACTAGAACCTATCCTTAGGGTGTATGATCCATAATATCTTTTGCATCAAAACAAGTCTAACCCCCAAGGCATTTTGAATTGCAGGACTTGTGAACGAAATGGCCACCATTGCTAAATTTTCCATCATAGAATATGGGAAAAATTCTGAACTGTCACAATTGACTGAAGGAGACTGCCTTAGAAGCGATGCTAAGAAACTGTCACTAATCAAGAACCTGAATTGCATTATGAATGAGGTGAACAAGTTAACGACTCACTTTCAGAATGTGGATAAGGATGCATTTTTAATAAATACGGACGTTTGATGGAAATTGCAAGGGTAGAAGTTTTAAGCCCAGCTGTGCGAGCCATAGTTCATTTTTGGGATCCAGACTACCGGTGTTTTTCTTTTGGAAGCATAGACCTATGTCCCACTATGGAGGAATATGGGATGTTGACTGAGTTTCCAAACAATCTGTATCGGATTTATTTGCCTTTGAAATCTAACAAAATCATCCCCGAATTGTCAAAACTGCTCAGAATCTCCAACTTGGAAAAGTTTTTGGAAAAGAATGCTACCGGTCTGAAATGGAGGATGCTAGAAATTGAACTGGAAAAGAAGTCAGGATTAGAAAAAGAGAGATTGATTGCCTTGGGCATATTTGGCCTTGTGTTGTTCCCAAGTCAGATGGGTTTAGTGAGTTTGGAGGCCGCTGCTGCTTATGTAGAGTATGAGAATACACAAATTAATCCAGTGGCTGCTATTTTAGCTGAAACCATCTTGACGCTTAATCATTGTAGGAGGACTGGAAAAGGGGCAATGAGATGCTGCACGCAGTTGTTGTATATCTAGATGGTTAGCCATATCGAAACAAAAAAACCTGTTTTCAATAATTTTTGGTGGTTCACCCAAAGACCCCTGAAGTTAGTAGAAGAAGAAGAATGGGGAGATCTAGACAACCAAGGTTGGGTTGACAAATTAGAAGGTTTGCCTAATAGTGATTTTAAGTGGAGAGCACCATGGGTAACGACAGTGGAAGTCCTAATGAGTTGTGGACAAAGACGTTGGGTGCCATTGGTAGGGATTACAGGTTATGTGAGTTATGCTCCTGCCCTAGTGGTAAGGCAACTTGGGGGTATGCAGTTTGTTCCAAGGACTATGGGAATTGCTCAATTCTTTGGTTTGTTCAAAGATTCCATTGCACAAGAAGTTTTAGAGATCATCAAACAAGATTGGAAGCATTTGGTTTTGGTTGAGATAGGAGGTTTAAAGGATCCAAGTGCAAGTGAAGGATATGCAAGATGGAGAGACTTAGCTGCTTCAGCCATGCCTTGTGTAGAAGCCAAATCTCCCCAAGCTATAGAAGAGCTTGTTAAGAGGAAAAGGGTCAATAATGAAGAGGAGTTGAGAAGACAAGTGGAAAAACTTCGGACAGAGTTGAGCAAAAGCAGAAAAGACAAGGCAATGTTGGAAGAAATGATGCTAAAAGAAGATAAAAGGAGAGCATTTCTAGATGAGCAAATACAATCTAGAGATGCACAAATAACAAAGCTTGAGTTAAAGCTGGGTGAGGAGAAGATTGCTAGGGAAAGAAGTGAGAAGGAGCTAAGAGGGATGAGTTTGGATTGGATGCAAAGTTGCTCTGAACTTGAAGCAATGGAGATTGACTTTAATGATTGCCAAGGAAGCGCATAATATTACCAAAATTTGCACAAGTTCAGTTTGAACTGATGGACAGGATTGGGAAGTATGAGGATTTGAACAAGAAATATATGGAGTTGGAAAGTCGTTTGACGGGGATTGCAAAAGAAAAAAAGTGAAAGGAAAGGTTTTGAGGCTGTTAAAGTAGAGTTAGCGGTTAAGAAGAATGAGATAAAAGTTATGAGGATAAAACTCGACAAGAAACGTGAAAAAGTGAAGTATTTGGACAAAAAGCTAGCAGCAATGAAAAAAAAAACACAAGGATCAAATCGACGCCAACAACGCTGCTTTGAACAGAACCAATATGTTGCTCATAGAAAAGATGACCAAGACGGATGAGCAAATGGATGAAGCTGCTGCACATGCTCGGATTATTAGAATCAATGCACGAAATGTGGGAAGGGACATCATTAGCTATTGCCGAAGCCTAGTTGAAACCGATGCCTTTCTAGGGAAGATTGAGAACCGCGGCTTTGCCTTTTTACCTTTGGCTAGAGAGTTTGTGGAGGAAAGGGATTAATATATTTTGTATTTCCTTTTTATTTATAAATGTAATAAACTTATCAAGCATTAATGAAAAGGGCGTTGACCCATCTTCTTATGCAAAATCTGTCTCTTGGTGAATATGATTCAAGCAAACGACTTGAAAGGCAGTACTCCTAGCAATGTGACAAGAGAACCTATATTTATAAGGTGGTGGCTATTATTTGTTCACAAGAAGGTTGCATCCATACCCAATATACAAATACGTTCTTATCACAATCATGCATTATATCATACATTTTCTTATACATTTATGCATGCATCTGCAGACCTAGAAACATAGGTCCCCCTTCTAGAATCCACAACACCTGACTAAGGAAAATGATGAAAGGTCACACCTAGTACCAAAAAGAGCTTGAAGGAATTTGGAATGATGATGCACACCTAATCGGTTTGCTCGAGCAAATGTTTTGAGACAACCTTTTCCCTTTAATGAGATCATGCATTTTTAAAAGTTCATCTTGATGTTTTTACACATCACTTTTCGTTTTCAAAGTGGATCTTCCAAAACAAACGCCTACACTTTACATTGAGAATGAATGGCCAAACTTTAAAGAATACATAGTAGCTGTAGAAGAGGAAGAATGAGATAGAAATAGGACAACATGAACAAGCTTGGAGGACCCCTAAAGAGGAACTTGAAATCATAAATGTGGGTAATGAAGAAATTAAAAGAGAGCTGAAGATAGGGACTTTGATCACTCCTAAAGAAAGAGAAGAGTTGGTTACTTCGAGATTATATAGATGTTTTTGCTTGGTCCTATAAGGATATGTCTGGCTTAGATACATATATTGTAGTACAAAGGGTACTGCTGGTAGAAGGATGCAAATCGGTTAAGGAAAAGTTGAGAAGAATCCATTCGGATGTCTTGATCAAAGTAAAGGTAGAAATTGAAAAGCAATGGAACACCGATTTTCTAGAAGTAGTCAAATATCCACAACGGGTGTCCAACATAGTGGTTGTACCAAAAAAGGAAGATAAAATTAGAGTTTGTCTACCACACATAGATATGTTTGATAAATGCAACACGTATCTCCACATTCTTTTATGGACGGATTTTTGGGCTACAATCAGATAAAAATGGCGTAAGAGGATAAGAAGAAGACAACATTTGTAACACCATGGGGAACCTTTTGTTACAAGGTCATGCCATTTGGGTCAAAGAATGTTGGGGCCACCTACCAAAGGGCCATGGTAACTCTATTTCACGACATGATGCACAAATAGTGAAGTATACATGGATGACATGATTGCTAAATCTAGGGAGGGAGAGAATCATGTCCTAAATATTGAAGGAATTGTTTGAAAGACCAAGGAAGTACAAGTTGAGGCTTAACCATGCAAGGTGTTCATTCGGGGTGAAATATAGGGAAGTTGTTGGGATTTAGGATGAGTGACAAAAGGATAGAAGTGGACCTTGGTTAAGTAAAGGCTATTCAATCTATGCCAACTCCCAAGGATGAGAAGGATGTAAGAAAGTTCTTAGAAATGTTGAATTACATTGCTCGGTTTATATCCCAATTAACCATGACTTGTGACCCAATCTTTGATTGTTAAGGAAGAAGAATCTCGAAATTTGGAATAAGAGTGTGAAGAAGCTTTCAAGAAAATCAAGCAGTACCTCTTGATGAAGATGTGTTTTCAGTTGAGGAAGGAAAATTAGATTGGTGGACTATGTACTTTGATGGTGCTGTAAACGTATGTGGTAATAGAGCTGATGCAATGATAATCTCTCCTAATAAAAAGTAGTATTTGATTTTAGTTAAGTTGCAGTTTGGGTGCAATAACAACATAGGAGTATAAAGCTTGCATTCTTGTTTTAGAGGCGACATTGGAGTTGAATATTAGAAAGATACATATGTATGGAGACTCGATTTTGATTAGTGAAAGGAAAATGGCAAATCAAGGATGAGAAGTTGAGACCTTACCAAGAATAACTGTCTAAATTGGCTAGAGAATTTGAGGAAATAAAGTTCACCCATCTAGGAAGGGAAGGAAACCATTTTGCTGACGCTTTGGTCACGTTAGCTTCTATCGCTAGAATAGACTTTGGGCATAAGGTACAGTCGGTACACATTGATATAAGAAATAACCCAGCTCATTGTTGCTCAGTTGAGAGAGAAATAGATGGAAACCTTTGGTACTATGATATCAAGAATTTCATCCAAAAACCAGACATATCTCATGGGGGCATCCACAATCGACAAAAAGACTTTGAGGAGGTTGGCAAGGGATTTCTGTCTTGATGGGGAAACTTTGTGTAAAAAAATCATCTAACGAGATTTTTGTTGAGATGTTTAGAGGCAAAAAGTGGTTTATGAAAAAAGATTTGATCTGTCGATATGGTCGACTAGAAAAGATTATACCTAATAAATGCCCAGAACTTTAATGGCAAGATGATAATAGAACTCTATGCTAGATGGAAAATCAAGCATTCCAATTCCTCGCCATATAGGCCAAAAATGAATGGTGCGGTAGAAGTTGCTAACAAGAATGTCAAGAAGATTATTCAGAAGATGATATTCACCTCCAAGGATTGGCATGAGATGTTGCCATTGGCCCTTCACACGTATTGCACCGAAGTCTGAACCTCAATAGGAGCCACCCCGTATATGTTGGTATATGGAATGGAGGCGGTGATGCCTTTAAAAGTTGAAATCCCCTCATTAAGAGTATTGATAGACTCAAAGCTAGAAGAGGTAGAGTGGGTAAAAGTTAGATATGAATAGTTGAATCTGATCAGTGAAAAGAGGATAGCTGCAATCTGTCATCATCAAAGATGGCCAAACCATATGATAAGAAGGTTTGACCTCGAGGATTCCACGAAGGGGATCTTGTACTGGAGAAAATATAGCCTTTACCATAAGAAGATCAGAGTAAATGGGTGCCAAACAATGAGGGCCCTTACGTGGTAAAGAAAGCATTCTCGGGAGGAGCTTTATTTTTATCTAGAATGGATGGAGAAGATCTAGTTAGACCTGTGAATGCTGACTCTATAAAAAATACTATGCTTCCCGATCAATAAAGTAAAGTTCGACCATGAATTTTCTCTGTAAAGAACCTTTTCTTCAGTAAAACGCATGATCTCATAGCATTCAAAATCTTTTACTGTTTTTACGCATGACTAAGGAGATGACTCCATCAATTCTCAAATTCGAGGGATCCTAAACCAAATTTAAACCTGATAGGTATTGCACACCACACTGGGGGCAAGAAGTGCACATAGGGGAACATAGTGAATCAAAGCCCAACATTAAAGGGATATCATCATAAAAAAACCTCTGAAGCACCTTTATGAGAAATGATTGCATTGAAAGTTTTCATGAACAAAACCAAATTTGTTTTAGTTTTCCTATTAAAAATAATTTCTCAAAAATGAAAAAGGCAATTAAAACATCGACAAAAGTATACTACAAAGCAACGCTCAATGGAGCAAGGAAGGGCCTCATAAGGAACCTAGAGATCTCTTCACCAAACATAAGAAGATTAGGAAATATAGCGCGTGGAGCATATTCTGTTTCAAGAGGACGAGTCAGGACAAACAAATGGAAACAAGAGCTCAATAAGTCTACAACAGAAAGGGGGACCTATGTTTCCAAAATAGGTAACAAAAAAAAAACATGCATGCTATATTGTCATAACACTAACCTGGCAGGAGAAGGTGTGATGAAGGCCAAAATAGTTCCAAGTTTTTGGGAAAACCAGCTGAGGTCCAAAATCTCAGGTCAACGGAACTACGAAAAAGGATAGGAATTATGAACCAGCACTGCTTTATTTCCTCGAGGTAAGATGTTTTCTTTTGAAGTTTTAGATGGGCAGGTCACCCGATATTGAGACCATTCCTTAGAAAAGCGTGGAGTTTTCTAAAGAATTTTAAGAGGGGCCGGTTACCTAATATGGAAACCGTTTCTTAGAAAAGAGTGGAGTTTTCTAAGAATTTTAAGATGGGCCTGGTCACCTGATATTGAGACCGTTTCTTAGAAAAGCGTGGAGTTTTCTAAGAATCTTAAGATGGGCAGGTCACCCGATATTGAGACCATTCCTTAGAAAAGCGTGGAGTTTTCTAAAGAATTTTAAGAGGGGCCGGTTACCTGATATTGAAACCGTTTCTTAGAAAAGCGTGGAGTTTTCTAAGAATTTTAAGATGGGCCGGTCACCTGATATTGAGACCGTTTCTTAGAAAAGCGTGGAGTTTTCTAAGAATTTTAAGATGGGTCGGTCACCTGATATTGAGACAGTTTCTTAGAAAAGCGTGGAGTTTTCTAAAGAATTTTAAGAGGGGCCGGTTACCTGATATGGAAACCGTTTCTTAGAAAAGCGTGGAGTTTTCTAAGAATTTTAAGATGGGCCGGTCACCTGATATTGAGACCGTTTCTTAGAAAAGCGTGGAGTTTTCTAAGAATCTTAAGATGGGCAGGTCACCCCGATATTGAGACCATTCCTTAGAAAAGCGTGGAGTTTTCTAAAGAATTTTAAGAGGGGCCGGTTACCTGATATTGAAACCGTTTCTTAGAAAAGCGTGGAGTTTTCTAAGAATTTTAAGAGGGGCCGGTTACCTGATATTGAAACCGTTTCTTAGAAAAGCGTGGAGTTTTCTAAGAATTTTAAGATGGGCCGTTCACCTGATATTGAGACCGTTTCTTAGAAAAGCGTGGAGTTTTCTAAGAATCTTAAGATGGGCAGGTCACCCGATATTGAGATCATTCCTTAGAAAAGCGTGGAGTTTTCTAAAGAATTTTAAGAGGGGCCGATTACCTGATATTGAAACCGTTTCTTAGAAAAGCGTGGAGTTTTCTAAGAATTTTAAGATGGGCCGTTCACCTGATATTGAGACCGTTTCTTAGAAAAGCGTGGAGTTTTCTAAGAATCTTAAGATGGGCAGGTCACCCGATATTGAGATCATTCCTTAGAAAAGCGTGGAGTTTTCTAAAGAATTTTAAGATGGGTCGGTTACCTGATATTGAAACCATTTCTTAGAAAAGCGTGGAGTTTTCTAAGAATTTTAAGATGGGCCGATCACCTAATATTGAAACCGTTTCTTAGAAAAGCGTGGAGTTTTCTAAGAATTTTAAGATGTGCCGGTCACCTATTATTGAGACCATTTCTTAGAAAAGCGTGGAGTTTTCTAAGAATTTTAGGATGAGCAGGTCACCCACTAATTGGACCATTTCAAAAAAAAACATGGACTTTTACTAGAAATCTTAAATAGGCAGGTCATCTGATAGGGAGACCATTGTTTAGGGAAAGCAGTGAGATTTAGCAGGATAAGATGGTTTATCTTTACAACACTTACTACGCGAAGCGCTTGACAAGTTTTGCTTCGTAAGCATTGTAAAGAGGGGGCAACTATTGTTACTCAATTTTGGACCCCACGTGCTGGAGACGGTGTATACCTCTTTTGAACAAAGTGTAGGAGTTTAGCTCATATTCGCCAAAAGATTGACAAAAGCACAGAAAGAAATATTTTGTTTTTTTGAAACCTTGTTTAAGCTGTTTTCTGATCTTTTTATCCTTCCCCTTTACTACTAAAATCATCAGGTTTTCTTAGGTTGATCAGGAGTCTTCATAATGCTAAATTCGTTCTTTTTTATCTGGTCTTTAAGGTTGAATTAAATTCGTTCTTTTTTATCTGGTCTTTAAGGTTGAATAAATCCCTCAGAATTTGCACTAAAAAAATAGTTCTGCTGCTGTCGCAATTTTTTGGTTCCAACTTAGGCTCTGATTCTGACTCAGTTTCGTACGATATCTGACCATCCTAGGTATATCCTGTCACTCATTACATATTGAAAAATTGACGTACACCTTTATTAGGTTCTAGGGATCATTGTTCTTAGAGCAGATTCTCATTTAGATTTGGATGCTCAGTATTGTCAGATCAAGAACCTTTTTGACCAACTAGATTACTACCAGTTTCTGTTATGTAAAAAGATTTTATCTCACTTCGACTCCTTCATCAAAGTTGTAGTCCTAGACGCGTAGATGAATTTGAGCTTTTGAATCACTTGATTTCAATATCAGAGGCTCAAGATGTTTCCATTTGAATATCTAACGTGAAGGCAGAGAATTCTGCCGCGAGAAGGATATTGACCCGAGTCTGCACTAAAGAAACTCTATTTTTGGCCTAGTTTTGTGATGTTCGTTCTTAGTTCATACTCTCAGTTCATATCAGGATTCTCGGCATTCGTCAGTTTTTGAGTTAGACCCGGAGATTCCTTTTGACCAACTAGATTACTACCAGTTTCTGTTATGTAAAAAGATTTTATCTCACTTCGACTTCTTCATTAAAGTTTTAGTCCTAGACGCGTAGATGAATTTGGGCTTTTGAATCACTTGATTTCGATATCAGAAGCTCAAGATATTCCCATTTGAATATCTAACGTGAGGGTAGAAAATTCTGCCGCGGGAAGGATATAGCCCAAGTTCGCGGGGCTGATTCGAAGGATTTTTTTTGGACCAAGAACTGAATCAAAAATTATTAAAATGAGGGATTGAATTGAAGAAGGATATTGAAAGCTGGAGAGGGGGCTGGATCATCATAAATGACAGGATTGTTTTCCACACCGAATAAGGAAAATGAGACTTTGCAGCTGCACCCTCCATCTGATTTCTTTCCTTTTTTTCGCTGCAAATTCCTGCTGTTTTTCCTTTATCATCATGCCTGAATTTTGGAGCTGCAACCACGTTTTTTCTTGCCTCATTTGAAAGGGAGCAGCTGACCCTATAGAAGGAAAGAAAATAGCCACACCCTCCTCTAAAACTGGAAAGAAATCAGACGTAAAGCACCAGCACAAAATCAGAATATTGCAGCTTCCTTTTGCGTTTTTTTACTGCAAATCAGTAGGGATTTACGTCCTAGAATTAATGCATTAAATCTTTCCTAAATAGAGATATTCTAGACTATATATAAACCCCTCTAATGACCTAGCAAGGGGCGGCAAAAAAAAGTAGAGCAGAAAAATAGCAAAAAGAGAGCAGAAAAATAAAAGAAAAAACGCAAGAGAGGCAGAGTAAAAAAAAACACAGAATAGAGGGAGTTTCTTGTTTGCATTCCAGTGTCACCGTGAGGGAAGAAAAGAAAAAAAAACAAGACGGAGAGGGAGCTTTGTTACTAAACCTTGACAGCAACGTTTGCTTGGTTTTATTTCATCCTTTGCAGAAAAGAAAATAGTGAGACCTGCAGGTAAGTCTTAATTTTCTCCTCCTTCGCTGCCTTTAAATCTTTTGTATCTGTTTTGTTTTTTTTTGTTTTTGCACAATTCGTTTTCAATTTTAGACTGTACAATACCCGTTTGCTTTGTGTTGTTCCTGCCGTGGTTTTGAGTTTTGGATAGGTGACTATGTTAAGCTTTGGCTAGCCGCTGTTTTTTTATCTCCTGTCTTTCGCTGTTGACAAAATTAAGGAACCGGGGAAGGGGGCTTTTGTTTTCTTCATCAGCAGCTCCCTTTTCTGTTCGTGTCCTTCCATTTTATTGAAATAGCCGGCCAGGTTTTGCTTTGGTTTCATAGTCTATGATATATATGTGTTATAAAAGCATGCCGTCCCAAGCTTTTCTTTTTTGTATGAAACTAGCATGACAGAATTAAGGAACCGGGGAAGGGGGCTTTTGTTTTCTTCATCAGCAGCTCCCTTTTCTGTTCGTGTCCTTCCATTTTATTGAAATAGCGTTGTTTTGGTTTCTAGTCTATGATATATATGTGTTATGAAAGCATGCCGTCCCAAGCTTTTTTGTTGTTGTTTTGTATGAAACTAGCATGGCAGTTTACTTTTTTTCTCTTGGATTGTTAAAAAGAAAATAGGTCATGAGTCATGGTCTTATGCAGTAGGATTTTGATTTAAAAATTTCAGTTTCAAAACTTCGGCTCCCTCATCCATACGTGCTTAGTCCTTTCCAGTGTACATAATTTTAAGCTGATTTGGCTTTGAACGATTTTTGTTACGAATTGTTTCAAGTTTCTTGTAATATGAATGATGGCTTGCTACTTTCCATTTTGGTGTATGTCTAATTATGATGTTTGCGTTTTGACAAAAAAATAAAAAAAAATATTTTCTCGTGTGTTGCATACGGCCAATACCCTAACATGTTTTGAACAGCTCTTTTTTTATATACAAAAAAAAAACATTGGAAGTTTCGAAAATGTGTTTTCGCATGGATTTCTTAAACACCAAAATTGTTTTTCTTGCATTTCTGGATTTTACAACATGTTTGTAAAACTCCAAAGGGTATTGGCCAATATTCCAAAAAAAATATAAAAATCTTATTTTGGGGGGAATTCATCTATTATTCACCGCTAATGTTTGGATAAAGAAATCCTTAAAGGACGAATATCCAAAATATTATTGGGAGTAATAAATCCGCACACATCCTTGAAAGAAGCCTCGATTATAATCGAGGACATTTCAATTTTTTTTATTCCACGATTTACGAGCTGTGAGAGTTAAAACACTAAGACAAAAAAAAATAGGTTTTTAAAGCATCCTAGATTTCTAAATTTTTGTCCCTCCTCCTTGTGATTTACGAGTCGCAAACCCTTGAAAAACTAAGGGGAAAATGAGCTTTTAAAGCACATGGAACTTCCTTGGGTTTCTATCCTAATAAATTTAGTTTGAATCAAAACCTAGAAAACTGATGGGATTAGAAAACAGCAACACCATAGCAATTATAAGACAAACCAAAAACTAAGCAGCTTACTTAGATATGGCGTACTAGGGGTGCTAATACCTTCCCTTTACGCAACCAGTCCCTTGCCTTAGAATCTCTGAAAGACCAGTTAGGTTTCCTAGTGACTATAATACTAGGTGGCGACTCCTTTACACAAAAAGACCCCGAAACAACCGATGGTCGCCGTGACGCCGCGCTCCGCTCGGGAGGGTGCGACAGTATCTATAAACCGTGAAGATAAAATACAATTCATTAAGGATGGCCTAAGTAAGGGGTCTTTAGATAATCTTCTACTGACCCTTGAGACGCATCCTAGTGGAGATGTGCATCGTGCAATTCATGATTTATGGCCACAATTCCATAAAGAACATGATCGACTTAGTCTTGGGAATCTGACTATAAAAGACCCTGTTTTCCAGTTTTTAAGAAAACTGGATGGGAAGCCTATCCCCGACCCATAGAGGGCGTTTAAGCCGTTCTTGGACGTAAAACCAAGGGAAGATGTGAGCCACAATCACAACTACCTGTATATACACATGCTTTTTCAAAATAAATAAATAAATAGAGAGAGAGAGAGAGAGAGAGTGAGACTCCAGCTAGCCTACATATAGGTGGTATGATTGCATCTTCAATTTCTTATCTATAAAATCTTCTCTTCCTTCCCTTCATTTCTACTCAACCCATACATTTAACAAATATAGAAGTGTATAGAAATGGCAGGTTCCTGAAGTCATTACATCAGAAATATTTGTGTTTTCGGTGGATCCAGTCCTGGGAAAGAAAAAAAGTTTTTAGAATCAACAAATCATCTTGGTCAGGTATTAGCTGAGAGAAAGATTCATTTAGTGTATGGAGGAGGCAGCCTTGGGTTAATAGGGGGTGTGTCAATAGCTGCATTTTTAGGAGGTAGTCAAGTTTTGGGGGTCGTCCCCAAAGCTTTAGCAAAAGGGGACATCATTGGAAAAACAATTGGAGAGGAAGTACAGGTCTCCACAATGTCTGATCGATTGAATGCAATGTTTAACCATGCTGACGCCTTCATTGCCTTACTAGGTGGTCTGGGCACATTGGAAGAGATCTTTCATATTTCCTCTTGGGCCTAGCTGCACATTCACCATAAACCTATAGGTCTGTTAAATGTTAATGGTTTTTATGATAATTTGTTGTCTTTTCTTGATCAAGCTATGGAACAGGAATTTCTAACATCTTCGGCACGACAAATCATAATCTCTGCTGCTACTGCTGAACAATTAATTGACCAACTACAATCTTTCATCCCTATAATTGATCCCTCCATGAGTCGCATAAATTGGTCAACTAAGGAAAGCCGTAAAAAGCTTAGATTGGATTTGAGCCTTCGTTTGTGAAACCTTATGTCTTTTGGTTTTATTAATAACATATTATTTTGTGTTGTTATTTCTTATATTTGTTTAAGTGTGTTTCAGGTTTGTCAGTGTTCGCTGTTTCAGGTGATGTCTTCTATACTCTATCTTTCTACCTTATGACATTGAGGACAATGTCTCGTTCTGGTTGGGGGGAGAGGGTAGTAGTTGACATTAAAAAAAAAACTAACTTACTAACTGTTTTTGCTATTATTAAAACCATTTGACAAAACTATTATTAGGATGGCAGAGTAAGGAGGAATTTTATTGACTCTTGAGACGCATCTTAGTAAATAGTCTTATCAAGGTCTATCATAATACTTCTTGAAATATTCAGGTTTACAAACTCTCGCATTGTTATCACTTGATTCTACTCATATACTCATTTAACAAATATTCTTAAACCTTCATTTTCACACACACACACTTTAACATATGATTGTGGGTTGCACATTGGATTATTACATTATTTATGTTCTTTTGTTAAAGGTAACAACTAAGGGAAGGGATAGTATATAATTTTCAAAAAAAAAAAAAAACAAATTGATAATATTAATGATAATTAAAACGTAGATAAGTTTGGTTTCGTAGCCTCTCTAACCTAAGCAATTAAGCCCGAAGGGGTGTTTTAACACCTAATACCCTAAAGTCAACTGACTTGGGAGCTATTGGCCCAAAGCTTGTTACATGGGTTAAGGAGAAAAGCTTAAGGGAATCAAACATTGCACTATCTATGTATCAGTATCTGCAACCCGAGTTACTAAGCTCGTAGGGGTGTCTCAATACCTAATGCCCTAAGACTAACTGATCTGGGAGTCATTAGCCGAAAGCTCGTTACATGGGTTAAAGATGCATTGTGTTTCAAGTATATGTATATATATTGAAAAAAAAGAAAAAAAAGAAGAGAAGATAATAATCCCAACCTAAGGAAGTTAACCTTAAACATTAGAACAAAATATTGTTTCTTCCAATAAAAGCCCCATCATCTATGTTTTCATACATTGAGCACATAAAAAGGAAGGTTTATTAATATCTTGTTTAAGAGGTATTGAGCAGATATATAAACTTAATGAGAGTTTGTTTATCTGGATAGATTAATGGAAGTTGAATGATGAATGCCTTGCTTTGTGGAATTTGTAAATTTTTCTATTTTAACGCTTTGATTACTAGGGACTAGTAATAAGCTGGTTGGGGGGTGTAATTAGTACTTAAAAGTGCATTTTTTATCAAGGTTTTATATCATCATTCTGCACTTGAAGTATCAATAACTCCTTAACTAAAGCATGTTTTATAATAACATATCTAATACTATAAGATACCTTTAATTTATGGTAAATGTTCATCTTAAATGCAGGCCTATCACATAAATGAAAGAATTGATTGATGAGTTGAAGTACTGAAATTGAAAGGACAAAGAGATGACCAAACTTAGAAAAGAGATGTTGGTACAGTCCAAACTGGAACACTGTTCGGTAATCGGGTCATATCTGGAGCTATAGATCTTGGATTTAGGTCTGCCTTATATGGATGGAAAGCTAAGACATAGGCCTACAACTTTCATGAGGAGTCCAAGATTTAACAAGGTCGTTTTTAAGTCCAAATTGTAGCAACAATGAAGAAGTTTGAATCTGTCCTGCAGCCCAGACACTGTTCAGTGTTCAGCCCATATCTTGAGTTCTAGAAGTCCAAATGATCTCAATGTTTTACCCTGGAAATCTAAGACAATTTCCTAGAACTTTCATGCTTTAATTCTGTTCAAATTATGACGTTATCAATGATGTTTTTGGCAGACAAGAAGATAAGAATTGTCACCAAGTCAAGATGTGGCCACTCACTCATCAATTAGTCAACAAATCAATAGTTCCGAATTTTGGCCTATAAAAGGAGGCATTTGCCATGTATTTAGGCATCTTGGTGTTCAGATCAAGATCATGCTCTTGCTCTCTCTTTATATTTTGTAATGCTTAAGTTTTGCTTATATTAATTTCTTACTTATGCTTTTCATTTCCTTTCCTTGTTTATTTATGTTTCTCTCTTTCATTATGTTTAGCTAAGTTAATTATGTCAAGGTGAAAATGGTACACTAATGGTGTAAGAATAAGTATAATATAAACTTAACATGGACCTTAATGTTGGATACTAACATGCTTTATATGTGGCCACTCACTCATCAATTAGTCAACAAATCAATAGTTCCGAATTTTGGCCTATAAAAGGAGGCATTTGCCATGTATTTAGGCATCTTGGTGTTCAGATCAAGATCATGCTCTTGCTCTCTCTTTATATTTTGTAATGCTTAAGTTTTGCTTATATTAATTTCTTACTTATGCTTTTCATTTCCTTTCCTTGTTTATTTATGTTTCTCTCTTTCATTATGTTTAGCTAAGTTAATTATGTCAAGGTGAAAATGGTACACTAATGGTGTAAGAATAAGTATAATATAAACTTAACATGGACCTTAATGTTGGTTACTAACATGCTTTATATGTGTTATCTTGTTCACTTTTAATACTTTGCTTGTTAAATGGTTAATCTAGATTTATGTTGTATAACACTTGGTACAACAAATACTTGGCACTTTCATAGCCCATACTGTATGGTATAACTGAAACCTGAGCTATGAAAGGAACTTGATTTGTTGTTAACATAAGTTATAATCATGAATGCCTGACAACATTTACAAGTATTAGCATTATTCGAATAAGATAACTAATGTAATCATGTTAACAATTTATAATCTGATTGGAACCTCTTTTGTGTGTGGTTTCCAATTGAATAAAAATAGTTTATATTATACTTGTTTGAAATACTATTAGTGGATCCTCTAACCTTGACATTTTTTGTTATCATTGTTTAATCCTTACGTTAATCTTTCATCTCAAAGTTCTCATCAACTTCTTCTTCTTCATCATCTTTATTATTATCATTATTAATAGTATTATTGGTATTATTATTATTATTACTACTATTACTATTACTACTACTACTACTACTACTACTACTACTACTACTACTACTACTACTATTATTATTATTATTATTATTATTATTGTTATTATTGTTATTATTGTTACTATTGTTGTTGTATTATTGTTGTTTATAATTTATACAATTAACCTCCCTGTGGTTCGACCACGGTCTTGCTGGGTTATTTATTACTTCGACACTCCTGCACTTGGGAGAAGACATCAATCTTTTGGTCGTGTCACACTGCTGAATTGTGTGTCCTACAGCCAATTTAGGGTTCGCTGTCGAAGTTGAATTGTCTGCAGTGAATTTGTAATTCGGTGCTAAAATTGAATTGTTTGTAGCGAATTAACATTCACTGTCGAATTGTGTGTTCTGCAACAAATTTGGGATTCGCTGTCGAAGTTGAATTATCTGCAGCGAATTAGAAATTCACTGCTGAAATTGAGTTCTTTGCGGCGAATTAATATTCGCTGCCGAATTGTGTGTTCTGCAGCGAATTTGGGATTCGCTGCTGAAGTTGAATTATCTGTAGCAAAATTGTAATTCATTGCCGAAATTAAGTTGTTTGCAGTGAATTAACATTCATTGTCGAATTATGTGTTCTACAACAAAATTGTGATTCGCTGCCGAAGTTGTATTATCTGCAGTGAATTTGTGATTCGCTGCCGAAACTGAGTTGTCTGCAGCGAATTAGCATTCATTGCCGAAATTGTGGCGCCAGCAGCGAACTAGTTTTCACTGCCGAATTGCACAACTTGTAGCGAATCAATTTTTGCTGTCGAACTGTCCGCCCTACAGTGAGTCAGTTTTCGTTACCGATTTCTACAATAAGCCTTCCGAGCATAAATGACTCAAATGCTTGCAACAATTTCATTGTATGATGGTGTAAAATGTGGAACACTTGAATGTGAACATATGAACTCTTGAAATAAGTATGATGATGAATGTGATTCAAAGATACAAATGTACTGATTTGTGACCATTGATGTTTTAGGTGGCGCGGTAGGGATCAAACCATCTTCAGGTGGAGTAGGTAGGTGACTTTCACCTTCCTTTTTCATAACGTTGAATTATGAGATACTTTATCATGAATGTTACCATATTGTGTTAGTACATATATCAGATTGTCAAATGCTTCAATTTTGAAAAATGATTGATTAGCTTCGGCTAATGACATCCGAATGAATGACCGGGACAAACGATTGATTAGTTTCGGCTAATGGCATCCGAACGGATGATCAGGACAAATGAATGATTAGCTTTGACTAATGGCATCCGAATAGATGATCGAGACAAACAATTGATAAGCTTCGGCTAATGACATATGAACGGATGACCGGGATAAATGAATGATTAGCTTCGGCTAATGGGATCCGAATGGATGATTGGGATAAACGGTTGATTAGCTTCGGCTGATGACATCCGAAGTGGATGGCAAGGTCGAGTGAATGGTTAACCTTGGCAAATGATGCCTTAAGAGGATAGCTGAATATAAGATTATGGCTGATTGCTAGAATTGGTGCATTTATATATACTACAAGTCGTTCATACCAAGTACATAAAGGAACTACAAATGTCACGCTTCAAACATGAGATAATGTTAATGCTTCATTAAACTACCAGACTGCTTATTATTATTATTATTATTATTATTATTATTATTATTAAGTAATAATATTCTTATAAAGGTTTTGTACTGCAGCAGGGACGTCATACCAATGAGGTGCCTAGAAAACCCAGTACACGGGAACCTACTTTTGCAAGGACTCATGTAGTTGCATTCTAAATCACAATGTATTTTGTATGAATCAATATACTGAATGTATATCTATTATTAGATCCTTTTTGTTTAAATTCGTGATGACTATTAGTAACATAGGAATGCAAACTCATGTCTATGTATGTATATTTTTAATGTGAACTTCTAATCATGCAAACATAATAATATGTGTTTATGTAAGATTCACTTTTAAATAAAATGTTGATTGTTGTTGGTGTATGGATTGTATCTTGATGATATGAGGGAACAGGTTTGCCGATTACCGACACGATGTGTGTCAAGTACATATAGATATAAAAAAATTACCATTGTTTTGGGCTTGAAAAGCTGGGTTGCTACAAAAGCCATCATAATCTCAAAAGAAAGTTTTAATAAAAATATTAAAATAATATATTAATATTTTATATGTGATTGAAGAGAAGAAAACCAAATTAATGTAATAAAATAAAATCAAAAAAATATATTAAAAATAATATTAAAAGAAAATTTCTTTCATTGAATATTCATGAACACAATTTTAAAGTTTTTCTCCTATAAGGTATATCATAATAAAGAAAGAAATTATTAACATGTCCTTAAAAAACTTACAACATTACTTAAGAACTATTCCAAAATTAAATTATAATTTAAATATCATGTCAAGTGTTTTATATATAGTGCCCCTCAATAAAAAAAATCTTTAAAAACAAACAATTAAAGAAAAACATAGAAAGAGGCCACATGCGTGGGCCTAAAATATTGGTCCAACGCGTGTGACCCAAGGAATAGAAGGCCCACCACACAAGGGTTTGTAAGACAAACTTGCGTGTTCGGCCTTCTTAATTATTTTCATGTTTAAGGGTGGATAGTATGTCCTTTACCTTTTTTTAAATAAAATAGATAACACATCATTTACCTGCATAGTTTCGATCATCAGAGAGGTGGGTGGAAAGTTAGGTAGAGTGTTTTTAGATTCAAAGATCTATCTCAATGTATTTTCACCTAAAAACACCCTAAGAATCCTAATAAACCAATTTCCAACCTAAAAAACCATAAATCTTTCAAAACCCACAAAATCAAATAAAAATAGATAAATTTCTTTTGAACCATAATATGCATTTTTCAGTGTCATACCTTCCTCGCGGGGGCGCGACATCGTGGCAACACTTCCCGAATGGCGTCCAATGTTGTACCTTCCTCGCGAGGGCATGCCATCGTGGAGACACTTCCCAGATGATGTCCTAAAATGGTTTTTGGTTGGAAAAAGGAGTTGTCACCTAGTATTATGGGTACTAAAAACCCTAATTGGTCTTTTATAGATTCTAGACAAAGAATTTTTGGCTATCGTGTTATTCTAAATAATATTTCGGATAAAATTCCTTATAACTTTTTTTATCCTTATATTATGAGTGAATAAGTTGTATTATTCCCAATAATATTTTGGATATTAATCTCATACAAGTTTTATATCCGTATATTAAAATATGTAATAATAAATAATTACCCTTAATAATATTTTGGAAATTAACTCCTTTTAGAGTTTTTTTTATCCTTATATTAAAAGTGAATTATTTTTCTATCCAAAAATAGATTTTTAATATTTTTGAAATATAGACTAAATTCCTTTGGAATTTTACAAACTTGTTGTAAAATACATGTAATTTTTTTAATAATGCCAAAGTATTTTTTTTAAATACTCAAATAATTTTAAGAATTTTTGGCCATATGCAAGAAAGAAAGAAAATATTTTTTATTTTTTTATTTTTAAAATTTTTTCTATTATTGTTTTAGGCTTTGTTTGATAAAAACTTTTTTTATTATTATTTATAATAGAACTGCCCAAAACAGGCCTAAATTGTGTTTGCCAAACACATATCTAAACCAAAAAAACCTTTAGCAAAAACATTGCTAGCCAAAAAAAGCCTAGCCATTTAACTTGACTTTTGACTTGACCGGGTTGAACAAAAATCCTTAGTTCGACAGTAAACTGAACCAATGATTTGGGTTTGACTTGAAAATAAACTAGAAAAAAAAAACAAAGCTAAAAACAGATTCAAAATAAAAAAAAACACAAATAAACTAAAAAAGGTCTTGAAAAAAACTAATCAAATGCAAAAAAAATAAAGAATACGAAGAACATTCAAACCCAAATTCCAGCAACATGAATTCTAATCTAGATCATATTTCAAGAAATAAAAAGCACAAAAAGGATGGAAGTCAATCACTAAACAATAATCAAGCATCAAACATCAAACATAGATGATTATCAACTAATAATCACAATTTAGTCATAATAGGTTTCGGTTCAAAACCGAAACCTTAGGATTAAACACCTCAGAAAACTTGTTATTAACGTAAATGAACCCTAGATTATTACTTAACGAAGTTGTCAAAATGGTTTAGTGTAAAGAATTGAACAAAAAATGGTCTAAATCATGAAGTTAAGGAAATGTTCTTCTCAAGAACATGAAGAACACTACCTTTTAAACTCAACCACTGCTCGAAAAATAAACCTATCCACTATCAAGCCTCCACAACTGATATTGTTTTTACCTCTAAAACATGTTTTCTTCATTCTAACAAGTCACACTACCATAACCAAATATGTTTGAAAAAAAACTAACAAATAACATCAAAACATCCAAATCATATAAAAAGTTCCAATCTTCAAAACTGTCAACTTAAAACAACTTACATATTTATGTAATTTGGATTCAAAATTAACATCTTGACACTCAAAAAAACCTAAAGAAAATCAAGAACCTATAACATGCATCAATGTTATGATATCAATGTGTACTGGCTATACCCTATGCCCAAAGTCAATTCTAACCATGACAATCAATGTGGCCAAAGCGTCAATAAACTGGTTCCCTTCTCTCCTATCTCTTCAAACGTTTTTGCCAGTTTGGATAGGTACTCTTGATAAGGTCTCAATTTTTCTTTCTTGGTTTGCCACTCCTTTTTTATTAGGAAGATAATCAACATTGAGTCACCATATACATTTATCTTTATAATCTTCAGCTCTAATGCGGCTTCCAAACCGAGGATGCAAGCCTCATACTTAACTATATTATTGGCGCATTCAAAATGCAGCTTAATTGAAACCGGGTATTACTTCTTATCAGGAGAGATTATTATTGCGCTAGCTCCATTACAATATACATTTACTGCCCCATCGAAATACATGGTCTACCAATATGTTTTATTTTTGTATTGTTAAACCAACAACACATTTTTCATCAAGAAATTCAAAATCCAATGACTTGTAATCTTTAATGGCATTGTCAGCCAGAGAGTCAGCAATTGCGCTCCATTTCACAGCTTTTCTTGTCATATACACTATATCATATTCCACTAACAAAATGTGCCACCTTGAAACTCGACTTGATATATAGGACTTCTCATAGATATACCTCAAGGGACCTATATTTAAATCAATCATGAAGTATGATACAACATATAGTGTCGTAATCGTTTTGCCGCCCACGCTAGTGCATAACATAATTTTTCTATCACTGTGTATTTGGACTCACATTCTATAAACTTTTTACTCATATAATAAATGACTCTTTCTTTCTTTATGGTTTCATCATGTTGGCCTACTACACATCCTATAAGTGTTTTAGTTACTGTTAGATATAACATCAAAGGCCGTCCATGTATAGAAGGAACAAGAAGAGACATATTTTTGAAGTTCTGCTTGATTTTATTGAAGGCTTCTTAACACTCCTTATTCCAATTTCCAAGGTTCTTTTTGCTCAGTAGCCGGAAGATAGGTTCACATGTTGTTGTTAGCTGAGATATGAACTGGGCAATATAGTTTGATCTCCCTAAGAATCTCCTTCTCTATCTTAGGAGATGGCATGGATTAATTGGCATTTACTTTATCAGGATCCACCTCTATCTCTTTGTCACTTACCACGAACCCCAATAACTTCCCAAACTTAACTCCAAATGAACATACATTTTGCATATTTGAGCCTCAATTTTGTACTTCTTAATCTTTCTAATAACTTCCTTAAAACCTGGACAAAACTCTCTTCTTTTTTGGATTTGGCCATCATATCATCCATATACACCTCAATTTCTTTATACATCAAGTTCCATGGCCTTCTGGTAGGTGGCCACTGTATTTTTCAACCTGAATGGCATAACCTTGTAGCATAATGTTCCTCAGAACTTGATAAAGGTTGTTTTCTCTTTATCTTCTAGAGATATTTTTATCTGGTTGTACCATGAGAAGCCATTCATGAAGGAATACATGGAATTGCATGCAGCGTTATCAACCAAAACATCTATATGTGGCAATGAAAAGTCATCTTTGGGGCTAACCCTATTCAAATCTCTAAAGCCCACACATAATCTAATATTCCTCTCATTCTTCAACATGAAAACTATGATAGATACTCATTGTGGATACTTAACTGCTTCTAAAAATTCAGCATTCCACTACTTCTCAATTTCTTACTTTACTTTTATCAGGAGGTTTGAGTGGATTCTCCTCAACTTTTGTTTGACTGGTCTGCATCCTTCTACCAGTGGTATTCTGTGTACTTTAATATTTGTATCTAAACCAAGCATATTTTCATAAGACCAGACAAAAACATCTGTATATTTTTGTAGCAAGGCAATAATTTCTGCTATTTCCTCAGGAGTAATCAAAGTTTCTATTTTTAGCTCCTTAACATGATCATCACCTATATTTATGGTCTCAAGTTCTTCTATAACAGGTTTCCAAGCTTGTTCATGTTGCTCTATTAATTGTATGAATTCCTTGATATTATTTTCATCTCATTCTTTTTCTTCCACAACTACCACATATTCATTAAAGTTTGGCCATTCATTCTCGGTGCAAGGTGTATATGATGTTATGGGAGATCCGCTTTTAGGATTCCTGAAGTAGAAAGTGTTTGGTGTAAATGCATAAATAAAATAAAGAGACAATTTTGGAAAATGCATAAGCTTATTATTAAAAAAAACTAGGCTAAACAACAAAGATAAACTTAGCTGACATCTTGAGCCTCGATTGTCAACTAAGAACAAGAAAAACAAGTAAACAAAAGCAGAAATAAGAGCATTAAACACCATTAGAGCTTTTTGGGTCACCCACTTTTGAAACCTCTCGTCCTTGACTAGCTTTCGCACCGAGGTCTTGGTGGAGACTTCTTCCAAAGTATGGATGGTCAACTATGGCAACACTTCATCTTCTTTTTCAAGCTTTATCCTCTCAGCATCTCCTTTGACCTTTTTTTTTTCCTTCAAGGTGTTTATGCTCATTCTAGATAGTTTCTTACCAAGCTTTCTAGTCCTTTATTAGTTTGCATTGCATAAATAGCCTTTGGAAATGAAACCCTGATTGGAGGGATGGCCAAATCCAGATCTTCTTCTTTAGGCTCTCTACTCTAAATCTTAGCCATTATTCTTTCTCTTCTCATACTAGCAACTCATATATAATCCTCCCTTTTGGGCTTATACCCAAGCCCGAACATTTGATCAGCACATTTTATATTCATCAGATTGACCCTTTCTGGCATTCTAGTGTTAGTGTCATATTGAAAAAAAAATCCCATGTCTTAGGAAGCATTTAACTGCCATCCTTGTTGCTTCTGAAATCTTTGGCCTTCTTAGCACCATGTTCTCAGGGACGCACTTAATGTTCACAATCTTAAAAGCATAAATATTCTTGTCGTTGCAATCTTCTTTCTCAATAAATGGTACAACCACATTCCTTATCATAGAAATTATTTCTTCAACTTTAATAGTTACCAACTTCCTATTCATGATGTATTTCAAGTATTGATGTAAAGATGACGTTACAACACCAGCAAAATGTATCCACGACCTTCCTAACAATATGCTATAACTAGGGTGGATATCCATTACTTGCAGCGTTACTGAGAAACTCTAAAGACTTATAGCCAATTCTATTCCCATTGTCATCATTACTTGTCTTAGGGAACCATCATAAGCTCTAGCTATCATTACACTTGGTTGCATGTGTGATGGATTTACAGGCATTTCATTCAACATGTGTTTTGGTAACGTATTAAAAGCTGAACCATTGTCAATAAGTACTTTGCCAACAAGGCAATCTTTTACATTTGACAGTGATGTACAAGGGCTTGTTGTATCTAGTTCCTTCAGCATCTAGCTCATCTTCAGTGAAGTACAACTAGTTGGTCACATGGATTCTCCCTACCAGATGTTCCATGATTTTCTTCTCAATATCCTGAGGTACATAAGCTTCATTTAGCACCTTTTATAAAGCATTTTGATGTGACTCAAAGCTGAGTATTAGAAATACAAGAGAGAGATCCTAGTCAGGGCTTTCTTTAGTTGATCTACTATGCAATATTTATTGTGCTTCATTAGTTTCAGGAATTCATTTGTCTATTTCTTAGTTATAGGTTTGTTGACCTCAAATTCCTTATTAAAGTCTATTACTTCTTTGCTTTTAGTTTTTATTAGCTTTTCAGGTGTAAAGCAACAATCGCTTCAGGTCACTCAACTTGTAACAAAGGAATAAGAGTTTTGATATTGGAGATATGTCCGTGTTTATAAGGCATTGCATTGCATTGCATTGCTTACACATAAGGGTTTAGTCAAGATCAGTTTTGGTGGCCCATTCATTGTTTGTTGGACCCTACACACCTCCATCCTCTTCTCTTGATTCTTTATAATCTTTACCTCATCATTTTTCTCTATATCCTTGATCCTTAACTCCCTTAAGGTCAACATACTTGCAATATTTTGGTGGAACTCAACACATTCGCCAATATAATGTCATCTTCATTCATGGAATTCATAATAGCACTTCCCTCTAAGTGACTCATCAGGTGATACTTGATGGATTTTTTCAGAAATCCTGATTGTACCAACATGTTGTATAACCTTTTCATAGATTCTTTTAGCACCTTTTCTTTACTACTAACTTCCATCATACTCACTCCATTACTACTTGCAACATGATTAGGTAAAAGATTCAAATTAACATTGGTTGAATCCTCAAAAGTTACCTAACATATCATGATTAGTTCCAATAGCTTTTTCTTGAAAGCATAATAGGTTTCAATGTCATGCCCATGATTACTACTCTGGTATTCACAAATTAATTTTGGTTTGTACTAGATGGAAAAAGGTGGTTGTAGTGGTAGCACCGAGATAGGAGCTATATGCTCAATACTTAGTAATTTGGCATACAACTCCTTCAAAGGCGTAGACAGAGGTGGTAGTTGTTTCTTGTGTTTTGTCTTTCATAGTTATTCTAGTTATTTGATTGGATATTGGGTTGATTGGTTTTGTTTGGGTCAAAGGGCTTGGCAAAGTTGATGGTGTTTTGAGAGGTATGTGTTTGAGAGTTATGGTAGTTTGTTTTTTTGCCTTTATACCCTCCTTTTAAATTGTTCACATCATTTTCTCTTTTCTTTCCAGTAAAGCTTTTCTTTTCAACTGGCCTGACTATATGCCCAGACTTGATCCCCTACTTTATCATTTCAGCAATCCTCATAACATTATAGAAATGATGAGTTGAGCTTCCTATCAGATGCTTACAATAATAATAAAGGGATTTAAAGGTGTTGGTGAACAACATCACCATTTCTATTTATATCAACGAAGGTTGGAAATGTGTTGTCACATCCCGCTATCTTTGTGATATACCCTTATAGGCTCTTGGTTTCCCTTCTTTATGGGCATTAGACTGGTTCTATCAGGGACAATTTCCAGGTTGAATTTATATTATTTTAAGAAGGCACTTGCTAGATCTTTCCACTTCTTAATCCTAGCATTATCCAATCTCATATACCAACTCAAGATAGACCCTATGAGATTATTCCGAAAGAAATAGATTAGCATTTTGTCATTATGGATGACTTCAGCCATCTTATTGTAGAATGACTGGAGATAGGTATTTGGGCATTCTAGTCCCGTATACTTGATAAATTCTGGTATTTAAACTTTTTCAGTACCACAATGTTTGGTTCTAAGTATATTTCTACTACTTGTATAGGGTTAAACAAATCATTTCCCTCAATTACTCTCAATCTTTCTTCTAGAGTAGCCCATCTATCACAGACTGGACCAGCAGATCTATCATTAAAGGGTCTTTTAATTGTCAAATCCACAGTCATAGGAGTTTGAGTCGGCTAGATAGGGCAACAAGGATAAAATACTACTTAGTTGCTATATTTACTTCTAAGTTTGAAGGTGTATAGGAGACATGAGCTATTGGTGCTTCCACAGGAGGATGTGTTAATGATCCCTCCCCATTCTTTGACCTTAGAAGTTGCTCGAATAGGCTGGTCAGTCAAGCAACTTCATCCTTCACAAATTCCAACTAACTCTGATAATGTGATTTCATGTGAGCCATTTCTTTGTTTTCCATCCTCTTTCTCAGTTGGGTGTAGTAGACTTCAGGTAAGGGACCTATGTTTCATAACCTGTAATGCATATGACAATTTATAATAAATGCATGGTCATTATGCATATGCCAATGATTCATGGCCATCACTTTACTTGCATAACGAGCATGGATCCTTTTATCACATTTCTTGTCAGGAGTAATTATACTCGAGCTGTTGCTTTGTATCATGTTTATCAAGAGACAAATTTTACATAAAAAATGGGTAAGAGCCCTTTTCATTAATAAGACTAACAAGTCCATTACATTTTTTGGAAAATAAAAATACAAGAAAAAAAAAGGTACATTAGTCTTTTTCTTCAACCACGACTCTAGCCAAAGGTAGGAAAGAAAAGTCGTGATTCTCAATCATTTCCAAAAAATAATCGGTCTTAGCTAAGCTCTAATGATAGTGAAGAATGTCCCCTCTAACCTTTCAGGCATTAGTTATAATAATTCGGGCATACTTGGCAGCTTCGTTTATTTACTCATTCATCCCGGTCATCCTCTTTATAAGCAACATGTTGCTTTGGTTTAGGGCATTGTTATTGACATCAATCTAATCTTTATGCTTTTCTAATGCTATTAACTTCTTTTTCCAAGTGCTTCACTTTTTCTCATTCTTTGTCGAGCTTCACTCTTAACACTTTGATTTCATTTCTTTTAATCATTGAATCTGCTTCAATAACCTCATCCGCCTTCCGTTTTTCCTCTAACCCCTACTGTTACTTGTGCTTCAACTAGTCAGCTTTCTATCATCACATATTTTTTGTTCAGCTCCTCTTATTTCTCAACACTGTCCATAAATTCTGCTTGAACCGTGCAAATTTATCCTGATAACATTCAATGTTTCCTTGATAGTCATTGAAGTCTGACTTCAATGCCTTAAGTTCAGAGCTGCTTTACATCTAGTTCAGACCTAGTTCTCCTCTCTCTTTCTTAGATTCTTCCCTTGTGGCCTTTTTTGCCTAATTGTAGCTCTATCATTGTTGTTCTTGTATCCCTGGATTGAACTTGCTTATCTAAAAATGCCCTTCCTTTGTCTTTTCTAGCACCATTACTTTTAAAGCCATTTTGTCTCTCTTGCTCTTACTCAACTCTATTTGGAGCTTTTCTACTTGATTTCTCAACTCTTCATCATTGTTGATCCTTTTTTTTTTATGGGTTACTCCACACCTTGCGAAGGTCCAGCTTCAGAACGCGGCACCCTAGGAACAATAGTTAAGGTCAAGTTCCTCCATCTTGTATACTCCTCACTTATAATAGGATCCCTTAGACTATCAGACTTTTATATATAGAACTAGGTGATTCCAATCTTGCTTGATAATCTCTAAGATCTCACATGTAGATAAATTTTTGAATAAACCAGAAAATTGAGCAACTCCGATAGTTATCGGGATGTATTGTATACCCCCTAGTTGTTTTACCATAAGGGACATGGCATAACTTACATAACCTGTAATCTCGATTAAAGGTACCCAATGTATTTGCCCGCAACTCATCAAGACATCTACTATTGTGACCTAAAGGGCTTTCTAATTGAAATTTCTACTAGGCAACTCTTGCATATTTTCTATCCAATGTTGATCACCCAAGTTTCCTCGTCCCTCTTTTTCCACTAACTTCAAAGGCTTTTTGTTAAACCACAAAAAATCATTGAAGTTTGGTTTCTTATTTTTCAATATGACTTACCATCCATATGTACAACAACTGCGTGCAACATCTGATTGCCCCCTTTCCAGTTTTCTATAATGGATAATGGTGATGATGGTTTCATCTAATATAGTTGCAATAAGATTAACTTGTGTGTTTTCATACTCTACAAATACAACAACAACTTCAAAACTTATTACACTCATTAAGCTTGGAAACAACACAAGGCCAAATATGTCTAAAACAACTAGTCTGTATCTTTCTATCAGGGATCTATGTTGTGACTTATTCCTCTCCAGTTCAGCTTCTAATATTTTCCACTTCAATACACTAGCATTCTTCTCTAAAAACTTAATCAGATTTGAGATTTTGAGTAATTTTGACAATTCAGGGATTACATTGTCACCTCTTAAAGGGAAATAAACCCTATACATATGGTTGGGAAACTCCATCAGTATTCTGTATTCTTCCATTACAAGACACATATCTACGTTCCCGAAGGAGAAACACCTATAATTAGGATCACAAAAGTGAACAAGAGCTTTAAATGTCGGGTTCAACACTTCTACCTACATGATTTATATCACAATCACCCATACTTCCTGAAAAATGCAGCCTCATCAATATTTTAGACATGGGACATCAATTTCTTCACGTCATTCATAGCATAATTCAGGGTTTTGATCGGTGGCAATTTTCTTACATCACATCTACAACAGTTTTCTTCTAATAGTTATAACAATTCAAAATTTTGCCCATATTCTACAATGGTAAATTTAGCAGTGGTGGCCATCTTATTGTTCACAATTCCTGTAAATCAAGATGCTTCATGGTTAAGCTCAAGCTTGATGCAAAACAACTATTATGGAACATACACCTTAAAGTTCTTTTATGTGAGACAAAAGGTAGGTTTACTACTTCTCTCTAAAAAGGTCTCTTGTTGTCCTAGTGGTCACCATCATGAAGGCAATATAAGGCTTAATAGGCAATGAGATGGTACGTGTACAGTCATTATCAGTCTAAGCACTCAATGAAGAGTTAGGGTTTACACAAACTTAAACCTTGACTAAAAGTCATAAGATAAGTTGTTAGTCCCCCACTTAACTTAAAGCTTTTTAGTGTGTGCTCTCGCATATAATATTAGTGATGCATGAATATCTTTGCATGACAAGATGTAAAAAGAATGCATGTTAAGGCTTTTAAACAGTGCAAAGCAATCATAGGAGAAAAATAAGCAAATATCAGTTTTCACATAGCATAAAAAAACAAAGCGTAGTCAAAGGATCCATAATAGAGTCACCATTTTGTCATACCCTCTTCGTGAGGGCACGACATCAAGGAGACACTTTTCGGGCGGTGATCTAGAATGGTCTTTGGTTGGAAAAGGGAGTCGCGCACAAATTGTTTGTGTAAAGAGAAGGTATTAACACTCCTAGTATGCCCTACCTGAGGTAAATTGTATTGTTTTTTCTTTTTATTTGCTATGGTCCAATGATATTTCTATTCCTATTATGACGGGTTTGCTATAATGAACAAACTCTGATTTCCTAGGTCAAGAACTTGATCTAGAACGATGCAATGTCATCAATTATCATTGAGATTTTTTTCGAGGTGAACTTAGAATTTTTGGCAATCATGTCATTCCAAATAATGTTTTGAATAAAATTCCTTACAGCTTTTTTTATCCTTATATTATGAGTGAATGAGTTATAGTAGCACTCCTAGTATGCCCTACCTGAGGTAAATTGTATTGTTTTTTCTCTTTATTCACTATGGTCCAATGATGTTTCTATTCCTATTATGACGGGTTTGCTATAATGAACAAACTTTGATTTCCCAGGTCAAGAACTTGGTCTAGAACGATGAAATGTCATCAATTATCATTGAGATTTTTTTGGAGGTGAACTTAGAATTTTTGGCTGTCATGTCATTCCAAATAATGTTTCGAATAAAATTCCTTACAACTTTTTTTATACCTGTATTATTCCCAATAATATTTTGGATATTAATCTCATACAAGTTTTATACCTGTATATTAAAACGAGTAATAATAAATTATTATCCCTAATAATATTTTAAATATTAACCCCTTTTAGGTTTTTTTATCCTTATATTAAAAGTGAATAATATTTTCTTTCCAAAAATAGATTTTTAATATTTTTGAAATAGAGACCAAAATCCTTTGGAATTTTACAAACTTGTTGTAAAATACATGCAATATCTTTTTTTAAAAACATGCTGAAATATTTTTTTATATATAAAAATGCTCAAGTAAATTTAAAGATTTTTGATCATATGCAAGAAAAAAGAATTTTTTTTAATTTTTTTTTCTAATATTCTTTCAGGCTTTGTTGGGTAAAATCCTATTTTTTGTTATAAAACTATCTAAAACAGGCTTATGGGGTGTTTGCTAAACATACTCCTAAACCAAAAAAATCTTTAGCAAAAACATTGTCAGCCAAACCTTAGCCATTTGACTTGACATTTAACCAGACCAGGTTGACCTGACCAAGTTGACTCGAGATCCTTGGTTCGATCTTAAACCGAACCAAAGATTTGGGTTTGACCGGAAAACAAGTCAGAAAAAAAACAAAGTCAAAACAGATTAAACATAAAAAAACTTTAAAAAATCTTGAAAAAAATCGATCAAATACAAAAAAAATAAGGAACACAAAGAACATTCAAACCTAAATTCGAGCAACATGAATTCTAATCCAGGCCATATTTTATGAAATAAAAAGGCACAAAAAGGATTGAAATTAATCACTAAACAATAATCAAGCATTAAACATCGATTATCAACCAATAATCACGATTTAGTCAAAATAAGTTTCAATTTAAAATTAAAACCCTTAGAAAACCTCTTATTGAGACAAATAATCCTTACATTATTAATTAAAAAAGTTGTTTGAATGGTTTAGTGCAAAGAATTGAACCACAACAGGTTCAAATCATGGGACTAAAGTATTCTTGCTAAGAACATGAAGAATATTGCCTTAAACCCAACCACTACCTAGAAATATAAACCTAGCCACTATCAAGCCTTCAAAATTGACATCTTTGACCTCTTAAACATATTTTCTTCATTCTAACAAGTCACACTACTATAACCAAACATTTTTGAATAAAAAAACTAATAAATAACATCAAAATATACAAATCATGCAAGAGGTTCCAATTTTCAAAATTGTTAACTTAAAACAGTCTATATATTTATGTAATTTAGATTAAAAATTGACATCTTAACTCTTAAAAGAACCTAAACAAAAACCAGGAACTCATAACATGCATCAACAAGCTCTAAACAAACATCAAACACCTACTGCTATATTTGACAGAATACAAAAACCATTTTATTTTATCAAAATTAGTCACAAAATATTATCTTGGCATCTAGTAACATTTATAACAACTTTAAGCAAGAATTAAATAATAACAACAAACATTTGATCTTGAAAGAAATGTGGCAAACCTTTGATAAGAACCCACTGAGAAGGCTTGAAGTGTGAACACACAAAAAGATTAGTGGTTTTGCAGAATGGGTATCACAATCATCAATGACTGAGTGACCCACTTTTAAGGCTTCTTTGGAGAAAATCTAATGTAAATGTCATCGAGGACCACCTAATCTTGGTAGAGGAGAAGTATACATTTCCATTCTTGCTTAGTTTTGAGGTATGTAGTTCTACATTCATTGATTTAAAAGTGTCAATCTAATTAGCCTAAAATCTAAAAATGCAGTGATGGCTGATCGGGGACAAGATGTTGTTGAGTTCGTTGAAGAAAATGAGATGTAAATATTTGATAGGAGTAGCTAATCTTTGTAATGGGGTGTTGCTCAATTTAATGATGATGGTTACAACCAAAGAAGTGGTAAAAAAATACCACATTCATTCATCTTAAGGAGCCTGACCAAAATTGCTAAAGAAAATACTAAAATTAGGGTTTTTAATTTGGGATTTGACAGACTTTAGTTTAGTCTTTGTTCTTCTAATTACTTTTAATTTCACCCATAATTACCTCCCAACTTTTAATTCCATATAATTTCACCTATGCCAAACTCAAGTGTCAACCCCAAAGTTGACCGCTTATTTCATTATAGTCCTTGGTTATGAAATTGTGTATTTTGGCCCTTAATCGATCAACAAACTTTCAATTTCTTCAATATGACCACTGATTTGATCAATTTCAACCCCTACATTCACGCGCCTTTTTTGGTTTGGTCCTTGATTTTGGATTTCTTCAAACAAGTCCCTAATTACTCATCAAACTTCAATATTTATGCAATTAAACCCATAATTTAACCAAATTAACTCTTTAAAATTACAATTCAAATCCTATACTTTAATTTCTTTCAATTAAAGCCATAATTGACTTCAAAAATCAATTTTTCTTGAAATTCAGCCCTTAATAAATTCAACTAAACCTTCAAAAAAATTCCAATTGAGTCCTTAAATATCAAATTTTAAATTTTCCTTGCTAATAGGGCCTTTATCAGTCAAAATTTTCAATCTTGTGTATTTTAATCTTCCTCAACCATTTTTTAGCATTTTTCTAGGCATTTCCCATGTTCTCCTCACGGATATATATATTTTTTATTTTCTTCAACATTTTTCAATTATTTTCGAATTTCCTCCTTTTCCTTTGCATGTTTATGTAGGGTCACAAAATAGGTAACAACATCCAGTGAGATGGAAGTGTAAAAACACCACAATGACATTTTTTTGTTAAGAGGAATGACACCAAGATCAGACGTTTTGATTTTAGAATGTGGCGACCAACCACTTTCGCTCTCCTCCCTCATTTTGCAGTAACTCTCTCTCCCATCAAAGTTCATGGACTGAAATGTAAAATAAATAAATTTTAGTTTTGAAACATGAAACCTAATAAAAAAAGACAAACCAAAAAATAAAAACTTAATTTAAAACTAGTTTTTATATCTAGTTTATGTATACTAGTTTGTTTATTTTTTTTTATTTTGATTTATTAGCTTGCTTGCTATGTTTTTTTTTTTTGTCATCATAATTTTGATTTATAACCAAAAAATTGATATCTAATATATATCCTATAATTTTAAGACTATAATTGGCTATTTACTTGTGTTCATTACATTCTTGATTGTTAAATAAAACAAATTAAGTTAATTGATTTATGATGACAATTTTTATAAAATCTAATTTATAAACATGTCAACTATCATTATTTTTTCATGCTAAATATTTAACGAGTGTTTAGATATTTTCTCTGCCTATATTATTAAATTATTTTCTACATTTTTTTTTCTTTCCTCTTTTATTGTAGTTAAATATTGATTATAAATATTTGGATATTGTTTTAGAAAAAACTAATAATGACTTCATCTCAAGATTTGGTTGTCTCAGCCAATATTGCTTTGACAAGTACTATTTTGATAAGGAAAATTCTTCCATCATTTTCTTTGGAGAATTGTGGAAAACCTAAAGAGTTTAATGGATTGAGCTTTAGGATGTGGTAATAAAAAAAACATTGTTCTATATAACCACCATGAACTTGGCTAGATTCTTATATAAAGATGTGTCAAAGTTGTTAAATAATGAATTTGATCCTACTATTATGGCAGTTATGGATGCATAGAATCACAACGATTTCATGTGTGAAAACTACATCTTGAATGAATTACACAATACATTGTATAATGTGTATTGTTCAATTAAGGGTGTAAAATTACACTATGGGAAGCTTTGAATAAAAAGTACAAGGATGAAGATGTTGCTATGAAAAAAATCATAGTAATTTTTTTTTTCATTTTAAGATGGTCGATTCCTGGACCATGATAAGTCAAGTTTAAGAGTTTTATCTCATCTTGCATGATATTCATGTTGAAGGAATGGTTCTTAGTGAATCCTTTAAGTGATTGTAATTATTGAAAAATTATTACAATCATAGAAAGACTTCAAGAACTAGCTTAAGCATAAGCACAATCAATTGAAAGTTGAATACCTCATTTCAAGTTAAGGATAAAAGAGAATAATAAGCTTTTTGAAAGAAGAGCTACCTCTTCTGTATGGCACTTAAAACAAACATTATGGAATAAGTGGTGAAATCCTACAATAAAAAACCAAAAGAAAAAACTTGTTATGAACAAGTAGAGAACTACCAAGAAGTTAAATGATGAATACTTCATTTGTAACAAGAGTGGATATCTGGCCAGGGATTGTAAAAATAGGGCTCAACAAGGAAACTCTAAATAGGAAATGTTTCTTCATGCTAATATTACTAAGGTTGATCACCTCACAAATAAAGTTTCAAAAATAATTTTTTTTTGTTCTTTCTGAAGTTAACTTGATTAACAATCTTGAGCATGATAGGTTGATACTTATGTAATAAAAAACGTATGTATAAAGAAGATGATGTTTTTTACTTAAAAATAAATAAATGGTGACTTATACAAAGAAAATTCATCAACCTCTAAGGTACTCAGTGTTAAGAAGGTCATACAGAAAATGAATTTCAAAAAGCTTCTCACCCTTAATAATCTATTTTATATTATTGAGATAAGGAAGACCTTGGTGTCTAGCTCACTGAAAAGCAAGAATTGCTATGATATTTAAGAGTGATAAATTTGTGCTCTTTCAAAATGAAACATTTATAAGTAAGGGGTATATTAGTGATGACCTATTTAAGATGAATGTAATGACTAACCAAAGATAAAGTTTATAATAGGAATAATGCCTAATCTTATTACTTGTTTAACTCTTATGATGTGTTACGACAAGTTAAGACATATGAATTATAATTTTATACAAAGATTAATAAATCTTAAATTATTACCAAGTATTTTTTTTAGAAAAATAATAACCAAAACTTCCTTTTTAATCATTAAAAGAAGTACTGAACCTCTAGGTTTAATTCACTCGGATATTAGTGATTTAAAACTTGTGCAAACTAGAGGTGGAAAAAGTATTAAATTACTTTTATAGATGAGTACACAAGGTATTGTTATACTTATTTACTTAGAAGCAAAAATAAAGTTATTAAAATATTTAAAAATTACAAAAATAAAGTTGAAAATCAACTTAATAAGAAAATAAAGGTAATAAAAGTGATAAAGGTAGAGAATACAAAACACCTTTTGATGAATTATATTCTCAAAATGGTATTATCCACTAAACTACCACTCTAAATTTTCCATAACATAATAGCATTATAGAAGATAAAAATATACTTAAAAAGTATTGAATGTCATGTTGATGAGTTCGGGAACACCTCAGAACTTGTAGGGTGAGGGAATGATTATTGTCAATTATATATTTAACTAAGTACCAAAAATTTTTTATTAAAAAAGACACCATATCAATTATGAAAAAGTAAAATACTTTCATACAAATACTTTAAAGTCTAGGGGTGTCTTGTAAAGGTAGTAGTACCTGATCCTAAAAAGGTCAAGAGAAGACCTAAATTTAAAGATTCTATTTTTATTGGATATGCTTATAATAATAGTGTTATCAATTTTTTATGCACAAGTCAAGTATTATGGACATTCATCCTAACAATACTATGAAATCAAGAAATGCTACTTTATTTGAAGATATATTTTCATTTAATGAAGCATAAGAAAATTATTCACTTAATAAAATGATTAAAGCTAGATCAAAGATGATGAAGTCGAGCATAAAAAGAGTAAAAAAGAAAAAAATAACCAAAATATTTTGTATTTATTTTCTAACATATTTATTATAAAATGAACCTTGCAGCTACCCCAAAGCAATGTCATGTCCTGAAACTTCTTATTAGAAGGAGACAGTCATTAGTAGAATAGAACTCATTATAAATAATCATACATGATAACTAGTGAATCTTACATCTATAAGCAAGCCATTATGACATAAGTGGATATTCAAAAGAAAATAAAAGTAAATGGAACTACTGATAAATACAATGCAAGACTTGTTAAAAGTTTCAAACAACAATAAGGTATGTATTATTTTGACATATATTTACTTTTGTCAAGAATAACTTTTATTTGAATGTTAATATCCATCATAACTATTAACAAAGTTGAAATATATCAAATGAATATAAAAAAAACTTTTTTTAAATGGAACCTTGATGAAGAGGTTTACATGGAACAACCAAATAGGTTTGTTGTTAATTGACAAAAAGAGAAAGTCTGTAAGTTTGTCAAGTCTTTATATGATTTGAAACAAACACCTAAAAAATAGCTTGAAAGTTTGACAAGGTTATATTGACAAGTGAGTTTAAAACCAACAAATTTGATAAATATGTTAATGTAAAAAAACACATATAGAGGTTATGTCATTGTATGACTTTTTATGAATGACATGTTAATTTTTAACAACAATAATCACATGATCAAGTCTACTAAAAAAATATTAATGAATAAGTTTGACATGAAATAATTGAATGTTGTAAATGTCATAGCAGGAGTAAAAATTACTAGGATATTTAATGGATTGATATTGTCCCAATCTCATTATATTACAAAAATTCTCAATAAATTTTTTAAAGTTGACAATATTACTGTCAAAATACTAATGGACATAAATGTACATTTGTCTAAAAATAAAGATAAAGGAGTAGATTCATAAATAATTGAGAGCTTAATATATGTTATGAACTACACAAGACCATATATTGTGTACTCGGTTAGCAAACTGAGCAATTTTATTAGTAATTCGAGTATGGGTCGTTAGAAAGTAATAAATAGGATACTTAAATATTTGAGATACACCTTGGATTATGGGTTACATTATAGTGGTTACCTAACGATACTACAAATGTATATTATGTTAATTGGATATTCAACACTAAGAACTTGAAATCCACTAGTGGATAACACTCGGTGAAATAACTATGTCATGGAAATCCTTTATGGAAACATGTATCGCGTGATCCATGATGAAATTAAAGTTTATTTCTTTTGTTAAAACTAGAGAGGAAGTCGAATGACTTTTAAATTCATAGAGGATATTCCATGTTGATCAAAATGTTTTGTATCTATTGTGACAATTAGTTAGCAATTAAAAGGACATAAAATAGTATCTATAAGGGTAAGTCTAGATATATACGTCATAAATATAATATTGTTAAACACTTGCTCTCAAATAGGATTATTTTCATTAGCTATATAAAGTCAAAGGAAAACATTACAAATCCTTACTAAAGGCTTATCGAGAGAGCTTATATATAATTTATCGAGTAGAATGAGTTTAAATGCTTTAGAAATAAAATAGTGTAATGATGATAATCATACCTACTTGACTGGAGATCCTAAGATTGAGGTTCAAATGAAGAACTAAATCATATAACATTCTCAAAAGCACTAAAAAATTATTATTTCATGTTTATTCATTTGATGAAAAATATGTTAGATATAATGTGATAAAAGATGAGTTGTGCTTTTAATAATTTTCATATCTTGGTATATTAAATAGAATATAACAAAATACTCTTAATGTAAGATCAATTATATGAGTGAAAAATATGGTTGTTTTTTGAGAATTTACAAAAAGCTAAATTTTTTAAAGTCCTCATGAAATCAAGAGTTGTTCAGGGCTAAAATGAACACAACCGTGAAAATCAAATAAAATCTCTAGGTGGAGAACAATGTGAGTACTATTGTCTTAGTTTACATAAAAGATAGAATAGTTCAAGATATCATGTTAAGTATTTAGCTAGTAAAAGCGATAGTATTTTACTAAGAAAAGTTCAAAACAAAAAATTACCGATCCTAATATAGTGATCTACTTATCGTTATCTTTCTATGAATCTTTGAGTCTTTTATATTGGTCATGTAATTTTCATTCATGTGAGGAATTACTGGAATTTTTTTTTTTATCATGGTTAATGGGAAATTTGAGGCCAAATTAAAAATGAATTCTGCTCATTTTTTATAGTTAAAGCTTTGTTGAAAATTATTCTCCTTCAATTTTTTTTAATATGGAATGTTAACATGATTAAAATAAATCATTGATGAATGCGAAGTTAATCTAAAAAAACATATGGTTGGTATATTTTTATGAAATCCAAAACTCTATATCTCGAGTAAGAAAAATAAAAATTTATCTTATAAAAAATTAAAAAATTGTAAATGAATCTAAATAAAATAGTTTGAGTTTAACACGATTGATTTGGTCTAGAGCATCTCCAAACATCGTGAATGCATAAAGTCTATCCTTAGCCCATCAGCAATAGAATTGGATTGGACCAATAATTTAGGTTTAACACCTTGAGTTCATCCATTAGAAAGCTTCATTTTTGTTGTTTTTTGTTTTGTTTTGTTTTTGCATATAGCGGGTTCATTAAAAAAATTGAATGAAGTTCATGTTCTGTCCGGGGATAATTTTATAGGCAAGGCCCGATGTATGTCTTTATAAACCACCCAAATAGGCAGCGAATATAAATCCATTACTACTTTACCGATGCTTATAAGCCTAGATCAATTGCCGCTCAAAATTAGGAAAAGAAAAGGGAAAAAAAATGTGGGCCTCAAAATGTTCGATTAACGTGTGGTGTTTTTTTTTTTTCCCGGGTTCTGATGAAAATTTGACTCTGTAAGTGTAAACATCAATCTTTTAAAAAATAAGATCAAAATACTACAGAAATGAAAAAGAGATTAATTAAAAACTCATGTCTTACGACTCAAGAAAAAAACAGGTAGCTTCTTTATTAGTTCAAGGGACTTCGGCATTAATTATTAAGCGCATGATCGATGATTCGAAACTCACTCTATGGCTTCTTCATTAGTTCAAAGGACTCCGGCATTCATTTTTAAATGACTGGGAGGAGTGATGACACACCCTTAGCTTGGTTGAGAAAATCAGCTGCCAACTAAATAATAAAAGAGTATTATTTTTTTTAAAAGCCTTTTGATTATTCTGTTATTCCTGTCTTCTTCTTGTTTTCCTTTTACTTTAGTTTTTTCCAACGAGGGAACGGCCATAAGGTTTTCTACTTCTAGTATAGAAAGGATCGAGCAGATCTTAGTTCCTGTGGAGCGCATTCCAGTAATTTTTAGTGTTTTTTTTAATAGATTTTTCTTATTTAATTTTATTCTTCCTGAGCTTAAATTTTATATGGAGATAAAAGACATATGAAACTATATTTTATTTCAGTTATTCTTAGAATTTGAGTCTTTGTTTTCGTTGGTGATTTTCTTCGTGTCTAGTAATAGGGTTTGCATCAATTAGGGTTTCTCAACAAAAAAAAAATACTTCTTGTCCACAAACTTTTTGTTGTTGTGTTACAATTAAAAAAATATTTAAATTGGTTTGGGTCAAAAGTTGTTCAATTAGTTCGGTTCAAATAAATTTAGGTAGTTTAGAGTTTTCCTACTTGTTTCTAGTTTTGGTCAAATTATTTCTATAGTTTAGAGATAATTTTTGTGCTAGTTTAAGTTTTCCATATCATTATTTAATTATATTGTGTCTTCGTCTTGTCGTAAAATATCTAGCAAATCACCACAAATCCTTGAGTGAAACACAAGATGAGTATAAACATGTGAGGGGATAAGTGAAGAATATATATTTCTTTTCAACTAACAAATTTTTCATATTTGAAGATGTTTGAGTCAAGCAATAACATGGCACCACAAAGTGGGGAAAATGAAATTGTAACTTAGTTGTGAATTATGAATCAGTATATGAATTAGATGACCAATGAATTTGGATATAGGTTGGATAGGTCGGAGAGGCAACATGCTAATGATCATAGTGGGGTTCAAAATATTCCTAAGCGAAGAAAATTTAATGTTAGGAGGGCTGTTAAATGAGTTAACACTGATTTGGATGAGTTTGTGGATGATAATATAGACATGAGTGATGCTGATTTTGATAATATGTTCATGGGAAATGGGGAACAGTTTGGACAATTGCATAATCATTAGTATAGAGGGGATAACTATGATGATAATTTCAGGTAGAAGGCTAATTATAGGTATTGTGCTGTAATGCTGAGTTTGGTGGAGATTTTGGTATAATTAAGCTAAAAATATCAATTTTTCAGGGGAAGAATGATCCATAAGTTTATTTAGAGTGAGAGAAGAAGGTGGAGTGAATTTTTTTAATGTCGCAATTATCTAGAGCTGAAGAAAGTCAAGCTTGCTATGATTGCTTTTACTAACTATATCATTGTGTGGTAGAATCAATTAGTGACAAACTGTATGAGGAATTATGAGAGACGAGTTGGTACTTGAGATGAGATGAAATCCATTGTAAGGAGGAGATTTGTGCCTAGCCACTATTATAGAGAGTTGTATAAAATATTGCAGAATTTAAGCCAAGGTATAAATAATGTAATAATGATACTTCTACTTCTCATAATTATGACATTAAATGCTTTCGTTGTTTAGGTTTTGTTCATGTTGCTTCACAGTATCCTCACAGAAGAGCCATGATTATAAAAGCAAATAATGAGGTTGAGACCGATAGGGAGGATAAAAAGAAAAAAATGCTACCATTAAAGGATATTGATTATGTTTTGTGTTGAGTATCTAGGTGAGGGAGAGATATTTATGGTAACGAGAGCATTGAATATACATGTCAAGTTGGATGATTTGGAAGATCAGAGGGTGAGCATATTCTATACGAGATGCAATGTTTAAAATAAGGTATGTATAGATGATGGTAGTTGCACTAATATAACTAGTACTAAATTGGTGGGAAAGTTGAACTTACACATTACCAAATATCTCATACCTTATAATTATAGTTGTTGAACAATAGTTGTGAGGTGAAGGTGAATAAGCAGGTTTGGTTTTTTTTTCTATTGGTAAATATTGTGATGAGATATTATATGGCATTGTGCCAATGTAAGTTAGTTATTTGTTGCTTGGTAGACCATGACAGCATAATAAGAAAGCTATACATGATGAGTTGAAAAATAGGTATTCATTTGAGATAGTTGGAAGGCCTATAACTCTTGTACCTTTAAAATTTAAACAAATATATGATGAGCAACTAAAATTGAAAACGGGAAAGATGATTAAAAATGAGAGCTTGTATATCAGGGAGACCTTCTTTGCTAACGAAGTTTTTCCAGCTTTTGATGATGATGTTATTTTTCAGCTTGGTACTAATTTGTTTTTTTCATGTGATGATCTTCAAGTTATATATTCGAGGAAGAATCCTTTTGAAGAGGGAGGAGATGATATGAATCAAGTTAAATCCAAATTTTACCTTAAAATGCCTACTGACTAGTTTTGCGAGATCATGCATATTAGACGAGCTAACATTTTACAAGAAGATACTAGACATTTGAAAATATATTTTCATAAAATTTCAAGTCAACCAGAGTTAAGGAATATATTATTTAAATTGGTCAAAGTTTCTGTTACTATTTTCATAAATTCATCAATATAGTGTTCTTTTGGGGCTATTTTTTACCCAATCAGTCCAGACCTGTTGTAAACCCCAGGATAAATTAAAAATAATATAATAGAAATTAAGTTATAATAAAATGAAATAAGAAAAATGAATATAATAAAAAAAAGAGAGTTAAAAAGATAAAAAGAAGAAAGGTTTATGGCCAAGTATGTAAATTGTTCTAGGACTAGAAATGGCCTAGCTGCTTTGAGAAATGGCTAAACTAATTTAATAAAATGATCAGACCATTTCTCAAAATTGCTAATCTAGGGAAAGTTAAATTTCCTTGAAATTAAACTCTTAGGATCATTGTAGATTGAGGAATGAGTGAGTTTATGAAGGAATAATGAAGAAATTTTAGTGGGTTAGACAAGCCCTAGGTGGCCGGCCATTGATAGAGAGATTTGGTAGTGATGTATCCATGATATCTCTTATAAATTGTGTTATTAATGATGTGAATAATGATTGTGATGATTGATATTATTTTTAGATAATGGTGATGAGTTTTTAATGACTTGAGAATTTAATTCTTTAATTCAATTGGAGAAAATTGTTGGATGAAATATAAGATTTGATTGTGTTTTGTGTATGATATGCTTATATGAAGATGTGTTTGTAAATTGAAATGGAACATTGAGAATGGATGTTATAGAGGAAACGTTATTATATTGGAACGTAAAATGATGTTTGAGTTTACTAATAATGGTATTAATCAATGGGTAAATTGATTCATAGGGGATACTTTGGCCGCTAGACCACTCACTCAAGCTAGAGTAATGACTTCAAACAAAACAAGTAGGTGCCTGACACCTATAAAATTGTTAAATTAGGGCGTTGTTAACATTATTGGAATTTAGTTCTTCATCTTTGGTATTGTTGTGTGAAATAAGTGAATAAATATATAATAGAGGGAAAGAAAGATTATAGACAAAAAAACCTTGATTACCTACTCCTAAATGGAGACTAATGATTGCTATTGTTAACAAAGACTATTGACATTGACATCAACAAATGACAAATTAAAGTATCTAAAAGAATTTGATTAGCCATTCCAAGTTTGGATAGCTAATGTTATCAATGGATCACATTGATGTCAGTATTCACGTGGAACTTGATTAATTGCTCCTGAATGGAGGTTAATGATATTAAAGGGTTCTTGACATCAACATTTTCAAATGATGAATTGAGATACTTATAAGGGTTTGATTAGTTATTCCAGACTAGGATAACTAATGATATCAATGGGTTATATTGATATCCATATTATTTTTAAAATGTGATTAGTCGATTCCAAGTAATGGAGACTAATGATGCTAATATGTTTATTAGCATCGGCAAAACCCCAAGGATTGGGAGAATGAAAATGAATGTGATTAACCATTTATGGTAATTAGAGAAAGATAATAATATCAAAAGGATACCTTGATATCGACAAATTGTTAATATTTAGATTAGATGTCTATGGAACGATAACAAAGGATACTAATGATATAGTATTAGCATACCCTTGATAAATCCTTCTTCAGATGAAGGGAAATGTTACTCGTTAATGATTGACGATGTTGTTTTTAGTATTTGATTGATATTGTTACAATGTAATAATTATTTTTATAGTTGATTTATTTATTATAATATTTCTTTTGCATTTTTCAGGGCCATCTTAGTTACGTCAAGAGTAGTCCTTACCCTATTATATTATTATAGATTAGGAATGATATGTATGATTTTAGGTACCAACTGTAATTTACTTAATTATGTAATAAAAACATTAAATCTCTACTTTTAATTCATGGATACAAATGAGTTCCACTACTATGATATTCTTTTAACTTTCTATGTATATGCTTTAATTTTTATTTTCCTTAGGATGCATAACTACTTATGAGCATATTCATGTGGGCATAGGTGAAATAAATGAGTACCATTGATGTGGTTTGAAATCCATGATGATTGGATTATGATTGGAAAATATGAATAAAAGTGTAACAGGTCACAGTCGATAACTTGGACCTCCCGATATAGGTGAGACTCTGCTGAAATTCCAACAAATTATATATAAAAACATTTATGTTATAATAAACATGATTTTGTGTTTGTCCTGATAATTAGGACTATTACACCTGTAATGGATTAATTATGCATGGTATTTGGTTATAAGGGTTCATAATGTGGCTTAGATTCATTGAAGAATTAAAGTCCTTACTTTACAAGGATCCTAAATCCTACATAGACTTGATGTGGCGGCATCTAAGGGGATATTTCTCTTAGGTTTTTTTTTTATTTTGCAGGTATTTCTAGCACATTAAGAAGACTAAAAGGCAATTAAAACAAAGTTTCCTATATGAATTTCTACACTAGAAGTTTCAGCTATAACACCACTCAAAAGAGCTTAGGGATTTCATATACTAGGAGGAATTCTAATATGAAAACTTTGTTTTTATTATCCTATTATATTTACTTGATGGTGAATAATTATTTTTAATTTGTTTTTGTTATGGCCCATTAAACATTATTTAGAGGTTTATTTCATTATTAGACTTATGTTAGTTGATTCCTAGTTTGGGCACACTAGCTTACAACTCAAAAGGGGTCCATTAGAGTTATTTAGAGAAGACTATATTATGTTTATGAAGCTTTAAATTTCAGTAGCTTAGTGATAATAAACATGAGTATATTCCTTTTGATTCTTTGTGGTAAAACATCTTTTCTTTGTAGGGACAAAGATCGTACATCTGACTTATTGAAGGTTAATTGGCTTCGTGACATCATTCATATACTTCGGGTTCTTATTACCTCTAGGTTAAAGTTCTATCAAACCTAGTCTTTCGCTTTACAGGTTGTATTTCAACTACATTGGAGGTTGCTTTACCATGTGATCAAGAGATCCACATCAGTTGGCATAAGAGCCAGACTCTGAAATCAAGTTAAATCTGTTTATTTTCCTTGCTTTTGTTTCAGTTCTTTATAGAATTTGAGTCTTTGATTTCATTATCGACTTTCTTCACGTCTAGCACTAGGGTTTGCATTAATAAGAGTTTCTTAATAAAAAAAACAATATAAACTATTATCCAGAAAAGTTTTGTTGTTGCATTAGGAAAAAAAAAATCAAATTGATTCTGGTTAAAATGGTTTAATCGATTTAGTTCAAGAAAATTTGTGTAGTTTTGGGTTCCCTACTTTTTTTTATATAGTTTTGGTTAGATTATTTATATATTTTAGAGATCATTTGTATGTTAATTTTACTTTTCTATATCATTAATTAATTCTAGTCTATCTTCATCTTGTCATAAAGTATCTTGCGAATCGCCACATATCCTTGAGTGAAACACAAGAGGAATGTAAAAACATGAGGGAGTGAGTGAGAAATATATATTTCTTGTCAACTAACTAATTTTTCATATTTGAAGATGTCTGAGTTAAGCAATAACATGGTACCATAGAAAGGGGAAAATGAAATTATAACTTAGTTGAGAATTATGAATCGACAGATGGATCGGATGCCCAATGAATTTGGAGATAAGTTGAACAGGTTAGAGAAGAAACTTTCTAATGATTATGGTGGGGTTTAAAATAGGCTTGAGAAAAGAGAGTTTAATGTTAGAAGGGTTGTAAGGCGATTTAACATCGATCTGGATGAGTTTGTGACTGATAATACAGAAATGGATAATGTTAATTTTGATAATGTGTATGTGGGCCATGAGGAACAATTTAGGGAAGAATCGTTAGTATAAAAGGGATATATATGATGATAATTTCATCCAAATGGGTAGTTACATGTATTGTGACCATAATGTTGATTTTGGTGGAGATTTGGGTAATATTAAGCTGAAAATATTGATTTTTTTGGGGAAGAATGATTCGAAAGTTTATTTAAAGTAGGAGAAAAACATGGAGTGGATTTTTTAGTATAAAAATTATCCAGAACTCAAGAAAGTCAAGCTTATTGTGATTTCTTTTACTGACTGTCATTGTATGGTAGGATCAATTAGTGACAAACTATAAGAGGATTTATGATAAGCAAATTGATACTTGGAATGAGATAAAATCCATTATGAGGAGGATATTTGTGTATAGCCACTACTACAAAGAGTTAGATCAAAGGTTGTAGAGTTTGAACCAAGGTACAAAGAATGTTGATGATTACTTGAAGTAGATGGAAATTGCCATGATTTGGGCTAATATTGAGGAAAATAGAGAGGCTATTATTGCTAAATTCATGAATGGCTTGAATCATGATATAATTCATATTATGTAGTTGCATCATTATGTGGGGTTGAAGGAGATGGTGTATATGGTCATGAAGGTGGAGAGACAAGTTAAACAGAAGGGTATCGTTCAGAAAAGCCCACCATTAAGCTCTTCAACACCTTGAAAACCTAATTGGAAGGCTAACATTAGGGCTGGTCAATCACAGCCAATTAAGGAGGGTAAGGCCGAATACCCTAGAGAGAAGAAATACATCTCAGCCATTAGTAAATGTAATAATGATACTCCTACCTTTTGTAATTGTGACATTAAATGCTTTTGTTGTGTGGATTTCGGTCATGTTACTCCATAGTGTCAAAAAAAAAAGAGTCATGGTTATGAAAGTCAATAATAAGGTAGAGACTGATAGGGAGGATGAACAGGAGATGATACCACCCTTGAAGGATGCTGATGATGTTTAATGTTGAGTATCCGGTTGAGGGAAAGATATTTGTGGTGAGAAGAGCATTGAATATGCATGTCATGTTCGATGATTTGAAAGATTATAGGGATAACATATTGCATTCTAGATGTCATTTTCAAAATAAGGTATGTAGTTTAATTATAAATGGTGATGGTTGCACTAATGTAGCTAATACTGAATTGGTGGAAGAGTTGAACTTGCACACTGCAAAACATCTCATACCTTATAAATTATATTGTTTGAATGATAGTGGTGAAGTGAAAGTGAATAAATAGGTTTTAGTTGTCTTTTCTATTGGTAAATATTGTAATGAGGTGGTTTATGACATTGTGCCAATACAAGCTAATTATTTGTTCCTTGGTAAACCATGACAATATGATATTAGAGTTATACATGATAGGTTGACAAATATATATTTCTTTAAGGTGGTATATGATATTGTATCAATACAAGCTAATTATTTGTTGCTTGGTAGACCGTGACAATATGATATTAGAGCTATGCATGATCGGTTGATAAATAAATATTCCTTTGAGATGGATGAAAGGCCTATAATATTATGCCTTTGACACCTAAACAAATATATAATGAGCGATGGGAAAGATGATTGAAAAGGAGAACTTGTATATTAGTGAGACTTTCTATGCTAATAAAGTTCTTCTAGGCTTTGATGATGATGCTATTTTTCAGATTGGTACTGATTATTTTTAATGGATGATCTTCATGTGATAAATTCAAGTTTTGTCTAAATCTTACCTTCAAATACCTATTGACTAGTTTTGTGAGATTGAACATATCTCTCAAACCATAGGTTGTATCAAGCTACAATTTTACAGGGAGGTACTAGATATATGAAAATAGTTTTTACTCAAATTAAAGGTCAATCATAGTCCGAAAACATATTATTTAAATTGATCAAAGTTGCGGTTACTATTTTAGCAGATTCGTCGACAAAGTGTTCTTTCTTGGCTATTTTTAGCCCAATCAGTCTGGACCTGTAATGAGTTAATTTTAGAAAGCAAAGAGAGATTAAATCAGGCTTATTTAGGTCCTAAACTTGTGCATGATATTAGGCTAGAAAGGTTTCTAATATGGCTTTGATTCATATACTTTGCAAGGATTCCAAGTCCCATATGGACTTAATATGGCGGCATCTAAATGGGTGTTTCTCTTGGGTTTCTCTTTCTTATTTGTCAGTATTCCTAACACATTAAGGAGACTAATATGAGGCAATACAAAGAAGGAAATTCTAGCAATCAAAACAAATTTTTCTAGTTGAATTCCTACACTAAAAGTTTCAATCAAAACACCATTTATAAGAGCTTCAAGATTTCAATTATATGAAGAATTCTAGCATGAAGACTTTTTTTTTATTATCCTATTTTATTTATTTGCTATTGAACAATTATTTTTAATTTGGGTTTGTTTTAGTCCATTAGATATTTTTAGAGGTTTATTTCATAATTAGAACTATATTAATTAATTCCTAAATTGGACACATTGGCTTGCAACTCAAAAGGGATCCACTAGGGTTATTTAGAGGAGATAATATAATGTTTTTGGAGCAATAAATCTCAACAGCTTGGTGATAACAAACATGAGTTTCTTCCTTTTGGTTATTTGTTGTAAAACATCATTTCTTTGCAAAGACAAAGATTGTTCATCAAACTTATCGTATAGTTTAGGTTCTTAGGTACAAGGTTATCTTTGGGTTCAAGTTTATTCCAATACCTTTAGCTCTTAGGTACATGGTTACCTCTAGATCAGGGTTCTATCAAACCTTATTATCAGCTTTCTGGGTTGTATTTCAACTTTGTTAGGGGTTGCTTGACCATATGATTAAAAGGTCTGTATTATGTTGAGTTAGTTATTCACGATGGGGAGGCCCATATTAAGGTACTATGTTAGGGAACTATGATGAGGTGGCCAACACAAAGGTGTTAGGGATCTATGATAGGGTAGCTCATGCACAAAAGGATGTTCTTGATGGGTGACAATTTCTAACTTAAGATTGAACTCGAGGACAAGTTCCTTCCAACCCGGAAAAACTAATGCAAAAGTCTTTTTTTTTTAAATGGATATCTTCCTTGGTTAATTTTATTTCTTCCTATTCTATTTTTCTATTCTTTATTATAATGTTTTTCTAATTCTCTTTTCTATTTCAATATAATAGTTTTTAATAGTTTATTTTTTATTCAATATTATTAGGTTTTCTAGTTATTTCTATAAAAAAGAGGTTGTAATAGCCTCTTTTTTTTTTTTTTGTAAGTGGAGATATGAAGAAATAAATTAAGTGTTTTAAGAGTCTTTCAATATTTATGATGTTCTTGGTTTATAAGAATTGTAACTTGTAACAAACTCCTTATTTTGTGTGAACAAAATGTTGCACAAGTTGTCTCTTATTATTCAATCTAACTTGTTTTGCATATGCTCATCACTTCTTCAAGCCCTGAACACAAAAATAAACAAAAAAATTATCTATATGATTTTTTGATACCTTTGATATCATTTTTGGTATTTATTAAAATTTTAATTGCCATTAATTGACACCTTTTTATTTTCTTTTCTTTTGATGCAATAGAGTGAAATGTTTTTTGTTTGTTCTTGTAACATCCTTCATAATTACATGCAATCATTATTTAGTTTCTCATGAATATTATAATTTATAGAGTGGAATATATATATATATATATATATATATATATATATATATATATATATATATATGAAATCTTAGATTTGAAAATCTACTAAAATTTCAACAGAATCTCCCCTATACCAGGAGATCCCAAGTTATCGACTAAAAACCTATTACACTTCAATATTCAACCAATTCACATTTCATTCATTGTCCAATAATCCTGGACTCATCACATCGCATTCATCACATTTCATTATAGTTCACTATATACATATACTTATCAATATAAAATATTCAAATCTTCAAAATATAAGAAGCATAGTCAAACACTTATAATCTAAGACACAATAAAAAAACTAATATGGCATCATAAGTTTACATAATTGAGTTGAGTTATATTACATAATCTCTAGGATAATTAATATTTAAATACAGAACCCATTACAGTACAAGATGGGTATCTAATACAAGCTTAATCAAAATTATGAAAAGTTGTCCTACATTTGTATAAATAACTATTAATTCTACAACATGTAAAAGCTTAAACAGAACATATGTAATAATGCATTTATAATATAAATCATCATTGTAAATAATTCTCCAATTATTAATCATCATAATCCATCTAATAATTTACATTATTCATTCACCGCTTATAAAATTCTTATTTGTCATTAGTTTAATAAATCATTCATTTCCTGACATTTATTCTCTAAAAACTCAATATTACCAAGTAATATCCAACACTGAGTAATTTCCTTCTTAGCCTATGTTCAGGTGTTATTCCAGCTTCCGAGAATCTAAATTTATCCCCCCATTGCTAGGTATTATTCTTCTCACTTCTAAGAATTTAGATCCATTGCTTAGTACTGGGTATTAGTCCCAACACCGGGAAAACTAACCCCCTATGTCCATTAGTGGACACTAGTCTCATAACCAAAAACTAATTCATTCGTCTCTTATCAGGCATTAGTCTTATTACCGGGAAACTAATTTTTTTGCCCCTTACCAAACATTAGTCTCATTATCAGGAAACTAATTCTTTTGCTATAAGCCATAATTTAAATACGTTATAATATAACATCTCCAATATGCTACTACAATAAACTAAGTAAAAAAATGATGAGGTGTATGATACCTACCTGCTATCAGAGCTCGAGTAGTACCTCTTTACTGCTGCACAACTCCTGTGGCCTCTCTTGTATCAACATGTATACCATATTATTCTTCCATTGCATGCTTATTTCACATAATATTATTCTAAATTTACTTTCATCAATTTAACCTTCATTTTCAATTAGATTATTGTTTTACTCATTTCATCTTTCTTATTCTATTCTTTTTCCTTAGTTTTCTCAACAAGAGCAAATTTTATAACTCACCCACACATATATGTACATTCAAATTTCTTTTTTATAATCACTACCATATCAAGTTTCACATGAAAACAAATTTTCAAACAAGGTATATATTTATCAATTTCAGTCAATTTAGACTATTCATTTAAGAATACGTTTTCTCATTTAAATTATGATTATAATCACAAAATATAGTTTCAATTGTAACTTTTCATCTTCGATATCCAAACTATATTTAGACTGAAGGAGAGGAGACATAACTCAGCCTTTAACGCATCCAAATTACTCGATATCGCAACTCGGCCAAACTGTCTAGCACAGTTCTTAGCCCATCATTTCTCAGATTTTTATCAATACCCAGAGTTTTATAACTCTAATTTACACAAGGTCAGTTTCAATAGAAAGTTAACATCTCTAAATATAGCTTATATGAAGAAACTAAATTCAAATCTCATGTTTTTATGCCCTAGACTTCTCTGGAAATTGAGTGACAAAATTGTCTTGCTTCTCGTCCATAAATTTCACAACCAACTAAGTGTTCCATTCACTTTCACATTATTCGAACAAGCATTTTTCTCTTAAATATGTTGTGATATCTCTAACTTCAACATTTTAAGGTCCATTAATCCCATTTATGTTTTATTTAAGATATTTGCACTGCTTCATGAAAAATATATGTATTTTCAACATTTATAATTGTACTATGTTTCATATACCGAAATCATCATCATATCTCTCTTTCAATTTTTTTCTTTGGCCGACACTATCACCGCTTCTTTTACCGAAATCTATTCCTAGCATTTTTAATTCTCACTTACATCAAAGGTTACACATTACTCAATTCTTTCCTTTTCCTTCCAAAACACCAATCCTACCTAAATTCTAAATTCTCATCATCATAGTTTTTCAATCAATCACAATTTATATTGTAATTTAATTTTTTTCAAAAATCACTTTACTCACATAAATATCAAGGTTGTCAATTCCGTTCCGTTTCGCCCGGAATGACCGAAACGTTCCATACCAATTCAAAAAACGAAACAAAACGGAACAAATTTCATCTCATTTTAAATCTCGGTCCGTTCCTGATTTTTCGGCTAAATTCCACCCGGAACGTTCCTGTTTCATTCCACATGTTCCGTTCCGCTCTTGAAAAGCCATTGAATCAAATTGAACCTTGTTCAATTTAATTAATTAAACCACCCAATTATAAAAAGTTCTTTTTCATTATAATTTTCAATAACAATGATATTAATAATAATATTAAAAATTATTATTACTATTTTCATTAACAATGATATTAATTTTTTAAAATTAGATTTATCACTAATATATATGGTTTATATTCATGTTGTTTTTTTCATATTTATACTTTGTAGGAATTTGAGCAAAACAAAGGATGCTTTAGATTCCATTAGCCTTGATAACATTAACCTAACTTTATATTTAAAATATTTGTGTTAAAACATTTTACTTTCATAATATTTTGATATTTTGTTTAAGTTGAATTACTTTAAGTTAAAGATCTATTTAATCTTGACTATTTATAAATATTTTAAATTTTAAAATTATATTTGTTTGGCATTGTGTTTGTATTGCATAATTTATAATTAATTTATCTTGAATTTGAATTATGTTTGTTGAATATATATATATATATATATGAACAGTACAACCCCGAAACACTTCGAAACTGAAACATTCCATTCCAATTGAAAAAACGAAACACCTATCGAAACAGAATTGACAACCTTGATAAATATACATTATTTCACCACAATTTCACTTAATGACATATAAATCTAGTTTATGCAATGTAGTCCCTCATTGGTCAGCCATTGGGCCCTTAAGGACATCATGGCTTTCTTCATCATTTCTACCTAATTGAACACTCTACACAACCTAATCTAACCCAATTTGATCATTTATAGTCGATTTACATTTCCCCCAAAATTGCACCATAAAACCTAACATTAATTCCATGATTTCTACCTCAATTGTTATTCGTTATGTATGAAATTGCTAGAGTAGGTTTATAACTTCTTATTAAACATAAATCGAGTCTTCGAATCCCAACCGGATAAATGTTTTTGAAACCTCCCTTATAAACCCTTGCTGTTGTGAACAATATTGGTTCTTCCCATTAGTTTCCTTCACTTTTCTCTCTTGTTTAGATGCTTAAGGGTGTGGTGATGAGTGTTTCTCTCAATCCACCCCTAAATCCCTTGATTTCTCTAGATGTTTCTCTAAGAATTTTGAAGAAAAATTCAAAATCTTCGTCCTTTCTTTGATTTCCAGCATAGCCAGCCCTTAATAGCATAATTTTTCTAAATCTTAATTTAACTTATTTTATTTCTAGGATAAATTTATTTATTATTTTATTTTTAGCCAGGAGTTTACAATTCTCGTGGCCTATATTTTATTTTACGCTTAATCATACGACTTTCTAATAATTTGATAGGTCAACTATGCAGGTTTATCCCATCACATATCACCAACCAATTTATAAATTAACAATTCTAAAAAACATTAAAATATGTGACTTCTATAAAATATTTAAGTTGAAATTTGCTTGGGTGAAGGTACATAATATAGTCAGACCTGCAATAACGGGTGATTCTGAGCACTCATGTGTTTGTTTGCCCCGGACGAATTACGTCGATGGTGTAATAGATGCATTTTTAGATTAGTGGGACAAGTTTAGACTCAAAAGAAGGTCTGAAAACGCCAAACCAAAATAACAGGTTAAAAGAACTATATTTGTTTTATCTAACCATTGGGTCGCCCTCAAATTCTTACAAGATATCGGATCTTTAGATATCTCAAATCTCGTCCCAGGGCTTTATTTTGGTGTTTTTTTGTGATTTTTCTTATTATTTTCAGATTTTATGTTATTTTTGAATTTTATGATTTTTTTTATAGTTTTGAATTTTTTTTTGGTTAAGATAGAGTTTCTGTCTTATTTAAAGCTTTGTAAATCTCCCAAAAGGCAAACTTAACTATCATTATTTTCAGAAAAAATAAAACTTGTCAATTTAGAGCTTATATTTACAGCCTCTTTTGCCCATATAATAATTATTATGTGTTCTTTGTTTAATGATTATATAATAATCATTCTTTTAAAATAGGAAGAAAAGGTCAATGGCGTATATTATTGTATGAAGCCGAGGTCTTCAAGGAAATCTCATCTGAACTTGCAAGAGTTGCTCAATTTAAATAAATTATTTGAGCCGTGATATAATAGAAGAAAAAAAATCTGAACAAGTAGTCTTTCACTGTCACATAATTTTGAAAACACACACACACACACATATATATATATATATATATTCACTGTCACATAATTTTGAAAACACACACACACACACATATATATATATGTGTGCGCGTGTGTGTTTTCAAAATTATGTGACAGTGAATATATATATATTTGATCACTTCTTGGCGGTCAGGTTGGGCTAAGGGATCAATTAATTAGCTGTCCTGACATCTTGTTTTATTTTGAATATAAATGTCCATTGAGTGGGATAATTGCCTAATCTTATTCTAGCCATGAGAATTTTGTTTAATAAAATGTGCGTGACACAGCAGCCACGAAACTCTGTTTATCGTTGCCCCTTTGTCTTTTTATCTGAAAACCTTTTGGAGAGATGGAAATAAGACTGATTGAACGAGGAGTGGAGCTCGACTTTAAAAATCCAAGTTATTTCCTTTTCTTTGATTTCTCTCTCTCTAGGATATTTTGCACAAGTTTTTAATTTATCGAAACAAATGGATATGATATTCCAATACAAATTATGGCAGTGATCGACGATATTTGTTACAAAATATTATATAATAGTATTTTATAATAGCGGGTACTGTAGCGCGGTGATAAATATTATGTAATTTTCAGGTTTTGTATTTTTTTTAAAAAAACAAGTTTGTTTTATAATTTTTTTTTTACTTGATATTTTTTTATATTTTACACTTGGTTTATTTATTACTATTTTTTGTAATAATTTTTTTAGTTTTTTCTTGTTTTTCCTTATATTTTTTTTTGAAAAAAATACTATTTTTTATTCTTTACAATTAAAATATATATGGGATATTTGTTACCATATATTTTGTAAAAAAACAAGTTATTCTTTACAAAGAAATTCGAATGTGGATATTTTTTATTCTTTACCATTCTCTCTGTCTAGGATATTTGTTACAATATATATATTTTTTAAAAATCACCCGGAGCCTGCAAAGCGAACGTAGATATCGTTAACCAGGGGAGGCGCAAGCAGTGTTGTACCCTGTAAATGTGTTTTAGTCATGGATAAGAGTCAGGAATAAATAAACAAGGAAAGCGAGATCCGATTTAGTTTTTCGTTTGATCAACTTAGGGTTAGGGGCATGGAGACAGGCTTGGATTACCAAAACCAAATCATCTAGAAGCTCTAATGCATAAGACTGATCACGAATAAGTTTAGCATTTCTGCCGGTCACCGGCTAGCTAGTTGCTACAAATCCTTTGATAAGATCGACAATTTACTGTGAAAGTTGGAGGCCACAAATGACAAGTCCACCATGGATTTAGGTGGATCAAAATTATCACTTCTTGATTTGTGTAATGGAGTTAATATTCTCAATGGGATTTTTTATTTTTATTTTTATTTTTTATCCATTTCTCAAACCCAATCAAACTACTCCTACGTGGTAACTTGATACAATCCTATAGCTCTCATGTGGGTCCCTGGAGCTCAAAGTCAAAAATCCCAAACCACAACAGGCCTTTCCTTCTTCGAAACCCAACAACCCCTCCATATTCAATGTTTCTTCTCTCTCTACCATTGCAGTATAGCGCCACCTCTCTCTCTCTGCGTTTTTTGTTTTTTTGTTTATGACAGTTGAATGATGATGCTGCTCTCGCCTTTATTAGAGCCCCTTATTCTTTTCTTTGCCTTTGAGCAACCATCAAAATCATTAAACCCGACGAAACCTCAAAACAGTAGCAATTACTCACGCTAAACAATTCCTGATGACAACTCACACCCCTTCATTTCTCCAACTCTTGGGCTTCAATCATGCCCTCCTCATGGTCTTGCTCCTTCTCTATACTTCGCAGTTTTCTATTGCACAGCCTGCACGTAATTCTTCAATGCCTCCACCACCAACACCCGATAACCAGAATTCCACGCCGCAACCGAAAGTCAATCCGTTGATGGCAATACTCATGGTGGTTCTTGTAAGTGTTTTCTTTTTACTGGGCTTTTTCTCTGTCTACGTCCGACAGTGTGCCGATCGAAGGTTTCGCGGGACTCGCTTTGACCCTGCCGCATTCGCAGGCGCAGGGCGCGGGTCTTGGAGGGGAAATCACGGCCTTGAGCAGGAGGTCATCGACACCTTCCCTACTTTCCTTTATTCTACAGTCAAAGGTCTTAAAATTGGCGAAGGCTCCCTAGAATGTGCCGTCTGCTTAATCGAGTTCGAAGATGACCAAACGCTGCGTTTGATTCCGAAGTGCAGCCACGTGTTTCATCCTGATTGTATCGACGCCTGGCTCACCTCCCATGTCACCTGCCCGGTTTGCCGCGCCAATTTGGTTCCAAAACCGGGCGACTTGCCATTCAATCCGGTTCATGTTGACGACCCGAAAAATGACTTGGTTGAACCGGATAGCCACGATAATGTCCCTGATGAGACACAAAATGAAGTTCAAATTCATATCCGCAATGAAATTACAAGAGAGGGGCGACAACAAATCACAAGATCTCCAAATATGAATTTGTCAAGCCCAGTCAATCAAAACAGGCCACTTCAATCATGGTCAACAGGTTGGCGGTTAAATGCATTAATTTCGAGATCAAATTCAATCAATAATTCATTGATTCAATCGGAAGAGAATCGCGAACGATTTACTCTAAGGTTACCGCAAGAGGTTCATAATCAGTTGATAAACTCTCGCTTGAACCGTACAAAGAGTTGCGGGTCATTTTCTAGAGCTATGAGTCCAAGAAGAGGTTACAGGAGCCGAAGTGGAGGTGCTGGGCGAAGCAAGAATCTCTTTTATCATGAACAATTGGACCAAGAAGGAAGACCGCCTGACCGTCAGGGTTTGACAATGACCCCACCTTTTATATGCAGAACCGGCTCGGTTCCATCAAAGGATGAGAGTACTAGTGATGGGGTGAATGCTACTCCACCGAAGAATTTCCTGAAGTCTGCAAGGTCCTTTAAATCACCATTTGATCGTTTGTTTCTTGGGATTGACAATAGCAACAGAAACAGCAACAATGACGACGTTGGTGAACGATCATTTGATCGGCTGAGGCCGGATAGTCAAGTTTAAACGCCGGTGAATAGTTTTGGGGTGTGTGTTGACCTCGAGAGTTTTATGTACATATATATATATTTTCTTTTTCCTTTTGGCTCCTAGTATTTTTGTTTTTCAAAGGTTTTAAGATTTTATGTATTTGATTTCTGATGAAATCAAATAGCATATGCTAAGCCTGCTTAGACTCTTTGGTTAATGAGGCATCGTTCTGCAAGAACGAATTCCGCCACAGTTACCATTACGCAAGTCGTTCCATTCAGGAAATGTGTGGTTACATCACGCAGTCAACAGCTGGCAAATCCTTTTCTTAAGCTGGAGAACTACTTGTACCAAAACTAAATAAATGTTTTAACCTTTTCTCATGATTTTGTCCAAGTCGTTGTCCTTGTTGTTGAAGTCCTTATTCCTCAATCAAGCACGCTGATTGGTACGAAACTAACTAGATGGGGACCTGCCCTAACCCTAAAATGTAGAAATATGAGTCAAAGTGCTCTTAGGGTGTTCTTTGGGAACTCAATGGGAATTTAGTAATCCAATGCAAGCTTGGTAAGATTAGAGTCATTAGCAATCAGGCTGATAAGATTAATTCAAGCTTGATTAATGAACCCTGAAATACTCTCAGGGTGTTCTTTACGTCATTCTTTAAAAGAGAGATCGCCACCACTGAAGGGAGAGCCACCTTTCCTGCTCCCAGAGGCCATATTGTTTTGGTTGAGCATTACGTGTGAATCAGTTGAAATCAGATGTCATATAAATGTTAATTTTTCTTTGTTATATATATATATATATAATTTCGTTGCACAAATAATTTCGTTTTTTTTTCCTTGCGTTGCAGAAATAATCTCTTAGAACTCGCTAAGCGGTCTTATGGTCAATCCAGTTAAAAGGAGCTTTTTTTTTCCCCCTCCAAAGCCATCTGCGAGGTTTTCTCACCCTCCTTGAGGTACCTAGCGGTCCTGAACAATAAAAAATAATCATTCATAGGTAAGAAAGGTCTTGAGAGGCCTTGTTTGTTTGTTTTTTTTTTTTTTTTTTTTAAAAAAAAAGTAAACTAGTTGACTTGGAAAAAAGAATCTAGGTAAATGTTTTTAACATATGAATGACTTCATTTCATTGTTTTTTTTTTCTTATCTTTTTTTTAATAAATGGCTTGTAAACCAAGTTTGAATGTATAATCTATTTTTAAAGAAGAGAATTTGTCAATTAAAGTTTAATCTAAAATTTTATAATGGTAGGTTTTACAATTATAATCACTTATTTATCCCGAGTGATATCCTTAAGAAACTTGTATTGTTTTATAAATGCACCAACCAAATCTTTCCACCTTTCAATCTTACTATTGTCAAGCCTCATATACTAAGTCAAGGTGACGTTGCTAAGGTTGTCTTTAAAAAGTTGGACAAGAAGTTTCTTGTCATGGACAATTTCTGTCATCTTATTATAATAGGTTTTTAAATGAGTCAATTGGTATTGAGTTTATGTATACTTCACAAACTCGGGCACTCAAAATTATTTCGGTACTATGACATTAGGGACTAGGTACATTTCTGATGCTTTTATTATGGTGTATAGATTAGACCTTTCTATCGCCCTCATCCTTTCTTCTAAAGCCATCTATTTTTCATAAGCCTCTTCTTCTACAAGCTTTTTTTTCATAGCTTTGTCTCCAATAAAATCTACTGTAGGGGTTAGTCCTATGGGACAAATAAGTTGGACATATGGATAATGGCCCATGAACTGGGATTTTGGAGATGTCCTACTAGGGCCTGAATTTTGTTGATGAAAAAGAGTTATGGTTGTTAAATGAGTTGTTGTTGTTGGTTGAGTACCCAAGGCTTCTATATATTTTTCCCTTAACTCCTACTCAAGTAGGCTGGTGAGCCTTGCTATGTCCCCTTTAAGGTTTTCCATATCTTTTTTGACATTCATCCTCCCAATGGGCTTGTTCCTCATTTTTCATCAGTTTCTTTTGGAATCTGGTGTTATAAGTTTGCTTTAAAGGGGGATCTATATTTCAATCTTTCAAACAAAAACCATTCAAGTTTGCAAAGGAAATAAATATGAGATGCTTGTAGAAAGGTAAATTAAATACGGGTTCGCCCTTTAAGGGTGACAATGGTCATCATCTATATATTCAGAAATCTGATGTCATCATTACTGTTTACACCAATGAGAAAATCCATATGCATCTCAATCATTTTGTAATAGCTTAGACTCTTGTAGAATATATGTGATGATCGTTTTCCACCTAAAAGTCCTTAAATTCATAATACTACATGTTAGGCTTTCATTGATGCAATTTACCGATAACGCATACATTCTAAGGATATGTTCTATTCATTAAGTGAACATGAATATGTTTTCTATATGGTCTCAAAAGAGTCTTAAATCTGTCTAGTGATGGTCACTGTAAGGATAGTACATGGGCGTTGTAAGAAACAGTTAAGGTACTGTTGCGATGTCGCGGTCGCACAAATTAATTACCCTAGCTTCAAACACAACACACAAGATAGTATAGAGCAAGCAAGGGGTCGATCCCACAAGGAAGATTCAAGTCAGATTTTTGTGCTAGATGATATGCAATTTAGAGGGGGTTTGGACGTTATCTAGGCTAAAGCAAAAGAAAACAGAAAACTATCAAACAAAATTTAATAAAATCAGAAAATTATCAAGAGAACAAACTTTGGTTGCAAGCACACATCCACCTACAGAAATCAGAACTGATCATGAAAACGAAACATCAATTTATATTCTGAATATTTATCTCTTCTTAACATTGGTTAATTAACGGATCCGCCGTATAACTAACCCTAACCATCAAACAACCACAGTGTCCGCACTAGTAATTTAATTCAATGGAAGCCTTAAGAACTAGATAAGTTGATTAATCAAGAAAACATAACTGTCCACAGTCTATGTTTGATTTGATTGAATGTTCTCCCTAAGATTAATAATGTAGATCCGCCACAATTATTAAACTCAGTTGCTTCACAAGTTCATATACCACAACTCCGGTTTTGATATCAAACTTAGCAATAGATTGTCTACAATAATAACTTAGAGTCCGCTCTAGCAATTAAAATAAACAATCATAGGAAAAATAAGCATAGGAGAACAAACATATTCATCATATAAACTGAAAAGAAAAGGTAAAATAAATCTCACAGTTCTTGAAATCCGAAAGTTTTCGTGTCCTTGCAACCAAGAAAAAGTGTTTAGCCTTGCATGTTTGTTGAACAACTAATCAAAAAGAAGGAAGAATGCATGATTTAGGGTTTCTTAGAGGAAGGGGGCGTGTTTCTCTTCTTGGCTGGCTACTCCCCTTCTCTTCTCTCATTCTTTTTATATCCTAGGAAACCCTAGGTCTCTATTTTACAAAATAGTCCTCCATTAAGTATACTGTTTACATTTAAGTACTTCAATAACTATTTTTCTAAAAAAAGAGAAATAGCCTTGCATGAAATCTTCAAGCTTTGACTTAGAGGAGCTAAATTGCTGAAATAAAAACTTGGATATCGGTTTAAATGCTTCAGAATGTAATTTGGACTCGTTTCTTCACGAAACCTGTTTGCTGGCAGAATTCAGATGTCATCTTTGAAAAATCATATCTCTCTCATATGACATCGTTTTGGCTTAAATTTGGAGCGTTTATAGACCTTTGAGTCATGAATCCAAAAAAATTGAGTTTGCATCAATTGGACTTCTGTAGCTCCAGATATTCAATTTTGAATGGCCGAAGGTCAACATTGGCAGATTGCGAGATTTGACTTTGAAGGCTGCGATTTCCATGCTCTTCCTTATTTTATTTTCTTGCCTTAGATGTCCAGAAAGGTATGGATGTTAGCTTTTTAATGCCACTAGAATCACTTCATTTCAACCTCTAGAGCTCACGCTCTGCACAAAACATCGACTGAAGGTCAAATCTGTCAATTATCTCCAGTTTACTCCTTTTTGCATCTTTCATCCAAAAGTGCCTTCAAAACATAAAACAAAGAATATCAAGGCATTTTATATATAAAACATAGGCAAAACACTAGTTAAATGTGGGTGAAACTATCGAATAATATGGTTGCATCAGGTACATATGTCCACAATTATAAAGCAAACACTTAGATTTGAGTTGAGTGTTTTACAAATTTAAACCTTAATTGATGTAGGACAGACCACTAATCCCCTACCTAACCTAGAAGCTTACATGTGCTCTTAAAAATTAAAGCATGTGATGCACGATGATATTAATCCATATCAAATATATAATAGATAAGCAATATGTACAAAAATTAAAGCATATAATGCATAAGGAATATGTATAAAAATACATGTTTAAAAATTAGTGCACAAAATAATCAAATTAAAACACAATAGACAAACAAACAATAAAGCTTAGCCAACAAGAAACTCCTCAATAGAATTGTTATTTTGTCACTTGTGTGTGGTATTGTGGTGATCATCCTTTTAGATCAGGATTTTGGTGGTGGTATGGAAAGAATAAAGAATTATTGTCTTTTTTATGGTTATAAAGGTTTGGAATCGTCACTTAGTATTTTGATAACTAGAAACCCTAAATGATTTTTAGAGTCTAGATAAGGGGATTTTTTTGTGTATAGGGATGACAATATCACCCCTAATACACTATATCTAAGGTAATGTAAATACCCAATAAAAAAAAGTAAAGCCAGAAATGACCTCACTATCGCTGTCGATTTCTGAATCGGCAGCGACATAGTTTTCGTTGACGATTTCTGAGTCAACAGGGGTTGTGCGCGCTAATGAATCCATGCGTCCGCCGTGGAAGTAGTTTCGTTGATGATTTCTGAGTCGGTAGCGACTCAGTTTTCGTTGATGATTTCAGAGTCAACAGGGGCTATGCGCGCTAACAAATCCATGCGGATGTAAAACCCGATAAAAATTAAAAGTAGGCCAACCTAAGCTAGGAGGGACTTAGAGGAGTAAAGTTAATTCGCTGCAAATAACTCAATTTCATCAGCGAATTACAAATTCGCTACAGACGATACAATTTCGGTAGCAAATCCCAAATTCGCTGCAGAACACACAATTTGGCAGCAAATGTTAATTCGCTGCAACCAACTCAATTTCTACAATTTCGGCAGCAAATCCCAATTTTGCTGTAGAGCACACATCTTTTGGGTCTGGCATTGGCCAAATCCAACACATCTATATTGGGGCGTGTTTATTGCTGGCGCGTGCCAGCCCAACACACTAGAGAATTCAAGTAAATTATACACATGTTTTTCTTGATCCAATATTTTTTTGGTAAAGATATATAAAGATATACTGATAAAATCTTGGTTCATTTGTGTCGCACCCTCGCGAGCGGAGCGCGGCATCGCGGCGATCCTCGGTTGATTTCAGAGTCTTTTGTTTTGATTGTGGATAAAGGGAGTCGCCACCTAGTATTATGGTCACTAGGAAACCTAACTGGTCTTTCAGAGATTCTAAGGCAAGGGATTGGTTGCGTAAAGGGAAGGTATTAGCACCCCTAATACGCCCTACCTAAGGTAAGCTGCTTGGTGTTAATTTGGTTTGTCTTATAATTGCTATGGTGTTGGTGTTTTCTAATCCCATCAATTTTCCTAGGTTTGATTCAAACTAAATTTATTAAGATAGAAATCCAAGGAGATTCCATGTGCTTTAAAAGCTCATTTTTCACTTAGTATTTCATACTCTTACGGCTCATAAACCGCGGAGTAAAAAAATTGAAATGTCCTCGATTACAATCAAGGCTTCTTTTAAGGATGTGTGATGACTTATTATCCCTAGAAAATTATTTTGGATATTTACCACTTATGGTTTCTTTATCCAAATATTAACAGTGAATAATAACAAGTTATTCCCATTAAATATTTTGGATATTCATCCCTTTGGGATTTTTTTATCCAAACATTAACGGTGAATAATAGATGAATTCCCCCCACAATAAGATTCTTTATTTTTTTTGGAATATTGGCCAATACCCTTTGGAGTTTTACAAACATGTTGTAAAATCTAGAAATGCAAGAAAATAATTTTTGTTGTGTTTAAGAAATCCATGCGAAAACACATTTTCAAAAATTCAAATATTTTTTAAAAAAAGAACATTCAAAACATGTTAGGATATTGGCCGTATGCAACACACAAAAAATATTTTTTTATATTTTTTTTATCGAAAACACAAGCAACGCAATTAAACACAAAAGAAAAATCGCAATAAAAGCTAAAAGCCGTCATATATATTCTAAGATTTATAATAAGCTTAAAGCAATAATAAAAAATCAAATCCAACTCATCCCACGCAGACAGCAAAAACAAAAATAAAACTGGGAGCAATCACTAAGAAAAACAAAACAATGACCGGCTGATTTCTTCTCCAGTGGGTGTAAGGAAAATAAAAGGAAAGTCCTTAAATGTAACAGTTCCTAAACATGAAAGACAAACCCTTTTTACATGGACAGCAGCTAAACTCAAACATCATGGAAGAAATGGACAAGTGCTGGCTTGGTCTAAACAAAAATCAGCTATTCAGAGGGAAGAAAAAGTTTCACAACCGAATGACCAACGAATGCCTATAAAAAAAACAAAGGAGGAGAGATTGGGGCCTATACCTGCAGATCCTTTTGCAGCCAATAATAACCAGAGACCAAAAGACAACTCACGTGTGCCTCCTTAGCTACTGGTAGATGACAGAAGAAACAAGGATACTGAAGCTGATGTGCTGGTGAATCGAACGTTCTTCTTCTCTTGCTTCTACTGGTTTCCCCGTCGCCTGCCTCTCCTTTCTCCTCTCTTTTGTTTCTTTCACAGTGACGAAAGGATGTAGGGGAACCAAAGGCTCTATGGATCAAAGAAAGAAACCCCTCTGTTCCCCTGTTACTTGCGTTTTCCTTCTCTTTATTTTGCTGTTTTTTTTTTTGCTCTCTCTTTTTCCATTTTCTGTCTCCTTTTTATGCTCTCTCTTTTCTGCGTTTTTCACCTATTTTTCTGCCCTCTCTTTTCTATTTTTCTGCTCTCTTTTTGCCGCCTCTTGCTAGGTCATTAGAGGGGTTTATATATAGTCTAACATATCTCTATTTAGGAAAGATTCAATGCATTAATTCTAGGATGCAAATCCCTGCTGATGTGCAGTAAAAAAAATGCAAAAAGGAAACTGAAATATTCTTATTCCTATTCTGATTTTCAGCACTTAATTTCCATTGATCAAAGGGTGGTACAAGCTCCTTTCTTTCCTTCCATAGCTGGGACCATGAGGCACCAGCTGTTTCCTTTGAAATGAATCAATAAAAACGTGGTCTGCAGCTCTCCAATCAGCAAGACAAACATGGAAACAAGCAGGAAATTTGCAGAGGAAAAAAAAGGAAAGAAATCAGAAGGGTAAGGGTACATGCTGCAAAGTCTTATTTTCCTTATTCGGTGTGGTAAAAAATCCTGTCATTTATGATGATCCAACCCCCCTCTCCAGCTTTCAATATCCTTCTTCAATTTAATCCCTCATTTCAGCACTTTTCGATTCAGTCCTTGGTCCAAAAAAAATCCTTCGAATCAGTCCCGCGAACTTGGGCAAAAAATCATTCTTGCGGCAGGAATCCCTGTTTTCACACTAGATATTCAAACGGGAATATCTTGAGCCTCTGATATCGAAATCAAGTGATTCAAAAGCTCAAATTCATCTACGTGTCTAGGACTATAACTTTGATGAAGGAGTTGAAGTGAGATAAAATCTTTTTACATAACAGAAACTGATAGTAATCTAGTTGGTCAAAAAGGTTCTTGATCTGACAATACTAAGCATCCAAATCTGACTGAGAATCTGCTCTAAGAACAATGATCCCTAGGACCTAATAAAGGTGTACGTCAATTTTTCAACATGTAATGAGTGACAGAATATACCTAGGATGGTCAGATATCGTACGAAACTGAGTCAGAATCAGAGCCTAAGTTGAAACAAAAAATTGCGACAACAGCATAACTATTTTTTTAGTGCAAATTCTGAGGGATTTATTCAACCTTAAAAACAAGATAACAAAGGAACGAATTTAGCATTATGAAGACCCCTAGTCAGTCTAAGAAAACCTGATGATTTTGGCAGCAAAGGGGAAGGATAAAGAGAGCAGAAAATAGCTCAAACAGGGTTTCGAAAAAAAATATTTCTCTCTCCATTTTTGTCAATTTTCTAGCAAATATGAGCTACACTCTTGCACTTGGTTCGAAAGAGGTATACATTGTCTCTAGCACGTGGGGTCCAAAAATGAGTAACAACAATTTGTAGTCCCCAATCCTTGTGATATAATAATATGCAAAGACTTTAATTAATCTCTCAATTCGAGTAAAGTAGTGAGTTTTGCTCGTATAAAAAAGGGATGTAAGTTGGAAAAGGTGTAGAAAAATATGCATTTGGACATAAAGAAATTTTTTCAAATAAAAATACCAAGTGATTATAGGTAAAAATTTCTAAGAGATTGAGGGTACCATACCCATCATTTAAAAAAATTTCTAAGTCATTGTGTGGAACCCAATGAGGGTGAAACTATACTTAGAAATTTCTAAGTGATTATAGGTTTTTTGAAGAGTAGGAGCATGTAGCTTTCCCAGCATTGTCATGGGGCTTAAAAGCCTTCCACTAAAGAGTGGTCATTATGATCTTTCATTTTTTTTACAGGGTACGAGAGCCCCATACTAAAGAGTGGTGATTGGATGATGTTGCTATTTCTATAAGCGAGACCAAGTCCATTCCTTAGAGACTAGAGTTATTGCCCTTGGGGGATCAAGTCCATCCCATGGAGAGTTATGCAAATAGCATTAGGGAGATCAAGTCCATCCCATAGAGAGAGGCGCATATAGCACCAGCGAGAACGAGTTCATCCCATAGAGAGTGGTGCAAAAAACACAACGAAGATCAAGCTCAACCCATAAAGAGTGGTGCATATAGCACTTGGGAGATCAAATATATCCCTTGAAGAGTGGTGCATATAGAACTGGCGAGATCAAGTCCATCCCTTATAAAGTGGTGCATATAACACTAGGAAGACCAAGGTCATCCCATGAAAAGTGGTGTATACAACACTGAGGAGATCAAGTCCATCCCTTGGAGAGTGATGGCTATAGTATTGGAAGATCAAGTCTATCCCATGAAGAGTGGGGCATATAAATAAGGAAAGATCAAGTCCATCTATTGTAGAGTGGTGCATATAATAATAAGTAAATTAAGACCATCCCATGAAGAGTGGTGCATATAACATTGGGGAGATAAAGCCATCTGTAGCGACCTGAAATTTACAAGTAGTTTTCATATTTCTAATCATTATGTCTGAGTATAATAGGGTAATTTTTTTATGCAATCTGTCTAATAATACATCTCATTATTGATTCTTTGGTTTACCAAATTTGTAGCAGAGTTTCCCCTATAACTTATGTATTTCCTCAGTTCTTTTCTTATCCTCTTGGGTAACACAATATCAAATAACTGTATACATACATGCAGTAGCCTTCGGCCACCCACCAATTCAATTGTTTATCCATTTGATTTTTTCACATCTCTTCTCACAATTCATCTTATATTCTTTTCGTTTTTCATTTACTTAAAACATATGTGTGATACACACACACACACACACACACACACACACACACACACACATATTAAAAGAGTTACAATAACCAAATGCTAGAAATACAATCATACCATTTAGTATATTTCAAATGAAGTTATTAACATAATTTTAAGTATTCATAGTACATAAAAATAAGTAACTAACAAAATTATAAATAGTGAAACAACACAATCAGTGCTGGCCCACCTTGTGTCAAAGACCTTCAACATATATAGCATTATAAGAGTTATTAGTCATAAAGAAAACTTATGCTCATGATTTTTTACGAGGGAAATGAATCATTATGTCAAATAGCACTTTTAACAATCCTGCTCAAAACATTCAACTCAAATTCAATAATACCTCAACTCATATGACAATACTCATGCTCATCATTGCAACTAAAATAACATTATAAATTTAACATCTAGCCATAAAATACATGTATGTGGTTTTCCATAAGGAAGGAGAACAATATGCTAATCCAGAATTTTTTTAGCATCGATTACATCATACACATATTGAATTACACACTAACTGCTATGATGTTTAAATTCATATTTGTCACTTTCCACATTTCCTTTACAACGAATTACATAATACATTCTAATATAAGGTTGCCGACTATACGTCACCACGTAGCAACTCATTTTTAAAATTTTTGATTCCTTGATTAATAATTAATATTTCATTTCCTTAGTTACCGATTTTCTTGGGTACAATCCTTGAAGTAACCACACATATTAATCCAATGTTGACTCATCACCATCACTACTTAACATAATTTGTTTGTAACATTACCATATTTTCTATTTTCTAGGTATAATAGATGTCTGTTACATTATCACCCATTCACATTTATTTTGACTTAGTAATACATCAAACAGTATTATGTCTTAAGTTTCCAATCAACCCCCTTGTTATATACATTTTTAAGCATTGGTTAATGGTCTTACACAATGGTTTCCATTATATAATCGAGGATAGTTTCAATGATTTTCATTATTTGGAAACAACAACATCATAATTTCTACTTATTGGAAACAACAAGACAATGGTCTCCATTCAAAACAAAGACAACCACATGAATTCTCTTTTTATTAGGGACATTTAGGAAGTAACTTTTATTGCCCACAATTTAGTTTAAATGACTTGTCAACTTAAATAGAAGCATAGGGAAATGAGAATCTACATCATCATCTTATAATTAACAAAATCGAACTTTGCTTCCTTGGTCATCATTGTTTTGGGCAACTAAATATCAAAAGTTGTCATATTCATAGATATTGGTAATTAATCGTCAAATATCAATTTATACCTTGTCCTTAGTCACTAATATTGCGGTCATTAAGTATTGTTCCTTTCTTATCCTTAGTTACCGACATTGCGGCCACTAAGTATCATTCCTATCTTATCCTTAGTCCCCGATACTATGTCCACTAAGTATGATCTAGTCATCCCCTCACGGATGCCAATAATTCTGGCAAATCCATTTGATTGCCAACAAATTTGGCTATTAATATCTTCCTATCTTTAATATTTTACTCCACATCTTAATACAACCTTATACCACATTATTTTATTTGAGCTATATTCAACAAACAACTGATGACATGTATTATGGTCTAGGAATCCTTGTACATATAAGATTCTTCCATGCATAACTATGATCAATTTTGTATATGGTTATTTAAATATTAATTTTGATTGTGAATAACACCTCATTTTCTTTATTTCATCATATTAGTAAATGCTTTCAAATGAGATGACTCACAACACTCATTATCGGTAATCCTAGTATGGACCCCATTAACCGGAGTTAACCTCATTCTTTACTCCTGGCTATCCAACATAGATATCATTAGCCAAAGCTAATCTTCAATGCTTATTCTCGGCTATCCAACATGGATTCCATTAGCCAAAGCTAATCTTATCATTCATTCCTAACTTATGGATTCCATTAGCCAAAGCTAATCTTATCATTCATTCCTAACTTTCCAACATGGATACCATTAGCCGAAGCTAATCTCATCAATGAATCTCGGTTATCCATTATGGATACCATTAGCTGAAGCTAATCACATCATTTAATCTTGGTTGTCCAACATGGATACCATTAGCTGAAGCTAATCATATCATTATTCATTGTGTTTCATGAGTAATTTTAATCAATTAAAATCAAGTAGCAACATTATGTATAAATACTTTGAGGATTTAATAATAATTAGTTAAAGGTGGAAACCACCTACCTGCCTTCCCGTAGTGTGTCCTCGCCTGGTCGAAGATCTGATCTCAGTTGCGTCTTCTGATACATAAAATGACCATTACTCTGTATATTTTTATTTAGGTAATGTCAAAGACCATTTCCACACATATACTAGAACACACATACATTCATTCAAACATCTTCCATGTTTGTATAATTGTATAGTGATAATATTGTAACAAGACATTCGTCTCTAATTTTAATGAAGGTTATCTACAAAAATTATATCATTATGACACTGAAATTGTCAACAAAACTGAGTTATTTTGACATTAAAAATCATTAGCGAAAGCTAAATCATTATGAAACTACAAATCATCAACAAAAGCTAAGTAATCCTGACACTGAAAAATCATCAACGAAAAACTAAGTCATTCTAACACTGAAAATCATTAATGAAAAATTAAGTCAGAATCACTGAAAATCATCAACGAAAAGTCATTCTGACACTAGAAATCATCAATGAAAAAACTAAGTCATTTTGACACTAAAAATCATCAACGAAAACTAAGCCATTCTGGCATTTCTTTTCCCTAAATTCACGCATATGGTCAATACTAGGTTTTCCTCCTAAATACCATACTCCAACCTAGTTTTGGACATAAACTACAATCAAATTCACTTCCAAAATATATGAAGCAAGGGAAACATGTAATGTTTCTATTCCATGACAATATCACACATTCATTAAACATTGTTAAAGAGAAACCATCACTCATTACTATCTTTATGAGGGTCTTTCTTTGCTATTCTCTCTTAAGGTGGTTGAAGCCTATGTCATTCCCCTAACAAGCTTATTTTTTTGTTCTTCATGTGGCAACATCAAATTCTCATTCATTATCATGTGGCATAAGGTGTTCTACATATACCAATTACGAAGTACTGCTAACTATGTTCAAGGATCATATTATTTTCCATAACCTCATCAAGTTCATCACAATGTTGTCAAGCAGTACACAATTAAGTTCAACATGTACATTCTCAAGGATTCTCCCTTCTAAATTCCTATAGACCGAAACATGGGTATTAACATTAAATGTTTATTTCATCAATTTTTTACGACATCATTCCAAGTGTTAAAACCTTTAATCATTAACAAATTCTAAGTAAAGATTAGAGCTTGATTAGTCCTTGCTGGTTTAGTCCACCTAACCCTAAACACTATTTGGTGTTTTAATCGTAACTAAAGTTTCAGAACCCTTTTTTGAGCATGGTTTGTCTCTATGGAAAGATAATACATAGGGTGACAACTTTCATAAAGGACACAACACCTAATTTTTCCATCTATATGTCTAAACTCACTCATTGCAGTAACATAAGAAATTTGTCCAATACTATGTCAGTCTGGATCTTTACTCAGTGTTTTCTCATATCTAGAGTTATACAACTACAAATAAGTCAAGACTAGTTCCATTTGAAAGATAAAAGCCATACCTACAACTATGGTGAAGACACCAGCTCCAAATTATATTGTTTTAAGGCTCAAAATTAATAAGTACAGTAGCACCCAAAATTTGTTCAGTACTATGTTGGTTGACACGACCAAAAGATTGATGTCTTCTCCCAAGTGTAGGAGTGTCGAAGTAATAAATAACCAGGCAAGACCGGGGTCGAACCACAGGGAGGTTAACTATATAATAATAATAATAATAAGTTTAAGAGAGCTTTGAGATGTGATATTGATAAAAGGATTAAACAATGATAAAAACAATTGTCAAGGTTAGATGATACACTAATGGTATTTCAAACAAGTATAGTATAAACTCTTATTACTCAACTGGAAACCACACACAAAGAAGGTTCCAATCGGATTATAAATTGTTAACATGATTACATTAATTATCTTATTCGAATAATGCTAATACTTGTAAATATTGTCAGGTATTCATGATTATAACTTATGTTAACAACAAATCAAGTTCCTTTTATAGCACAGGTGTCGGTTATACCATTAGTATAACCTTTTCACCTTGACATAATAAACTTAGCTAAACATAATGAAAAAGAGAAACATAAATAAACAAGATAAGAACATAAATAAGATATAAGTTAACTAAGTAAAGGAAAGGAAATGAAAAGTATAAACAAGAGATTAATATAAACAAAACTTAAGCATTATAAAAATATAAAGAGAGAAAGAGCAAGAACATGATCTTGATCTGAAAACCAAGATGTCTAAATACATGGCAAATGCCTCCTTTTATAGGCCAAAATTCAGAACTATTGATTTGATGACTAATTGTTGAGTGGGTGACCACATCTTGACTTGGTGACAATCCTTATCTTCTTGTCTGAACAAAACATCATTGCTAACATCAGAATTTGAACAGATAGTCTTCATGAAAGTTCTAGGAAATTGTCTCAGCTTTCTAACAAAACAAAAATCAGTGCATTTAGACTTCTAGAACTCGAGATATGGGCTGAACACTGAATAGTATCTGGGCTACAGGACATATTCCGACTTCTCCATTGTTGTTACAATTTGAACTTGAAAACGGTCCTTTTGAATTTGGACTCTTCATGAAAGTTTTAGGCCTATGTCTTAGCTTTCTATACATATAAACCAGACCTAAATCCAAGTTCTACAGCTCCAGTTACGATCCAATAACCGAATGGTGTTCCAGCTTGGACTGAACCAACATCTCTTTTCTAAGCTTTGCTCTCTCTTTGTCTTCTCAATTTCAGTAGTTAAACTCATCAATCAATCCTTTGATTTATGTGATAGACCTGCATTTAAGATGAACATTTACCATAAATTAAAGGTATCTTATAATATCAGACTTGTTATTATAAAACATGCTTTAGTTAAGGAGTTGTTGATGCTTTAAGTGCAAAATGATGATATAAAACCTTGATAAAAATGCACTTTTAAGTACTAATCATTGGTCTGGACCTTTACTCAATGTTTTTCTCATATCAGGAGTTATACAACTCAAAATAAGTCGAGACTAGTTCCATTTCAAAGATAACAATCATACTTATAACTTGTATAAGACACCAGCTCCAAATTACATCATTTTAAGACTCAAAATTAACAATTACAATAGCACCTAAAATCTGTCTAGTACTATATTGGTCTGGATCTTTACTCAGTGTTTTTCTTATATATAGAGTTTTTCAACTCCATATAAGTTGAGACTAGTTTCATTTCCAAGATAACATCCATACCTACAACTTTTATAAATACACCAGCTCCAAATTACATTGTTTTCAAGTTGTAATTTCGACTAGAAGTTGGCTAGGAAGACTGTCAGAATTTTAATTACATAAGAGATAAATTTGACAAGCACACTAAGTGTTTTCATGCATCACAACATCCATTATCATTACTCTATCTTTAAAGAAAATCTCATTTCCTACACATTTTCAACAACCTTAGAATCACAATATTGAGGGTTTTTCAATTATCATTTACAAACTATGAAATCAAGAAGAAAAACTAAGGAAGGACACTTTTATCAACAATTTCAAGTTCAAATTGAAGAGTTCTTACCAATTTATTCTTCAATTGTTCTTCCTCTTCATCACCTATACTTGTCCCTCAAGTTCCTCTCCTTCAACCAAGCTTCTTAATTTCGGCCTAAATGTGTTTCTCTCCTCATAACCTATTTGTAAGCTTCAATCTTATAATTTGGAAAGATTTCTCAAGTGATTTTTTGCATAGATGCAAGAGAGAAGCCTCTTTTTCTCTTTTTAGTTGCTGTTCCACATGAACAGTAGCAACAAGCATAATGACATTAGGTTTTATGGGTCAATTACTGTTATACCCCAATATATCCCCTATAAATTTTGGTTTATTGCATTGACCCGACATTGTGTCTTTATTTTCAGGACCTTCCCGAACTTTAATTGACCTTAAATTTTAACTCAAGGTAAAACATTATATCTTAAGATCCCACGTACAATTTCAACCCGATGCAACAATCAAATTTGGAGATAAGTTCAATATTGTAAAACAGAAGAGTTGGAAATTTCACGTCAAAAATCCGATTTTTGCATACCATATAATTTACTTAAATCATCTTGGGTCTTAGACTAATTCTTTGGAGATTCCTATTAATAATTATAATAAATTTGTTTTTGAGTTTCTTATCACTTTTAGTCCCAATAACGTGATTGTGCGCGGGGATTATACTGAAATTCGATGTTTCTTGCGCAAAGAATCATACATTGATTTATTTGACACTTCCTTCTATTTTACACATAATATCATCCAATTTACAAAACTTCCTACTTCAAATTATTATTTTTACCTTGTTAGGGAGTTTTCATGATTTATCGTTAACTAATATTTCGCATACCATTTTATTACTTTAGCTTCTCTAAATTTTAAATTAATCTCTCGGAAATGTTCATCCCAATTCATAAGATTTTCTCCCTAATTTATCATTTTTAATTGATAGTTACCCTATTTAACCCAGATTTATCTATTTTTGACTAGGGGTTTACACTATCCCATGAAGAGTTGTGTATATAGGACTTAGAAGATCATGTTCATCCCTTGAAGAGTGCTGCATATAACATTTGAGAGATCAAGTTCATCCGATGGAGAGTGGTTCACATAACACTCGAAAAATCAAAACCAACCCTTGAAAAGTGGTGCATAAAGCACAAGAAAGATCAAGGCCATCCCATGATGAGTGGTGCATATAACACTCAGGAGATCAAGCCCATCTCTTGAAGAATGGTGCATATAGCACTACGGAGATCAAGTCCATCCCTTGAAGAATAGTGCATATAGCACTAGGGAGATCAAGTCCATCCCATGGAGTGTGGTGCATATAGCACTATCAAGATCAAGTTCATCCATTGGAGAGATGCATATAGCACTTGGAAGACCTAGTCCATCCCATACAGAGTGAGACATATAGGTAAGGAAAGATCGAGTCCATCCCATGAACAGATATAGCATTGGGAGATCAAGTCCATCCCATGGAGTGTGGAGCATATAGCACTAAGGAGATCAATTTCATCCCATGTAGAGTGGTACATATAGCACTGTGGAGATAAAGTTCATCCTTTGAAGAGTGGTGCATATAACTCTATGGAAATCGAGTCCATCCCATTGAGAGTGATACATATAACACATCAGAGATTAATAAAACCAAAGGACACAAGGTTTCACAAACAAAGACTCAAATCCAATCTAAGCTTTTTACAGCTTTCCATAGGTGACCAATTTATGCGACTCATGGAGGGATCAAATATAGGGATGAAAGATTGTAGTTGGTCAATCAATTGTTCAGTAGTAGTAGCATAGATTATGATTTGTCGTGCCGAAGATGTTAGAAATTCCTGTTCCACAGCTTGATCAAGAAAAGATAACAAATTATCATAAAAACCATTAACATTTAACAAACCTATAGGTTTATGGTGAATGTTCAGTTGTGCCCAAGAGGAAATATGAAAGATCTCTTCCAATGTTCCCAGACCACCTGGTAAAGCAATGAAGGCATCAACATGGTTAAACATCGCATTCATTCGATCAGACATTGTGGAGACCTGTAGTTCCTCTCCAATTGTTTTTCCAACGATGTCCCCTTTTGCTAAAGCTTTGGGGATGACCCCCAAAACTTGACTACCTCCTAAAAATGCAGCTATTGACACACCCCCATTAACCCAAGGCTGCCTCCCCCATACACTAAATGAATCTTTCTCTCAGCTAGTACCTGACCAAGATGATTTGCATATTCTAAAAACTCCTTTTCTTTCCCAGGACCGGATCCACTAAAAACACAAATATTTCTTGTGTGATGACTTGAGGAACCTGCCATTTCTACACACTTCTATATCTGTTGAATGTATGGGTTGAGTAGAAATGAAGGGAAGGAAGAGAAGATTTTATAAATAAAAAATTGAAAATGCAATCATACCACCTATATATAGGCCAGCTGAAGTCTCACTCTCTTTCTCTCTCTTTATTTATTTATTTATTTTTTAATTTTTTTTTGAAAAAGCCTTTGTATGTACAGGTAGTTGTGATTGTGGCTCACATCTTCCCTTGGTTTTACGTCTAAGAACGACTTAAACGCCCTCAATGGGTCGGGGATAGGCTTCCCATCCAGTTTTCTTAAAAACTAGCAAACAAGGTCTTTTTTAGTCAGATTCCCAAGACTATATCGAGCATGTTCTTTATGGAATTGTGGTCATAAGTTATGAAATGCACAATGCACATTGCCACTAGGATATGTCCCAAAAGTCAATAGAAGATTATCTAAAGATTCCTTATGTTTTGAAATAAATCCTGACTTTTGACAATTTTCACAAGCTTTGCAGAACTCATGTGTGTCTTTGAACATGGTGGGCCAATAGAATCTATATTGTAAGATTTTTGCAGTCGTCTTTTTTTACGAGAAATGACTCCCACATGCCTCAGAATGATAAAGTTTAATGACACTACTTACCTCATTGTCTGAAATGCATCTTCGAAATATTTGATCAGGACAATATTTGAATAAGTAAGGGTCATCCCAATAAAAGTTCTTCACTTCGTTCAAAAACTTTCATTAGCAAATCTCCTGTTGCAAGAAATTGATATGATTAGCAAACCAAGGCATTGAACTAAGAGAAAGTAAGGATTCATCAAGAAAGTAATCATCGATTGGTGTGATGTCAGATGTCGAATCTATTGTCAATCTTGACAAAAGATCAATATCAACATTTTCGGTGCCTTTCTTGTCCTCGATTTCTTCTTGAGAATAAATCAGTTGCAAATCTGCATATTCATCAAACTTTGTTTTACTCACGGTGGATTCAAATTGATCATAAACTAATTCTTCAATAACATCTACTCCCTGTGAATCATTATCATCTCCAAGTTGCTTGCAAATGTTGAAAATATTCATCTCCAATGTCATGTTTCCAAATGATAGCTTCATCACTCCATTCCTACAATTAATCAATGCATTAGAGGTTGCAAGAAATGGACATCCTAAAATAACTGGAATTGAATTACATGCTTCAACAGGTTGTGTATCCAAGACAATAAAATCCACAAGATAAATGAATTTATCAACTTGTACTAACACATTTTGAACTATTCCTCTAGGCACTTTTAGAGATCTATCGGCAAGTAAAAGAGTTACAGAAGTTGGTTTTAACTCACCTAGATTGAGACTTTGAAAAACTAAATATGGAAGTAAATTCACAATAGCTTCAAGATCAAGTAAAGCTCTTTTAATTTTATGTTCTCCAATAAAGCAAGAAATTATAAGACAACCAGGTTCTTTATATTTCAAAGCATTGTTGTTCTGAAGAATGGCATTTACTTGTTCGGCTAAAAAGACTTTTTTTTTCACATTTAGTTTTTTCTTCACAGTGCACAGATCTTTCAAAAAATTTAGCATAAGAAGGTACCTGTTTAATAGCATCCAAGAAAGGTATATTGATCCTTGCCTATTTGAAAGTTTCAAAGATTTTAGAGTTGTGATTGACTTTTCTTTGTTTGGTCATGGCATGAGGAAATGAAAGTGTTGGCGAGGAATCAGTCTTTTCTTTGCAATGTTCAGATTCAACCCCTTCCTTACCCTTAGAGATTGACTCATCATCTTTCTCAAAAGGTTCAAGACTGGGTTTTTCAATAACCTTACCATTGCGAAGAGTAATGACTGATTTGACTTGATCCATGAGTTGGCTTCCGGAATTACTTGCATTTGCAATGTATTGTCCCTTGGGATTTTACTGTGGTTAAGATGGAAACTTACATTTCTCCTAAAAACTGAGAGCATATGTGAATTTTGCAAGAGTATCTTTCAAATCTGCCATGATTTGAGCATTTTGAGTTGATTGTCTCCTACTTTTCAATGAATGCATGCAATATTTCCTCAAGATTTTTTCTAGGAGGTGGAGCATAAGGAGGTGCATATCCATGAGAATTTTAGAAATTATGGTGTGCTTGAAACGGTGGCTATGAAGTTTGTGAATCACTCTTCCAACTGAAATTTGGGTGATTTCTCCAACCAGGGTTATACGTTTGCGAGTATGGGTTATGATTGGGCCTTTGGAAACTGTTTAAAGCATGGGCTTGTTCTTGGAGGCATTCCCTAAAAGAAGGCAAAGTTGGACAATCATTTGTTGAGTGTTCATTGGTTTCACAGATTTGACATACAATTTCTGGAACAAATTTTAATTGACCATTCTTTTTCAATTCTAGTGCTTCGACTTTTCTAGCTAAAGATGCAAATTTTGCTTGGAGGTCATGATCTTCCCTAAGGTTGTACATTCCTCCACTAGATGTATGAGGTTTAGTTTTACTTGGTGCCTCATAAGTGCCTATAGTGTCCTAATTTTGAGCATTTTCAGCTAGCAGGTCTAGGTACTCCATTGCTTCATTAGGGTCTTTATCTTCAAAAGTTCCATTGCACATCAATTCCACCATTTGTCTATCTTTAGGTACTAACCCTTCATAAAAATGTGAAACCAATCTCCATGTTTCAAAACCATGATAAGGGCAAGTATTAAGCAAGTCTTGATATCTATCCCACATTGGTAAAATGTTTCTCCTAGTTTTTTAGTGCAAGTGGTGATTTGTCATTTGAAAGGGTTTGTTCTGTGAGACGGAAAAAACTTCTTTAAAAATTGTTATTGCATTTCATCCCAAGCACGAATGGATCCTGGTCTCAAATTTTATAGCCATGTTTTAGCTTTATCTTTTAATGAAAAAGGAAAAAGCTTTAATCTAATGGTGTTCATGCTACAATTTAAGTCATTATAAGTGTTACAGACCTCCTCAAATTCTCTCAAATGCAAGTATGAATTTTCTAGATCTAAGCCATGAAAGAAGGTAAAAGTTGAATAATGCCTGGCTTAAAATTAAAATAAAATGCATCAGAGGGGAAAACTATGCATGAGGGTGCACTTGGTCTTGTGGGATTCATGTGGTCTCTAAGTGTTCTAGCACGGTTATTCTCATTATTCTCATTATGAAGCGACTGGTTATCTTCTTTAGCCATATTTTCTGAAAATGATGAGGATACCCTATAAAGTCTACCACTTAATGTATGTGACTAAACTCTCATGCACGTGTAGGAAGAGAATAAAATGAAGAAAAGAAAAGAAACAAAACAAAACAAAACAAAATAAAAGAAACAAAAGTTAGATAAAATGAAAAGTGAAAAGAGAAAATAAAATAAATATTATAATTTATACAAGAATTTACCTCCCCGGCAACGATGCCAAAAACTTAACACGACCAAAAAGTTGATGTCTTCTCCCAAATGTAGGAGTGTCGAAGTAATAAATAACCTGGCAAGACCGGGGTCGAACCACAGGGAGGTTAACTGTATAAACTAAAAATAAAGAAATAGATAATAATAACAGAAAAGGAGTTGAAGAGAGCTTTCAGATGTGATATTGATATAAGGATTAAACAAGGATAAAATAATTGTCAAGGTTAGAGGATCAACTAATGGTATTTCAAACAAGTATAGTATAAACTCTTTTTATTACTCAACTGGAAACCACACACAAAGGAGGTTCCAGTCGGATTATAAATTGTTAACATGATTACATTAGTTATCTTATTCGAATAATGTTAATACCTGTAAATGTTGTCAGGTATTCATGATTATAACTTATGTTAACAACAAATCAAGTTCCTTTCATAGCACAGGTGTCGGTTATACAATACGATTGGGCTATGAAAGTGCCAAGTATTTGTTGTACCAAGGGTTATACAACATAAATCTAGATTAACCATTTTACAAGCAAAGTATTAAAAGTGAACAAGATAACAAATACAAAACATATTAGTATCAAACATTAAAGTCCATGTTGAGTTTATACTATACTTATTCTTACACCATTAGTGTAACATTTTCACCTTGACATAATAAACTTAGCTAAACATAATGAAAGAGAGAAACATAAATAAACAAGATAAGAACATAAATAAGATATAAGTTAACTAAGTAAAGGAAAGGAAATGAAAAGCCAAGAGATTAATATAAACAAAACTTAAGCATTACAAAAATATAAAGAGAGAGAGCAAGAGCATGATCTTGATCAAAAAAACAAGATGCCTAAATGCATGGCAAATGCCTCCTTTTATAGGCCAAAATTCGGAACTATTGATTTGATGACTAATTGTTGAGTGGGTGGCCACATCTTGACTTGGTGACAATCCTTATCTTCTTGTCTGAACAAAACATCATTGCTAACATCAGAATTTGAACAGATAGTCCCCATGAAAGGTCTAGTAAATTGTCTTAGCTTTCCAACAAAACAAAAATCGGTGCATTTGGACTTCTACAACTCAAGATATGGGCTGAACACTGAACAGTGTCTAGGCTGCAGGACAGATTTTGACTTCTCCATTGTTGCTAAGATTTGGACTTCCAAACAGTAGAATTGAGTCTTGCACTCCCATGAATGTTTTAGGCCTATGTCTTAGCTTTCTAGCCATATAAACCAAATTGAAATCCAATATCTACAACTGTAGATATGACCCAATGACTGAATAGTGTTCTAGTTTGGACTGAACTAGCATCTCTTTTCTAAGCTTAACCCTCTCTTTGTCTTCTCAATTTCAGTAGTTAAACTCATCAATCAATCCTTTGATTTATGTGATAGGCCTGCATTTAAGATGAACATTTACCATAAATTAAAGGTATCTTATATTATCAGACATGTTATTATAAAACATGCTCTAGTAAGGAGGTATTGATACTTCAAATGCAAAATGATGATATAAAACCTTGATAAAAATGCACTTTTAAGTACTAATCAAATTGATGTCTGGATGTTGAATTATAGATTAGAGTTCTTAGACTTGAATTGAGGAAAAAGTATGAGTTGCTAAATTAATAACTTCATGTGTTGGGTGTAAATGGAAAGGTTGACAAATCTGGACAGTTTCATCTCTTGACTTTCAAAGGGATTTTTGGTAAGAGGATGAAGGAATTAGGATCAAGTTCCTTTATAGAAATTGTAGTTTTGGATGTTGACTGTAAACACCCAAAGGAAAATATATATATATTTAGAGAGAGAGAGAGATGATGATGAATGCAGTTTTCGCTGCCGATGCAGAAATCGGCAGCGATGCAGTTTTCGCTGCCGATGCAGAAATCGGCAGCGATGCAGTTTTCGCTGCCGATTCTAGACTTGGCAGCGACGCAGCCTTCACTACCGATACAGAAATCGGTAGCGACACAGTTTTCGCTGCCCATTTCTTGATCGACAGCGACGCAGTTTTCGCTGCCGATGCAGAAATCGGCAGCGACGCAGTTTTCGCTGCCGATGCAGAAATCGGCAGCGATGCAGTTTTCGCTGCCGATTTCTCAATGAACAGTGACGCAGAGCTGGGAGGGAGGGGTAAAACTGATTTTAGATAAACCAAACAAGGATAAGGACACACCTAAACCAACCCCCAAACAACCCATTTCATTGGATGGGTAGTATAAATACAAAGAGGGGAGAGAGAATGACCCATCTTCTTCCAAATCCAGCAGCTGCATGCCGTTCTTCCCTTCCCCTTTCACAACAGAAACGTGAATCAGACCAGTAGAGATTACTTTGTGAACTTGTGAGGGAGAGATGAGACCTTGAGAGAGGAGTGGGCAGCTGCATAGAGGAGAGGAAAAAGAGAGCTCGAAAACGTGAGAGGAAGAAGAAGGAGGAGAACCAGCAGCTGAATAGTGTCAAACCTTCCTCAAACTTAGTTAAATTCAGAAGGTATGGGTCACGAAACTCTCTTCCTCTCCCCCGTAAGATCAAAAACGAAAATGAAGAAGAAAAACCCTAAGAAAAGAATTGATCTAAGACCTAAGCCAGCTGTGAAGGAAGCTGAAATTAACCAAGAGAACAAGCAAACAAAAGTGAAATAAAGTCAATTTCAGAACATCTAACAAATCATGGTAGAGGGCTGGCTTTAACTAGGGGGTAATTAATGTGTTCTGCTGTGATGTTGTTGCTGGACTTAATGTGTTCTGCTGTGATGATTGTTGCTGGAATTAATGTGTTCTGCTGTGATGTTTGTTGCTGGAATTAATGTGTTATCCTGTGATGATTGTGCTGCCGATTTGTGTGTTGCGCAGCGAAATTCTGTTTCGCTGCCGCAACTGAACCTGCTGCAGCGATTTGATATTCGCTGCCGATTTGTGTGTTGCGCAGCGAAATTCTGTTTCGCTGACGCAACTGAACCTTTTGCAGCGATTTGATATTCGCTGCCGATTTGTGTGTTGCGCAGCGAAATTCTGTTTCGCTGACGCAACTGAACCTCCTGCAGCGATTTGATATTCGCTGCCGATTTGTGTGTTGCGCAGCGAAATTCTATTTCGCTGCCGCAACTGAACCTCCTGCAGCGATTTGATATTCGCTGCCGATTTGTGTGTTGCGCAGCGAAATTCTGTTTCGCTGCCGCAACTGAACCTGCTGCAGCGAATTGATATTCGCTGCCGATTTGTGTGTTGCGCAGCGAAATTCTGTTTCGCTGACGCAACTGAACCTCCTGCAGCGATTTGATATTCGCTGCCGATTTGTGTGTTGCGCAGCGAAATTCTGTTTCGCTGCCGCAACTGAACCTGCTGCAGCGAATTAATATTCGCTGCCGATTTGTGTGTTGCGCAGCGAAATTCTGTTTCGCTGACGCAACTGAACCTCCTGCAGCGAATTAATATTCGCTGCCGATTTGTGTGTTGCGCAGCGAAATTCTATTTCACTGACGCAACTGAACCTCCTGCAGCAATTTGATATTCGCTGCCGATTTGTGTGCTGCGCAGCGAAATTCTGTTTCGCTGCCGCAGCTAAACCTTCTGCAGCGAAGTGATATTCGCTGCCGAGTTGTGCGTTGTGCAGCAAAACTGTGGCGCCAACAGCGGTGCAGTTCTCGCTGCCGAATTGGGCAGCCCGCAGCGAACCAGTTCTCGCTGCCGATTCCTACAATAAGCCTCCTAGGCAGGAATGACTTAAATGCTAATAACAATTTCATGATATGATGGTGTAAAATAGGGAACACTTGAATGTGAACATATGAACTATTGAAATAAGTGTGATGATGAATGTGATTCAAAAATAAAATAAATACAACTGTGCTGATTTGTGACCATTGATGTCTTAGGTGGTGCGGTCGGGATTGGACCATCATCAAGACAGGAACGACCCACAGGTGGAGCAGGTAGGTGACTTGCACCTTTCTTTTTCATACGTTGAATCTTGGAATATTTTAACTTGAGTACTACCATATTGTTAGAACCGATATTAAATTGTCGAACGCTTAATTGTTGATAAAAGAGTGATTAGCTTCGGCTAATGGCATCCGAATGGATGGCCGGGACAAAAGACTGATTAGCTTCGGCTAATGGCATCCAAACGGATGGCCGGGACAAAGAATGATTAGCTTTGGCTAATGGCGTCCGAATGGATGGCCGGGATGAAGGACTGATTAGTTTAGGCTAATGGCATCCAAACGGATGGCCGGGACAAAGAGTGATTAGCTTCGGCTAATGGCATCCGAATGGATGGCCGGGACAAAGAATGATTAGCTTTGGCTAATGGCGTCCGAATGGATGGCCGGGTTAAAAAGGGATGATTTCGCTGCCGATTGTGGATCGGCAGCGACGCAGTTCCGCTGCCGATGTCTGTATCGGCAGCGAAGACTGCAACGCTGCCGACCCAGTTTCGCTGCCGATTCCTTGATCGGCAGCGATGTAGTTTCGGCTGCCGATTTTAGGATTGGCAGCGACGCAGCTATCGCTATGGAATCCGGATGGATAGCCGGGACAAATAAACGACTAGTTTCGGCGAATGGCATTTGAAAACTTGTGTATCTATATGTACTACTAATTGTTACATCAAATACATGAAGAAATTATAAATGTTAATGCTTATTTAATTGCTAGGCCGTTAGTTACCATTATTATTATTATTCAGTATTTGTTTTCTCTTAAATGTTTTGTACTGCTGCAGGGACGTCACACCAACGAGATGTCTAGGATACCCGATACACGGGAACCTACTTTTGCAAGGAATTAAGTAGATGCATTCTAAATCACAATGTATTTTGTAGGGATCAATGTACTGAATGTATAACTTTTATTAGATCCTTTTTGTTTAAAAATTGTGATGGCTATTAGAAGTATAAGAGTGCAAACTCATGTCCATGTATATATATTTTTAATATGAACTTCAAATCATGCAACCTTAATATTATGTGTTTGTGTAAGATTCGCTTTTGAATGAACTGTTGATTGTATGGATTGTATTTTGATGATGTGAGGATTCAAGTTCTTTGATTACCGGCACCATGTGTATTAAATATATATATATATATATATATATATATATATATAAAAATTTACTATTGTTTTGGGCTTAGAAAGCCGGTTGTTACAGTTGGTATCAGAGCACTTGGTATGGATCCTGAGGATCATTAATAAATGTGTTGTTGCGATGAATTTCAGGATGGTACGCACCCGACAAGGGACACGAACTGAGCCACCCTCCTTAGAAAGGAGGGGCATGAACCGAGGTGCCCAAGGTTGGCAAGACGAAGATCCCTTAGATGATACGTCATCTCATGCTCCGATAATACCGCCCGAAACTTTGCAGGGGGAAGATACGGTGGCAGGAGAAGGCCCGAAGTCTCATCAGATAGAGGGAACACCCCCAGTCGCAACGGAGCAGCGAGAAAGATCAGAAGCACAGCCATCTACTGTTCCAACTGGTGTGCCCCCACAATATGTAGATGCAGGACTCCTTGTACAAATAGTTAAAGCAGTGATGGAAGGCATGGCTAGTTCAGCAGCACAAACAACCCCTACCACGCAGATTCCACCAGCAGCCCCTACGACCAGCATGACCATGGATAATGTGGTACCACTGGTGCGACTAGTCAAGAGTATGAGGGAAATGGGCTGTGAACCGTATATGGGGGAACAAGATGCAAAGATAGCTGGAAGATGGATCAGGAAGGTAGAAAAGACAATGATTCAAATAAGCATACCCGAGGGTTTGAGGGTAAATTGTGCATCCCAGTTACTATCTGATAGGGCCATGACATGGTGGGAAACAGTTCAGCTGAGGCGTGCGACTGAGACCCTAACTTGGAGTGATTTCAAGACAGAGTTTGAGAATCAGTTTTATTCCAAGTATCATCGCAAGGTGAAAGAACAAGAGTTCTTAGCATTAAGACAGGGTGATATGTCAGTATTGGAGTACGAAAGGAGATTCCATGACCTCTCATTGTTCGCCCCACATTATGTGCCGACAGAGGAACATATGATTGAAAAGTTGAGAGATGGTTTACGACAGGATTTGAGACAAGGATTGATCGCCTTGCGATTTAAATCGGTGAGGGAGTTGATTGAGGCTGCACAAGCTCTGGAGGCATGTATTGGAGAAAGCCAAGGGGGGTATCAGAGTATAAGCAAAAAGAGAGATGGGGACTATTTCAGCGGCAGACCACCGCACCCGAAGAAAGGAAAAAGTGGAGTGTTTGAGCAGCACGGAAAGAAGGGGAGTTTGATATTACCGCCTCACCAACAGTCAAGTGGGAGAATGATGGCGGGACAGTCGCACTCGAGGGCAAACTCTTCAACTGGGACCGGTGACCGCAGGGGAGTTGACTATCCTTTTTGTGTAAAATGTGGACAAAAACACCCTGGGGACTGCTCAGTTTCCCCTTGGCGATGCTTTGTGTGCAGAGGAGAGGGTCATAGGTGGAGGAACTGCCAGTATCTTAGCCAAGGGTGTCATTACTGTGGTGGGAAAGGTCATTACAAGAGGGACTGCCCCAAAAGAAACACCGGACAAGTACAGAGCTATAGACAGCCCAGTCAGAGCCACCAGCAGTCAGTCATCATTAATAGGCCAGTGAGATCTTCTCAATCAGGGGCAAACTCCAGTCGAGGGAAGCCGAGGGCACAAAATGATCGGACCCCAGGGAGGGTCTTCCACCTGACACAGGAGGAGGCCAGGGCTGCATCGGATGTGGTGGCAGGTACACTACTGTTGAATGATTTTAATATGCATGTATTGTTTGATCCGGGTGCCACCCACTCATTCATTGCTAAGAGAAGTGTCACTAAATTGAGAAAGGAAGTAGAAATAGTAGAGAAGGGGTTTGTAATTGGAACTCCAATGGGAAACATGGTTGAAAAAAATATAGCACTATGAAGATCAAGTTCATCCCTTAGAGAGTGGTGCATATAGCACTTGGAAGACCAAGTCCATCCCATACAGAATAAGGCATATAGATAAGGAAAGATCAAGTGTATCCCATGAACAGAATAGTGGTGCATATAACACTAGGGAGATCAAGTCCATCATATGGAGTGTGGAGCATATATAATAGGGGAGATCAATTTCATTTCATGTAAAGTGGTACATAAAGCACCAAGGGTATGAAGTTCATCCCTTAGGGAGTGGTACATATAACTATATGGAGATCGAGTACATCGCATTGAGAGTGATACATATAACACATGAGAGATCAAGTTCATCCCTTGAAGAGTGGTGCATATAACACTAAAGGGGTCAAGTCCATCCCATGAAGAGGGGGCCATGTAGCACTAAGAGATTGAGTCTATGCAATGGAGAATGGTGCATATTGCTATAGGAAGATCGAGTTTATACCATGAATAGTGGTGCATATAGCACTGGGAAGATCAAGTTCATCCCTAGGATGGTGGTGCATCTAGCACCAATGAGATCAAGTCCATCTCATGAAGAGTGATGCTTATAACACTAGAGATATGAAGTCCATCATTTGGAGAGTGGTGCACATAACACTAGGAGATCAAATCCATCATATGAAGAGTGGTGCATATAGCACTAGGGAGATCAAGTGGATCCAATAAGGAGTGGTGTATATAACACTTAAGAGATCGAGTCGATTCCATGTAGAGTGATGCATATAGCACTGGGGAGATTAAGTGGATCCAATAGGGAGTGGTGTATATAACACTTAAGAGATCAAGTCGATTCCATGTAGAGTGATGCATATAGCACTGGGAAGATTAAGTCTATCCTATAGAGAGTAGTGCATATAACAATTGGGGGATTAAGCCCATCCCTTGAAGAATGGTGCATATAGCACTATGAAGATCAAGTTCATCCCTTGTAGAGTGGTGCATTGCATTATGAAGATTAAGTCCATCCCTTTGACTGTGGTGCATTTAACACTAGGAAGATAAGTCCATCCCATTGATTGTGGTGCATATAGCACAGGGAAGAGCAAATCCATCCCTTGGTAAGTGGTGCATATAACACCGAGGAGATAAAGTTCATCCATTTAAGAGTGGTGCATAAGCACAAAGGATATTAAGGCCATCCCATGAAGAGTGGTGCATATGGCACTAGGAAGATCAAGTCAATCCTATAGAGAGTGGTGCATATATCACTAGGAAGATCAAGTCCATCCTATGAGAATGGTTTATATAGTACTAGCAAGATCATGTCCATCCCAAGGAGTGTGTTGTATGTAGCTCTAAGTGATCGAGTCCATGCCTTGGAGAGTGGTGCATATTGATTTAAGAAGATCGAGTGCATCCCATAGGGAGTGGTGTATATAGCCCTTAAGAGATTAAATGCATCCTATAGAGAGTGGTACATATAGTATTGGGAAGATCAAGTCATTCCAATGGAGAGTGGTGCGTATATCACTAGAGATCAAGTCCATCCCATTGAGAGTTGAGCATATAGCACCAGGAGATCAAGACCATCCCATGGATAGTGGTGCATATAGCACTGTGAAGATCAAGTTCATCCCATGAAGAGTGGTACACATAGCATAGGGCAAATCAAGTCCATCCCTTGGAGAGTGAAATATATAATAATAAGGAGATCAAGTCCATCCCATAAAGAGTGGTGAATATAACATTAGGGAGATAAAAGCTTGTATATAACATAAGGGAGATCTAGTCCATCCATTAGAGAGTGATGGATATAGCACAAGGAGATCAAGTTTATCCCATGATGATTGGGGCATATAGATAAAAAAAAAGATGAAGGTCATCCCTTAGAGAGTGGTGCATATGATAATAAAGAGATCAACTCCATCCTATAAAGAGTTGTGCATATAGCACTAGATCGATCAAGTCTATTACATCAATAGTAGTGCATATGGCATTAGGAGATCAAGTTCATCTCATGGAGAGTGGCGCATGTAGCGCTAGGAAGATCAATTCCATCTGTTTTATAGTGGTACATATAAAACTGGATCGATCAAGTCCATCCCATGAATGGTGGTGTATATGGCACTAGGAGATCAAGTCAATCCCGTGAAGAGTGATACATATAGCACTAAAGATATGAAGTTCATCCTATGAAGAGTGAAGCATAAAACACTTGGGAGATCGAGTCCATCTTATTGGGTATGGTGTATATATCTATTGGGAGATCGAGTCCATCCTATAGAGAGTGAAGCATATAACACTAGGGAAAAAGAATCCATCCCATGAAGAGTGTTGTGTATAACACTAGGGAGATCATGTCCATCTCATGGGAAGTGGTGTATATAGCACTAGAGAGAACGAGTCCATCCCATGGAGAGTGTTGCATATGGAACTAGGGAGATCAAATACATCCCTTGGATGGTGGTCCATATAGCACTGAATCAATCAAGTCTATTCCATGGATAGTGGTGTATATGGCACTAGAAGATCAAGTTCATCCCATGAAGAGTGGTGCATGTAGCGCTAGGAAGATCAAATCCATCCATTTCATAGTGGTATATATAGCATTGGATCGATCAAGCCCATCCCATGAACAATGATGTATATGGCACTAGGAGATCAAATCCATCTCATGAAGAGTGGTGCATATAACACTAGAGATATGATGTTCATCCTATAGAGAGTGAAGCATAAAACACTTGGGAGATCGAGTCCATCCTATAGGGTGTGGTGTATATAGCTCTTGGAAGATGGAGTCCATCCCATAAAGAGTGGAGCATATAACACTGGGGAAAACGAGTCCATCTTATGGAGAATGTTACATATAACATTGGGTAGATCAAGTCCATATCTTTGAGTGTGGTACATATAACATAACAGAGATCAAGTTTATCCCATGCAGAGTGGAGCATATAACACTAGGGAGATGAAGTCCATCCCATGGGGAGTGGTGTATAGCACTGGGGAGAACAAGCCCATCCCATGAAGAGTGTTGCTTATAGCACTTGGGAGAAGAAGTCCATCTCTTTGCGAGTGGTGCATATAACAATGAGGAGATGAAGTCTATCCCATTGAGAGTGGTGCATATAGCACTAGATCGATCAAGTCCATTCCATGAATAGTGGTGTATATGGCTTTAGGGAGAACAAGTTCATCCCTTGGAGAGTGGTGTATATAGCACAGGGAGAACTAGTCCATCCCATGGAGAGTGTTGCATATAGCACTTGGGAGATCAAGTCCATCCTTTAGAGAGTGGTGTATATCTGGGAGATCAAGTTCATCCTATGTAGAGTGTTGCATATAACACTGGGAATATCAAATCCATCCCTTTGATAGTGGTGCATATAGCACTAGATCGATCAAGTCCATATCATGGATAGTGATGTATATGGCACTAAGAGATCAAGTTCATCCTATGGAGAATGGAGAGTGACGTCTATAGTGCTAAATTGATCAAGTCCATTCCATGGATAGTGGTGAATATGGCTATAGGAGATCAAGTCCATCCCTTTTTAGAGTGGTGCATATAGCACTAAGGAGATCGAGTTCATCTCTTTGAGAATGATGCATATAGAACTAGAGATATGAAGTCTATCCCATTAAGAGTGGTATTAAGTCCATCCCTTGAAGAGTGGTGCATATAGCAATGGGAATATCAAGTCCATCCCTTGAAGAGTGGTGTATATAGCATTGGAAAGATCAAGTCCATCCCATATAGTGTGGTGCATATAGCACAAAGGAGATCAAGTCCATCCATTTGATAATGGTGCATATAGTACTAGATCGATCAAGTACATCCCTTGGAGAGTGGAGCATATAGCGCTAAGGAGATCAAGTTCATCCCTATGAAAGTGGTTTATATAGCACTAGCAAGATCAAGTTCATCCCATGAAGTGTGTTGCATGTAGCTCTAGGAGATTGAGTCCATGCCTTGGAGAATGGTGCATATTGATCTGGAAAGATCGAGTGCATCCCTTAGAGAGTGGTGTATATAACATTTTAGAGATCAAGTGCACCTATAGAGAGTGGTGCATCTAACACTGAGAAGATAAAGTAATTCCAACAAAGAGTGGTGCATATAATTATGGGGAGATCAAGTTCATCTTTTGGAGAGTGGTGCATCTAGCACTGGATCAATCAAATCCATCCCATTGATAGTGGTATATATGGCACTGAAGATCAAGTCCATCCCATTGAGAGTTGAATATATAGCTTTTGGAGATCAAGACCATCTCATGGAGAGTGATGGATATAGCACTAGGAGATCAAGTCCATACCACGGAGATTGGTGCATATACCACTGAAGAGATCAAGTCCATCCCTTAAAGAATGGTACATATAGCACTAGGGAGATCAAGGTTGACACGACCAAAGAGTTGATGTTTCTCAAGTGTAGGAGTGTCGAAGTAATAAATAACACGGCAAGACCGGGGTCGAACCATAGGGAGGTTAACTGTATAAACTACAAATAAAGAAATAGATAATAACATAAAAGGAGTTGAAGAGAGCTTTGAGATGTGATATTGGTATAAGGATTAAACAAGGATAAAATAATTGTCAAGGTAAGAGGATCTACTAATGGTATCTCAAACAAGTATAGTATAAACTCTTTTTATTACTCAACTGGAAACCATACACAAAGGAGGTTCCAATCGTATTATAAATTGTTAACATGATTACATTAGTTATCTTATTTGAATAATGTTAATACTTGTAAATGTTGTCAGTATTCATGATTATAACTTATATTAACAACAAATCAAGTTCCTTTCATAGCAAAGGGGTCAGTTATACATACGGTTGGGCTATGAAAGTGCCAAGTATTTGTTGTACCAATGGTTACACAACATAAATCTAGATTAACCATTTAACAAGCAAAGTATTAAAAGTGAACAAGATAACAAATACAAAAGATGTTAGTATCAAACATTAAAGTCCATGTTGAGTTTATACTATACTTATTCTTACACCATTAGTGTAACCTTTTCACCTTAACATAATAAACTTAGCTAAACATAATGAAAGAGAGAAACATAAATAAACAAGATAAGAACATAAATAAGATATAAGTTAACTAAGTAAAGGAAAAGAAATGAAAAGCCAAGAGATTAATATAAACAAAACTTAAGCATTACAAAAATATAAAGAGAGAGAGCAAAAATATGATCTTGATCTGAAAACCAAGATGCTTAAATGCATGGCAAATGCCTCCTTTTATAGGCCAAAATTCAGAACTATGGATTTGATGACTAATTGTTGAGTGGGTGGCCACATGTTGACTTGGTGACAATCCTTATCTTCTTGTCTGAACAAAACATCATTGCTAACATCAGAATTTGAACAGATAGTCCTCATGAAAGTTCTGACAGATTTTGACTTCTCTGTTGTTGCTACAATTTGAACTTGAAAACGGTCCTTTTGAATTTGGACTCTTCATGAAAGTTTTAGGCCTATGTCTTAGCTTTCCATACATATAAACCAGACCTAAATCCAAATTCTACAGATCCAGTTACGATCCAATAACCGAATGGTGTTCCAGCTTGGACTGAACCAGCATCTCTTTTCTAAGCTTAGCCCTCTCTTTGTCTTCTCAATTTCAGTAGTTAAACTCATCAATCAATCCTTTGATTTATGTGATAGGCCTGCATTTAAGATGAACATTTACCATAAATTAAAGGTATCTTATGTTATTATACATGTTATTATAAAGCATGCTCTAGTTAAGGAGTTATTGATACTTTAAGTGCAAAATGATGATATAAAACCTTGATAAAAATGCACTTTTAATTACTAATCAGAGGTCATCCCATGAAGAGTGGTGCATATAACACTCAAGAGATCAAGCCCATCCCTTACAGAATGGTGCATTTAACACTAGGGAGATCAAGTCCATCCCTTAAGGAATGGTGAATATAACACTAGAGAGCTCATGTCTATCCCTTGGAGTGTGGTGCATATAGCACAGGAGAGATCAAGTCCATCCAATGAAGAGTGGTGCATATAGCACTAGAGAGATCAAGTCCATCCCTTGGAGAGTGGTGCATATAGCACTTGGAAGACCAAGTTCATCCCATGAAGGGTGGTGCATATAACACTCTGGAGATTACGCTCATCCCTTGAAAAGTGGTGCATAAAACATAAAGGAGATCAAGGCCATCTCATAAATAATGGTCCATATAACACTGGGAATATCAATTCAATCCCATAGAGAGTGGAGCATATAAAACTAGGAAGATCAAGTTCATCCCTATAAGAGTGGTTTATATAGCATTGGCGGGATCAAGTCCATCTTATGGAGTGTGTTGCATGTAGCTCAGGGATATCGAGTCTATGCCTTAGAGAGTGGTCATATTAATATGGGAAGATCGAGTGCTTCCCATAGAAAGTGGTGTATATAACATTTAAGAGATCAAGTGCATCTCATGGAGAGTGGTGCATCTAGTACTAGAAGATTAAATCATTCGAACGGATAGTAGTGCATATAGCTCTCGGGAGATCAAGTCCATTCCATTAATAGTGGTGAATATGGCGCTGGGAGATCAAGTACATCCCTTTTTTAAGTGTTGCATATAACACTAAAGAGATCAAGTTCATCCATTTAAGAGTGGTGCATATAGAACTAGAGAGATCAAGTTTATCCCATTGAGAGTGATGCATATATCATTGGGAAGATCAAGTCCATCCCTTGAAGAGTGGTACATATAACATTAGAGAGATCGAGTCCATCCCACAGAGAGTTGTGCATATAACACTAGATTGATGAAGTCCATTCCATGGATATGGTGGATATGACTATGTTGAGATGAAGTCCATCACTTTAAGAGTGGTTCAACTAGCTCAAATGAGATCAAGTCCATCCCATATAGAGTGGTGTATATAGCACTATTGAGATCAAGTTCATCCCATGAGGTGTGGTGTATATAGCACTAGGAAGATTGAGTTCATCCCATTAGGAATGGTTTATATAGCACTAAAGAGAACGAGTCCATCCCATGGAGAGTATTGCATATAGCATTGGGTAGATCAAGTCCATCTCTTTAAGAGTGGTACATATAGCACTACAGAGATCAAGTCCATCCCTTGCAGAGTGGAGCATATACCAATAGGGATATCGAGTCCATCTTATGAAGATTTTTTCTTATAACACTATGGAGAAAAGGTCCATCATATGGGGAGTGGTGTATATAGCAATAGGGAGAACGAGCTTATCCTATAGATAGTGTTGTTTATAGCATTTGGGAGATCAAGTCCATCTCCTTGAGAGTGGTGCATATAACAGTGGGGAGGTGAAGTCTATCCCATTGAGAGTAGTGCATATAGCACTTGATCGATCAAGTCCATTCCATGGATAGTGGTGTATATGGCTCTAGGGAGATCAAGTCCATTGATTAGTACTTAAAAGTGCGTTTTTATCAAGATTTTATATCATCATTTTGCACTTGAAGTATCAATAACTCCTTAACTAGAGCATGTTTTATAATAACTAGTCTGATAATATAAGATACCTTTAATTTATGGTAAATGTTTATTTTAAATACAGGCCTATCACATAAATCAAAGGATTGATTGATGAGTTTAACTACTAAAATTAAGAAGACAAAGAGAGGGCTAAGCTTAGAAAAGAGATGCTCGTTGAATTCAAATTGGAACACCATTCGGTTATTGGATCATAACTGGAGCTGTAGAACTTGGAATTTAGGTCTGGTTTATATGCATAGAAAGCTAGGACATAGGCCTAAACCTTTCATGCAGAATCCAAGATTCAAAAGGACCGTTTTCAAGTTCAAATTGTAGCAACAACAGAGAAGTCGAAATCTGTCCTACAGCCCAGATACTGTTCAGTGTTCAGCCTATATCTCGAGTTCTAGAAGTCTAAATGACCTCATTCTTGTTGTGTTGGAAAGCTGAGACAATTTCCCAGAACTCTCATGAGGACTATCTGTTCAAATTCTAATGTTAGAAATGACGTTTTATGCAGACACAAAGATAAGGATTGTTATCAAGTCAAGAGGTGGCCACCCACTCAACAATTAGTCATCAAATCAATAGTTCCAAATTTTGGCCTATAAAATGAGGCATTTGCCATGCATTTAGGCATTTGGTTTTTCAAATCAAGATCTTGCTCTTGCTCTCTTTCTTTGTATTTTGTAATGTTCAAGTTTTATTCCATGTTATATTTTCCTTAATCTCTTTTTTATACTTTTGATTTCCTTTACTATACTTATATAATTATGTTCTTATCTTGTTTATCTATGTTTCTCTTATTCATAATGTTCAGCTAAGTTTATTATGTCAAGGTGAAAAGGTTACACTAATGGTGTAAGAATAAGTATGTGTTTATTCTCTTATTCTTTTTTTAGTATAAACTCAACATGGACTTTAATATTTGATACTAACATATTTTGTATTTCTAATCTTACTCACTCTTAATACCTTGCTTGTTAAATGATTAATCTAGATTTGTGTTGAACAACCTTTGGTACAACAAATACTTGGCACTTTCATAGCCCAACTGTATGGTATAATCGACACCTATGCTATGAAAGGAACTTGATTTGTTGTTAACATAAGTTATCACCATGAATACCTGACAACCTTTACAAGAATTGACATTACTCAAATAAGATAATTAATATAATCATGTTAATAAATTATAATCCGATTTGAACCTTCTTTGTGTATGATTTCCAGTTAAATAATAAAAAGAGTTTATATTATACTTATTTGAAATACCGTTAGTGGATCCTCTAACCTTGACAATTGTTTTATATTTGTTTAAACCCTTACATCAATATCACATCTCAAAGCTCTCTTCAACTCCTTTTTTGATATTATCTATTTCTTTATTTGTAGTTTATATAGTTAATCTCCTTATGATTCGACCCCAGTCTTGCCAGGTTATTTATTACTTCAACACTCCTACACTTGGGATAAGACATCAATCTTTTGATCGTGTCATCCATCCCTTGGAGAGTGGTGTATATAGCGCTGGGAGAACGAGTCCATCCTATAGAGAGTGTTGCATATAGTATTTGGGAGATCAAGTTCATCCCTTGGAGAGTGGTACATATAGCATTAGAAGATCAAGTTTATCCTATGTAAAGTGTTGTATATACCACTGGGGAAATCAAATCCATCCCTTGGATAGTGGTGCATGATTAATACTTAAAAGTACATTTTTTTCAAGGTTTATATCATCATATTGCACTTAAAGTATCATTAAATTCTCTAACTTAAACATATTTTATAATAACAAGTCTGATAATATAAGATATCTTTAATTTATGGCAAATGCTCATTTTGAATGCAAGCATATCTCACAATTTAAATGATTGATTGATGAGTTTAACTACTGAAATTGAGAAGACAAAGAGAGGGCTAAGTTTAGAAAAGAGATGTTGGTTCAGTCCAAACTAGAACACCATTCGGTTATTGGATCATAACTGGAGCTGTAGAACTTGGATTTAGGTTTGGTTTATATTGATGGAAATCTAAGACATAGGCCTAAAATGTTTATAAAGAGTCCAAGATTCAAAAGAACCGGTTTCAAGTTCCAATTATAGCAATAATAGAGAAGTCAGAATCTGTCCTGCAGCCCAGACACTGTTTAGTGTTCAGCCCATATCTCGAGTTCTAGAAGTCCAAATGACATCATTCTTGTTTTGTTGGAAAGCTGAGACAAATGCCCAGAACTTTCATGAAGACTATATGTTCAAATTCTGATGTTAGCAATGACGTTTTATTCAGACAAGAAGATAAGGATTGTCATTAAGTCAAAATGTGGCCACCCACTCAACAATTAGTCATCAAATCAATAGCTCTGAATTTTGGCATATAAAAAGAGGCATTTTGATTAGTACTTAAAAGTGCATTTTTATCAAGGTTTTATATCATCATTTTGCACTTGAAGTATCAATAACTCCTTAACTAAAGCATGTTTTATAATAACATATCTAATAATATAAGATACCTTTAATTTATGGTAAATGTTCATCTTAAATGCAGGCCTATCACATAGATGAAAGAATTGATTGATGAGTTGAAGTACTGAAATTGAAAGGACAAAGAGATGGCCAAACTTAGAAAAGAGATGCTGGTGCAGTCCAAACTGGAACACTGTTCGGTAATTGCGTCATATCTAGAGCTGTAGATCTTGGATTTAGGTCCATTTTATATGGATGGAAAGATAAGACATAGGCCTACAACTTTCATGTGAAGCACAAGATTTAAAAAGGCCGTTTTCAAGTCCAAATTGCAGCAACAACAAAGAAGTCCGAATCTGTCCTGCAGCCCAGACATTGTTTAGTGTTCAGCCCATATCTCGAGTTCTAGAAGTCCAAATGATCTCACATTTTTACCCTGGAAAGATGAGACAATTCTCTAGAACTTTCATGATTTAAGTTTGTTCAAATTATGACGTCATCAATGACGTTTTTGGCAGACAAGAAGATAAGGATTGTCACCAAGTCAAGATGTGGCCACTCACTCATCAATTAGTCAACAAATCAATAGTTCTGAATTTTGGCCTATAAAAGGAGGCATTTGCCATGTATTGAGGCATCTTGGTGTTCAGATCAAGATCATGCTCTTGCCCTCTCTTTATATTTTGTAATGCTTAAGTTTTGCTTATATTAATTTCTTGCTTATGCTTTTCATTTCCTTTCCTTGTTTATTTATGTTTCTTTCTTTCATTATGTGTTGCTAAGTTAATTACGTCAAGGTGAAAAGGGTACACTAATGGTGTAAGAATAAGTATAATATAAACTTAACATGGACCTTAATGTTGGATAATAACACGCTTTATATTTGTTATCTTGTTCACTTTTTAATACTTTGCTTGTTAAATGGTTAATCTAGATTTATGTTGTATAACACTTGGTACAACAAATACTTGGCACTTTCATAGCCCATACTGTATGGTATAACCGACACCTGAGCTATGAAAGGAACTTGATTTGTTGTTAACATAAGTTATAATCATGAATGCCTGACAACATTTACAAGTATTAGCATTATTCGAATAAGATAACTAATGTAATCATGTTAACAATTTATAATCTGATTGGAACCTCCTTTGTGTGTGGTTTCCAATTGAATAAAAAGAGTTTATACTATACTTGTTTGAAATACCATTAGTGGATCCTCTAACCTTGACATTTGTTGTTATCATTGTTTAATCCTTACGTTAATCTTACATCTCAAAGTTCTCATCAACTTCTTCTTCTTTATTATTATTATTATTATTATTACTATTATTGTTGTTGTTATTGTGTTGTTGTTAACTATAATTTATACAATTAACCTCCCTGTGGTTCGACCCCGGTCTTGCCGGGTTATTTATTACTTCGACACTCCTACACTTGGGAGAAGACATCAATCTTTTGGTCGTGTCAAGTTTTTGGCGCCGTTGCCGGGGAGGTAAATTCTTGTACAAATTATAGTGTTTATTTTATTTTCTCTTTTTACTTTTCTTGTATTTAACTTTGTTTCTTTTGTGTTGTTTCTTTTTCTATTGTTTTTCTTTTCTTTCTTTTATTCTCTTCCTGCACGTGCATGAGAGTGTGGTCACGTACATTAAGTGGTAGACTTTGTAGGGTATCCTCATCATTTTCAGAAAATATGGCCGAAGAAGATAACCAATCGCTTCACAATGAGAATAATGAGAATATTCGGGTTAGAACACTTAGAGACCACATGAATCCCACAAGAACAAGTGCACCCTCATGCATAGTTTTTCCTCCTGATGCATCTCATTTTAATTTTAAGACAGGCATTATTCAACTTTTACCATATTTTCATGGCTTAGATTTAGAAAATCCATACTTGCATTTAAGGGAATTTGAGGAGGTTTGCAACACATATAATGACTCAAATTGTAGCATGAATACCATTAGATTGAAGCTTTTTCCTTTTTCATTAAAAGATAAAGCTAAAACTTGGCTACAAAATTTGAGACCTGGATCTATTCGTGCTTGGGATGATATGCAACAACAATTTTTAAAGAAGTTTTTTCCATCTCACAGAACAAACTCTTTCAAAAGACAAATCATTACTTTCTCTCAAAAACCAGGAGAAACATTTTATCAATGTTGGGATAGGTATCGAGACTTGCTTAATACTTGCCCCCATCATGGTTTTGAAACATGGAGATTAGTTTCACATTTTTATGAAGGGTTAACTCCTAGAGATAGGCAAATGGTTGAATTGATGTGCAATGGAACTTTTGAGGATAAAGACCCTAATGAAGCCATGGAGTACCTAGACTTGCTCGCTGAAAATGCACAAAATTGGGACACTAGAGGCACTTATGAGGCACCAAGTAAAACCCAACCTCATACATCTAGTGGAGGTATGCACAACCTTAGGGAAGATCATGACCTCCAAGCCAAGTTTGCATCCTTAGCTAGAAAAGTCGAGGCACTAGAATTGAAAAAGAGTGGTCAACTAAAATCTGTTCAAGACATTGCGTGTCAAATCTGTGAAACCAACGAACATTCAACCAATGACTGTCCAACCTTGCCTTCTTTTAAAGAATGTCTCCATGAACAAGCCCATGCATTAAACAGTTTTCAAAGGCCCAACCATAACCCATATTCGCAAACATATAACCCTGGTTGGAGAAATCACCCAAATTTCAATTGGAAGAGTGATAACAATAATGCACAAACTTCACAGCCACCGTTTCAAGCACACCATAATTTCCAAAATTCTCATGGATATGCACCTCCTTATGCTCCACCTCCTAGAAGAAATCTTGAGGAAACATTGCATGCATTCATGGAAAAGCAAGAGACAATCAACACTCAACTTGCTCAAAGCATGACAGATTTTAAAGATACTCTTGCAAAATTGACATCTGCTCTCAGTTTCCAAGAGAAAGGTAAGTTTCCATCTCAACCACAACAAAATCCCAAGGGGCAGTACCATGCAAATGCAAGTAGTTCGGGAAGCCAACATATGGATCACGTAAAATCAGTCATCACTCTTCGCAGTGGTAAGGTTATTGAAAAACCCATTCTTGAACCTTGTGAGAATGATGATGAGTCAATCTTTGAGGGTAAGGAAGGGGTTGAATCTGATCATTGCAAGGAAAAGACTGATTCTCCGCCAGCACTTCCATTTCCTCATGCCATGACCAAACAAAGGAAAGTTAATCACAACTCTGAAATCTTTGAAACTTTCAAACAGGTAAGGATCAATATACCTTTGCTGGATGCTATTAAACAGGTTCCTTCTTATGCTAAATTTTTGAAAGATCTGTGCACTGTGAAGAGAAAATTGAATGTGAAAAAGAAAGCCTTTTTAGCCGAACAAGTAAGTGCCATTCTTCAGAACAATAATGCATTGAAATATAAAGACCCTAGTTGTCCTACAATTTCTTGCTTTATTGGAGAACATAAAATTGAAAGAGCCTTACTTGATCTTGGAGCTAGTGTGAATTTACTTCCATATTCAGTTTTTCAAAGTCTCAATCTAGGTGAGTTAAAACCAACTTCTGTGACTCTTTTACTTGCCGATAGATCTGTAAAAGTGCCTAGAGGAATAGTTGAAGATGTGTTAGTACAAGTCGATAAATTCATTTATCCTGTGGATTTTATTGTCTTGGACACACAACCTGTTGAAGCATGTAATTCATTTCCTGTTATTTTAGGACGTCCGTTTCTTGCAACTTCTAATGCATTGATTAATTGTAGGAATGGACTGATGAAGCTATCTTTTGGAAACATGACATTGGAGATGAATATTTTCAACATTTGCAAACAACCTGGAGATGATAATGATTTACAAGAAGTAGATTCTATTGAAGAATTAGTTTATGATCAACTTGAATCTACTTTGAGTAAAATTGAATTGGATGAATCTGAAGATTTGCAAATGATGTATTCTCAGGAAGAAATCACGGATGAAAAAGGCACCGAAAATATTAATGCGGATCTTTTGTCAAGAGTGACAACAGATTCGACATCCGACATCACAACAATCGATGATTACTTTCCTGATGAATCCTTACTTTCTCTTAGTTCAATGCCTTTGTTTGCTAAAAATATCAATTTTCTTGCTACAGGAGATTTGCCAACTCACTGGAGTACCGAAGACAAAAGAAAGTTCTTGAATGAAGTAAAGAACTTTTATTGGGATGACCCTTATTTATTCAAATATTGTCCTGATCAAATATTTCGAAGATGCATTCCTGACAATGAGGTAAGTAGTGTCATTAAATTTTGTCATTCTGAGGCATGTGGGGGTCATTTCTCATCAAGAAAGACCACTGCAAAAATCCTACAAAGTGGATTTTACTGGCCCACCATGTTCAAGGACTCACATGCATTTTGCAAGACTTGTGAAAATTGTCAAAAGTTGAGATCTATTTCAAAATGTCATATGATGCCCTTAAATCCTATTCTTGTCATTGAGATCTTTGACTGTTGGGGTATAGATTTCATGGGTCCATTTCCTCCATCATTTGGTTTCTTGTACATATTAGTCGCAGTAGATTATGTTTCAAAATGGATAGAGGCAATTCCAAGTCGAAACAATGACCACAAAATAGTAATAAAGTTCTTAAAAGAAAATATTTTGAGTCGATTTGGAATCCCTCGAGCCATGATAAGTGATGGTGGAACACATTTCTGCAACAAGCCATTTGAGTCTTTAATGAAGAAATATGGAATCACACACAAAGTTGCCACCCCTTATCACCCTCAGACAAGTGGACAAGTAGAGCTTGCTAATAGGGAGATCAAACAAATCTTGGAGAAAACAGTGAACCCTAATAGGAAAGACTGGTCTTTAAGACTTAATGATGCACTTTGGGCTTATCGAACTGCTTATAAAACATCATTAGGTATGTCACCTTATAGACTAGTCTATGGAAAACCTTGTCACTTGCCTGTGGAACTTGAACATAAAGCTTATTGGGCTATTAAAGCTTTCAATTCAAACCTTGATGATGCCAGTCAGCTGCGTAAGTTACAAATAAATGAGCTTGAGGAAATAAGAAATGATGCATATGAGAATTCAAAAATTCATAAAGCAAGAATCAAAGAATTTCATGACAAGAGAATCTTGAGAAAAACATTTGATGTTGGTCAAAAAGTTTTGCTTTATAATTCTCGACTCCATTTATTTCCTGGAAAGCTAAGATCAAGATGGAGCGGTTCTTTTATTGTGAAACGTGTGTATCCATATGGGACTTGTGATATCGAGAATCCAAAGAATGGCAATGTTTTCAAGTCTCTCTCACCCCGGTCAAATGGCGGATAACGGTACTCCGTGACTTCAGTCGGTTCTTTCAGTTTCCCATAATAACTGATATTTGTAAACATTGTGCAATTCTTGGCTCTTTCTCTCTTCTTTGAATCTCTTCTCTAATTCTCATTTGAAAATGGACACCACTCTTGAAAAATTGAAAAAGTACTTTCCCGCTCTGCCTCAGAATACGATTACAAAAATTTACCGTGCTAGGTGTGCAAGATTGAGGTTGTTAATGAATCATGGAATTCCTGAAGATATTCGTTGGCTGATTGAAGCAAAGGTCCGATTATCAGGTGAGTCCTCCAATTCTTTCATTTCACACATGCCTGGAACAGGTAAAAGCACTTTTGCAAAGAAACGTCGTGCAAAACGACTGAAAGTCTGTCACAGATGTGCCAGATGGACTTGTAATGCAACATGTCGTTCTTTAGGAATGGTATCTATAAACCGTGAAGATAAAATACAATTCATTAAGGATGGCCTGAGTAAGGGGTCTTTAGATAATCTTCTATTAACCCTTGAGACGCATCCTAGTGGAGATGTGCATCGTGTTATTCATGATTTATGGCCCCATTTTCATAAAGAACATGATCGACTTAGTCTTGGGAATCTGACTAAAAAAGACCCTGTTTGCCAGTTTTTAAGAAAACTGGATGGGAAGCCTATCCCCGACCCATAGAGGGCGTTTAAGCCGTTCTTGGACGTAAAACCAAGGGAAGATGTGAGCCACAATCACAACTACCTGTACATACACATGCTTTTCAAAATAAATAAATAAATAAATACATACATAAAGAGAGAGAGAGAGTGTGAGACTCCAGCTGGCCTATATCTAGGTGATATGATTGCATTTTCAAATCCTCATCTATAAAATCTTCTCTTCCTTCTCCTCATTTCTACTCAACCCTTACATTAGACAGATATAGAAGTGTGTAGAAATGGCAGGTCCCTCAAGATATCACATAAAAAATATTTGTGTTTTCGGTAGATCCAGTCCTGGGAAGGAAATAGCTTTTTTGGAAGCAGCAAATCATCTTGGTCAGGTACTAGCTGAGAAAAAGATTCATTTAGTGTATGGGGAAGGCAGCCTTGGGTTAATGGGGGGTGTGGCAATAGCTGCATTTTTAGGAGGTAGTCAAGTTTTGGGGGTCGTCCCCGAAGCTTTAACAAAAGGGGACATCATTGGAAGAACAATTGGAGAGGAACTACAGGTCTCCACAATGTTTGATCGAATGAATACAATGTTTAACCATGCCGATGCCTTCATTGCCTTACCAGGTGGTTTGGGCACATTGGAAGAGATCTTTCATATTTCCTCTTGGGCCCAACTTCACATTCACCATAAACCTATAGGTTTGCTCAATGCTAATGGTTTTTATGATAATTTGTTGTCTTTTCTTGATCAAGCTGTGGAACAGGAATTTCTAACATCTTCGGCACGACAAATCATAATCTCTGCTGCTACTGCTGAACAATTGATCGACAAACTACAATCTTTCACCCCTGTAATTGATCCTTCCATGAGTCGCATAAATTGGTCAACTACAGAAAGCCGTAAAAAGCTTAGATTGGATTTGAGCCTTCGTTTGTAAATCCTTGTGTCTTTTGGTTTTATTATTAGCATATTATTTTGTTTTGTTATTTCTTATATTTGTTTAAGTATGTTTCAGGTTTGTCAGTGTTCGTTGTTTCAGGTGATGTCTTCTATACTCTATCTTTCTACCTTAGGACATTGAGGACAATGTCTCGTTTTGGTTGGGGGGAGAGGGTAGTAGTATTTAAAAAAAAAAAAAAAAAAAAAACCATTTGGCTAAACTGTTCTTACTAGGATGGCAGAGTAAGGGGAAATTTTATTGACTCTTGAGACGCATCTTAGTAAACATTTTCTAATGGTCATTTGCAATATTCATAACAAGGCCTATTAGAATACTTCTTGAAATATTCAGGTTTACAAACTCTCGCATTATTATCACTTGATTCTGCTCATATACTCATTTAACAAGTATTCTTAAACCTTCATTTTCACACACACACTTTAACATATGATTGTGGGTTGCACATTGAATTATTACATTATTTATGTTCTTTTGTTAAAGGTAACAACTAAGGGATAGGGATAGTCTATAATTTGCAAAAAAAAAAAAAAAAAAAAAAAAAAAAAAGAAAAAAAGAAAATGATGATAATAAAAACGTAGATAAGTTTGATTTCGTAGCCTCCCTAACCTAAGCAATTAAGCCCGAAGGGGTGTTTTAACACCTAATACCCTAAAGTCAACTGACTTGGGAGCTATTGGCCCAAAGCTTGTTACATGGGTTAAGGAGAAAAGCTTAAGGGAATCAAACATTGCACTATCTACGTATCAGTATCTGCAACCCGAGTTACTAAGCTCGTAGGGGTGTCTCAACACCTAATGCCCTAAGACCAACTGGTCTGGGAGTCATTAGCCGAAAGCTCGTTACATGGGTTAAAGATGCATTGTGTGTATATATATATTAAAAAAAAAAGAAAGAAAAAAGAAAAAAAAAGAAGATAATAATCCCAACCCAAGGAAGTTAACCTTAAACATTAGAACATAATATTGTTTTCTTCCAATAAAAGCCCCATCATCTATGTTTTCATACATTGAACACATAAAAAGGAAGGTTTATTAATATCTTGTTTAAGAGGTATTGAGCAGATATATAAATTTAATGAGAGTTTGTTTATCTGGATAGATTAATGGAAGTTGAATGATGAATGCCTTGCTTTGTGGAATTTGCAAATAGTTTTTCTATTTTAACGCTTTGATTACTAGGGACTAGTAATAAGCTGGTTGGGGGGTGTGATTAGTACTTAAAAGTGCATTTTTATCAAGGTTTTATATCATCATTTTGCACTTGAAGTATCAATAACTCCTTAACTAAAGCATGTTTTATAATAACATATCTAATAATATAAGATACCTTTAATTTATGGTAAATGTTCATCTTAAATGCAGGCCTATCACATAGATGAAAGAATTGATTGATGAGTTGAAGTACTGAAATTGAAAGGACAAAGAGATGGCCAAACTTAGAAAAGAGATGCTGGTGCAGTCCAAACTGGAACACTATTCGGTAATTGCGTCATATCTGGAGCTGTTGATCTTGGATTTAGGTCCATTTTATATGGATGGAAAGATAAGACATAGGCCTACAACTTTCATGTGAAGCACAAGATTTAAAAAGGCCGTTTTCAAGTCCAAATTGCAGCAACAACAAAGAAGTCCGAATCTGTCCTGCAGCCCAGACATTGTTTAGTGTTCAGCCCATATCTCGAGTTCTAGAAGTCCAAATGATCTCACATTTTTACCCTGGAAAGATGAGACAATTCTCTAGAACTTTCATGATTTAAGTTTGTTCAAATTATGACGTCATCAATGACGTTTTTGGCAGACAAGAAGATAAGGATTGTCACCAAGTCAAGATGTGGCCACTCACTCATCAATTAGTCAACAAATCAATAGTTCTGAATTTTGGCCTATAAAAGGAGGCATTTGCCATGTATTGAGGCATCTTGGTGTTCAGATCAAGATCATCCTCTTGCCCTCTCTTTATATTTTGTAATGCTTAAGTTTTGCTTATATTAATTTCTTGCTTATGCTTTTCATTTCCTTTCCTTGTTTATTTATGTTTCTTTCTTTCATTATGTGTTGCTAAGTTAATTACGTCAAGGTGAAAAGGGTACACTAATGGTGTAAGAATAAGTATAATATAAACTTAACATGGACCTTAATGTTGGATAATAACACGCTTTATATTTGTTATCTTGTTCACTTTTTAATACTTTGCTTGTTAAATGGTTAATCTAGATTTATGTTGTATAACACTTGGTACAACAAATACTTGGCACTTTCATAGCCCATACTGTATGGTATAACCGACACCTGAGCTATGAAAGGAACTTGATTTGTTGTTAACATAAGTTATAATCATGAATGCCTGACAACATTTACAAGTATTAGCATTATTCGAATAAGATAACTAATGTAATCATGTTAACAATTTATAATCTGATTGGAACCTCCTTTGTGTGTGGTTTCCAATTGAATAAAAAGAGTTTATACTATACTTGTTTGAAATACCATTAGTGGATCCTCTAACCTTGACATTTGCTGTTATCATTGTTTAATCCTTACGTTAATCTTACATCTCAAAGTTCTCATCAACTTCTTCTTCTTTATTATTATTATTATTATTACTATTATTGTTGTTGTTATTGTGTTGTTGTTAACTATAATTTATACAATTAACCTCCCTGTGGTTCGACCCCGGTCTTGCCGGGTTATTTATTACTTCGACACTCCTACACTTGGGAGAAGACATCAATCTTTTGGTCGTGTCACATTTGCCATGCATTTAGGCATCTTGGTTTTCAGATCAAGATTAGCTCTTTATTTCTTTCTTTATATTTTTGTAATGTTTAAGTTTTATTTCATGTTATATTTTCCTTAATCTCTTGTTTATGCTTTCATTTCCTTTACTATACTTATGTTCTTATGTTGTTTATTTATGCTTCTCTTCTTCATTATGTTTAGCAAAGTTTATTTTGTCAAGGTGAAAAGGTTACACTAATGGTGTAAGAATAAGTATAGTATAAACTCAATATGGACTTTAATGTTTGATATTAACATGTTTTGTATTTCTTACTCAACATGGACTGCATGGTATAACCGACACTTGTGCTATGAAAGGAACTTGATTTGTTGTTAACATATGTTATCACCATGAATACCTGACCACATTTACATGTATTGGTATTACTCAAATAAGATAATTAGTATAATCATGTTAATAAATTATAATCCGATTGGAACCTCTTTTGTGTGTAGTTTCCAGTCGAGTAATGAAAAGAGTTTATACTATACTTATTTGAAATACCATTAGTGGATCCTCTAACCTTGACAATTGTTTTATCCTTGTTTAATCCTTACATCAATATCACATCTCAAAACTTCTCTTCAACTCCTTTTCATTTATTGTTTATAATTTTATATAGTTCACCTCCCTATGGTTCAACCCTGGTCTTGCCGTGTTATTTATTATTTCGACACTCCTGCACTTGGGATAAGACATCAAACTCTTTGATTGTGTCAAGCTTTCGGCGCCGTCGTTGGGGAGGTCAGGATCCATTCGTGCTTGGGATGAAATGCAACAACAATTTTTGAAGAAGTTTTTTCCATCTCATAGAACAAACTCTTTCAAAAGACAAATCACCACATTAACTCAAAAGCCAATAGAAACTTTTTAACAGTGTTGGGATAGGTACAAAGACTTGCTTAATACTTGTCCTCATCATGGTTTTGAAACAAGAAGATTGGTTTCACACTTTTATGAAGGGTTAACACCTAAAGATAGACAAATGGTGGAATTGATGTGCAATGAAACTTTTGAAGATAAAGACCCTGATGAAGCAATGGAGTACCTAGACTCGTTAGCTGAAAATGCTCAGAATTAGGACACTACAGGTACTTATGAGGCATGGAGTAAAACTTAACCTCATACATCTAGTGGAGGCATGTACAACTTTAGGGAAGACCATGACCTCCAAGCTAAATTTGCATCTTTAGCTAGAAAAGTCGAGGCATTAGAATTGAAAAGAGTGGTCAATTGAAATCTGTTCAAGAAATTGTATGTCAAATTGTGAAACTAATGAACACTCAACCAATGATTGTCCAACTTTGCCTTCTTTCAAGAAATGTCTCAATGAACAAGCCAATGCTTTAAACAATCTCCAAAGGCCAAATCAGAATCCATGCTCACAAACGTATAACCCTGGTTGGAGAAATCATTCAAATTTTAGTTGGAAGAGTAGTAACAATAATGCAAAAACTTCATAGCCACCATTTCAAGCACACCATAATTTTCAAAATTCTCATGGATATGCACCTCCTTATGCTCCACCTCCTAGAAGAAATCTTGAGGAAACACTACATGTATTCATTGAAAAGCAAGTGATAATCAACACTCACAATGCTTAAACTATGGCAGATTTGAAAGATATTCTTGCAAAGTTCACATCTGCTCTCAATTTTCAGGAGAAAGGTAAGTTTCCATCTTAACCATAGCAAAATCTCAAAGGGCAATACAATTCAAGTGCAAGTCGCTTTGGAATCGAACACATGGATCAAGTTAAATCAGTCACTACTCTCCGCAGTGGTAAGGTTATTGAAAAATCTTGTGAGAAAGATGATGAGTTAATCTCTGAGGGTAAGGAAAGGTTGAACCTGAACATTGCAAAGAAAAGATTGATTTCTCACCAGTACTTTCATTTCCTCATGCCATGACCAAACAAAGGAAAGTCAATTACAATTCTGAAATCTTTGAAACTTTCAAACAAGTAAGGATCAATATACCTTTGTTGGATGCTATTAAACAGATACCGTCTTATGCTAAATTTTTGAAAGATTTGTGCACTGTGAAGAGAAAACTGAATGTGAAAAGAAAGTCTTTTTAGCCAAACAAGTAAGTGTTATTCTTCATAACAATAATGCTTTAAAATATAAAGACCCTGGTTGTCCTATAATTTCTTGCTTTAATGGAGAACATAAAATTGAAAAAGCTTTACTTGATCTTGGAGCTAGTGTGAATTTACTTCTAAATTCAGTTTTTCAAAGTCTCAATCTAGGTGAATTAAAACCAACTTCTGTAACTCTTTTACTTGCTGATAGATCTGTAAAAGTGCCTAGAGGAATAGTTGAAGATGTGTTAATACAAGTTGATAAATTCATTTATCTTGTGGATTTTATTTTTTTGGATACACAACCTGTTGAAGCATTTTATTCAATTCCAGTTACTTTAGGACGTCAATTTCTTGCAACTTCTAATTCATTGATTAATTGTAGGAATGGACTGATGAAGTTATCGTTTGGAAACATGACATTGGAGATGAATGTTTTTAACATTTGCAAGCAACCTGGAGATGATAATGATTTACAGAAAGTAGACTTTATTGAAAAATTAGTTTATGATCAATTTGAAACTACTTCCAGTGAAATTGAGTTTAATGAATCTGAAGATTTGCAAATGCTTTATTTTCAGGAAGAATCAAAGGCAAGTAGCTGGAGACCAAAAATTGAGTCCATAACTTCAAGTGTTCAACCACCAAAACCAAATTTAAAGTCGTTACCATTCAATCTCAAATACTTATTTTTTGGAGAAAATGAAACTTTTCTGGTAATCATTTCTTCCAAACTTAATGCACATCAAGAAGGTAAGTTATTACAGACTCTGAAAATGCACAAAAATGCGTTAGGATGGACCATAGCTGACATAAAGGGAATTAGTCTTTTGATTTGCGCACACAAGATTTATTTGGAGAAAAATGCTAAACCCTCTAGAGAAATGCAATGAAGGCTTAATCCTAATATGAAAGAAGTAGTGAGGAATGAAGTCATTAAGCTTCTAGATAATGGAATCATTTATCCTATTTCTGACAGCAAATGGGTAAGTCCTACCCAAGTTGTACCTAAAACGTCTGGAGTCACTGTGATAACAAATGAGAAAAATAAGTTAATTCCAACTAGGACTATTACTAGTTGGCGCATGTGCATTGACTATAGGAAACTTAATTCAATGACAAGAAAATATCATTTTCCTTTACCTTTCATGGATCAAATCCTAAAAAGAGTTGCAGGTCATGAATTTTATTGTTTCCATGATGGCTATTCAGGTTACAACCAAATTGAAATTGCATTTGAAGATCAAGAGAAAACTACTTTCACATGTCCATTCGGTACTTTTGCATATCGAAGGATGCCTTTTGGATTACATAATGCACCAGCCACGTTTCAAAGATGCATGCTTAGCATATTCAATTATATGGTTGAATGTTTTCTTGAGATTTTTATGGATGATTTTTCTGTTTTTGGTGATTTATTTGATGATTGTTTAACTAACTTGGAAAAGGTTTTGAACAGGTGTGAAGAGAAGAATCTTGTGCTGAATTGGGAAAAATGTCATTTTATGGTAACAAACAACATTGTACTTGGTCACATTGTTTCATCAACAGGAATTAAGGTTGACAAATCTAAAATCGAGTTAATTGCCAACTTGCCAACACCAAAACCTGTTAAAGATGTTAGATCATTCTTAGGACATGCTTGTTTTTATAGAAGGTTCATTAAAGATTTTAGTGTAATATCTAAGCCATTGTGTAACCTTCTAACAACGGATAATGTTTTTGAATGGACTGAACATTGTGAAGAAGCCTTTGTTAAACTTAAAAACTTGCTTACTTCTGCTCCTGTCATTCAACCTCCTGATTGGTCATTACCTTTTGAAATAATGTGTGATGCTAGTGATTATGACGTGGGTGCTGTTTTAGGACAAAGAAAAGATAAGAAACCTTATGTAATTTACTATGCAAGTAAAACTTTAAATAGTATTCAAATGAATTACACTACCATTGAAAAGGAATTACTTGCAGTAGTATTTGCATGTGAAAAATTCAGATCTTATCTTGTTGGCTCACCTGTTGTTGTTTTTAGTAATCATGCACCATTGAAATATTTTCTTTCTAAGAAGGATTGTAAGGCTAGATTGGTGTGGTGGATTTTGTTACTTCAAGAATTTGATATCACAATCAAGGACAAGAAAGACACTGAAAATGTTGTCGCGGATCATTTGTCAAGATTAACAGTAGATTCCACATCTAACACCACACAAATCAATGATTACTTTCCTGATGAATCCTTACTTTCTATTTCTACGATACTTTGGTTTGCTAATACTGTCAATTTTCTTGCAACAAGAGATTTGCCAGCTCATTGGAATACCCAAGATAAAAAAAAGTTTTTGAATGAAGTGAAGAACTTTTATTGGGATGACCCTTATTTATTCAAATATTATCCTGATCAGATATTTCGAAGATGCATTCCGACAATGAGGTAAGTAGTGTCATTAAATTTTGTCATTCTTAGGCATGTGGGGGTCATTTCTCATCAAAGAAGACGACTGCTAAAATCATACAATGTGGATTTTATTGGCCCACCATGTTCAAGGACACGCATGCATTTTGCAATACCTGTGAAAATTTTCAAAAGTTAGGATCTATTTCAAAACATCACATGATGCCTTTAAGTCCTATTCTTGTGATTGAATCTTTGACTGTTGGGGTATAGATTCCATGGGTCCATTTCCTCCATCATTTGGTTTTGTTTACATATTAGTCGTAGTGGATTATGTTTCAAAATGGATAGAGGCAATTCCAAGTCGAAACAATGATCATAAAATAGTGATCAAGTTTTTGAAAGAAAATATTTTGAGTCGGTTTGGAATCCCTCGGGCCATGATAAGTGATGGTGGAACACATTTTTGCAACAAGTCATTTAAGTCTTTGATGAAGAAATATGGAATCATACACAAAGTTGCCACCTCTTATCACCCTCAAACAAGTGGACAAATAGAGCTTGCTAATAGGGAGATCAAACAAATCTTGGAAAAAACAGTGAACCCTAATCGGAAGGACTGGTCTTTAAGACTTAATGATGCGTTTTGGGCTTATCGAACTACTTTTAAAACATCATTAGGTATGTCACCTTATAGGCTGGTTTATGGAAAACCTTGTCACTTGCATGTGGAACTTGAACATAAAGCTTATTGGGCTATTAAAGCTTTCAATTCAAACCTTGATGATGCTAGCCAACTGCGTAAGTTACAAATAAATGAGCTTGAGGAAATAAGAAATGATGCATATGAGAATTCAAAAATTCATAAAGTAAGAAGCAAAGAATTTCATGACAAGAGAATCTTGAGAAAAACATTTGATGTTGGTCAAAAAGTTTTCCTGGAAAGCTAAGATCAAGATGGAGCGGTCCATTTATTGTGAAACTTGTGTATCCTTATGGGGCATTTGATATTGAGAATCCAAAGAATGACAATGTTTTTAAGGTAAATGGACATCGTTTGAAAGCTTACTTTGATAATTCTCCTAGTGAAAATGAATCCATTGATTTGAATGATCCTGTATATAAAGGTTGATTATTTTGTTTTTCTCACATTGTTTTTGTGTTTCTTTTTAGTGTGACTCTTGTCTTACTAGTCTTTCTCTAACCCCGGTCAAATGGCGGATAACGGTACTCCGTGACTCTTAAATCGGTTCTTTCAGTTTCCCATGATAATTGATATCTGTGTATATATTTGTTCAATTCCTTGTTCCTTCTCTTTTTTTTGCATCTCTTTTCCACTTCTAATCTAAAAAAAAAGGGACATCACTCTTGAAAAATTGAAAAAGTATTTTCCCGCTTTGCCTCCAAATGCGATTGCAAAAATTTACCGTGCTAGGTGTGAAAGATTAAGGTTGTTAATGAACCATGGAATTCCTAAAGATATTCGTTGGATGATTAAAGCAAAGGTCCGATTATCAGGTGAGTCTTCCAATTATTTTATTTCATACATGCCTGGGACAGGTAAAAGCACTTTTGCAAAGAAACGTCGTGTAAAACGACTGAAAGTCTGTCACCGATGTGCCAGATGGACTTGTAATGCACAATGTCGTTCTTTAGAAATGTTATCTATAAACCGTGAAGATAAAATACAATTCATCAAGGATGGCCTAAGTAAGGAGTCTTTAGATAATCTTCTATTAACTCTTGAGACGCATCCCAGTGGAGACGTGCATTGTGCAATTCATGATTTATGGCCCCATTTTCATAAAGAACATGATCGACTTAGTCTTGGGAATCTGACTAAAAAAGATCCTGTTTGTTAGTTTTTAAGAAAACTGGATGGGAAGCTTACCCATAAAGGGCGTTTAAGCCGTTCTTAGACGTAAAACCAAGGGAAGATGTGAGCCACAATCACAACTACTTGTACATACACACGTTGAGAGAGAGAGAGAGACTCCAGCTGGCCTATATGTAGGTGGTATGATTGCATTTTCAATTTCTCATCTATAAAATCTTCTCTCTCTTCCCTTCATTTCTACTCAACCCATACATTCAACAAATATAAAAGTGTGTAGAAATGGCAGGTTCCTCAAGTCACCAAATAAGAAATATTTGTGTTTTTTGTGGATCCAGTTCTGGATAAGAAAAAGAGTTTTTAGAATCAGCAAATCATCTTGGTTGGGTACTAGTTGAGAGAAAGATTCATTTAGTGTATGGGGGAGGCAGCCTTGGATTAATGGGAAGTGTGTCAATAGCTATATTTTTAGGAGGCAATCACGTTTTGGGTATCGTTCCAAAAGCTTTAGCCAAAGTGGATATCATCGGAAAAACAGTTGGAGAGAAACTACAGGTCTCCATAATGTCTAAATGAATGAATGCAATGTTTGATCATGTTGACGCCTTCATTGCTTTACCAGGTGGTCTGGGTACATTAGAAGAGATATTTCATATTTCCTCTTGGGCCCAACTGAACATTCACCAGAAACCTATAGGTTTGCTCAATATTAATGGTTTTTATGATAATTTATTGTCTTTTCTTGATCATGTTGTGGAATAGAACTTTCTAACATCTTTGGCATGACCAATCATAATCTCTGCTGCTACTGTTGAACAACTGATTGATCAACACGCCTTTTCATCCATGTAATTGATTCCTCCATGAGTTGAATAGACTGGTCAAACAGGGAAAGCCGTAAAAAGCTTAGATTGGTTTTGAGCCTTAGTTTGTAAGAACTTGTGTCTTTTAGTTTTATTAATAGCATAATATTTTCTATTTTGTTAGTTCTTCAGTGTGTTTCAGGTTTGTCAATAGTCGCTGCTTCAGGTGATGTCTTCTATACTCTATCTTTCTACCTTAGGGCATTGAGGACAATGTCTCATTTCGGTTGGGGGGAGGGGTGTAGTCGTAAATTATTAAACAAACTAACCTTTTGCCATTATTAAAACCATTTGACAAAACTGTTATTAGGATGGCAGAGTAAGGAGGAATTCTATTGACTCTTGAGACGCATCTTAGTAAACATTCTTATCAAGGTCTATCATAACACTTCTTGAAATATTCAGGTTTACAAACTCTCACATTGTTATCATTTGATTCTGCTCATATACTCATTTAACAAGTATTCTTAAACCTTCATTCTCACACACACACTTTAACATATGATTGTGGGTTGCACATTGGATTATTACATTATTTATGTTCTGTTGTTAAAGGTAACAACTAAAGGAAAGGGATAGTATATAATTTGCAAAAAAAAAAAAAAAAAAAAAACCGAAAACAAATTGATAATAATAAAAACGTAGATAAGTTTGGTTTCGTAGCCTTCCTAACCTAAGCAATTAAGCCCGAAGGGGTATTTTAACACCTGATACCCTAAAGTCAACTAAATTGGGAGCTATTGACCCAACGCTTGTTACATAGGTCGAGGAGAAAAGCTTAAGGGAATCAAACATTGCACTATCTACGTATCAATATCTGCAACCCGAGTTACTAAGCTTGTAGGGGTGTCTCAACACCTAATGCTCTAAGACCAACTGGTCTGGGAGTCATTAGCCTAAAGCTCGTTACATGGGTTAAAGATGCATTGTGTTTTAAGTTATATATTTATATATTAAAAAAAAAGATAATAATCTCAACCCAAGGAAGTTAACCTTAGAAAAACATTAGAACAAAATTGTGTTTTCATCCAAGCAAAGCCCCATAGCTATGTTTTGATATATTAAGCACAAAATGAAGGTTTATTAATATCTTGTTTAAGAAGTATGAAACAGATATATAAATTTAATGAGAGTTTGTTTATTTGGATAGATTAATGGAAATTGAATGATGAATGCCTTGCTTTTGAATGTCGCAAATTGTTTTAAGACTTTGATTATTAGGGACTAGTAATAAGCTGGTTGGGAGGTGTGATTAGTACTTAAAAGTGCATTTTTATCAAGGTTTTATATCATTATATTGCACTTAAAGGATCATTAAATTCCCTAACTTAAGCATGTTTTATAATAACAAGTCTGATAATATAAGATATCTTTAATTTATGGCAAATGCTCATTTTGAATACAGGCATATCTCACAATTTAAAGGATTGAATGATGTGTTTAACTATTGAAAGTGAAAAGACAAAGAGAGGGATAAGCTTAAAGAAGAGTTGCTGGTTCAATTCAAATTGGAACATTATTCAGTTATTGGATCATAACTGAAGTTGTAGAACATGGATTTAAGTCTGGTTTATATGGATGGAAAGCTAAGACATAGGCTTAAAACTTTCATTAGAGTCCAAGATTCAAAACGACCGTTTTCAAGTTGAAATTGTAGCAACAAGAGAAGTTGGAATTTATCATGTAGCCCAAACACTGTTCAGTGTTCAACCCATATCTCAAGTTTTAGAAGTCCAAATGAGCTCATTCTTATTTTGTTGGAAAGCTGAGACAAATGTCCAGAACTGTCATGAAGACTATCTATTCAAATTTTGATATTAGCAATGATTTTTTGTTCAGACAAGAAGATAATGGTTGTCACCAAGTTAAGAGGTAGCCACCCACTCAATAATTAGTCATCAAATCAATAGTTCCGAATTTTAGCCTATAAAAGGAGGCATTTGTCATACATTTAGACATCTTGGTTGTTCAGATCAAGATCTTGTTCTCACTCTCTTTCTTTGTATTTTGTAATGTTCAAGTTTTATTTTATGTTATATTAATCTCTTGTTTTGCTTTTCATTTCCTTTACTATACTTAGTTAACTTATATCATGTTCATGTTCTTATATTGTTTATTTATATTTTTCTTCTTCATTATGTTTAGCTAAGTTAATTTTGTCAAGGTGAAAAGGGTACACTAATGGTGTAAGAATAAGTATAATATAAACTCAACATGGACTTTAATGTTTGATACTAACATGTTTTGTATTTGTTATCTTACTCACTTTTAATAACCTACTTGTTAAATGATTAATCTAGATTTGTGTTGTACAACCCTTGATACAACAAATACTTGGCACTTTCATAGCCTGCTATATGGTATAACCGACACTTGTGCTATGAAAGGAACTTGATTTGTTGTTAACATAAGTTATCACCATAAATGCCTGACCACATTTACAAGTATTGGCATTACTCAAATAAGATAATTAATATAATCATGTTAATAAATTATAATCTGATTGGAACCTCCTTTGTGTGTGTTTTCCAGTTGAGTAATAAAAAGAGTTTATACTATACTTATTTGAAATATCATTAGTGGATCCGAAATCATGCATTCCTCCTTTTTTATTAGTTGTTCAACAAACATGCAAGGCTAAACTCTTTTTCTTGGTTGCAAGGACACGGAAACCTTCGGATTTTAAGAACTGTGAGATTTATTTTACCTTTTCTTTTCAGTTTATATGATGAATATGTTTGTTCTCCTATGCTTATTTTGCCTATGATTATTTATTTTAATTGCTAGAGCGGACTCTAAGTTATTATTGTAGACAATCTATTGCTAAGTTTGATATCAAAACCGGAGTTGTGGTTTATGAACTTGTGAAGCAACTGAGTTTAATAATTGTGGCGGATCTATGTTATTAATCTTAAGGAGAACATTCAATCAAATCAAACATAGACTGTGAACAGTTATGTTTTCTTGATTAATCAACTTATCTAGTTCTTAAGGCTGCCATTGAATTAAATTACAAGTGCGGACACTGTGGTTGTTTGATGGTTAGGGTTAGTTATACGGCGGATCCGTTAACTAACCAATGTTAAGAAGAGATAAATATTCAGAATATAAATTGATGTTTCGTTTCCATGATCAGTTCTGATTTCTGTAGGTGGATGTGTGCTTGCGACCAAGGTTTGTTCTCTTGATAATTTTCTGATTTTATTAAATTTTGTTTGATAGTTTTCTATTTTCTTTTGCTTTAGCCTAGATAACATCCAAACCCCCCCAAATTGCATATCATCTAGCATAAAAATCTGACTTGAATCTTCCTCGTGGGATCGACCCCTTGCTTGCTCTATACTATCTTGTGTGTTGTCTTTCAAGCTAGGATAATTAATTTGTGCGACCGTGACATCGCAACAAATTTTGGCGCCATTGCCAGGAAAATAATTTTAGTTTATTCTTATGCTATTATTTTTATTTGCTGTGATTGTTATTTATTTTTCTGAAAAAAAAAGAGAAACATAATTTTTGCTTGCTACGGTACTATTCATTTACGGTAGCAGTACTGTTCAAAACAGATTTTTTGGTGGAATTAGGTATCAGCCTTTTGTTTTCTGAAGGGAAACGACGTTCTAAACAGGACTAGTGGTACCTAACTAGCCCCACCCTATCGAGGCCAAATTCCGCTGTTTTCTAGGGTTTTTAGGCAGTTTTAGTTTTCTAGCGTAGGATTTTTGTACAATTTGCATTGTTTTCGATCTCTTGTGTGGTTGGTTTCTTTTGAGTTTTCTTGACAATTTATGCATGTAACCCGTTCTACTAACCAAATTGAAGTGCAGGTGGATCTCGAAATAGAAAACACTTTACGCAGTTTACGAAAGGAAGCTCGCGTCAACACCATGGCTGTTGAACAACAACAAACACTTAAGGAGCTTACTGCTCCTAACGTGGAAAATCAACCATTGTGCATAAACATCGACAAAATGTAAACTTCAAGCTCAAATCTGGTTTTATACATTTACTACCAACATTCAATGGTCTTGCAGGTGAAGATCCTCATACTCATCTCAAGGAGTTCCATATGGTTTGCGTTGGCATGAAACTGAATGGAGTTGATGTTGCGATGTCGCGGTCGCACAAATTAATTGCCCTAGCTTAAAACACACAAGATAGTATAGAGTAAGAAAGTGGTCGATCCCACGAGGAAGGTCTAGTTCAGATTTTTATGCTATATGTTATGCAATGGGGGGGTTTGATTTGCAATGATCTAAACTATGGAAGAAATTAAACTAGCAAACAAAATCAATTAAAACTGAAATTTATCAAGAAAACAAACCTTGGTCGCAAGCACACATCCACCTACAGAAATCAGAACCGATCCTTGAAACGAAACTCCAGTTTATATTCTGAATTTTTATCTTTTCTTAACGTTGGTTAATTAACGGATCCGCCGTATAACTAACCCTAACCAACAAACAATCACAGTGTCCGCACTAATGATTTAATCCAACGGCAGTCTTAAGATCTAGATAAATTCATGAATCTTAACAACCAAGTTGTCTGCTTGTGGTGCTTTGATCGAATGTTCTCCCTAAGTTTAATAACGTAGTTCCGCTACAATTATCAAGCTTAGTTGCTTCACAAGTTTATATAACACAACTCCGATTTTGATATCAAACTTAGCAATAGATTGTTCACAATAATAACTTAGAGTCCGCTCTAGCAATTAAGATAAACAATCATAGGAAATATGCATAGGAAAACAAACATACTCATTCATAATACAAACTGAAAATAAATGGAAGAATAAATCTCACAGTTCTTGAAATCTGAAGGTTTTTGTGTCCTTGCAACCAAGAAAAGGAGCTTAGCCTTGCATATCTATTGAACAACTACTCCTAAAGATGGAAGAATACATGATTTTTGATTTGTAGAGGGGAGAGTTTGTGTTTCTTCTCTTATGGCTGCCACCTCTCTTTCTTTGATTCTACTACACTCTCTCTTCCTCTCTCTTGGCTCTCTTAATAGCATAAACTTAGCTGCCTATTTATACACAAATTGTAAGTAAGAAAAATCAAAGTTCAAGTGTGAACATCAAGAGATGGTGGTAGTGTGAAGGCGGCTGGCGGCTGGTTGTTGGCAGCTGGTTTGTGGTTGGTGGCTTGAGGTTGGTGGCTGCCTTCCTTGACCTTCTGGATTGATTTACTAGAGGAGCTAAATTGCTGAAATTAAAACTTGGATGTCGGTTTGGATGCTTCGGGATGTAATTTGGATTCGTTTCTTCACGAAACCTGTTTGCTGGCAGAATTCAGTTGTCATCTTTGAAAACTCATATCTCCCTCATATGACATCATTTTTGGCTGACATTGGGAGCGTTTATAGACCTTTGAGTCAGGAATCCAAAACAATTGAGTTTGCATCAATTGGATATCTACAGCTCCAGATATTGAATTTTGAATGGACAAAGGTCAACACTGGCAGAATGCGAGTTTTGACTTTGAAGGATGTGATTTCCATACTCTTTGTATTTTTATTTTTCTTGACTTACATTTCCAGAAAGGTATGGATGTTAGCTTTCTAATGCCACTGGAATCACTTCATTTCGACTCCTAGAACTCACGCTCTGCACAAAACATCGACTTAGGGTCAAATCTTCCAATTACCTCCAATTTACTCCTTTTTGCATCTTTCATCTAAAGGTGCCTTCAAAACATTAAACAAAGAATATCAAGGCATTTTATACATAAAACATAGGCAAAACACTAGTTAAATGTGGGTGAAACTATCAAATAATATGGTTACATCAAATACCCCCACACTTAGCTCTTGCTCGTCCTCGAGAAAGGATAGATAAAATCAAATTGAAAATAACTATGATCAATCTCTTAATCTCCCATCAATGTCCAAGAATATATGCATTATAAACAAGAATACAATCAAGAAGGATATAGAGTATAAATTTTCATGAATTCATTTACATGCAAACTTCAAAACTCAATTAATCATCAGGATTTAAATGAAATCTATGCCATGCCAAAGTGATAGGTCCTCTCATTGATATACACTCCAACACTCACGTGTTTAGGGTTTATATGCTTAAATCTCTCAAATTCAATCAATGAATATGTTCTACCATAAGCTTGCTCTTCAATCTTATCTTCATTACCACATATTACAAGCAATGCATGAATCAAAAGGTCTTATTTTCTGGTTGTAATGGGGCTAGGGTTAAGGTGAGGTAAAAAAGAGTAAAAGAAATGGTTCAAACCAAAGACAGTAGAACATTCTGAAAAATGATATTTCAAACAAGATATTCCATTAAAGCACATAAATTTTCCATCTTTAATCATCAATGCTTCTCTTTCAACATAAAACCTTAAGAACATAAAGGAATACTTTTTTTTATTATTCTTTTCTTTTCTTTTTTTCTTTTTTTTGTTGTTTTTTTTTTCACCTTTGGCAACTTTACCCATCTTTTTATCAAGCATCACTTTTTCTTTCTTTTCACATAATTTCCAACTATAATTCCATGAGATATCACTAGTATATGATCTACTACTCCTTGGCCAGGGGAAAAGGAAAACATATAAAAAGTTAAGGTTTATACATGGATAAAGCAAAGAAAAGATAAACAAGCTCAAAGGGGGTTTACTAAGGATAATATGTTTTAGGTTGGCTTTTTAGTTCAAGTGGTTAAAATTCCTAATGCCTTTATCATCTTCATGTACACATGTAATGTGAATGTAATCTCAACAAGATATAAAGCAAGTTCTAGAGATACATATCATTGAAAGAATGCATAATCAAAGAATATAATGTTGAAGGCTCAAAAGCTTGTATTGGTATAACACTATAAAGTTAACATGGCATATTCTCAAAGTCAATCCTTAAAACAATTAAATGTTAAAATTGGCATGCACACTCATTCATTTGATTTATATCTTCATCTATCTCAACTAATTCTCATACATAATACTCATATTCTCAAAAACCAATGGGAGTTCTAAAGATCAAACTTAGATTTTTTTTTCTTTTTAAAGACAACAAAGAAAACCAAAATTCTCCCAATACCCCCACACTTAAAACACAACATTGTCATCAATGTTGAAATAAAAGAAAAGGAATATAGGAGAATGACAAAAATAAAGTAAAATGCAAAAAATAAAAGATAAGGGAAAAAAGAAAGCAAATCTGATTTTTTTTTGTGCTGGGTTGCCTCCCAGTAAGTGCTTTTGTTTTATGTCATTGGCTTGACATGTTGCATGTTCATTCTTCATAGATTGGTTCAGCTAATTCCACAGAAGCGGTGAGTTCTGCCGTCCAACTTTCATAGAAAGGTTTCAAGCGATGCCCATTGACCTTGAGTACTTTATTGGTTTATGAACTTGTAATTTCAACTGCACCATAAGGAAAAACATTAGAAACAACAAATGGTCCAATCCAACGAGAGCGTAACTTTCCAAGAAAAAGTTTCAAATGTGAATGATAAAGAAGGACTTTGTCTCCAACATTAAACTCTTTTCTTGTAATCATTCGGTCATGGAGACTCTTAGTCTTTTCTTTGTAAATCCTTGCATTCTCATAAGCATCATTTCGAATCTCTTCCAACTCTTGCAATTGTAACTTTCTTGCAATCCCAGTAGCATCATAATCCATGTTACATTTTTTAATGGCCCAAAAAGCTTTGTTTTCAAGCTCCACCGGTAGATGACATGCTTTTCCATAAATCATCCTGTAAGGTGACATTCCTATAGGTGATTTATATGCAGTTCGATAAGCCCAAAGTGCATCACCAAGTCGTAGACTCCAATCTCGCCGGTTAGGTTGCACTGTCTTCTCCAAAATAGACTTGATTTCTCGATTTGAAATTTCAGCTTGGCCATTCGTTTGAGGATGGTATGCTGTGGAAGTCCGATGAGTCACATGATATTTGTGTAACAATGCTTCCATTGAACGATTGCAAAAATGAGTGCCACGATCACTAATGATAGCTTTAGGGATTCCAAACCTGTCAAATATGTGAGTCCTGACAAAATCTAAAACAACCTTAGAATCGTTAGTTCGTGTGGCTTTCGCCTCAATCCACTTGGACACATAATCAACAGCAAGAAGGATATAAAGATTACCAAAAGAAGAAGGAAATGGACCCATAAAATCAATACCCCAAACATTAAAAATTTCACTTACAAGAATATTCGTTAAAGGCATTTGATTTTTATGATTGATATTACCTGTTCTTTGGCATTTCTCACATGATTTGCAGAAGTGATATGCATCTTTAAAAATAGAAGGCCAATAGAAACCACTTTCAAGTACCTTATGAGCCGTTCTTTTTGCTCCAAAATGCCCACCACAAGAATGAGAATGGAATGAAATTCATCCTGTGGTACACATCTCCTTACTACTTGATCCACACAAAATTTCCACAAGTAAGGAGTATCCCAAAAATAATATTTAGCATCAGCTCGTAACTTGTCCTTTTGGGATGTAAACAAACCTGGAGGGAATTCTTTGGTGACTAAATAGTTCACCAAATCCGCATACCATGGTCTTGTAGAGGAATGTAGCACATACAACTGTTCATCGGGGAATGTTTCTCTTATTGTTTCGGTTTGTATATCCTTGGTCCTCAGTCGGCTCAAGTGATCAGCCACATAGTTTTTGATCTCAAGATCAAATTCTTGCAAAAGCAAGATCCACCTAATCAATCTTGGTTTGGACTCCTTTTTCTTCAAAGGATACCTTAAAGCTGCATGGTCAGTAAAAACAATGACTTTTGTACCAAGTAGATATGACCTGAATTTTTCAAGAGCAAACACCACTGCAAAAAGTTCCTTTTCAGTTGTATGGTAATTGCATTGCGCTCCGTCCAACATACGGGAAGTATAAGCAATAACATGCAAATTCTTCCCTATTCTTTGCCCAAGCACAGCGCCTACTGCATAGTCACTCGCATCACACATTATCTCGAAAGGTTCATCCCAATTTGGTGGTTGGATTATAGGGGCAGATGTGACACGCCTTTTAAACTCATCATAAGCATCTTTACATGCTTGATCAAACACAAAATCCACTTCTTTGGCTAATAGTTTGCACAAGGGTGCTGTAATCTTCGAGAAATCTTTGATAAAGCGTCGATAGAAACCTGCATGGCCAAGAAAAGAACGAATTTCCCTCACACAGGAGGGGTAAGGCAATGATGAAATAACGTCTATTTTAGCTTTATCAACCTCTAATCCACGTGAAGACACAACATGCCCAAGAACTATTCCTTGTTCTACCATAAAATAACACTTTTCATAGTTCAAGACAAGGTTAGTTTCAATGCACCTTTTCAAGATCAAAGATAAATTTTCTAGACACTTATAAAAAGAATCACCATATACCATGAAATCATCCATGAAAACCTCAATTATTCTTTCAACATCATCAGAAAAAATAGTCATCATGCATCTTTGAAAAGTTGCGGGTGCATTACAGAGACCAAAGGGCATTCTCCTATATGCATATGTACCAAATGGACATGTAAATATAGTCTTTTCTTGATCCTCAGGATTAATAACAATCTGATTGTATCCACTATATCCATCAAGAAAGCAATAAAAAGACTTACCTGCCAGGCGTTCAAGCATTTGGTCCATGAATGGTAATGGAAAATGATCTTTGCGTGTAGCAAGATTTAGCTTTCTGTAATCAACACACATTCTCCATCCACTTGAGATGCGAGTAGGAATGAGTTCATCATTTTTGTTTTTCACCAACGTGATTCCGGTCTTTTTAGGCACCACATGGATTGGCGCCACCCATTTACTGTCCGTGATGGGATAAATGACTCCTGCATCTAACAGTTTCAAAATTTCAGCTTTCACTACCTCCATCATAGGCGGGTTCAACCTCCTTTGCGTTTCTTGTCAGTTTCGCATTGTCCTCCAATAGTATGTGATGCATACACATTGAGGGACTAATGCCCTTGATGTCGGCTAAAGTCCATCCAATGGTCGTCTTGTGATCACACAACAACTTCACAAGTTTTTCCTCTTGCGCACTTGTCAAACCTTTTGCGATGATAACAGGAAGTGTATTGTTGTCGCCAATGAACACATACTTCAAATTATCGGGCAAAGGTTTCAATTCTAGCTCGGGGCCTGTAAAATAGATGGCAAAAGCTTTTTATGTGAAAGTACTAAATCAACAAAGACATCACCATGGGGAACGGTTTGCAAAGCTTGCAAAGCCAATGCTGATTCGTGCACGTTTTGGGGAACACCTATTTGCCTCTCCATCTCTTCTATTTTGGTAAAATCATAGCCATAGCTCAAAGCTACGCTTAATCCATCCTCACAATCAAGATCAAAAACTTGTCGCACACACTTATCAACTTGGTCATAGCATGTGATAGAATAAACATTGCTATAAGGATATTTCATTGCATCATGAAAATTAAATTCAATTTTTTCATCTCCTACCTCCATAGACAAAGTATCCTTACCACAATCAATCTTTGTATTGGCAGTTTTCAAGAATGGTCTCCCAAACAATATAGGAGTGTTGTTTGATGAATCACAAAAATCATGTTCCATATCAAGAATATAAAAATCACATGGAATAACCAAACTATCAATCTTGACTAGGACATCTTCTATCACACCAAGTGGATAAACAAAACTACGATTCGCAAGTTGTATTACAATACTAGTTTTATTCAAAGGCTCAAGACTAAGAGAATCATAAACATGTTTAGGCATAACACTAATGGATGCACCTAAATCACATAAGGCCCTTTTAAAACTAGCATTACCAATAACTTATGGGATAGTAAACGCACCTGGGTCTTTTTGCTTCAAAGGCATATTCTTTTGAACAACAGCAGATACAACTTCACCCATACTTACCGTTTCGTGACCTTTCAATTTGAAAGCTCTCTTGGTAGTACACAACTCCTTCAAAAAATTTACATACTTGGGAATTTGCTTGATAGCATCAATCAATGGAATGTTGAGTTCCACTTTCTTGAAAACCTCTAAAATATCTTTTTCTTTGTCCTCTTTCTTTGACCTAAAAGAACTTACAGGAAAGGGTGGAATTGTTTTAAAACTGGAATTCATTGAGTGAGGAGTTGCCTTTGGAGTAATGGTCATTGTTTCAGTTTGTGGAGGAGGAGGATGTTTCTTCTTTATACTCAATTCGGTTTCTATCTCTTCTTCTTCCTCCATCTCAATTTGTTTTGACCCTTGCTCTTCAAGTTCTTTTCCACTTCGCAACATTATCGCACTAACATTCTCTATTGGATTCAATGCTTAGGAGGGCAATTTTCCATTCATTTGTGCTTCCAATTTCCCCACACTTGAAGCTACTTGCCCCATTTGCTTCTCCAAGTTGTGAATACTTGATCTTGTTTCCTGTTGAAAAGACATGACATTTTGCTACAAGGTCACAGTGTTAGAAGCCAAAGTTTTCATCATCTCACGAAGATCATCATTGGATGACGACCCCATAAAATTGGAGTTTGTGAATGGAGGAGGTTGTCTTGCTTGATAATTCTGTTGGGATTGAAATCCATGGGGATGGAACTGTCGTCCTTGATTGCTTTGTTGAGGTGGGTTCCCATAGCGTAAGTTGGGATGATCTCTCCATCCAGGATTGTACGTGTTGGAAAAGGGATCATATTTACTTTGGGGTTGTCCATTGAATGCTCCATCAACTGCATTAGCCTGTTCAATGTAATCTTCTTGCATTGTTAGGCACATATCTGAGGCATGTCCTTGTAAGGAACATATGCTACAAACTTTTACCTGTTGTACATTTCCACAAGCCAAAGAACGCACAAGAGAAGTAAGATCATTAACTTTATTTTCAAGGTTAGAAACACTTACCTCATTTACTCGTTTGTTTGAGAAATCTCCACGAGTGCCAAACTGTTTCGAGTTAGCTGCCATGTTTGAGATCAATTGGTGTGCAGCCTCGGGTGTCTTATCCACCAATGCCCCTCCACTTGCAGCATCAATGATACTACGGTCAGTAGGCATCAATCCTTCATAGAAATATTGAATGAGGAGTTGGTCGGGTATTTGATGATGAGGACATTGAATGCAGAGTTGCTCAAATCTTTCCCAATATTCAGAGAGTGTCTCTCCATGATATTGTCGAATCCCACATATTTCTTTCCTTATGTTGGCAACTCGAGATGCTGGGAAATATTTTTCAAGGAAGATCTTCTTCATGCCATTCCATGTTCCAATGGAACCTGGGAGAATAGAGAAAAGCCATGCCTTTGCTGCCCCTTTTAAAGAGAAAGGAAAAGCTTTCAACTTAACCTGTTCTTCGTCAACTCCATTCGGTTTCATGCCAATGCAAACCATATGGAACTCCTTGAGATGAGTATGAGGATCTTCTCCTGCAAGACCATTGAATGTTGGTAACAAATGTATAAAACCAGATTTGAGCTCAAAGTTTACATTATTGTTGATGTTTATGCACAGTGGCTGATTTTCCACGTTAGGAGCAGCAAGCTCCTTGAGTGTTTGTTGTCGTACAACAACCATGGTGTTTAGGTGAGCTTCCTTTCGTAACCTGCGTAAAGTGCTTTCTATTTCGAGGTCCAACTGCACTTGACTTTGATTAGTAGAATGGGTTGCAGGCATAAATCTTCAAGAAAACTCAAAAGAAACCAACCACACAAGAGATCGAAAACAATGCAAATTGTACGAAAATCCTACGCTAGAAAAATAAAACTGCCTAAAAAACCCTAGAAAACAGTGGAATTTGGCCTCGATAAGGTGGGGCTAGTGGTATACCACAAGTCCTGTTCAGAACGTTGTTTCCCTTCAGGAAACAAAAGGCCGATACCTAATTCCACCAAAAAATATGTTTTGAACAGTACCGCTGCCGTAAGTGAACAGTACCGCCGCAAGCAAAAATTCTCTTCTTTTTTTTTAGAAAAAATAAATAACAATCACAGTAAATAAAAATAACAGCACAAGAATCAACTAAAATTACTTCCCCGGCAACGGCGCCAAAATTTGTTGCGATGTCGCGGTCGCACAAATTAATTACCCTAGCTTAAAACACACAAGATAGTATAGAGCAAGAAAGGGGTCGATCCCACGAGGAAGGTCTAGTTCAGATTTTTATGCTATATGTTATGGAATGGGGGGGTTTGATTTGCAATGATCTAAACTATGGCAGAAATTAAACTAGCAAACAAAATCAATTAAAACTGAAATTTATCAAGAAAACAAATCTTGGTCGCAAGCACACATCCACCTACAGAAATCAAAACCGATCCTTGAAACGAAACTCCAGTTTATATTCTGAATTTTTATCTTTTCTTAACGTTGGTTAATTAACGGATCCGCCGTATAACTAACCCTAACCAACAAACAATCACAGTGCCCGCACTAATGATTTAATGCAATGGGAGTCTTAAGATTTAGATAAATTCATGAATCTTAACAACCAAGTTGTCTGCTTGTGTTGCTTTGATCGAATGTTCTCCCTAAGTTTAATAACGTAGTTCCGCTACAATTATCAAGCTTAGTTGCTTCACAAGTTTATATACCACAACTCAGGTTTTGATATCAAACTTAGCAATAGATTGTTCACAATAATAACTTAGAGTCCGCTCTAGCAATTAAGATAAACAATCATAGGAAATATGCATAGGAAAACAAACATACTCATTCATAATACAAACTGAAAATAAATGGAAGAATAAATCTCACAGTTCTTGAAATCTGAAGGTTTTTGCGTCCTTGCAACCAAGAAAACGAGCTTAGCCTTGCATATCTATTGAACAACTACTCCTAAAGATGGAAGAATACATGATTTTTGATTTGTAGAGGGGAGAGTTTGTGTTTCTTCTCTTATGGCTGCCACCCCTCTTTCTTTGATTCTACTACACTCTCTTCCTCTCTCTTGGCTCTCTTAATAGCATAAACTTAGCTGCCTATTTATACACAAATTGTAAGTAAGAAAAATCAAAGTTCAATTGTGAACATCAAGAGATGGTGGTAGTGTGAAGGCGGCTGGCGGCTGGTTGCTGGCAGCTGGTTTGTGGTTGGTGATTTGAGGTTGGTGGCTTGAGGTTGGTGGCTGCCTTCCTTTATCTCCTGGATTGATTTACTAGAGGAGCTAAATTGCTGAAATTAAAACTTGGATGTCGGTTTGGATGCTTCGGGATGTAATTTGGATTCGTTTCTTCACGAAACCTGTTTGCTGGCAGAATTCAGTTGTCATCTTTGAAAACTCATATCTCCCTCATATGACATCGTTTTTGGCTGACATTGGGAACGTTAATAGACCTTTGAGTCAGGAATCCAAAACAATTGAGTTTGTATTTCCCAGCATCTCGAGTTGCCAACATAAGGAAAGAAATATGTAGGATTCGACAATCTCATGGAGAGATAGTTTCCGAGTATTGGGAAAGATTTGAAGAACTGTGCATTCAATGCCCTCACCATCAGATACCCGATCAACTGCTCATTCAATATTTCTATGAAGGACTGATGTCTACTGGTCGTAGTATCATTGATGCGGCAAGTGGAGGGGCATTGGTAGATAAGACACCCGAGGCTGCACGCCAATTGATCTCAAATATGGTAGCCAACTCAAAACAATTTGGCACGCGTGGAGACTTCGCAAACAAACGAGTAAATGAGGTAAGTATTTCTAACATTGAAAATAAAGTTAATGATTTTACTTCTCTTGTGCGTTCTTTGGCTTGTGGAAATGTACAGCAGGTGAAAGTTTGCAGCATATGTTCCTTACAAGGACATACCTCAGATATGTGCCCAACAATGCAAGAAGATTACATTGAACAGGTTCATGCAGTTGATGGAGGATTCAACGGACAGCCCCAGCATAAATATGATCCCTTTTCCAACATGTACAATCCCGGATGGAGAGATCATCCAAACTTATGCTATGGGAACCTACCTCAACAAGGCAATCAAGGCCGACAGTTCCATCCCCATGGATTTCAATCCCAACAGAATTATGAAGCGAGACAGCCCCCTCCATTCACAAACTCCAATGTTATGGGGTCGTCATCCAGTGATGATCTTCATGAGATGATGAAAACTTTGGCTTCTAACACTGTGACCTTGCAGCAAAATATCATGTCTTTTCAACAGGAAACAAGGTCAAGTATTCACAACTTGGAGAAGCAAATGGGGCAAGTAGCTTCAAGTGTGGGGAAATTGGAAGCACAAATGAATGGAAAATTGCCCTCTCAAGCATTGAATCCAATAGAAAATGTTAGTGCAATCATGCTGTGAAGTGAGAATGAACTTGAAGAGAAAAGCTCGAAACAAATTGAGATGGAGAAAGAAGAAGAGATAGAAACTGAATTGAGTATAAAGAAGGAACATCCTCCTCCTCTACAAACTGAAACATCGACCAACACTCCAAAGGTAACTCCTCACTCAATGAATTCCAGTTTTAAAACAATTTCACCCTTTCCTATGAGTTCTTATAGGTCATAGAAAGAGGACAAAGAAAAAGAGATTTTAGAGGTTTTCAAGAAAGTAAAACTCAACATCCTTTGCTTGATGCTATCAAGCAAATTCCCAAGTATGCCAAATTCTTGAAGGAGTTGTGTACTACCAAGAGAGCTTTCAAACTGAAAGGTCATGAAATGGTAAGTATGGGTGAAGTTGTATCTGCTATTGTTCAAAAGAATATGCCTTTTGAAGCAAAAAGACCCAGGTGCGTTTACTATCCCATGTGTTATTGGTAATGCTAGTTTCAAAAGGGTCTTGTGCGATTTAGATGCATCCATTAGTGTTATGCTTAAACATGTTTATGATTCTCTTAGTCTTGAGCCTTTGAATAAAACTAGCATTGTAATACAACTTGTAGATCGTAGTTTTGTTTACCCACTTGGTGTGATAGAAGATGTCCTAGTCAAGATTGATAGTTTGGTCATTCCATGCGACTTTTATATTCTTGATATGGAACATGATTCTTGTGATTCATCAAACAACACTCCTATATTGTTTGGGAGACCACTCTTGAAAACTAGCAATACAAAAATTGATTGTGGTAAGGATACTTTGTCTATGGAGGTAGGAGATGAAAAAATTGAATTTAATTTTCATGATGCAATGACATATCCTTATAGCAATGTTTATTCTATCACATGTTATGACCAAGTTGATAAGTGTGTGCAGCAAGTTTGTGATTTTGATAGTGAGGATGGATTAAGCGTAGCTTTGAGTTATGGCTATTATTTTACCAAGATAAAAGAGATGGAGAGGCATATATGTGTTCCCCAAAACGTGCATGAATCAGCATTGGCTTTGCAAACTGTTCCCCATGATGCAGGAGTCATTCACCACATCATGGACAGTGAATGGGTGGCGCCTATCCTTTTGGTGCCTAAAAAGATTGGAATTACGTTGGAAGAAATACAAAATTATGCTTATGAGAATGCAAGGATTTACAAAGAAAAGAATAAGAGTCTCCATGACCGAAGGATTACAAGAAAAGAGTTTAATGTTGGAGACAAAGTCCTTCTTTATCATTCGCGTTTGAAACTTTTTCCTAGAAAGTTGCGCTCTCATTGGATTGAACCCTTTGTTGCTTCTAATTTTTTTCTTATGGTGCAGTTGAAATTACAAGTTTAGAAACGAACAAAGTACTCAAGGTCAATGGGCATCGCTTGAAATCTTTCTATGAAGGTTGGATGACAGAACTCACCGCTTCTGTGGAGTTAGCTGAACCAATCTATGAAGAATGAGCATGCAACATGTCAAGCCAATGACATAAAACAAAAGCGCTTACTGGGAGGCAACCCAGCAAAAAAAAAAATAGATTTGCTTTCTTTTTTCCTTATCTTTTATTTTTAGCATTTTACTTTATTTTTGTCGTTCTCCTATATTCCTTTTCTTTTATTTCAACATTGAGGACAATGTTGTGTTTTAAGTGTGGGGGTATTGGGAGAATGTTGGTTTTCTTATTTTGATTTTCTTTGTTGTTACAAAAAAAAAAATTTCTATGTTTGATCTTTTGAACTCCTATTGATTTATGAGAATGTGAGTATTACATATGAGAATTAATTGAGATAGATGAAGATATAAATCAAATGAAGGAGTGTGCATGCAAGTTTTAAGGTTTAATTGGTTTAGAGATTGACTTTGAGAATATGCCATGTTGACTCTATAGTGTTATACCAATGCAAGCTTTTGAGCCTTCAACATTATATTCTTTGATTATGCATTCTTTCAATGATATGTATCTCTAGAACTTACTTCATATCTTGTTGAGATTACATTCGCATTACATATATACATGAAGATGATAAAGGCATTAGAAATTTTAACCACTTGAGCCAAAAAGTCAACCTAAAGCATATTATCCTTAGTGAGCCCCTTTTGAGCTTGTTTATCTTTTCTTTGCATTATCCATGTTTAAGCCTTAACTTTTTATATGTTTTCCTTTTCCCTTGGCCAAGGATTAGTAGAGCATATACTTATGATATCTCATGGAATTATGGTTGGAAATTATGTGAAAAGAAAGAAGAAGTGATGCTTGATGAAAAGATGTGCAAAGTTGCCAAAGGTAAAAGAAAAAAAGAAAAATAAAAAATAAAAAAATAAAAAGAAAAAGAAAAGAAAAAAGAAAGAAAAAAGTGTTCCTTTATGTTCTTAAGATTTTATGTTGAAAAAGCTTGAAATCAAAAGAAGTTAAGCATTGGTGATTAAAGATTGAAAATTTATGTGCTTTGATGGAATATCTTGTTTGAAATATCATTTCTCAAAATGCTCTACTTTCTTTGGTTTGAACCTTTTCTTTTACTCTCTTTTACCTCACCTTAACCTTAGCCCCATTACAACCAGAAAATAAGACCTTTTGATTCATGCATTGTTTGTAATATGTTAGTAATGGAGATGAGATTGAAGAGCAAGCTTATGGTAGAACATATTCATTGATTGAATTTGAGAGATTTAAACACATAAGCCTTAAACACGTGAGTGTTGGAGTGTATATCAATGAGAGGACCTATCACTTTGGCATGACATATATTTCATTTAAATCCCGACGATTAATTGAGTTTTGAAGTTTGCATGTAAATAAATTCATGAAAATTTATACTCTTTATCCTTCTTAATTGTGTTCTTGTTTATAATGCATATATTCTTGGATATTGATGGGAGATTAGAAGATTAGTCATAGTGATTTAATTTAATTTAACTTCAATTTGATTTTACCTATCCTTTCTCGAGGACGAGCAAGAGCTAAGTGTAGGGGTATTTGATGCAACCATATTATTCGATAGTTTCACCCACATTTAACTAGTGTTTTGCCTATGTTTTATATATAAAAATGCCTTGATATTCTTTGTTTTATGTTTTGAAGGCACTTTTGGATGAAAGATGCAAAAAGGAGTAAATTAGAGATAATTGGCAGATTTGACCTTCAGTCGATGTTTTGTGCAGAGCGTGAACTCTAGAGGTTGAAATGAAGTGATTCTAGTGGCATTAAAAAGCTAACATCCATACCTTTCTGGACATCTAAGGCAAGAAAATAAAATAAGGAATAGCATGGAAATCGCAGCCTTCAAAGTCAAATCTCGCAATCTGCCAATGTTGACCGTCAGCCATTCCGACTTGAATATCTGGAGCTACAGAAGTCCAATTTCTTCAAACTGAATTTGGTTGGATTCCTAACTCAAATTACTATAAACGCTCCAAATTTCAGCCAAAAACGATGTCTTATGAGGGAGATATGATTTTTCAAAGATGACAACTGAATTCTGCCAGCAAATAGGTTTCGTGAAGAAACGAGTCCAAATTACGTTCTGAAGCATCTAAACCGATATCCAAGTTTTTATTTTAGCAATTTAGCTCCTCTAAGTCAAAGCTTTAAGATTTCATGCAAGGCTATTTCTCCTTTTTTAGGAAAATAGTTATTGAAGTACTTAAATGTAAACAGTCTACTTAAGGGAGGACTATTTTGTAAAATAGAGACTAGGGTTTCCTAGGATATAAAAAGAATGAGAGAAGAGAAGGGGGGCAGCCAGCCAAGAGGAGAGAAATGCCCCCCTCCTCTAAGAAACCCGAAATCATGCATTCCTCCTTTTTTATTAGTTGTTCAACAAACATGCAAGGCTAAACTCTTTTTCTTGGTTGCAAGGACATGAAAACCTTCGGATTTCAAGAACTATAAGATTTATTTTACCTTTTCTTTTTCGTTTATATGATGAATATGTTTGTTCTCCTATGGTTATTTTTCATATGATTATTTATTTTAATTGCTAGAGCGGACTCTAAGTTATTATTGTAGACAATCTATTGCTAAATTTGATATCAAAACCGGAGTTGTGGTTTATGAACTTGTGAAGCAACTGAGTTTAATAATTATGGCGGATCTACGTTATTAATCTTAGGGAGAACATTCAATCAAATCAAACATAGACTGCGGACAGTTATGTTTTCTTGATTAATCAACTTATCTAGTTCTTAAGGCTGCCATTGAATTAAATTACTAGTGCGGACACTGTGGTTGTTTGATGGTTAGGGTTAGTTATACGGCGGATCCGTTAACTAACCAATGTTAAGAAGAGATAAATATTCAGAATATAAATTGATGTTTCGTTTCCATGATCAGTTCTGATTTCTGTAGGTGGATGTGTGCTTGCGACCAAGGTTTGTTCTCTTGATAATTTTCTGATTTTATTAAATTTTGTTTGATAGTTTTCTATTTTCTTTTGCTTTAGCCTAGATAACATCCAAACCCCCCCCAAATTGCATATCATCTAGCATAAAAATCTAACTTGAATCTTCCTCGTGGGATCGACCCCTTGCTTGCTCTATACTATCTTGTGTGTTGTCTTTCAAGCTAGGATAATTAATTTGTGTGACCGTGATATCGCAACAAGATTGGTGCATATAGCATTGAAAGAATCAAGTTCATCCCATAGAGAGTGGTGCATATAACACTAGGGAGATCGAGTCCATGCTATGGAGAGTGGTGTATATTGCACCAGAGAGATCAAGTCCATCTCATTGAGAGTGAAGCATATAGCCCTGGGGAGATCAACTTCATCCCTTGGAGAGTGGTGTATATTGCACTGGGAAGATCGAGTATATCCCATAGAGAGTGGTTCATATAGCATTGGGGAGAACAAGTCCATCCCATGGAGAGTGGTGCATAAGCATTGGGGAGACCATATTCATCCTATGGAGAGTGGTTCATATAGCACTAGGGAGATCAAGTTAATCCCATCGAAAATGGTGCATATATCACTAGGGATATCAAGTTTATCACATGAAGAGGGATATTCAAGAAACTTATATTATTTTCATGGTTTATACATCCTAAGATGATCTAAGTGATAGGTATGGAGGAGGTTCTTAGGAGGAAACATGTATTAGAGGTTGCAATAAGATGTTGGCTTCTTATACACTAATTACTTCACTTGGATGGTCATTTATGCTGGTTGTCCTTATAAAACAAGTAGGTTCATGTCATAGCAAACTAGTCTCTTTAACCCGTATGTGATTTTTCATGAATTGCTTCACTTTTATTTATCTATAAGCTCTTCTCTATTATTATTTTTTTATTAATAGAGAACCACCATGGACGGCTTAATTATCCTATAATCACTCAAGTCTACAACTTTTTTCTGTCTCACAATGCATAACCCTTCAGCACTAGCCACCAACCAAGAACCAGGCCCTGCCTTTGATCTTGTAACTCAATTGGGTGGCTTTACTTTTAATAAAGCAGTTCAAAGCATAAATTCTAGTGGGTTTTCTTTAGGCAAGTCAAACTATATCTTTTTTTATAACCCAATTGGTCAAAAAATGAGAAAGGTTAAAGCTTCATTGAGTTTGAGCAGTAGAAGTGGTTTTAAGAGTGTTTTAATAGGGCTATTAGGTTTCACTGTGAGAGAATCCCAATTGGGTTTGCTTCGGTTCAGGGGATAATAATGGTAATCAAAGTGTTTTTTTTATTATTATTATTATCATTTGGAACCTCAGAAAATGACAATTTTGTTCTATAAAGTGTTGTGCGGCTGTTTGTGTTAATTGAGTAAGTGCATGTTGGTTTATGAGAATGAAAGCAATGAAGAAAAAGAGGAGGACTTATTGAATAATCAAGCTAACAACCCTGAACCAAACATTCTTATAGCATTTGAAGACACTTGTTCTTAAAGGTCTTCCCTGAAGTCCCATTTTTTATATATATATTTTTTTGCCCTTTCTAGAAGAAAAAACATACAATAAGAAGTTCCTTTACTTTTCCTATTAAGACAAACTTTTATCTGGTAGGGCATAACATTTTCTTCAGAGGGCAAGTTCCTTTACTTTTCCTATTAAGGCTTCTAAGGCTACTGGCCTAAGCAATTCTTCCTTCTTGAGCATCTTCCTATTAAATCTCTTCAAATATATCTATTTAGACTCGCCTTTTTGTTAGGCAACACTAGAAAGTTTTGTGGAGTTTTTCTTGGTGGGCATGCTAGTGTTAAAGCATGTCACTAGCTTGACACATAGCTCACTAAACCTTTCAATAGAGTTTGGTTCAAAGTTGTTATACTAAGCATGCAAAGACCCTCTAAAGGTTGTAGGAAGTATCTTGCACATTAAGTCATGATCTTGGATGACCAACTCTAAGATATTGTTATATTTTGCACATGCTCCCTTGGGTTGGTCAAGTCATCATATTTGTCCAAACTCATTTCTATAGAAATGTAGTCCTTGTGGAGTTAAGTGTTCAAAATGTCTCCTAGATATTCTTATGCACAGAGTATCTCTTAGTTCTTTGTCTATTGGGCTTTTGGGAGCTGGGCATAGAATGATGATTATAGTGGTTGGTGTACATCTCATGGTAACTAGGTGGAGTTCATTCGGAGTATTTTCTTTATGCATGGGTTTTGCAATGGTGCAAGTGATCCCTTGAGAAACTCGTGAATGTCATTCTTCCTGGTCTCCTCTAGGTAATGTAATCTTCTATGGGCTCTTGGTGTAGTTGATAGCTGTGGTGTTAAAATATTATGTGTTGTTGAGGGTGTTAAGACTTATTGGGGTGGCAAGGTTTGATTCTGCCCTCGGGTTGCCACCATGGCCTAGGTGAAGAGATGCACCTAACTAGTGAGTTGTTGAAGCTTTTGCTAGGTAGTAGTGTTCACAACAACGAGTAGACTTGTCTTATTTCCTAGCCCAGGTGGGCATTAGTTGTGTGCCATGGAATGGTATAGAAATGTCAAAAATAAGTGATTAGTACTTAAAAGTGCATTTTTATCAAGGTTTTATATCATCATTTTGCACTTGAAGTATCAATAACTCCTTAACTAAAGCATGTTTTATAATAACAAGTCTGATACCATAAGATACCTTTAATTTATGGTAAATGTTCATCTTAAATGCAGGCCTATCACATAAATGAAAGGATTGATTGATGAGTTTAAGTACTGAAATTGAAAGGACAAAAAGAGAGTCAAACTTAGAAAAGAGATGCTGGTTCAGTCCAAACTGAAACACTGTTTAGTCATCGGGTCGTATCTGGAGCTGTAGCTCTTGAATTTAGGTCTGCTTTATATGGATGGAAAGCTAAGACATAGGCCTAAAACTTTCATGAGGAGTCCAAGATATAAAAAGGTCGTTTTCAAGTCCAAATTGTAGCAACAACGAAGAAGTTTGAATCTGTCATGCAGCCCAGACACTGTTTAGTGTTCAGCCCATATCTTGAGTTCTAGAGGTCCAAATGATGTCAATGTTTTTTGTTGGAAAGCTGAGACAATTTCCTAGAACTTTCATGATTCAAGTCTGTTCAAATTCTAATGTTAGTAATGACGTTTTGTTCAGACAAGAAGATAAGGATTGTCACCAAGTCAAGAGTTGGCCACCCACTCAACAATTAGTCATCAAATCAATAGTTCCAAATTTTGGCCTATAAAAGGAGGCATTTTCCATGCATTTAGGAGCTTGGTTGTTCAGATCAAGATCTTGCTCTTGCTCTCTCTCTCTTTATATTTTTGTAATGCTTATGTTTTGCTTTCATTAATATCATGTTTATGCTTTTCATTTTCTTTCCTTTACTTAGTTAACTTGTATCTTATTTATGTTCTTATCTTGTTTATTTATGTTTCTCTTCTTCATTATGTTTAGCTAAGTTTATTATGTCACGGTGAAAAGGTTACATTAATGGTGTAAGAATAAGTATAATAGAAACTCAATATGGACTTCAATGCTTATATCCTAAACAACTTGCTATTAACATGTCTTATCATTTTTATCTTATTAATTCTTAATATCTTGCTTGTTAAATGGTTAATCTAGATTTGTGTTGTATAACACTTGGTACAACAAATGCTTGACACTTTCATAGCCCAACCGTATGGTATAACCTACACCTATGCTATGAAAGGAACTTGATTTGTTGTTAACATAAGTTAGCATCATGAATTCCTGACAATATTTAAAAGTTTGGTGTTACTGAAATAAGATAATTAATATGATCATGTTAACAATTTATAATGAGTTATTAATGACAAATCATCCAATTGGAACCTCCTTTGTGTGTGGTTTCCAGTTGAGTAATAAAAAGAGTTTATACTATACTTGTTTGAAATACCATTAGTGGATCCTCTAACCTTGACATTTGTTTTTATCAGTGTTTAATCCTCACATTAATCTTAAATCTCAAAGTCCTCTTTAACTTATTGTTGTTGTTGTTGTTGTTGTTGTTGTTGTTGTTCTTATTATTATTATTATTATTATTATTATTATTTTATATAGTTAACCTCCTTGTGGTTCGACCCCGATCTTGCCGAGTTATTTATTACTTCGACACTCCTACACTTGGAAGAAGACATCAATCTTTTGGTCGTGTCAAGTTTTTGGCACCGTTGCCGGGGAGGTAAATTCTTGTATAAATTATAATATTTATTTTATTTTCTCTTTTCACTTTTCATGTATCTAACTTTGTTTCTTTTGTTTTGTTTCTTTTTCTTTTGCTTTCTTTTTCCTTTTATTCTCTTCCTACACGTGCATGAGAGTTTGGTCATGTACATTAAGTGGTAGACTTTGTAGGGTATCCTCATCATTTTCAGAAAACATGGCCGAAGAAGATAACCAGTCACTTCATAATGAGAATAATGAGAATAACCGTGTTAGAACACTTAGAGACCACATGAATCCCACAAGAACAAGTGCACCCTCATGCATAATTTTTCCTCCTGATGCATCTCATTTTAATTTTAAGCCAGACATTATTCAACTTTTACCTTCTTTTCATGGCTTAGATCTAGAAAATCCATACTTGCATTTGAGAGAATTTGAAGAAGTTTGTAACACCTATAATGACTTAAATTGTAGCATGAATACCATTAGATTAAAGCTTTTTCCTTTTTCATTAAAAGATAAAGTTAAAACATGGCTATAAAATCTTAGGTCATGATCCATTCGTGCTTGGGATGAAATGCAACAACAATTTTTAAAGAAGTTTTTTCCATCTCATAGAACAAACTCTTTCAAAAGACAAATCACCACTTTCACTCAAAAACCAAGTGAAACATTTTACCAATGTTGGGATAGGTATCGAGACTTGCTTAATACTTGCCCTCATCATGGTTTTGAAACATGGAGATTGGTTTCACAATTTTATGAAGGGTTAACACCCAAAGATAGACAAATGGTGGAATTGATGTGCAATGAAACTTTTGAAAATAAAGACCCTGATGAAGCAATGGAGTACCTAGATTTGCTAGCTGAAAATGCTCAAGATTAGGACACTACAGGCACTTATGAGGCACCGGGTAAAACTCAACCTCATACATCTAGTGGAGGTATGTACAACCTTAGGGAATATCATGACCTCCAAGCCAAATTTGCATCTTTAGCTAGAAAATTCGAGGCACTTGAATGTAAAAAGAGTGGTCAATTAAAATCTGTTCAAGACATTGTGTGTCAAATCTGTGAAACAAATGAACATGCAACCAATGACTGTCAAACTTTGCCTTTTTTTCAAAGAATGCCTCCATGAACAAGCTCATGCTTTAAACAGTTTTCAAAGGCCCAATCATAACCCATACTCGCAAACATACAACACTGGTTGGAGAAATCACCCAAATTTCAGTTGGAAGAGTGGTAACAATAATGCACAAACTTCACAGCCATCGTTTCAAGCACACCACACTTTCTAAAATTCTCATGGATATGCACCTCCTTATGCTCCACCTCCTACAAGAAATCTTGAGGAAACATTGCATGCATTCATTGAAAAGCAGGAGACAATTAACACTCAAAATGCTCAAACCATGGCAGATCTTAAAGATACTCTTGCAAAGTTCACATCTGCTCTCAGTTTTCAAGAGAAAGGTAAGTTTCCATCTCAACCACAGCAAAATCCCAGGGGGCAATACAATGCAACTGCAAGTAGTTCTGAAAGCCAACACATGGATCAAGTCAAATCAGTCACTACTCTTCGCAGTGGTAAGGTTATTGAAAAACCCACTCTTGAACCTTGTGAGAAAGATGATGAGTCAATCTCTGAGGGTAAGGAAGGGGTTGAATCTGAACATTGCAAAGAAAAGACTGATTCCCCGCCAGCACTTCCATTTCCTCATGCCATAACCAAACAAAGGAAAGTTAATCACAACTCTGAAATCTTTGAAACTTTCAAACAAGTAAGGATCAGTATACCTTTGCTGGATGCTATTAAACAGGTACCTTCCTATGCTAAATTTTTGAAAGATCTGTGCACTGTGAAGAGAAAACTGAATGTGAAAAAGAAAGCATTTTTAGCCAAACAAGTAAGTGTTATTCTTCAGAACAATAATGCTTTGAAATATAAAGACCCTGGTTGTTCTACAATTTCTTGCTTTATTGGAGAACATAAAATTGAAAGAGCTTTACTTGATCTTGGAGCTAGTGTGAATTTACTTCCATATTCGGTTTTTCAAAGTCTCAATCTAGGTGAGTTAAAACTAACTTTTGTAACTCTTTTACTTGCTGATAGATCTGTAAAAGTGCATAGAGGAATAGTTGAGGATGTGTTAGTACAAGTTGATAAATTCATTTACCTTATAGATTTTGTTGTCTTGGATACACAACCTGTTGAAGGATGTAATTCAATTCCTATCATTTTAGGACGTCCATTTCTTGCAACTTCTAATGCATTGATTAATTATAGGAATGGACTGATGAAGCTATCATTTGGAAACATGACATTGGAGATGAATATTTTCAACATTTGCAAGCAACCTGGAGATAATAATGATTTACAGGAAGTGGACTTTATTGAAAAATTAGTTCATGATCAATTTCAAACCACTTCCAGTGAAACTGAGATTGATGAATCTGACGATTTGCAAATGGTATATTTTTAGGAAGAATCAAAGGCATGTAATTGGAGACCATAAATTGAAGAATTTCCACCACGATCAATTGAGTCCATACCTTCAAGTGTTCAACCACCAAAACCTGATTTGAAGTCGTTACCATTCAATCTCAAATACTTATTTTTAGGAGAAAATGAAACTTTTCCGGTAATAATCTCTTCAACACTTAATGCACATCAAGAAGGTAAATTATTACAAACTTTGAAAATGTACAAAAATGCATTAGGATGGACCATAGCTGACATAAAAGGAATTAGTCCTTTGATTTGCACACACAGGATTTATTTGGAGGAAGATGCTAAACCCTCTAGAGAAATGCAACGAAGGCTTAATCCTAATATGAAAGAAGTAGTGAAAAATGAAGTCATTAAAATTCTAGATAATGAAATCATTTATCCTATTTCTGACAGCAAATGGGTAAGTCCTACCCAAGTTGTACCCAAGAAGTCTGGAGTCAGTGTGATAACAAATGAGAAAAATGAGTTAATTCCAACTAGGACTATTACTGGTTGGCGCATGTGCATTGACTATAGGAAACTTAATTCAATGACTAGAAAAGATCATTTCCCTTTACCTTTTATGGATCAAATCCTAGAAAGAGTTAAAGGTTATGGATTTTATTGTTTCCTAGATGGCTATTCAGGTTACAACCAAATTGAAATTGCATTGGAAGATCAAGAGAATACTACTTTCACATGTCCATTTGGTACTTTTGCATATCGAAGAATGCCTTTTGGATTATGTAATGCACCAGCCACGTTTCAAAAATGCATGCTTAGCATATTCAGTGATATGGTTGAACGTTTTCTTGAGATTTTTATGGATGATTTTTCTGCTTTTGGTGATTCATTTGATGATTGTTTAACTAACTTGGAAAAGGTTTTGAACAGGTGTGAAGAGAAGAATCTTATACTGAATTGGGAAAAATGTCATTTTATGGTAACAAACGGCATTGTACTTAGTCACATTATTTCATCAAAAGGAATTGAGGTTGACAAATCTAAAATCGAGTTAATTGCTAACTTGCCAACACCAAAATCTATTAAAGATGTTAGATCATTCTTAGGACATGCTGGTTTTTACAGAAGGTTCATCAAAGATTTTAGTGTAATATCTAAACCATTGTGTAACCTTCTAACAAAGGAAAATGTTTTTGAATGGACTGAATAATGTGAAAAAGCCTTTGTTAAACTTAAAACCTTGCTTACTTCTGCTCCTATCATTCAACCTCCTGATTGGTCATTACCTTTTGAAATAATGTGTGACGCTAGTGATTATGTCGTGGGTGCTGTCTTGGGACAAAGAAAAGATAAGAAACCTTATATAAATTTACTATGCAAGTAAAACCTTAATTAGTGCTCACATGAATTACACCACCACTGAAAAAGAATTACTTGCAGTAGTATTTGCATGTGAAAAATTCAGGTCTTATCTTGTTGGCTCACCTGTTGTTGTTTTTAGTGATCATGCAGCATTGAAATATCTTCTTTCTAAGAAAGATTCTAAGGCTAGATTGGTGCGGTGGATTTTGTTACTTCAAGAATTTGATATCACAATCAAAGACAAGAAAGGCACCGAAAATGTTGTCGCAGATCATTTGTCAAGATTGACAACAGATTCAAGATCTGACATCACACCAATCGATGACTACTGTCTTGATGAATCTTTATTTTATGTCTCTACAATGCCTTGGTTTGCTAATATTGTTAATTTTCTTGTTTCAAGACAATTGTCAGCTCATTAGAGTACCCAAGACAAAAGAAAGTTCTTGAACAAAGTGAAGAATTTTTATTGGGATGACACTTATTTATTCAAATATTATCCTGATCAAATATTTCGAAGATGCATTCCTGATAATGAGGTAAGTAGTGTCATTAAATTTTGTCATTCTAAGGCATGTGGGGGTCATTTCTCATCAGGAAAGACAAATGCAAAAATCTTACAAAGTTGATTTTACTGGCCCACCATGTTCAAGAACTCACATGCATTCTACAAGACTTGTGAAAATTGTCAAAAGTTGGGATCTATTTCAAAACGTCACATGATGCCTTTAAATCCTATTCTTGTCATTGAAATCTTTGACTGTTGGGGTATAGATTTCATGGGTCCATTTCCTCCATCATTTGGTTTCTTGTACATATTAGTCGCAATAGATTATGTTTCAAAATGGATAGAAGCAATTTCAAGTCAAAACAATGATCACAAAACAGTGATAAAGTTTTTAAAAGAAAATATTTTGAGTCGATTTGGAATCCCTAAAGCCATGATAAGTGATGGTGGAACACATTTCTGCAACAAGCCATTTGAGTCTTTAATGAAGAAATATGGAATCACACACAAAGTTGCCACCCCTTATCACCCTCAGACAAGTGGACAGGTAGACCTTGCTAATAGTGAGATCAAACAGATCTTGGAGAAAATAGTGAACCCTCATCGAAAAGACTAGTCTTTAAGACTTAATGATGCATTTTGGGCTTATCGAACTGCTTATAAAACATCATTAGGTATGTCACCTTATAAACTAGTCTATGGAAAACCTTGTCACTTGCCTGTAGAACTTAAACATAAAGCTTATTGGGCTATTAAAGCTTTCAATTCAAACCTTGATGATGATAGTCAGCTGCGAAAATTACAAATAAATGAGCTTGAGGAAATAAGAAATGATGCATATGAAAATTCAAGAATTCATAAAGCAAGAATCAACGAGTTTCATGACAAGAAAATACTGAGAAAAACATTCAATGTTGGTCAAAATGTCTTGCTTTATAATTCTCGACTCCATTTATTTCCTGGAAAACTAAGATCAAGATGGAGCGGTCTTTTTATTGTGAAACATGTGTATCCATATGGAGCCTGTGATATCGAGAATCCAAAGAATGCCAATGTTTTCAAGGTAAATGAACATCGTTTAAAAGTTTACTTTGATAATTTTTCAGTTGAAAATGACTCTATTGAATTGAGTGATCCTGTATATAAAGATTGATTCTTTTTCTCACATTGTTTTGTGTTTCATTTTGGTGTGAATTTTGTTTTGCTAGTCTCTCTCACCCCAGTCAAACGGCGGTAACGGTACTCCGTGACTTAAGTCAGTTCTTTCAGTTTCCTATAATAACTGATATATGTATATATATTTGTGCAATTCTTTGCTCTTTCTCCCTTCTTTGAATCTCTTCTCCAATTCTCATTTGAAAATGGACACCACTCTTGAGAATTGAAAAAGTATTTTCCTGCTTTGCCTCCAAATGCAATTGCAAAAATTTACCATGCTAGGTGTGCAAAATTGAGGTTGTTAATGAATCATGGAATTCCTGAAGATGTTCGCAGGCTAATTGAAGCAAAGGTCCGATTATCAGATGAGTCCTCTAATTCTTTCATTTCATACATGCCTGGGACAGGTAAAAGCACTTTTGCAAAGAAACGTCGTGCAAAATGACTAAAAGTCAGATGTGCCAGATGGACTTGTAATGCAACATGTCGTTCTTTAGGAATGGTATCTGTAAACTGTGAAGATAAAATACAATTCATTAAAGATGGCCTGAGTAAGGGGTCTTTAGATAATCTTCTATTGACTCTTGAGACGCATCCTAGTGGAGATGTGCATCGTGCAATTCATGATTTATGGCCACAATTCCATAAAGAACATGCTCGACATAGTCTTGAGAATCTGACTAAAAAAGACCCTATTTGCTAGTTTTTAAGAAAACTGGATGTGAAGCCTATCTCCGACCCATAAAGGGCGTTTAAGTCGTTCTTGGATGTAAAACTAAGGGAAGATGTGAGCCACAATCACAACTAATTGTACATACACATTCTTTTTCAAAATAAATAAATAAATAAATAGAGAGAGAGAGAGTGAGACTCCAGCTGGCCTATATATAGGTGGTGTGATTGCATTTTCAATTTCTCATCTATAAAATCTTCTCTTCCTTCCCTTCATTTCTACTCAACCCATACATTCAGCAAATATAAAAGTGTGTAGAAATGGCAGGTTCCTCAAGTCATCACATAAGAAATATTTGTGTTTTCGGTGGATCCAGTCCTGGAAAGAAAAGAAGTTTTTAGAATCAACAAATCATCTTGATCGTACTAGCTGAGAGAAAAATTCATTTAGTGTATGGAGGAGGCATCCTTGGGTTAATGGGGGGGTGTCAATAACTGCATTTTTAGAAGGTAGTCAGGTTTTAGGGGTCGTCCCCAAAGCTTTAGCAAAAGGGGATATCATTGGCAAAACAATTGGAGAGGAACTACAGGTCCCCACAATGTCTGATCGACTGAATGCAATGTTTAACCATGCTGATGCCTTCATTGCTTTACCAGGTGGTCTGGGCACATTAGAAGAGATCTTTCATATTTCCTCTTGGGCTCAACTGCACATTCACCATAAACCCATAGGTCTATTAAATGTTAATGGTTTTTATGATAATTTGTTGTCTTTTCTTGATCAAGTTGTGGAACAGGAATTTCTAACATCTTCGGCACGACAAATCATAATCTCTGCTGCTACTGCTGAACAATTGATTGACCAACTACAATCTTTCATCCCTGTAATTGATCCCTCCATGAGTCGCATAAATTGGTCAACTAAGGAAAGCTGTAAAAAGCTTAGATTGGATATGAGCCTTCGTTTGTGAATCCTTGTGTCTTTTGGTTTTATTAATAGCATATTATTTTGTTTTGTTATTTCTTATATTTGTTTAAATGTGTTTCAGGTTTGTCAGTGTTCACTATTTTAGGTGATGTCTTCTATACTCTATCTTTCTACCTTATGACATTGAGGACAATGTCTCGTTCTGGTTGGGGGGAGAGGGTAGTAGTTGACATAAAAAAATTTAACTTACTAACTGTTTTTGCTATTATTAAAACCATTTGACAAAACTGTTATTAGGATGGCAGAGTAAGGAGGAATTTTATTGACTCTTGAGACACATCTTAGTAAATATTCTTATCAAGGTCTATTAGAATACTTATTGAAATATTCAAGTTTACAAACTCTCGCATTATTATCACTTGATTCTGCTCATATACTCATTTAACAAGTATTCTTAAACCTTCATTTTTCACACACACACTTAACATATGATTATGGGTTACACATTGGATTATTACATTATTTATGTTCTTTTGTTAAAGGTAACAACTAAGGGAAAGGGATAGTATATAATTTGCAAAAAAAAAAACAAACAAAAAAATGATGATAATAAAAATGTAGATAAGTTTGGTTTCGTAGCCTCCCTAACCTAAGCAATTAAGTCTGAATGGGTGTTTTAACACCTAAAATCCTAAAGTCAACTGACTTGGGAGCTATTGGCCCAACAGTTGTTACATGGGTTGAGGAGAAGAGCTTAAGGGAATCAAACATTGCACTATCTACGTATCAGTATCTGCAACCCGAGTTACTAAGCTCGTAGGGGTGTCTTAACACCTAACGCCCTAAGACCAACTGGTCTGGGAGTCAAACATTTGTTGAAAGCTCGTTACATGGGTTAAAGATGCATTGTGTTTTAAGTTATATGTATATATATTAAAAAAAGGAAAAGAAAAGAAAAAGATAATAATCCCAACCCAAGGAAGTTAACCTTAAACATTAGAACATAAATTTTGTTTTCTTCCAAGTAAAGCCCCATAACTATGTGTTGATATATTAAGCACAAAAGGAAGGTTTATTAGTATCTTTTTTAAGAGGTATTGAGCAAAAATAAAAATTTAATGAGAGTTTGTTTATCTGGATAGATTAATGGAAGTTGAATGATGAATGCCTTGCTTTGTGGAATTTGCAAATTGTTTTTCTATTTTAACGCTTTGATTACTAAGGACTAGTAATAAGCTGGTTGGGGAGGGTGTGATTAGTACTTAAAAGTGCATTTTTATCAAGGTTTTATATCATCATTTTGCACTTGAAGTATCAATAACTCCTTAACTAAAGCATGTTTTATAATAACAAGTATGATACCATAAGATACCTTTAATTTATGGTAAATGTTCATCTTAAATGCAGGCCTATCACATAAATGAAAGGATTGATTGATGAGTTTAAGTACTGAAATTGAAAGGAAAAAGAGAGGGCCAAACTTAGAAAAGAGATGATGGTTCAGTCCAATCTGGAACACTGTTCAGTCATCGGGTCATATCTAGCGTTGTAGATCTTTGATTTAGGTGTGCTTTATATGGATGGAAAGCTAAGATATAGGCTTAAAACTTTCATGGGAGTTTCATGGGAGTCCAAGATATAAAAATGCCGTTTTCAAGTCCGAATCTATCATGGAGCCCAGACACTGTTCAGTGTTCAGCCCATATCTTGAGTTCTAGAGGTCCAAATGACGTCAATGTTTTTTGTTGGAAAGCTGAGACAATTTCCTAGAACTTTCATGATTCAAGTCTGTTCAAATTCTAATGTTAGCAATGACGTTTTGTTCAGACAAGAAGATAAGGATTGTCACCAAGTCAAGAGTTGGCCACCCACTCAACAATTAGTCATCAAATCAATAGTTCCAAATTTTGGCCTATAAAAGGAGGCATTTGCCATGCATTTAGGAGCTTGGTTGTCCAGATCAAGATCTTGCTCTTGCTCTCTCTCTCTTTATATTTTTGTAATGCTTATGTTTTGCTTTCATTAATATCATGTTTATGCTTTTCATTTTCTTTCCTTTACTTAGTTAACTTGTATCTTATTTATGTTCTTATCTTGTTTATTTATGTTTCTCTTCTTCATTATGTTTAGCTAAGTTTATTATGTCACGGTGAAAAGGTTACATTAATGGTGTAAGAATAAGTATAATATAAACTCAATATGGACTTCAATGCTTATATCCTAAACAACTTGCTATTAACATGTCTTATCATTTTTATCTTATTAATTCTTAATACCTTGCTTGTTAAATGGTTAATCTAGATTTGTGTTGTATAACACTTGGTACAACAAATGCTTGACACTTTCATAGCCCAACCGTATGGTATAACCTACACCTATGCTATGAAAGGAACTTGATTTGTTGTTAACATAAGTTAGCATCATGAATTCCTGACAATATTTAAAAGTTTGGTGTTACTGAAATAAGATAATTAATATGATCATGTTAACAATTTATAATGAGTTATTAATGACAAATCATCCAATTGGAACCTCCTTTGTGTGTGGTTTCCAGTTGAGTAATAAAAAGAGTTTATACTATACTTGTTTGAAATACCATTAGTGGATCCTCTAACCTTGACATTTGTTTTTATCAGTGTTTAATCCTCACATTAATCTTAAATCTCAAAGTCCTCTTTAACTTATTATTATTATTGTTGTTGTTGTTGTTGTTGTTCTTATTATTATTATTATTATTATTATTATTTTATATAGTTAACCTCCCTGTGGTTCGACCCCGATCTTGCCGAGTTATTTATTACTTCGACACTCCTACACTTGGGAGAAGACATCAATCTTTTGGTCGTGTCAATAAGTTTTATGAAGAAATCGATGGCTTTTTTATCAATTATCACAAACGGCGCCACTGATGATGTCCTAAAAATCCAAGTAGCCTAGGAACAAGGCTCATGAGTTGGATAATCGGTTAATCAATTGGTCCTAGCAATCTCATCCATTCTCCCTAGCCAAGGTGGTTGATAGCTTATACTTAGTACTTGGTAGGTCAAGCCGACTTGTGGCTAATTACTGCAAAAGGTCCTTTTTGGTGGATGTGGGGACTCTCAAAAGCATAAGCATGTATTTTTTAAGAGAGAGAAAGTACAAATAATATTATAGAGAGATGCTCTGAAAATATATATGCAATAGGAAATAAAGATTGTGAACCTTTATCTTAAAGGATTCAAGGTGTATTTATAGCCCATGAGTTTTGTCATTTTGTGGAGAGACGAAGCTAGAGTGTAACTTCACTTTTATGATATTTTGAGTTGTATTCCACCAATTTTATCCAGCTAAAAATAGAGATATAGCGGGTCATAATAGACTTTAACACACCTAATAATATTGGTGTAATATAGACTTATTTAATTAAGTATTTATAAAGACACTTTCTGTAAACCCCGGGAAAAATAAATAAATAAATAAATAAAAGCGAAGAAATTCATGCATATGGTTAAATAAAAACAGGAATTCAGAAATGTTTGAATATAAATTTTCAGGCGAAATAATTCGGGACATTATAATAAACCCGGTACTGTTGAGGGTTGGATTTAATGGAAGAGAATAATACACTCAAAGGAAAAAGGGGGCTAAAATGCAAATAAGGGAAAATATAGAGTATAAATACTCTCTCCTCACCAAAAAAAATATGTAGGAACCATAAGGAAAGAAAATAGGGAGTTTTATACCCATTCTTGAGAAATCAAGAGAGAAACACTAAAATTTCAAGAACCCATCCAAGATTAAGAGTTTATAGATGGGATAAACACTTGAGAGCAAAGGATTACCAAGAAATTGAACAAGAAGAAAAGAAAGGAGGGAGTTGAGAATCTTCAACTAGTTGAAGATCAAAATCTTAATTTGTACCGGGTAAGGTGTTCTAAACATGATCTTAAAAAAATTCATTTTTAATTCGATAAAGAATTGATGCCTTGATATTGAATCATAGGTTAGGGTTCTTAGACATAAATCGGGGAAAAAGTACTTATTGTTAAGATTAAGTTAATTCATATGTGTGGTATGTAGTTTATGAAAGTATTGTGTGAAGGGGAGGGGGAGACGAATCTGGACAGACTTGTCTCCTGACTTTCGATGAGATTTTAGGTAGGCGGATGAGGGAATTAGAATCGGGTTCCTCATAGAAATTGTAGATTTGAATGTTAGCTAACCAAGGAAACTGGTCTTGCTTAATTTGGAGATGTAGAACTCCAGTTATGGGTTACCAACTGAGACTGAGTCGTGACTGATTATGTAGGGCAGTAGGACTAATTAGTTAATGAGCAATTTTGACTATCTTAAAGGCAAAAATAGGTTCTCCTCCCTTCAGAGAACTTGTAGCCTCATGTCTTAGCCTTCTAACAAGATCAATCTCACTTAAAATGAAGTTTTAGAACTTTAGATATAGTTAAAAATCTGGTGAGTGTTTGGACAGTAACAGTTGAAAATTAGACAGTAACGGTTGGACAGTAACAGTTGAAAATTAGACAGTAATAGTTCAAAATTAGACAGTAACAGTTGAAAATTGGACAGTAACAATTCAAAGCTAGACAATAACAGTAGACTTTCATATTAAGATACTAACTCTAAAAATATACGTGATATATGTATGTATGTTATTATGAGGAAATGAACATACATAGAAAGTAACATATGAGTAATGGATGAATATGGATTCTCTATAATATCGGCTTGAAGGAATCATAACCAAAAACTTCCTTATGATTCAGGAGGAGCAACCAGGATTGGATCTTCTGTTAGGGGAGGTCTCGAGACAGGCGAAGCAGGTGCATGATTTTCCCCCTCTTTGCACTTTTACAATTTAAAATTCTTCTGGTGAATGTAATTACAATAAATGTCATGTTCAATGTAAATAAAGTATAGTGATTTACAAGATTAGCTTCGGCTAATGGCATCCGTGACAAGATTGCCGGGATATGAATTACAAGATTAGCTTTGGCTAATGGAATTCGTGAGAGGATTGCCGGGATATGAATTACAAGATTAGCTTCGGCTAATGGAATGCGTGACAGGATTGTCGGGATATGAATTACAAGATTAAATGTCGTGTTCAATGTAAATAAAGTCTAGTGATTTACAAGATTAGCTTCGGCTAATGACATCCGTGACAAGATTGCCAGGATATGAATTACAAGATTAGCTTCGGCTAATGGAGTGCGTGACAGGATTGCCGGGATATGAATTACAAGATTAGCAGCTTCAGCTAATGGCATCCGTGATAGAATTGCCGGGAAATGAATTTCAAGATTTGACTTTGCAAGGTCACCCTGTTCATGCAAGTAAATAAGAGTATTCAAATTAAGAATATACAAATGAGTGTTAAGTGAGTTAAAAAATTTAGAAGCAAAGTATAAGTCCTCTGTTAGAATTCTTATGGATCAGATAGAAAATTAATACTTCATTCATATTTATTACATGAGCACATATATATATATATATATATATATATATATATATATATATATATTGTGTGGACTGTATGAGCTACGGAATTATGGGACCTTGTGATGATGGGATTGATTGAGTAAATTGGTAGTAGTCAATAACTTGGGATGTCCTAAATGTAAACGAAACTCTACCGAATTTTTGGTAAAAAAAAAATTTACCCTTAAATAAAAAGGATGTGTTAGGAACTTTTAACATTGATCGATCGTACAGTCGGACTGTTACAGTTGGTATCAAAGCCCTGGTATGGGTTCTGGGAAGAAATCAAAAGAGGTTGTTGATGTTCATTAATTTATTGCAGGATGGTACGTACCCGTCAAGAGATTAGAACAGATCTATCCTCTACAGGGAGGGGGAATAAAGATGTAGACTTTTTCGAGGGGCAAGAAGAGAGCCCTTTGGATGATACTGCTTCACATGCACTAGTAGTATCGACTCAAGCAGAGCATGAAGAATTGACGGGGCCTCAAATTAGACAGGCACCAAGGCAAACTGGGGATGTTTGGCCAACCATGTCAGCCCCACGGGAACAAGTGGAGGTGCCCCATCAGACTACACCTGCAGGGCCATCTGTTTCTTATGTTGATCCGATGCTCCTGGCCCAGATAGTCAAAGCAGTATTGAAAGGTATGGCTAATGTTGCCACTCCTATGCCAGCACCCTCACCTGCACCCATCATACCAACCGTTTTAGAAGCAGCTATAGCTACTAATGACGTGGTACATCTAGTTCGTTTAGTGAAAAGTATGAGAGAAATGGGTTGTGAACCCTACTCAGGTGAACAGAATGCTGAAGTGGCGGGAAGGTGGATTAGGAAGGTGGAGAAAACCATGATTCAAATTAAGATACCACAATATCTGCGAGTAGATTGTGCTACTCAATTACTATCAGACGGTGCTATGACTTGGTGGGAGACAGTTCAGTTGAGGAGGGCTACAGAAACCCTATCCTGGGATGATTTCAAGATAGAGTTTGAGAATCAATATTACTCCAAATATCATCGGAAGATGAAGGAACATGAATTCCTGGCCTTGAGACAGGAGGGAATGTCAATACTTGAGTATGAGAGACAATTTCATGACCTCTCACTATTCGCACCACATTATGTCCCATCAGAACAACACATGATAGAAAAATTAAGGGATGGCTTCAGACAAGAATTGAAGCAGGGGTTGATTGCTTTGCAATTCAAGACAGTAAGGGAACTGATTGAGGCAGCACAGGCCTTAGAGGCTTGCATGGAAGAAGGCCAACAGAGTCATGGGGGTGCAGGAAAACAAAAGGATATGGAATTTTTAGACAGGCCACCGCTTCCAAAGAAGGGTAGAGGCGAACAGTTCCTCCAAATCAAAAAGAAAGGGGGGACATCAACTAGCTTCCGACAGGATATCAGTGGGAGGTCGGGAAGTGGTCAGACCCACTCTAGGGCTATAGTTGCAAGGGGGCATAATGATCAGAAGGAAATTGTCTACCCTCGATGTGCTCAGTGTGAACAAAGACACCCCGGGAGTTGTATGGTTTCTCCTGGACGATGCTATATATGTCGAGGGGAAGGTCATAAGTGGAAAACCTGTCAGTACTTGGGAAGAAGATGTCATCACTGTGGCGAGAAAGGTCACTTTAAAAGGGAATGCCCCCAGTTAAACACTAAACAGCCTCATAGACATAGGCAGCAAAGTCAGAGTCATCAGCAGTCCATCATAGTAAACAGACCGGGAAGGTCGACTCAGTCAGGAGCTAACTCAAATAGGGGACGACCCAGAGTGCAAAATGAAAAGGATCAAGAAGGGTTTTCCATATGACCCAGGAGGATGTCAGAGCAGCATCAGATGTGGTGGCAGGTATGCTGCAAATAAATGACTATCAAATGCATCTTTTGTTTGATTCTGGTGCCACTCACTCCTTTATAGCAAATAAAAAAGTAACCAAATTGAGTAAGGAAACAAAAAGGGTAGAGAAAGGATTTATTATTGGGACACCCTTGGGTGAAACTGTGGAAACAAATGTTGTATTTGAAGGGGTAAAAATTAACAATAATGGGTGTGAACTAAAAGCATATTTAATACCCCTAGAATTAAGTGATTTTGATATAATTCTAGGTATGAATTGGTTGGGCAAAAATAAGGCTCGTCTTGACTGCTTTACAAAAACAGTAACCTTCCAGGGGCTAAGGGTGAAACAATGGTCTTTAAGGAAGAGAGAACTTCCAACTTTACAAATATAATCTCGAGTATGGTTACGAGAAAACTACTAAAGAAAGGTTGTACAACATAACTTGCCTATGTGATAAATTCAAAAAAGGGTAAAATAGGATTGTCTGACATTTCAATTGTGAGGGAATTTCTGGACGTATTTCCGGAAGAATTGCCAGGACTACCCCAAGAAAGAGAAGTTGAAGTCACCATAGATATATTGCCTGGGGTGTCTCCTATAGCCCAACCACCGTATAGAATGGCCCCAAAAGAATTGGATGAGTTGAAAATTCAATTGCAGGAGCTTTTAGACAAAAGGTTCATACGACCAAGCAACTCACCTTGGGGGGCACCCGTATTATTTGTAAAGAAGAAAGATGGAACGTTAAGGCTTTGCATAGATTACCGTCAGCTGAATAAAGTGACGGTAAAGAACAGATATCCACTACCGCGGATAAATGATTTGTTCAATCAGTTGAAGGGTGCCAAAGTATTCTCAAAGATTGATTTAAGATCAGGATACTACCAGATGCGAATCAAAGGGCAAGATGTGCCGAAAACTGCCTTCAGAACTCGCTACGGACACTTCGAGTTCTTGGTGCTACCCTTTGGATTAACTAATGCTCCAACACTTTTTATGGATTTAATGAACCGAGTATTCCAACCATACTTTGATAAGTTTGTTGTTGTATTCATCGATGACATCTTGGTTTACTCCAAATCCTATGAGGAGCATGAACATCACCTGAGACAGACACTACAGACTCTGAGGAGCCGTCAGTTATATGCCAAGTTGGATAAATGTGACTTCTAGTTAAAATAAGTTACCTTTTTGGGGCATGTAGTGTCTTCAAAAGGCATTTTTGTGGACCGTCAGAAGGTGGAAGCAGTTTTGAGATGGGAAAGGCATACTACGGTAACTGAAATTCATAGTTTTCTCGGATTGGTAGGGTATTATAGAAGAATTATCGAAGGGTTTTCAACGATAGCAACTCTATTGACACGACTCACTAGGAAGAACATAAGATGGGAGTGGTCAAAGGAGTGCGATGAGAGCTTTCAAGAATTGAAAAGAAGGCTTACTACTGCCCCCGTACTAATCCTTCCATCCGGAACAGAAGGCTTTGTAGTCTACAGTGATGCCTCAGGAAAAGGACTGGGTTGCGTTCTAATATAGCATGGAAAAGTAGTTGCCTATGCATCGAGACAACTGAAGACTCATGAAGTCAACTACCCAGTTCATGACTTAGAATTGGTAGTAGTAGTTTTTGCTTTACGAGTATGGAGGCACTACTTATACGGATCCCGGGTTCAAATTTTCACGGATCATAAAAGCCTTAAATATCTGATGTCACAGAAGAAATTGAATATGCAACAACGGAAATGGGTAGAATTAATTAAAGACTACGACTGTATTATAGATTATCATCCAGGAAAAGCGAATGTAGTCGCAGATGCTCTCAGCCGTAAAGACAAGGCGATTAGAGGTGGACCAGCGACTTGGAATGAGGAAACAATGATTAAGCTAAAGAGATTGGGGGCAATATTAAGTGTGAGTCCACAACATGATGATGAGGTGTCAAAAGTGAGAATCAAACTGGAATCGAGGGGTGAAACTCTTTTTTCGAATGGGTGATGATGGAATAGTGATGTTGGGGCAACGTATATATGTGCCTGACAACAAAGCCCTTAAACAAAAGTTACTACAAGAGGCTCACGAGTCTAAGTTCACTGTACATCTAGGTAGTACTAAGATGTACCAGGATATGAAGCAGTACTACTGGTGGCCAAATATGAGAAAAGAAGTGGCTGGTTACGTGGCAAAATGTAGTATCTGCCAACAAGTAAAAGTAGAACACTGAAAACCAGCAGGCTGTTACAACCATTACCAATCCCTGAATTGAAGTGGGAGATGATCACAATGGACTTCGTGTCGGGACTACCCAGAGGAAAGAGGGGAAATGATGCAATCTGGGTCATTGTGGATCGACTAACTAAGTCTGCCCTTTTCCTACCAGTAAAGGTGACAGATTCAGTTGACAAGTTGGCTAAGATTTATGTGAACAAAGTTGTAAGGCTTCATGGAGTCCCAATATCAATTGTTTCAGACCGAGACCCAAGATTTACTTCACGTCTTTGGCCGAGCATACAACGTGCCTTGGGAACAAATTTGAGTATCATTACTGCCTTTCATCCACAGACTGATGGCCAATCTGAGAGAATTATTCAGATCTTAAAGGATTTACTAAGGGCATGTGCTTTGGAATTTGGTGGAAACTGGGAGGAGCACCTATCACTAGTAGAACTCACGTATAACAACAGTTATCAGGCAACAATTGGAATGGCCCCATTTGAAGCTCTTTGTGGCAGAAAGTGTAGGACACCCTTGTGTTGAGAAGAAGTTGGCGACAGAAAGCTGTATGGGGCAGAATTAGTACAAATCACTACTGAAAAAGTGAGGGTTATTACGGATAGAATGAAGGTGGCTCAGGATAGACAGAAGAAGTATGCAGATATTCGAAAAAGACCACTTGAATTTTGTCCTGGAGATAAAGTATTTCTGAAGGTAGCTCCATGGAAGCACATGCTGAGATTCGGCATGAAGGGGAAGTTAGCTCCGAGGTTCATTGGACCATTTGAAATCCGAAAACGTATAGGACCTGTAGCATATGAAATAAACTTGCCCTCATAGTTGGCCAAGGTTCACAATGTATTCCATGTTTCTTTGCTGCGAAAAGCCGATGTAGACCCTTCGAGAGTGTTACCTCAAGTGCCAGTGGAGGTAAAAAAAGACTTAACACTTGAGGTAAGAACGATAAAGATACTCGATTGGGGCGAGAAAGAACTTCGTAATAAGAAAGTTCTCATCATCAGAGTCTTATGGCGAAGCTCACAAATCGAGGAAGAAACATGGGAGAGAGAATAAAAAATGAGATGAAAATTCCCCGACTTGTTTATAAACTCAAGTACATCACTCAAATTTTGAGGACGAAATTTCTATTAGGAGGGGAGAATGTAAACCCCGGGAAAAATAAATAAATAAATAAATAAAATGGAAGAAATTCATGCATATGGTTAAATAAAAACAGGAATTCAGAAATGTTTGAATATAAATTTCCGAGCGAAATAATTCGGGACATTATAATAATTCGAAATAATTAGGAACCATAAGCAGAGAAAATAGGGAGTTTTATACCCATGCTTGAGAAATCAAGAGAGAAACACTAAAATTTCAAGAACCCATCCAAGATTAAGAGTTTATAGATGGGATAAACACTTGAAGTAAAGGATTACCAAGAAATTGAACAAGAAGAAAATAAAGGAGGGAGTTGAGAATCTTCAACTGGTTGAAGATCAAAATCTTAATTTGTACCAGGTAAGGTGTTCTAAACATGATCTTAAAAAAATTCATTTTTAATTCGATAAAGAATTGATGCCTTGATATTGAATCATAGGTTAGGGTTCTTAGACATAAATCGGGGAAAAAGTATTTATTGTTAAGATTAAGTTAATTCATATGTGTGGTATGTAGTTTATGAAAGTATTGTGTGAAGGGGAGGGGGAGACGAATCTGGACAGACTTGTCTCCTGACTTTCGATGAGATTTTAGGGTAGGAGGATGAGGGAATTAGAATTGGGTTCCTCATAGAAATTGTAGATTTGAATGTTAGCTAACCAAGGAAACTGGTCTTGCTTAATTTGGAGATGTAGAACTCCAGTTATGGGTTACCAACTGAGACTGAGTCGTGACTGATTATGTAGGGCAGTAGGACTAATTAGTTAATGAGCAATTTTGACTATCTTAAAGGCAAAACTAGGTTCTCCTCCCTTCAGAGAACTTGTAGCCTCGTGTCTTAGCTTTCTAACAAGATCAATCTCACTTAAAATGAAGTTTTAGAACTTTAGATATAGTTAAAAATCTGGTGAGTGTTTGGACAGTAACAGTTCAAAATTAGACAGTAACGGTTGGACAGTAACAGTTGAAAATTGGACAGTAACAGTTCATAATTAGACAGTAACGGTTGGACAGTAACAGTTGAAAATTAGACAGTAACAGTTCAAAATTGGATAGTAACAGTTGAAAATTGGACAGTAATAGTTCAAAGTTAGACAATAATAGTAGACTTTCACGTGAATTCTATATATAAGAATATAAAAGAATTGAGTCATACGAACACTTGCATATTGAGATACTAACTCTTAAAATATACGTGATATTTGTAGGTATTTTATTATGAGGAAATGAACATACATAGAAAATAACATATGAGTAATGGATGAATATGGATTCTCTATAATATCGGCTTGAAGGAATCATAACCAAAAACTTCCTTATGATTCAGGAGGAGCAACCAGGATTGGATCTTCTGTTAGGGGAGGTTGCGAGACAGGCGAAGCAGGTGCGTGATTTTCCTCCTATTGGCACTTTTACAATTTAAAATTCTTCTGGTGAATGTAATTACAATAAATGTCGTGTTCAATGTAAATAAAGTCTAGTGATTTACAAGATTAGCTTCGGCTAATGGCATCCGTGATAGGATTGCCGGGATATGAATTACAAGATTAGCTTCGGCTAATGGAATCCGTTACAGGATTGCCGGGATATGAATTACAAGATTAGCAGCTTCGGCTAATGGAATCCGTGACAGGATTGCCGGGATATGAATTACAAGATTAGCAGCTTCGGCTAATGGCATCCGTGATAGGATTGCCGGGAAATGAATTTCAAGATTTGACTTTGCAAGGTCACCCAGTTCATGCAAGTAAATAAGAGTGTTCAAATTAAGAATATACAAATAAGTGTTAAGTGAGTTAAAAGATTTACAAGCAAAATATAAGTCCTTTGTTAGAATTCTTATGAATCAGATAGAAAATTAATACTTCATTCGTATTTATTACATGGGCATATATATATATATTCTTTATCAATATAATGGTATGTTTGTTTATGTAACAGGTCCATCAAATATCCATGGAGATCATTAGTTTAGGACCCTAATTGTGAAGCTTATGTAAATCTTTAACTTAAACAAAAGGGAATTAACACATTTATGTAGTATATTTTTGTGTAAACCTTGATGTATTTATAAAAGTTCAGCTTAGCATGTAGTATTTTAATTATCTTGTAATTAACCGTTTTGAAATATTTAAGAAACACTTATTATGTTGTAAATGTTTTCTTTGCATGTTAGTATTTCTTTCTTTTAAATTTTATGATATGATGTTTGGACTATGTTCATATTTAACTTACTCGTAGGATATATATATATTGTGTGGACTGTATGAGCTGTGGAATTATGAGACCTTGTGATGATGGGATTGATTGAGTAAATTGGTAGTAGTCAATAACTTGGGATGTCCTAAATATAAACGAAACTCTACCGAATTTTTTATATATAAAAAAAAAATACCCTTAAATAAAGAGGATGTGTTGGGAACTTTTAACATTGATCAATCGTACAGTCGGACTGTTACACTTTCGATTTATCAAAATTAAGAACGAAAAACTCGTATTATGAATTGCACTAATAGGCATAGTTATCAGACCCGATCCAAGGGTTGACCCGGCCAAGGAGCCGGGTCCTAGGTTACACGGGTCGACCCGGGTCAACCCGGAAAAATTAAAAAAAAAATATTTCAAATTTTAATATTTCATATGAAAAAATTAAGAAATAATCTATGTGAATATAGGCCAGACATGTTATAAATAATGAAGTTTAAGAGATTATTTCAAAAGGTTTTGTATCTCATATTGAAAAAATACAATGTTAGTATGTTATTCTTTTAAATTGAAGTATTTAAACCAAAAAGATTTTTTATTACATATTGAAAAAACATAACTTTTTTCTATGAATATAGAATATATATACTAAAGGGCCTCAAATCCCACATTGAAAAAAAAAATCTTGTGATTTAAAAAATAAAACATTCTTTTAGTATTTATATAGTGAACTTTGAAAAGGGTTAATAATCAACTAAAAATATATATAAAAAAAGAGGTCTCTAGTTAGGAGAAAAAATACATTTGAAAAAAAAATCAGGTCCCAACCGGGTTTTGCCGTGTTACCCAAGTCACGGGTCAACTCAGCAGGTCAACTGAGTTTTGTCAGGTTTTTGCTTATCTTAATTTTTTATTTTGTCCAGACTGGTCCAACCATCAAATCAATCGGGTCCAGGTTGACCCACCGGCCAATCTAGATTTAATAATTATGCTGATAGGTGAATATAGCCTGAATCCAATATTAAACCTTGATGTGGATGAGAACAGCTAAATGAAAAATACAAGTGATCAAGGTGTCGTCACGTAATATTGAACAGATTTTTTTTTGTTAGTCGTGATAGGTGTCTTTGGTGATGTCAGTTCTTAATATAAATATCTAATTAATGCCTATCTTAGAATAACTTTTCAAATTTTATTACATAATTTCGACATCCTAACTGAGACCAATCGAGTTGTTGAAAAAAAAAAAAAAACACGAGGCTGAAACAAGAAATGGTAAAACTAGTATGGCTTGACCCCATATACGCGCTTGCCTAAAGATTTTACTATACATTTAATTTAATTGTCTACATTAGGCACTAATTATATAAACAGCAACTGCCTCAATCAAAATATATAGGAAAGAGCTAATTATATTCTTCTTCGGAAGCATCTGTTAAGCTCTGCTATACCTCCTTCTGAAGTCAATGGGCCACCGCAAGAAACTAAGGACTGTGATCGACATCCTCAAATGCCTCACCTCCAATATCAAAGCCACCCTATCAACAAAACGCAACACCAAAATACGCATAGCTGTCCTCCGTGCCACCACTGCACGCAACTCTTCTTCCCCACCATCAGATAACCGCATCGCTGCGGTCATCTCCTTCGGCCGTGGGTCACGCCTCACCGCATGTGCATTAATTGAAGCTCTCATGGACCGTCTACATGGCACAAAAAACCCTTCCGTTGCCCTAAAATGTCTCTTCACTATCCATAGTATCATTAAAAAGGGCCCCTTTATTCTTAAAGACCAGCTTTCTTTTTATCCGTCTTTTGGTGGCAGAAACTTCCTCAACATGTCAAAGTTTCGGCAAGATTCGGACCCTGAAAGGTGGGAATTGGCATCTTGGGTTAGATGGTATGCAACTGTTATAGAGCAAAATTTTATTGTTTCGAGATTTTTGGGTCATTACTTAAATTCTTCTTGTTCTAGTAATAATAGCAAGGATAAAGAAGACAAGGCTTCTGCCTTATTGAATAAAGATTTGTTAGGAGAGTTAGATGTTCTAGTTGATTTTGTTGAAGTAATATGTGAGGCTCCTGATTCTCTGCATCTTCAAAGGACTAACTTGGTTTATGCAGTGATTAGATATGCTGGTGAGGATTATAGAATAGTCCAACGTGAGATTTTAATCCGAGTTGTAGAACTCAAGGATAGAATGGCAAGTTTGAGTTGCAATGAGTTGACTCAGTTACTTGGTTCTTTGAAGAGGTTTGAGGATTGCAAAGAGAGGCTGCGTCTGTTGTTTGTTAACAGGGCAAGAAATGATGCTCTATGGGAGTTGATACGTGGGGCAAAACTTAAGATCATGGAAATGGGTAAATTAAAAAGTTTGGTGAAAATGGAAAGGACAGACGGTTCCGGCGAGTTAACTCGGTTCAGAGAACGATTTGGCGAATTGAGACAGCTGGTCCGGTTGAATTCTGGTGGTGGATGGTTGGGTGTGGATAGGGTTCCAGCTTTGACTATGTCGACAATGTTATGAGGCATAAGGTGACGTGTGTGTAAGATTGAATATATATTTTTTTTTTAATCCTTTCCGATCATGACTCAACGAAAGTGTGTATTTGAAATTTGGGGAATGGGTAGTGGTTTCTTAACCTATGAGCTACTTTCCTTTTTTACTTTTTCTTTGTATATATTTGCCTCGTAATGTATCCCTCTTGTCTTCATGTTCTCTTGACATGTTATATATCATCAAGTTGCCGGCATTTTTACCAGGAATTTACCAATGAAAAGGCAGTGATTACAATGCTGAGTCAGAGGCCATTCATGTCGGCTTAATGCTGACTAAAGGGGATCAATGCCAATAAATAGATCCATACCTCACATCGACTTATTGTCAATGTCGTGCTTCTTATCATTTTTAAGTATATTTGGAAACGCGATGTAGTGTTTCTAAAAAAAATTTTGTTTAAAATAAAATTTTTTTTATGTTTTTAAATTTTTTTAATATGTTTAAGTAAAATTAAAAAAATTTATTTTGATGTATTTCAAAGCGAAAAGCACTTTAAACCGCCATCACTGCTACAATCCTAAACAGGCCCATCTTATCTAGAACGCGACCACTTGTACACATTAATGCGAGCTTTTTTTTGCATGTTCATTGAATTGACATCCCAGTCAAATTATCACTCACATTTATCTTTTTAACGTGGAATAATGTTTTTTATGTTTATCTTCCTAACATCTAAGTTATTTTATAATAATCCTCCACTTAACTTGTAATATTAAGTTATACTATGTTTCATGCATAAAAATATATATTTTTTGATTTAAATATCTTCTTAGTGTAAGTATTTCAAAACTCTAAAAAAATCATTATAGCAAAAAAGCTTAAATCAAGGTTTCATTCAATAGAATTGAAAATACTATACGCATGATCCAATTAATCCAAAATAAGAGTTCACCATTATTTTAGCATTAATATAATATTGTACTACTTCTTGAATTCATGAATATTTACAAAGTTTTCTAAACTTTTGTTGAAGCGTTACCGCTTTCTAAGTTCATATAGGTGAAGTGTCATTTTCACATGGAGATTTTATTAAAAATATTAATCACTCATCCTCTCATTTAATTTGAATACTAATTTTGTAAATATTGATATCATACACAAATTAGTATACATCACTCTTATTAATAATTTGTTATTACTTATGAAACTTCTAACTAGCAAAAGTACTAATAAAAGTTGGGTTCTTGTTTTACTAAGTTTAATTAAATAGTTTTAAGTTCATACTAGAAGAAGTACTTCTAACTAACTTTAGAGACCTATAGTGAAAGTATCTACTAGATTATTGCAAGATCTAACATACACAATGGTAATTATCCTATCATAAATTAATTGCCTTATATATTTATGTCTCAGGCTGATATGTCTAGATTTTTCATTGTAAACTTTACTAAATACTTTAGATATAGTTGTTTAACTATCATAGTATAAAGAGATAGATAACATCAGTTGTGGCCACAATTTAATGTCCAATAACATATTTCTCAAACATATGGTCTCCTTACAGCTGCTAGAGTTATGAACTCGAATTCCATTGTAGAATGAGTTATACATGTTTGTTTCTTTGAAGCCCAAGAAACAACACTACCTTTTAAAATAAATACTCGTCCAGAATTTAACTTATTATCACTTGCACTAGTTATCCAACTAACATTACTATAACCTTTAAGTACAACTAGAAAATTATTATAAAATAATCCAAAATTCATTGTCCTTTGTAAGTAACCAAAAACTCTTGTAATTTCTTTCTAATGATCCATACTATAATTACTTATCTATCTAGATAATTTGCACTGGATATAGTTACTTGACTATCATAGTATAAGGAGATAGATTGTATCGGTTGTGGTCACAACTTAATATCTAATAACATATTTCTCAATCATTCTGCCTCTTTACCTATAGCTGCTAGAGTTATAAACTTGGATTCAATTATAGAATAAGTTATACATGTTTGTTTCTTTGAAGCCCAAGAAACAACACTACCTTTTAAAATAAATACATATTCAGAAGTTAACTTGTTATCACTTGCACTAGTTATTCAACTAGCATCAATATAACATTTAAGCATAACTTGAAAATTATTATAAAATAATCTAAAATTCATAATCTTTTTCAAGTATCCAAGTAATCTTATAATTGCTTTCCAACGATCCATACTAGGATTACTTGTGTATCTAGATAATTTGCACATTGTCAAAGCAATATTTGGTCTAGTACAATGCATGACATACATTAAGCTACTGATTTTAGTAGCTTATTCAATTTGAGCAACTGATCTACTAGTATTTTTTGTCAACTTAAAAGAAACATCAAACTGAGTATTTGCTTCTTTGATATTCAAATGATTAAATTTATTTAAGACTTTCTCAATATAATGAGATTGACAAAGAGCAAAACCCTTACTGTGTTTTCTTACTTTGATACCCAAATTTGTATCTACCTCATTTAAGTCCTTCATTTTGAAATCTTTGAGGTTAGATATTTCTACGTATCATTGACATCATTCATGTTAGTACTAATAATGAACATGTTATCCATATAAAGACATATTATTATAGAAAAATCATTTGTAAATTTAGAATAAATACATTTATCAACACTATTATGTTTAAAACCATATTCTAAAATTACATAATCAAATTTATCATGTTATTATTTAGGTGCTTGTTTCAATCCATATAGAGATTTAATCAATTTGCAGACTTTATGCTCATTTCCTAGTAGAACAAAACCCTCTGGTAGTTCTATATAAACTTCCTTATCCAATTCACCATTTAGAAAAGCTATTTTAACATCCATTTGATGTACATAGAAACTATAGATTGATGATAAAGCCTAGAGTACTCTTATAAATATTATATGAGCCACCAAAGTATATATATTAAAATATTATATTCCTTCCTTTTGTCTAAAGTCCTTGGCTACTAACCTTACTTTAAAAGTTTGAATTGATCCATCACTATTATATTTTCTTCTGAAAACCCATATACATCAAATTACCTTGGAATTTAGAGGCAAATCAACAATAACCCAAGTATTGTTATATAATAATGAATCAATCCATCTCATCATTAACTACATCTTTCCAAAAAGTAACATCTCAAGACATCATTGCATCTTTGTGTGTTTTAGGATCATCTTCTATTATTAATAAGATTGATATCTTATTAAGAATATTAGTCTTATTATCTTCAACTAAGAAAACAATAGAATATAAAAATATATAATCTGGATGTAAAGTTTTTTTCTTTTCTAGCACTCAGACTTCTCCTTAGTTCAATAAGATGATCCATTTTAATTCTTTTATTTCTAGAACTTGGATAAGAACCTGCATTATTTGTTGACTCTATTTCAATATCAAAATTATTGTTTCGTTTACTAATTAAATTGTAATCAGTTTGAAATTTATTTTTGATGAACTCAACATTTCTAGATTCAACAATTACATTAGAACTTGAATCTAATATTCAACTTTTGAGTTTTTAGCATAGTCAACAAAATTATCCTTTAAAGCTTTAGGTTTCAATTTCATCATTTTAGGATCCAAAACTCTATGAAAAGCAAAACAAACTTAAATTCTAAGATAATTTAAGTTTGATTTTATTTTCTTTCATAATTTCTATGGAGAAACTTTTAATTTTCTGGAATGAATTATTTATGTATATGACAAGCAATGAGTAAAGCTCCCCCTCCCCTCACATGCTAGTACGCAACTTGACATTCGTTAACATAGAGTTAAGCATATCAACAAATGTTTATTCTTTCATTCTGCCAAGCTATTTTGTTGGGGTGTATATAAAACACTAGTTTGATGTATGATTCCATTTTCTTCACAAAATGAATAAAATTCCTTGGAAAAATACTCACAACTTTTGTCACTTCTAATAATTTTAATTTTCTTTCCCTTTTGGTTTTCAACTTCGAATTTATAATTCTTGAACATTTGAAAAACTTGATCTTTATGTTTCATTAAATAAACATAAGTATACTTTGATAGTCATCAATAAAAGTGATAAAATACATATTTCCTCATCTAGTTAAGATATCATTCAATTCACATATATCAGAATGCACAAGCTCTAATAAATTTATATTTTTTTCAACTTTAGAAAAAGTCTTTCTAGTTATCTTTTCTTGAATATAGATTTCACATGTTCTTTTATCTTCAATATTATAAGAAATTAAATTATGTTTAGCCATATTTTTTAATGATCTAAAACTAAAATATGTCAAATGATCATGCCATAAAGATAAAGATAACTCAATCATATAAATAGAAACATTGACTTTATTATTAATACCAAGTTTGAACATCCGATCGCATGAGTAACATTTCCTAACAAATAGTCTATTTTTTAACAGAATAATCTTATTTGACTTTAAAATAGCCTTAAAACCCTTCTTACAAAGCAAATTTGCAGATACAAGATTTTTCCTTATATCTAGTACATCTAAGACATTAACCAACAATAATTTCTTTTCAGAATTGAAATTTAGTTCAGCACTTGTTTTTCCCACACCGTTCTTAGATTCTACGCCCCACATTTTCTATGTTAGACTCTCAATTATAGTGGGATACTCGACACCATTAGTTTTGCTCGTCAGATCAGGAGACGAATCTCATCTTTTAGATTGCGTCTAGATTTTCGCCTTCAAAAACATTTTATCTAACCTGGCATCCTTCATAACAGTTGTAGTCTTGTATGTGTAAATGAGTTTAGGCTTTTGAATCTCATGATTTTGATGTCTGAGACTCAAGATATGCGTGTTTGAATCTATAGTGTAACAGTAGAGAATCCGGTTGCAAGTAGGATTTCAGTCCAATTTTGAAGATCTGATTAGAGGTCCAAATAAACTTGGATTTCTACTCATAATACCTTCTCGGAAAGCTTGTGATGTGTACTTTAACTTTGATTCAGTCCACGTTCACATTCTGAAATTATAACTCAATGAAAAACCTGTCACAAGAAGCAAGATCTGAAACATAAAATGCAAAAATTCTTATCTTTTAGCAATTAATTCACAGTCTCTTAATCATGTCAAACTCATAAAAATATCTTCCAATAAGCTCAAAATACATTAAAAAGCATAGTGTAAAAGGAATAAAAACATATGTATATTTTGCACTTATCATTTAACAAAACGACAATTCCAATCTTTTATCTTCAATCTATTGGAAGACAAACTGTAACGATCTGAAATTTCCATGTAACTTTGATATTTCTAATCATCATGTCTGAGTATAATGGGGTAAATTTATTTTTGTGCAATCTGCTAACAATACTTCCCATTATAGATTCTTTGGTTTACCAAATTTACAGTAGAGTTTCCCCTATAACTTATACGTTTCTTTAGTTCTTTTCTTATCGTCCTAGGCAACACAATATCAAATAACTCTATTACATACACGCAGTAGCCTTCGGTCACTTACCAATTCAATTGTTTCTTCATTTGATTCTTTCATATCACTTCTCACAATTCATCTTATATTTTTTTCATTTTTCATTTACTTAAAACATATGTGTGATGAATACACACACACACACACACACACACATAACAAAAGAGATGCAATAGTCAAATGCTAGAAATACAATCAAACCATTTACTACATTTCAATTTGAATTTATTAACACAATTTTAAGTATTCATAGTACATAAAATATATACCTAACAAAATTATAAATAGTAAAATGACACAATCATTGCTGGCCCACTTCGTGACATGGACCTACAATATATATAACATTATAAGAGTTATTAGTCGTCAAGAAGACTTATGTTCATGATTTTTTTATGAGGCAAATAAATCATTATGTCTATTAGCACTTTTAACAATCTTGTTCAAAACATTCAACTCAAGTTCAATAAGACCTCAACTCATATGATAATACTTGTGCTCATCATTGCAACTAAAATAACATTACAAATTTAACATCTAGCCATAAAATACATGTACGTGGTTTTTCACAAGGAAAGAGAACAATATGTTTATCCAAAATTCTTTTAACATCGATTACATCATATATATACATATTTTTCTCTTTCCTTATATATATATATATATATATATATATATATATTGAATTACGCACTAGCTGTTATGGCGTATAAGTTCATATTTGTCACTTTTGACATTGTCTTTACGATGAATTACACAATACAGTCAAATCTAAAGTTTCCAACTATACATCACCACATAGCAACTCATTTTCTTAATTATTGATTCCCCAATCAATAATTAATATTTCATTTCCTTAGTTACCGATTTTCTTGGGTACAATCCTTGAAGTAACCACATGTATTAATCTTATGTTTACTCGTCACCTTAACATAATTTGTTTGTAACATTATCATATTTTTTATTTTCTAGGTATCACAACTGTTTGTTACATTATCACCCCATTAACATTTACTTTGACTTAGTAGTACATCAAACGATATTATGTTTTAAGTTGCCAATCAACCTCCCCTGTCATATACCTTTTTAAGCATCGATTAATGGTCTTACACAATGGTTTTCATTATACAATCAAGGATAGTTTGAATGATTTCTATTATTTGGAAACAACAACTCCATGGTTTCTACTAATTGGAAACAACAACACCATGGTCTCCATTCAAAACAAAGACAACCATAAGATTTCCCTTTTTATTAGGGACAACTGGGAAGTAACTTTTGTTGCCCATGATTTAATTTAAAAGATTTGTCAACTTAAATAAAAGCATATAGAAAGGAGAATCTACATCATCATCTTATAATTAACCAAATTGTACTTTGCTTCCTTGGTCATCATTCTTTTGGGCAACTAAACATTAAAAGTTGCTATATTCATAGATATTGGTAATTAATTGTCAACAATCTATTTATATGTTGTCGTTAGTCACTGATATTGTGGTCATTCAGTATCGTTCATTTCTTATCCTTAGTCACCGACACTGCGACCACTAAGTATCATTCCTATCTCATCCTTAGTTGCCAATACTATGGCCACTAAGTATAATCTGATCATCCCCTCACGGATGCCAATAATTCCGGGAAACCGATTTGATTGCCAACAAATTCGACTATTAATATCTTTCTACCGAGCTATTTTTAATATTTTACTCCACATCTTCATACAACCTTATATCGCATTATTTTATTTGAGCTATGTTCAACAAACAACTGATGACATATATTATGGTCTAGGAATCCTTGTACATATAAGATTCTTCCATGCATAACTATTCATTCCTAACTATGATCAATGGTTCTTTAAATATTAATTTTGATTGTGAATAACACATCATACTTTTTATTTCATCGTATTAGTAAACGCTTTCAAATGAGATGGTTCACAACACTCATTATCGATAATCCTAATATGGACCCCATTAACCGGAGTTAACCTCATCCTTTACTCACAGCTATCCAACATGGATATCATTACCCAAAGCTAATTTTCAATGCTTATTCTCGGCTACCCAACAAGGATACCATTAGCCAAAGCTAATCTCATCATTCATTCTCGGCTACCCAATATGGATACCATTAGTCGAAGCTAATCTCATCATTCATTCTTGGATTTTCAATATGGATACCATTAGCTGAAGCTAGGGGTGATCATTTTCGGTTAGGTTCAGTTTTTACCCGAAAAAACAACCAAACCGGAAAAAAAAGACCTGAATCGAACCGGAACAGGCCCAAACCGGCCGGTTTCGGTCCGGTTTTTTATCCAAAAAACCGGACAAACCTATATGCATTTTTTGGGCTTTTTTTGGCTTTCTATTAGGCTTTTTAATTGGCTTTGTAATGGGCTTCTAATGGATTTCTGTTGGGCTTACAAGTAATGTTGATATTGTCTCATTTTCTTTTAAGATTCCAAATATATTTAATTTTTTTACCCCTAAATATTCAATTGTATTAAATTGTTATTGTCAATCTTATGTTTATTAAATTTTTTGGCCACTGAATATTCATTGATATGAAATTATTAATGTCAATGTTGTGTTCAATATATTTTTTAACTTCCTAATATTTTTCTGCATCCGAAAAGTTTAAATAACACATACTCACAATCACACACCAATAAGTTAAAATCCAAATTACAAACCATTGCCTTCAAAGGGCTTAACGAAAAAACAAAAAATAATATTATCATAAAACACTACAAGCCACAAAAAATAAATCTTCATGTGCACATCGTCTCAATAAAAAAGCACTTCAAGAGCATTGCACTTTGATTCCTGAAATTCATAATCTAGAATTATAAGATGATAAATTAAATCAGAAGATATAAAAATAAAAAATAGTATTTATACCATATATTTTCAATAAATGCATCACAATCTGTGAACTAATTATCATTTGTTGCTAAATGCAACTTTTCACCAAATTCTACAAAATAAAATATTAAACATGTTAGAATAAAAATGTGTTAATTAATAAAATATAAAATAAAAGGTGTAAGTTTTTAAGAAACATTACTTGATTCAAGGTTTTCATAGGTTTCAAAATCATTCATCCAAGTTGTATTATCAGTTGGAATTGGACCATGATGCAACCAATTTTGACAACAAATAAGTGCTTGAACTGTTGCTGGAGATAGAGAACTTTGAAATTGGTCGAGTATACGACCGCCTATGCTAAAGGCTGATTCGGAAGCCACTGTGGATATAGGAATAGCCAGAACATGTTGTGCAACTTTCGAAAGTATCTTATATTTTAAAGTATTAATCTTTCACCAACCTAAAATATCTAATTTATCATCATTAGGATCCTCACAACCATCAACCAAATACCTCTCAACCTCATTTCTATTTTCCACACCACCTTCCTCTTGTAAGTGCCTTTTAAACCGAGCTAAAGTGTTAACATCTACTTCCATGTCATCAATAGCATCATTAATATCTTGTTTATGCCTATTATCATCCACCACTTCATCAGCTTTCAAATAAAACTTATACAAGCTCACCAAATGATCTTTCACTTTTTTTGTTAGCAATTGTGCTTTGTCATAATCATACAACTCACCAAAACAAAATTTCACATATTTCAACTTAAGACGTGGATCCAAAACATTAGCCACATACAATAAAAAATTCTGATTTGCTCCACAACCCCAATACTTCTCAAACTTACTCATCATGTTCATTGTCATTCCACTCAAAACATTATCTCTACTTTTACACAATTGCAACAAGTTTGTATTCATGTAAATCAATTCAATGAAGAAATAATTTGATATAACATGCAATGAGCCAGAAAATTTCAATGTAACCATGTAAAAGATCTTTAAAAACTTCAGCAAAGTTCTAGCATTTTCCCAATCCTCCAAACTAGGTGGCCCTATGTTTTTTTTATTCCCCTTTTAATCAACCTCCAAAAAGTAACTCATATACCTAGGTTCACTTTGACCTAACCTCACAAACACCTTTTCAAACTTTTCAGCAGCTTCTAACATAAGATAAGTTGAATTCCATAGAGTTGCAACATCCAAACACAATGATTTCTTACACTCTATATGCAACTTTTCTGCACACTTCTTAAAAACAAGTAGCCTAGAGGGTGAAGATTTCACAAACCTAATTGCATTTCAAATCTTAACAACCGAAACATTAATCTCTTTCAAACCATCACACACAATGAGGTTTACAATGTGTGCACAACATCTAACATGCAAATGTTCATTTGACAATATATTAGTTGGCCAATCTTTCATCACATTCTTGAAATATGAAATAGTAACACTATTAGAGCTTGCATTGTCAACTGTAACAGTTAAAAGTTTATCAATCCCTCGATCTAATAAACAATTCTCAATAACTTGACAAATTGTCTCACCCATATGATTGGAAACTTGACAAAAATTCAAGAATTCTTTTATGCAAATTCCACTCATTATCAATCCAATGAGTCGTTAAGGACATATAGTTAATGTTTTGGATTGATGTCCATGTATCTGTTGTTAAGCATAATCGTTGACCCTTAAGAGCTCTCTTTTAATCTTTCATTCTCTTCAACATAAAGTTTCAAATAATCTCTAATAACAATGAAACGAGAAGGAATGTCAAATCTAGGCTGCAAGGTCCTAGAAAATAATCTAAATCCCTTACCCTCCATAAAATTAAAAGGCAACTCATCAATTATAACCATTTTCACTAGTGCCTTTCTGCATTCATTATAATCATAACCTATTGCCTTAAGACTTCCCACACTTCGATCTCCTAATTCACCCCCTGCTTTATTAGGTTCTAATACCAAAATTTTTTGCTTCTTATCAACCACAAAAGGAAACTTTTTGTATACTTTTAAATGACTCCACATATTACTTGTCCCATTAATAATAGTATGCATAATCATTTCCACAATAATTACATTCAGCTCTAGGGGTTGTAGGATCACCATCAAGTTTTGTAAAATGATCCTAAATTTGTGACTTTTTTTTATCATCAACATTTATTTTCCTTGATGCAAGGACTAGAAGTTGTTTATCTTTATTATCCATGGTGGATCCTGTAGTAGTTGATGTTGGGTTAGTGTTTGAAGCTGCGACATTGGTTGATGTTGGGGTAGTGCCAGTGGATGAAGCATTTTGATTTTGAAGGTTTTCCATCTATAATTACCAAATGCAAACATGTTCATTATCACTTGCACAATTCTTTTCAGCACTTAATAAACATAAAGATTAAAATCATGTTTAAAAATTAAAATGAAACAAATATTTGAAAAGGTAAAGAGAATTAAGTGCAAATACCTCTTGACCTTGACTTAGTTGACTAGAGGCAACTTCCTTAGAGCAAAAGTTGTCTTTCTTATATTCTGCAATTTGCATGACATTAAAAAGGATGCACATGTCAAAACAAGCTTAGAAAACATGTCAAAACAAGCTTAGAAAATCTATCAATGGAGGAAACATAATTACAGAAGTAACAGAACAATGAATAGAAGAATGACATGATTTTAATGAATACAAAATGCCAATCAAGATCATCTAAAACAAAATAATGAATACATTTCACAAAATGACAAAACAAAACCGAATAAAAAAAACCCATCAAAACAAAACTAGTTAGCAGAATCAAGTCAATTTTAGTCAAACTACTTGGCGTGACCTTATAAATCAACCAACGCAGCAACAAAATCAACAGTTCGTCTGTTTTTAGTAATCAACTAACAAAGCAACAAAATCAACACATCAACAACAACAGAATCAACACAGGTTTACAGTAGCAGATATTGAAATTACATTTATAAGACATCAAAATAAACTGCAAAATTACATGTAAGATTCTGAAATTACATGTACAAGACAGCTCAAATCCTAAACTGCAAACAATTGTAAGAACGACAATTTTGATTAAAAATAATCATAATCCTAAACTGCTAAATCCCTTCTAAACCAAAATTCATCACCCAACAAAATTGATTTAAAACAACAATAAGCTTAACTGTATTAAAAATAACAATAAGCTTAACCGAATTAATTAATTAATTAATTAGAAAGGAGAAAAAAAATTAAAACTCACTGGTTTTGAGAGGCTGAGGAAACGTCGGTCTGATGGAAACACAGACTGTTTTGGTCCAGCAGACTGAGGAAACGTATTAAAAATAAGCTTAACTATATTAAAAATAACAATAAGCTTAACCGAAATAATTAATTAGAAAGGAGAAAAAAAAAATTAAAACTCACTGGTTTTGAGAGGCAGAGGAAACATCGGTATGATGGAAACACAGATTGTTTTGGTCTAGTGGAGACTGAGGAAACGTTGATGGTCGATCTGTGTTTATGTTTTCTAAGTCTAAGGAGAGAGGAGAGTGGAGAGGGAGAGGCGGAGAGGCGAGAGGGGATGGGTTGCGGGTGCTCTGGTACGGGGGCAGCCTTAGCGGAGAGGGCGAGGGGGCGGGACGGCGGGTGGCTCTGAGTAGTGAGACTGAGAGGAGAGATTGTTTGAAAATTGAAACTGAAACTGTTTAGGGTTAGCGGAGAGTAAACTGGAGAGAAGAGAGGGGCGCGACGTGACAACATTTTCTATTTATACTAGGGACCTTTTTTTTTTACAAAACCGAAAATCGAACCGAATTGGGGTTTTTTCTACATAATCTAATCGGTTTAATCGGTTTTATTTTTCAGTTCGGTTTTTTCGGTTAATTTTTTTGGTTTTATCGGTTTACTCGATTTATCGGTTGTTTTGAACACCCCTAGCCGAAGCTAATCTCATTAATCAATCACAGTTATCCAATATGGATGCCATTAGCCAAAGCTAATTTCATCAATGAATCTTGGTTATCCAATATGGATACCATTACCTGGAGCTAATCACATCATTTAATCTTGATTATCCAATATAGATACCATTAGCCGAAGCTAATCTCATCAATGAATCTCGATTATCCAATATGGATACCATTAACGAAAGCTAATCATATCATTTAATCCCAGTTATCCAATATGGATACCATTAGCTAAAGTTAATCACATCATTATTCATTGTGTTTTATGAGTAATTTTAATAGATTGAAATCGGGTAGCAGTATTATGTATAAATACTTCGAGGATTTAATAATAATTAGTTAAAGGTAGAAACCACCTACCTGCCCCTCCCGTAGTGTGTCCTCGTCTAATCAAATGACAATTACTCAGTATATTTTTATTTAGGTAATGTCAAAGATCATTTCCACTCAAATACCAGAACACACATACTGTAACATCCCCCATTTCTGGGATAAAACCACAATCTCATGTCAATAGAAAAACAGAGTAGTTAATTTTTTTTTTATATACATATTCACGGTCTTCGTGTTAACATCTACCGGAAATTTCGACGGAGTCCCCCCTATACCGGAAGGTCCTAATTTATCGACATGTAACCTGTTTACCCTTCTAACAGTTCGCATCACATAACTTAATTCCCGACCCAATCAACCTGGGTTTCAATTCCACAATTATACTCACACCTATCAACCATAATATTTATGATATGCATGATATAACAAAAATATCATTATGGATGGATAATTTAAATAAATATAAATTCATAGACATGAAATATGGTTATATAAACTACAACGTTAAATTCATCCAATCAAGTTTAAACATTTATTATACAAATTAAGTTATACAACCATTTTCATGTTTACAAAATACAAGGGTATACTCCCTAGAACCTAGACTTCAAAAAGAAAACATAAGCTAGGATCTACTCCTGTCGTGCATGCGATGATCCTGAAACAAAATACATATTATTGCGAGGTGAATATTTCCATAAATATAACAATATGAATATCTAATAATTTCAACAGGGCAACATGCATTCATATTTCATTTACTTCTCCCTTCTAGTTTTTTTTTTTTTATTTAAAATCTCTTCCTTATTCAACTATTGATAATCGTTCCCTCTACCACTATCAACCTTCATTCCAGACATCAACGTGATTACTTTTGCTTATCACATTCCCGATACCAATTTCACTGGTATCGTCATCACCACCCCATAGGAGTCGATATAAGGCGATCCCTTTACCCGGAATCCTAACATACAATGAATGTATGCTGGCCATTCCATGGTGATCCCCTTACCCGGGATCCTAACATACACTGAATGTATGGTAGCCAATACGTGGAGATCCCCTTACCCGGGATCCTAACATACACTAAATGTATGTTAGTCCATTCGTGACGATCCCCTTACCCGGGATCCTAACATACACTAAATGACAGGGTGATCCCCTTACCCGGGATCCTAACATACACTCAATGTATGCTAGACAATACATGGTGATCCCCTTACCCGGGATCCTAACATACACTTAATGTATGCTAGTTTATGCCTCAAATCACACTTCTCATGTTTTCCTTTTTCAGTGATAATTTCATCACTTGGCAATTCACATAACAACTTTTCACCTTGAATACACATACATTCAGTAATTCACATTTCACATCAAAATATATTAAATCATGGAATTTAACTAGGAAGCATAGGTGTGAATCACCTACCTGCAATAGAAGCTCTACTCGTGCTCCCCTGCTGCTGTTGTTGCACCATGTCTGTGGTCCCTCCTGCAAATCATAGGTTTATCTCATAAATTTTCCTCACTCAAGGATATGTTTTATAATAACCATATCAACAACCAATAAGTCTTTCTTTAAGTCATTTCTTAGTACTTTATGTTTTTCTCATTTCACTCATTATTACTGTCGTTCTTTTTCCAATCCTAGTTATCATTCCTTTCTTTATATTTGGACTTTCACTGTCCAACTGTTACTGCTTCGTCTTTGAACTGTTACTGTCTGACCTCTCCTCAGATTTTTAACTATATCTGGAGTTATAGAACTCCGATTCAAGCGAAATTTATGGCGTTGGAAAGGTAAGACATGAGGCTACAAGTTCTATGTTTTGGGAAGAACCCAGTTCTGCCTCTAAGGTAGTCAAAATTGCTCATTAACAAACACTTGGATTGTTACTGTCCAACTGTTACTGTCCATTTTTGAACTGTTACTGTCTGACCTCTCCTCAGATTTTTAACTATATCTGGAGTTATAGAACTCCGATTCAAGTGAAATTTGTGGCGTTGGAAAGGTAAGACATGAGGCTACAAGTTCTATGTTTTAGGAAGAACCCAGTTCTACCTCTAAGGTAGTCAAAATCGCTCATAAACAAACACTTAGACTGTTACTGTCCAACTGTTACTGTCTATTTTTTGAACTGTTACTGTCTCACCTCTCCTTAGATTTTTAACTATATCTGGAGTTATAAAACTCCGATTCAAGTGAAATTTATGGCGTTGGAAAGCTAAGACATGAGGCTACAAGTTATATGTTTTGGGAAGAACCCAGTTCTACCTCTAAGGTAGTCAAAATCGCTCATTAACAGACGTTTGGACTGTTATTGTCCAACTGTTACTGTCTCATTTTTGAACTGTTACTGTCTAGACATTGAACTATTACTGTCTTGAACTATTACTGTCAAGATATTGAACTGTTACTGTCTAGACATTGAACTGTTACTGTCTCATTTTTGAACTGTTACTTTCTAGACATTGAACTATTACTGTCTTGAACTATTACTGTCAAGATATTGAACTGTTACTGTTTAGACATTGAACTGTTACTGTTCGACCTCTCTTTAGATTTTTAACTATATCTAGAGTTATAGAACTCCGTTGCAAGCAAGATTGGTCTCGTTGGAAAACTAAGACATGGGGCTACAAGTCCCCTAAGGAAGGAGAACCCAGTTCTACCCCTAAGATAGTCATAATTGCTCATCAAAAATCAGACTTACTGCTCTACAGGGTCTGTCATGACCCCATCTCGGTTGATAACCCATAACTGGAGTTCTACAGCTCTAAATTGAGCAAGACCAATTTCCTTAGTTAGTTAACATCCAAAACTATAATTTCTATGAAGGACACTGGTTCTCCCTCATCCTCCTATCCGAAATCTTACTGAAAGTCAGGAGACGAGTCTGTCCAGATTCGTCACCCCCCCTTCCCTTCACACATAAATTTCCCAAACTATATTTTCTGGGTAAATTATCATTGTTTCACGTCCCCAAATCACATTCCACACATGAATTAATTTAATTTTTACAACAAATACTTTTCCCCCAAATTTAAGTCTAAGAACCCTAATCTATAATTCACATCAAGGCATCAATTCCTTATCGAATTTAAAATGACTTATAAGATCATGTTTAGAACACCCTACCCGATACGAATTAAGGTTTTGATCTTCAACCAGTTGAAGATTTTCAACTTCCTCCTTTCTTATCTAATGATAGCCAGCCCTCCATCTTCTCTTCTTGTTCAATTTCCTTGTTAATCACTTGCCCATAAGTGTTTATTCCATCTATAAACCCTTAATCTTGAATGGGTTCTTGAAATTTTGGTGTTTCTCTCTTGATTTGTAGAAATAGATACCAAAACTCCCTCTCTTCTTTCTTCACGATAGTTGCAGATCTATTTTTGATAAGAAGAGTAGTATTTATGCTCTATAATTATTCTTATTTGCATTTAGACCCCATTTTCTTTAAATGTATTCGTTTTGCCCCCACTTCTTTTTAGTTTATCTTATTTTCTTTAATTTAATCCAACCCTCAACATTTTTGGGTTGATTTATATTGTCTCGAAATATTTCGTCCATAAACTTATATCCAAAAATTTCTAAATTCCCGTTTTTATTTAACCATATGCATGAATTTCTTCACTTTTATTTCTCATGTAGTTAGTTTGCAATCTAAGCAACCTTTATTTTTCCCCGGGGTTTACACATACATTCATTCAAACATCTCCCATGTTTATATAATTGTACAATGATAATATTGTAACAAGACATTCATCTCTAATTTTAGTGAAGGTCATCTACAAAAATTATATCATTATGACACTGAAATTGTCAACACAACTGAGTTCTTTTGACATTGAAAATCATGAGTGAAAGCTAAGTTCTGATACTAAAAATCATCAACGAAAACAAAGTCATTTTAACACTGAAAATCATCAACGAAAAAACTAAGTCATTTTGACACTGAAAATCATCAACAAAAACTAAGTAATTCTAACTTTTCTTTTCCCAATATTCACACATATGGTCAAATAAGTCAATATTAGTTTCATTTGAAAGATATCATCCATACCTATAACCTTTATAAAGATACCAGCTCCAAATTATATTGTTTTAAGGCTCAAAATTAACAATTATAGTAGCACCCAAAATCTATCTAGTACTAAGTCGGTTTGGACCTTTACTCAGTGTATTTATAATATATGGAGTTATACAACTCTAAATAAGTCGAGACTAGTTCCATTTAAAAGATAGCATTCATACCTATAACTTTTATAAAGACACCAACTTCAAATTACATTGTTTTCAAGTTGTAATGCCAACTAGAAGTTGGCTAGTAAGACTGTCAATTTTAATTACATGAGAAATAAATTTGACAAGCACACTAAGTGTTTCATGCATCACTACATCCATTATCATTACTCCATATTCAAAGAAACTTGCATTTCCTACACATTTTCAAGAACCTTAGAATCACAACATTGAAGGTTTTTCAATTATCCTTTACTAATTATAAAATCAAGGGGGGAAATTAAGGAATAACACTTTTATCAATAATTTCGAGTTCAAATTAAAGAGTTCTTACCAATTTCTTCTTTAATTATTCTTCCTCTTCATCACCTATACTTGTCCCTGAAGTTCCTATCCTCCAACCAAGCTTCTTAATTTTGGCCTAAAAGTATTTCTCTCCTCACAAACCTATTTCCAAACTTCAATCTCACAATTTGAAAAGATTTCTCAAGTGATTTTTGAAGAGAGGCATGAGAGAAGCCTCTTTCTCTGTTTTTAGTTGTTGTTCCACGTGAACAGTAGCAGCTAGCATAATGACATTAGGTTTCATGGATCAATTACTATTATACCCCAACTTATCCCCTCTAAAATTCAGTTTGTTGCAATGACCCGACATTGTGTCTTTATTTTTAGGACCTTCCCGAACTTCGATTAACCTTATATTGTAACCCAAGATAAAACATTATGTCTTAAGATCCCACATAAAATTGTAGCCTGATCAAACAGTCGGATTGGAAGACGCGTTTAATATTGAAAAATTGGACAATTGAAAATTTCACGTCAAAAATCCAAATTTCACATACCATATAATTTACTTAAATCATCCTGGGTCTTAGACTAATTCTTTGGAGATTCTTATTCATAATTATCATAAAACCTTTTCTGAGTTTCTTACCACTTTTAGTCCCAATAGGATGATTGTACGTGAGGATTATACTGAAATTTGACGTTTCTCACGCAAAGGGTCATACATTGATTTATTTGGCATTTCCTTCTATTTTACACATAATATCACCCAATTTTAAAAAATTTGTCCCTCAAGTTATTATTTTTACTTGGTTAGGGAGTTTTCACAATTTATCATTAACTAATATTTCACATATTATTTTATTACTTTAGTTTCTGTAAATTTTAAATTAATCTCCCGAAAATGTTTATCCCAATTCATAAGATTTTCTCCCTAATTTATTATTTTTCAATTAATAATTACCCTATTTAACCCAGATTTATCTATTTTTAACTGGGGGTTTACACAAACTATTAGAATAGAAACCTTGTTGAGATAGCATGAGAAAAGACCAAAAAAAAAATCCTCTAAGAAGAAAGAATATATATTTCTCAAAATTCCTCTTCCAATCAAAGATTTCAACATTACATCTTCTTATAATGAAGATTTTACTAATGAACTAGTCACCAAACTACAATAGCTAAAAGTTTCATAACTCAATTTTGACTCATCCCTTTTCTAAAATTTTCCCAAAAACCCAAAAAGGGTAAAAAAATTCCAAAAAACATGTTTTTAGCCATTCACATGCCTATTTTTTGTTTTTGTTTTTTTACTATTTTTCCAAAAAATTCCAAGTACTCTTGTTGTTTCCGCATTCTCGGATATAACAGAACGACCCAACTGTCGGTTGTCACCACCATACTCATCCAATCCATTACCCAAATTATTCCTTGCCTGCATTTGGGGACGTATATCAACAACCCTGCTTAAACTAGATCCATCCATCTGCTTATTATCTAACTCCTCACTCAACACCTGCTTCTGTTTTTGACTCAAACCATCCTTCTGCTTCTTTTCTGGCCCAGACATAGCAAGCAAAGTTGCCTTCAATGAAGGAAAATCTTCACCCCTCAAAACCACAGCTTTCTCCCACCACTAAATAACTCCATCGACCGCCAGAAGTAGCAGCCGGACCCACTGACCTCACAGAAGGCGGCATATACACACTACCACTGCCACCGATGCTTGCTTTATTAACCCCATTACCCATATTACCCCCTCCCAGATCACCACCACCGTAATTATTTACATATCAACTCCATTATTATTACCACTAACATCCAACCCTTCTTTTTTATTTTCTAAAAAAAAATAAAGCATTCAAAAAATAAATTTTCAATGCATTTACATCTATTTCATAATTTTCAATGTCTTTTATTAAAAAAAAAAATCTATTGATAAGTAAATAAAAAGGACCCATAAATTTATTAAAACCACTTTATGTTTTGGATCAACCAAAATGGTCATGAATGGCTAAGAGAAGAGAGAAGAGAGCAAAGATGAGAAAAGTAGAGTGTGGAAAACATAAAGAAACATGTTACTTTTAATGAAAAGAGAAGTGAGATTAAGAAATCCTTTTTTTTTTACATGCCTATGATTTTACTTGGGTATAAGAAGATATATTTTAACACTAGACCTCTCATCATTATTTTTCTATTGTTTGTGTTTCTTTATTACAAGATTTTAAAGATATCATTCCTGATGAGTTTCCTAGTGGATTGCCAACAATTAGGGGAATTGAGCACCAAATTGATCTTGTACCTCAAACATTATACCTAATCAGCCAACCTATAGAAGTAATCCTGATGAGAAAGGAACTTCAAAGGCAAGTGGAATAATTGATGATAAAAGGGTACATAAGAGAAAACTATAAGTCCATGTGCAGTTCCAATATTGATAGTACTGAAAAAGAATGGGACGTAACAGATATGTTTTGATTGTTGTGTCATCAACAATATTACAGGAAAAAAAACCCATAGCTTATTTTAGTTAAAAGCTTAATGGTGCAACATCGAATTACTCTACTTATGATAAGGAGCTTTATGCTTTTGTAAGAACTTCGAAAACTTGGCAACATTACTTATGGTCTAATAGATTCATGATCCATACCGATCATAAGTCATAGAAATATAAGGCTAAAGAAATCTGAACTATTACATGTCAAGTGGGTAGAGTTCATTGAAATGTTCCCATACATTATTAAGGAAAACATAGTGGTTGATGCATTATTGTGAATATATGTACTTCTTTCAACTCTATACACTAAATTATTAGAATTTGAGTATGTGAAAGATTAATATATTAAGGATGTTGATTTCAGCGAACATCCGACCTTTAATAAGTTTTATAGGGTTAATAGATATTTATTTAAATAAAATACGTTATGTGTGCCTAATTTTTTTATGCGTGAATTGCTAGTTCGTGAAGCTCATAAGGGTAGATTAATGGTATGCTTTGGGGTTCCTAATAATTTAATTGTTTTACATGAGCATTTTTATTGGCCTAAAATGAAAGAGATGTGTAAAGAATTTTTGATAGACGCATAACATGTAAAGAAAAAAAGTCTAAAGTTTTACCTAAGGGTTTATATACTTTGCCAATGCGTAAAGAACCTTGGGTTGATATATCTATGGATATTGTGTTAGGTTTACCTAGGTCAAAAAGGGGTAGGGATTATATTTTTATAGTTGTGGATATGTTTATAAGATTTCACATTTCATATCTTGTCATAAAACTGATGATACAACTAACGTAACAGATTTATTTTTTTAAGGAGATAGTTTGGCTCTATAAGGTACCTAGAGTATTATGTTTGATCGTGATGTTAAATTTCTTAGCTACTTTTAGAAGGTTTATAGGGGAAATTAGGAATAAAATTTTTATTTTTTACTACTTGTCATCAATAAACAGATGGTCAAACTAAAGTAGTTAGTAGGAATTTAACTACATTGTTAAGAACTATCATTCAAAAATATTTGAAAAAATAGGAAGATTGTTTGTCATTTATTTAATTTGCTTATAATAAAAGTGTGCATTCTACTACTAATTATTCTCCTTTTGACATTGTTTATGGCTTTAATCCTTTGACACTTTTGGATTTGTTACCTTTACCTATTGATGAAAAGGTTAGTCTTGGTGGCAATAGAAAAGCACAAGTAGTAAAGGATCTCTATGAGAATGAGAGACAAAAAATACAATAAAAGAATGAGAAATATACATTTAAAGCTAATAAAGGGTGAAATAGGGTTATTTTTTTTAACTAAATGATTGGGTTTGGAAGCATATGAGAAAGAAGAGATTTTTTGTACACAAGAGATCTAAATTGATGCTAAGAAGAGATAGGACATTCCAAATCCTTGAAAGAATTAATAATAATGCATATAAAGTAGACATACCAGATGAGTATGGTGTTGTGCTACTTTTAATGTTTATGATCTCTCTTTGTTTGATGCAAGAGATGATTTGAGGTTAAATTATTTTGAGGAGAGAAGGGATGATACGATCCAAATTACACTAAAGTGTAACAACCTAACTTTTTCATAGCAAAAAATAATCGATGGAATTTTTTTTTATAAGTCATTAGGTTCTCAATGCTTTTCACAATATCATTCTGCGAATTTATAAATGCATTCCACTCATTAGCAAGGCACAACCTACATAGGATAATGTAAATCAACATCCTATAAAAGTGACTACACATCCTCGCAACGGTATTTAAGGTTTATCGTAACATAATTCATCTCTTAGTGTAGTGCAATACTTATGTGATTTCACAATACAACATTCTCATAAGAGAGAATATCACATACATACATTCACCACATTATGTTTACAAGATTGTACTTTCACATCTGTATTCCATTACAATTTTCGATACAAGCCTTTACAAAAATTGTCGAATGACAAATATTCAACTAGTTCATTCGTTCTTATCAAATACCTAACACCTAAAAACATACTATTACATACCACCTTTCAAAATATATGAACCCGTGGAATGGACTTTTCTACGCACCTTGATTGTGTGATGTCCCTGTTACAAAAACAACATGGATACAAGAATAGTAAATAATCTAAACATGATAACAAACAGCTAGAAGAACGTTATCGTTAATTTTCGTTATCAACTGAAAATGAGTACATTCTTTCATTTACTTCTCATATGTATTGTACAATCCTTATTATTTTGTTAAATGTATTATTCTCACCCATATGCCTCAACCTCTCCATAGGAGTTGTGGGGCTGAAATTTAATCATTGGTCGGAGTTAATTACTTCACTTTAACCTGGTCATCCACTTTGGATGCTTTTAGCAGTAGTTAATCGCAATATCTAAACTCATTTATCCATCTCGGATGTTATTAACCAAAACTAATCACAAAATCAAACTCGTCATCTCTTATAGATACCATTAGCCGAAGCCAATCATCACAATCAACTCGGCCATCCATTTAGGATGTCATTAGCCAAAGATAAACATCATATTCAACTTGGCCATCCATTTAGGATGCCATTTGCCGAGACTAATCATCAACGAAACTTGGCCATCCATCTAGGATGCCATTAGCCGAAGTTAATCATCAATACAACCCGACCATCTATCTAGGATGCCCTTAGTCGAAGCTAATCATCAACGCAATCCATTCATCCGTCTAGGATGCTATTAGTTGAAGTTAATCATCAATTCATCCTTGCCATGCCCTTAGGATGCCATTAATCGAGGCTAATCATCAAACACAACCTGATTATCCCTCTCGGATGCCATTAGCTGAAGCTAATCATCAATCACAACCCGATCATCCATCTTGGATGCCATTAGCTGAAGTTAATCATCAATTCATCCTTACCATCCCCTTAAGATGTCATTGGCCGAAGCTAATCATCAAACACAACCTGATCATCCTTCTCGGATGCCATTAGCCGAAACTAATCATCAATTACAACTTGGTCATCAATCTTGGATGCCATTAGCCAAAACTAATCATTAATTCATCTTGGCTATATCCCCTTAGGATGCCATTAGTCGAAGCTAATCATTAAACACAACCCAGTCATCACTCTCGGATGCCATTAGCCGAAGCTAATATCAATTCATCCCGACCATCCTTTTAGGATGCCATTAGACGAAGCTAATCATCAAACACAACCCGATCATCCATCTCGAATGCCATTAGTCGAAGCCAATCAACATTTCATAATCAGTTTAACATTTATCAACTTAATCGATATTTCATAATCGGTTTAACATTCGTCAACAACTCCATCAACATTTCATAATTGGTTTAACATTCATCAACCCAATCAACATTTCATAATCGGTTTAACATTCGTCAACAACTCAATTGACATTTCATAGTTGATTTAACATTCATCAACTCAATCAACATTTTATAGTCGGTTTAACATTCATCACAACACAATAATATACCATCCACAACAAGTCATTTCAGAACATTAAAATTATACATGGAAAAGGTGGAAACCACCTACTTGTTCCTTTTGTGGGGTGTCCTTGTCTGGTCGAAGGTCCCATCCCAGTCGCACCACTTAACACGCCAATAATCACAAATCAACATATTTGTATTCGGAAATCACATAACTCGTCACCATACATATCTCAAGAATACACATGTTTACATTCGAGTGTTCCACATATTAGACAATCATACAATGAAATCGTTACAAGCATTAAATCATTATTGATTTGGAATTCATCAGTGAACTAAGCTGCTGCTGCCATAAAAAGTTGTTGATGAAAATTGGTTTGTTGGTGACATAGAAATCATCAGCGAAAACAGATTCGCTTGTGATACAAAATTCGGTAGTGAATACTGAGTCGCTGGTGACATACAATTCGGCAATGAAAACTTATTCGCTGGTCACACACAATTTGGCAGCGAGAACTGATAGCTGATGACATACAATTCGGCAGCGAAAACTCATTCGCTGGTGCCACAGAAATCGGCAAAGGAAACTAACTCGTTGTTGACACAGTATTTGGCAGAAATCACGAACGCACATAGGCTAGTGCTGGCTCAAAAATCATTGATGAAAATAGAGTCGCTGCCGACTCAGAAATCGTCAACGCAACATAGCTTCACAGCTAACGTTGAAATTATCAATGCATATGGTTTACGACTGACGCATAAATTATTGATGAAAACTGAGTCATTGCTGACTCAGAAATCATCAATGCAACACGGTTTCACAACTGACACTAAAATTGTCAGCGTATATAGTTTACGAATGACACAAAAATTATTGACAAAACTGAGTCGTTGCCACCTCAAAAATCATCAACACAACACAGTTTCATAGCTGATGATGAAATCATCAGCGCATATGGTTTTCTTGCTAACGCAAAAATTATTGATGAAACTGAGTCGCTGCCGACCCAGAAATCATCAATGCAACCCCTGTCGTTGTCGATTCAGAAATCAGCAGCGACGATGGAGTCGTTTTTACTTTCACTTCTTTCCTTCGGCCAAGCATAAGGCTTATGCTAGGCTTCCCTCTACCAATGTTTCTCACCTTAGGTGGACATAGAACCTCACCGAATCACACTCCATTCATTATTCAATATCAAACAACATAAAGATCAACACATGTTCATTTAGCAAGGTTTTCCCTATTCATTCCTTCCAATATCGGCATCTAGCATTGCTACTACCATGCATTCTCACATTAACATTTGTATCAAGGCAATGTATCAACATAAGTGATAACAATTCTACAATACATAAAGATTCTATTTCATTTTTATCACAAGTATAGTCACAAAATCAAGTTGTAACCTATTTCCATCTCAAAATTCAAGCAAGAACATCAACATCATTTCGATTCCAGCACACAAATGTTCATAGAAATCCAGCAGAATCACAGAAATTCAAGCATGAACATCCACATGCATTTCGGCTTCAGCACATAAAATGCTTTTAAAAATCCAGTAGAATCACACTTCATGCATTGCATCATTTCTTTACACATTTCATGTAAGTTCTTCCATCATATGTGAAAAATCAAAGCATCAATCATCCACGTGCATTCTGTTTTAGTTTGAGTATGATCTTAAAAGTTCAACAATGTCATTTTCATGCATTTCATCACACAACACATTATGTCCAGCCCTTCAGTTTCGGCCAGTCATCCTTCCAAGTTTATGCATTCAAAATTTGTTCATTTCCTTGTTAAATGTTTTGGAATTAGGCCCCTTATTCAGCCCATATTCATCCCAATCTTTCCCTATATCTCTCTTCAGTTATGAGTGCAAGAACCCTAACTACCCTCTCGGGTTTCCTTCACTTTTTCTGTCCAGAATTTTCAGGGAATAATTAAGGAGGTGATGTTCCTCCCTTACCTCATGATTTGAGCAGTCATAGAGTAAGGTTTTAGTGGTTTGTTCTTCACCTTCTATTCAATTTCTTCCCTCTTTTCTCCAACTGCACCAGCCGACCTCCTACACTCTCCTTTCCTCCATGGTTTCGGCCATTTATGTTTTCTCTAACTCTGCTATCTTTCCAGTGTTTAAGAGGGGTGCATGCAGCTGTGGTTGTGGGGTTTCTCTTTAGGAAAGAGGGAGGAAGGCTGCTGTAGTGAGCTGGTCGGTTTTGGGAAGAGGAAGAGGAGTAAAAACCTATAGTTGGACACTTGTAGCAGTTGCAGCTATTTTTTGGAAGAGGAAGGTCACCTTCCCTCTCTCCTTACATTTATACCCCATCTTAAATGAGAGGGGGTGTTTAGGTGCAGGTTATCTTTGGTTCCTATCCCTCTTTTGAGTTATCCTATGGTTGGTTTTATCCTCCATAAATCTTAACCTAGGATAGGTCGGCCCTCTTCCTCCAAGATTTTCTTTAAGGATTGCTGGTTTATATCCTTCAATTCCTCATAATATTGGTCGACCAAAGACTAAATTTTTTTTGTTGGGTTTTACAAAATGCATGGATTCACCAGCGCACACAGCCCCCATCAATTCAAAAATCAGCAGTGAAAAATGATTCAGAAAACTGTGTCGCTGCCAATTCAAAAATCGACAGTGACGGTGGAGTCGTTTCTAGCTTTACCCCTTTTTTTGTTGGGTGCTTACAAAAGGATCCATTAGAAGTTTTAATTGGGCCAATTAGAAGATCAAGGAAAAAGAAGCTCAAAGATGCATTCAATGGACTTATTCAAGTATATGGGTCAATGTGAATATCAATAAGGCTATAACTTCAACAAGTGATGATCATATCATATTCAGTCTAATCTATGTGAAAGAGAGGCATATTCAACCTACTATATGGGCAAAATTATTTTGCAATGATAGGCTAATTTATTTTGGCATTGGAGACAGTTTTGGGTTTGGTTTTTCCTAATACATAATTTTACTCTAACAAGCATAATTTTGGATTTGACCATTGGATCAAATAGAAAGTTTACTAAAAGTTTTCAAAGGTGTTTTTCTATATATTTTTTAAAAATTTCAAGGCAATCTAGCATCGAAAAGACCTTACAATAAGGTTCAAAAGCTCCTATGTGGGAATTATATTAGTTTCCTAGTTGATTTAGAGTTTTTTTTTTCTATTTTATTTAGAACTCTTTTATTATTTTTCCAGCATTGCTTATGATGTTTTTAACTATTATAAATAAGAACATTTAGCTTGTATTTAGGTTTTTTTATAGACTTTGATTTCAAAATAATCTATTGTAAGATTATGAGAGGATTATCTTAATTTGGTTCTTCATTGAACTACTCTAACTTATTGAATAATTAATCAAGTTTCTTGGCATTTTTTATACTCGTGTTCATGTCTCTTTATAGGCTTGGGTGATGGTTCAGCTACTTATAGTCTTGGTGCCTCGATATAGGTTATTGTTATGTCAAACTCAATTTCAAACCTAATCTTAGCTTTATTAGGAAGAGTCAATTTGACTGTGGGTTTTTAGATCTTATATCCACTAGGTTCTCATGACAATGCCAAACTCATATCCCATTTTAGTATAGAAATACTAGCTAAAAATAATTGAATTCTTCATCATCACAAACTGAGAATATAAGAGAACTAAAGCATATCACCAAAGGTTTAGTGAGAAAATACTCAACGTGAAAAGTCTACTCGAACCCATTATCATCGAAGCCCCGATTAGTGGAGTCTATAAATATTCCTTATAGGAATGACTATACACTCTCTCTGACCAAATTCTTTTTGAAGTGAAACATGCAATGAAAAATCATATTTGAGTAGAAAAAATAAGTATGACCAGGAAAGAACCCTCTTGTTTCCAACAACAAATAGTAAAATCTTCCAAACACCATCAATTGAAGTTGAAGAAAGCAAAAAAAGTCAAGCATGCCTTGTTACAATTATGTGAGGCTGATTGAAAATAAGATGAACCCTGAGTGTGAAACACCAAAGTGTGAAGTTTTTTCATTAAAGAAAAATTTGAAGGCTGCGGCCAAAAAAAGAAAAAAATAAAAGGAAGGCCGAGTGTGGAGAGAAATGAGTGAAGAGAAGAAAGAATGAGTGAGAAAGAAAAAGTGTGTAGGAAAAGTAGGGAAACATCTTAATTTTTATGCAAAACAAAGTGATCTTACACATGCCTATTTTTCTTATATGCCTATGATTTTACTTTTATATAAAGAGGCATACTTTAACACTAACAAACTTGATCTTGTGTTCCTAGTGTTTGTGTTTCTTTGTTACATGAATTTGAAGATGTATTTTCTGATGAAATTCTAAGTGGATTGCCACCTATAAGAGGAATAGAACATCAGATTGACCTAGTACCAGGTTCAGCTATTCATAATAGATCAGCCTATATAAGTAATCTTGGAGAAACAAATGAATGCAAGTGGAGGAGTTAATGTTGAAAAGTTATGTTCGAGAGAGCATAAGTCCATGTGTTATTCCTAGACTTTTAGTACCTAAGAAATATGGTACTTGGAGAATGCATGTTGATTGTAGAGCAATCAATGAAATAACAATAAAGTATAGACATCATATCCCTAAATTAAATGATATGCTTGATGAATCGTGTGGATCTTGTTTGTTTTCCAAAATTAATCTTAAAAGTTGATATCATCATATTAGAATGAAAGAAGGTGATGAATGAAATACTTTCAAAACTAAATATAGTTTATATGAGTGGACAGTTATGCCTTTTAGACTAACTAATGCGCCTAGTACTTTTATAAGATTGATGAACCATATATTGCCTGCATTCATTGGTAGGTTTGTAATTTTTTACTTTGATGATATATTGATTTATAATAAAGGATTGGATAAGCATATATATCATTTAAGGCAGGTACTTGATGCGCTTAGAATGAAAAGTTTGTATGATAATCTAAAGAAGTGTGACTTTTGCATGGAAAAGATTGTTTTTATTGGATATGTTGTAGTGCAAAAGGAATTAATACGGATAAGGCTAAGGATAAGGTTAAGGATAAGGCTATAAAAGAGTGGCCCACACCTAAGACAGTAAATGAGGTTAAAAGTTTTCATGGATTGGCTAGTTCTATAAAAGATTTATGAAACATCTTAGTACAATAGTTGCTTCATTAACTAAAATTATAAAGACGATAGTTGATTTTAAATGGAAAATTAAACAAGAGAAAGCTTTTAATTTGTTAAAAGAAAAGCTTATTTCGACTCCATTACTTGTTTTGCCTAACTTTGCAAAACCTTTTGAGATTGAATGTGATGCTTTAAATATAGGTATCAGAGCTATTTTAATGCAGGATAAAAGGCTCATAACCTATTTTAGTTAAAAGTTTAATGGTGCAACTCTAAACTACGCAATATATGATAGAGAGTTGTATGCATTAATGAGGATGACACGATCAAAAGATTGATGTCTTATCCCAAGTGCATGAGTGTATAAGGTTGGCTTGGAGGTCATGGTCTTCCCTAAGTTTGTACATTCCTCCACTAGATGTATAAGGTTGAGTTTTACTTGGTGCCTCATAAGTAGTGTCCCGATTTTGAGCATTTTCAGCTAGCAAGTCTAGGTACTCCATTGCTTCATTAGGGTCTTTATCTTCAAAAGTTCTATTGCACATCAATTACACCATTTATCTATCTTTAGGTGTTAACCCTTCATAAAAATGTGAAACTAATCTCCATGTTTCAAAACCATGATGAGGGCAAGTATTAAGCAAGTCTTGATACCTATCCCAACATTGGTAAAATGTTTCTCCTGATTTTTTAGTGTAAGTGGTGATTTGTCTTTTGAAAAAGTTTGTTCTGTGAGACGGAAAAAAACTTCTTTAAAAATTGTTGTTGCATTTCATCCCAAGCAAGAATGGATCCTGCCCTAAGATTTTGTAGCCATGTTTTAGCTTTATCTTTTAATGAAAAAGGAAAAAGTTTTAATCTGATGGTGTTCATGCTACAATTTAAGTCATTATAAGTGTTACAAACTTCTTCAAATTCTCTCAAATGCAAGTATGGATTTTCTAGATCTAAGCCATGAAAAGAAGGTAAAAGTTGAATAATGACTGGCTTAAAATTAAAATGAGATGCATCAGGAGGGAAAACTATACATGAGGGTGCACTTGTTCTTATTGGATTCATGTAGTCTCTAAGTGTTCTAACTCGAATATTTTCATTATTCTCATTATGAAGCGACTGGTTATCTTCTTCGGCCATATTTTCTGAAAATGATGAGGATACCCTACAAAGTCTACCATTTTATGTACATAACCAAACTCTCATGCACGTGTAGGAAGAGAATAAAAAGGAAGAAAAGAAAAAAAAAACAAAACAAAAGAAACAAAAGTTAGATAAAAGAAAAGTGAAAAGAGAAAATAAAATAAATATTATAATTTATACAAGAATTTACCTCCCCGGCAACGGCGCCAAAAACTTGACATGATCAAAATATTGATGTCTTATCCCAAGTGCAGGAGTGTCGAAGTAATAAATAACCCGACAAGACCGGGGTCGAACCACAGGGAGGTGAACTATATAAAATTATAAACAATAAATGAAAAGGAGTTGAAGAGAACTTTTAAGATGTGATATTGATGTAAGGATTAAACAAGGATAAAATAATTGTCAAGGTTAGAGGATCCACTAATGGTATTTCAAACAAGTATAATATAAACTCTTTTTATTACTCAACTGGAAACCACAACAAAGAAGGTTCCACTCGGATTATAAATTGTTAACATGATTACATTAATTATCTTATTCGAGTAATGTTAACATAAGATTACTTAATTATATTCGAGTAATGCCAATACTTGTAATATTATCAGGTATTCATGGTGATAACTTATGTTAACAACAAATCAAGTTCCTTTCATAGCACAGGTGTCGGTTATACCATACAGTTGGGCTATGAAAGTGCCAAGTATTTGTTGTACCAAGGGTTGTTCAACACAAATCTAGATTAACCATTTAACAAGCAAGGTATTAAGAGTGAGTAAGATAATAAATACAAAACATGTTAGTATCAAACATTAAAGTCCATGTTGAGTTTATATTATACTTATTCTTACACCATTAGTGTAACCTTTTCACCTTGACATAATAAACTTAGATGAACATTATGAATAAGAGAAACATAGATAAACAAGATAAGAACATAATTATATAAGTATAGTAAAGGAAATGAAAAGCATAAATAAGAGATTAAGAAAAATATAACATGGAATAAAACTTGAACATTACAAAATACAAAGAAAGAGAGCAAGAGCAAGATCTTGATCTGAAAACCAAGATGCTTAAATGCATGGTAAATGTCTCCTTTTATAGGCCAAAATTCAGAACTATTGATTTGATGACTAATTGTTGAGTGGGTGGCCACATCTTGACTTGGTGACAATCCTTATCTTCTTGTCTGAACAAAATGTTATTGCTAACATCAGAATTTGAACAGATAGTCTTCATGAAAGTTCCGGGAAATTGTCTCAGCTTTCCAACAAAACAAGAATCGGCACATTTGAACTTCTAGAACTCGAGATATGGGCTGAAAACTAAACAGTGTCTAGCCTGCAGGACAAATTCTGACTTCTCTGTTGTTGCTACCATTTGAACTCGAAAATGACACTTTTAAATCTTGGACTCTCATGAAAGTTTTAGGCCTATGTCTTAGCTTTCCATACATATAAATCAGACCTAAATCCAAGTTCTACAGCTCCAGTTATGATCCAATAACCGAATGTTGTTCCAGTTTGGACTGAACCAGCATCTCTTTTCTAAGCTTAGCCCTCTCTTTGTCTTCTCAATTTCAGTAGTTAAACTCATCAATCAATCATTTGATTTATGTGATAGGCTTGCATTTAAGATGAACATTTACCATAAATTAAAGGTATCTTATATTATTAGACATGTTATTATAAAACATGCTCTAGTTAAGGAGTTATTGATACTTCAAGTGCAAAATGATGATATAAAACCTTCATAAAAATGCACTTTTAAGTACTAATCAGAGGAATTTGAAGACGTGGCAATATTATCTTTGGCTTAGGGAGTTTGTGATTCATAACAATTATCAATCTTTAAGACACTTGAAAAGTCAAGGTAAGTTGAATTATAGACATGTCAAGTGAGTGGAATTTATTGAGACATTCTCATATGTCATCAAATACAAGCAAGGTAAAGAAAATATAATTGCAAATGCATTATCGCGAAGAAATATTCATCTTAATACTTTGAATACTAAACTTTTAGGATTTGAGTATATGAAAGAATTATATCTTGATGATACTGATTTCGGTGAAATTTATTTCCAATGTGAACTTGCGATAGCTAATAGATTTTTTAGGCATGATGAATTTTTACTTAAAGATAAAAGATTATGTGTGACTAATTGGTCAATGCATGAATTGCTTGTAAGGGAAGCTCATGGTGGTGGATTAATGAGATACTTTAAGACTACTAAGATTTTAGAAGTTTTACATGACCATTTTTATTGGCCTAACATGAAAAGAGATGTGCAAAGAATTTGTGATAAGTGCATAACATGTAAACAAGCTAAGTCTAAAGTGAAGTCTCATGGGTTATATACACCTTCACTTGTTCCTAAGGAACCTTGGGTTAATATTTCTATAGACTTTATTTTGGACTTACCTAGGTCAAGGAAAGGAAGAGATTCCATATTTGTTGTTGTAGATAGATTTTCTAAAATGATATATTTCATATCGTCATAAAATTGATGATGCAACGAATATAGCAGATCTATTCTTCAAGGAGGTAGTTTGGTTTCATAGTGTTCCAAGAAGAATTATGTTTGATCAAGATGTTAGGTTTTTTAGCTACTTTTGGAAGGTTTTGTGAGGTAAGATAGGAAGTAAAGTTTTATTTTATACTACTTGCCATCCATAAATAAATGGTCAAACTAAAGTATTAACATGACTTTAACTCAATTATTAAGAGTTGTCATTCAAAAAAACCTTAAAAAATAAAAAGATTGTTTGTCATTTATTGAATTTACATATAATCGTAGTGTGCATTCTACTACTGATTATTCATCATTTCATATTGTTTATAGTTTTAATCCTTTAACACCACTAGATTTGATTTCTTTCATGTTAATGAAATGTTTAGTCTTAATGGAATAAAAAAGTACAAGTGGTGAAAGACTTACATGCAAAAATACAACAACATATAAGGAAAAAAAAAGAATTAGAAATATGTATTCAAGGCTAATTAAGGACACATATTAGTAAGATTTGAACCAGGAGATTGAGTTTGGTGCATATGAGGAAGGAAAGGTTTTCTAAACAAAAGAGATTAAAATTTATGCCTCGAAAAGATGATCCTTTTCAAATAATAGAGATGATTAATGGCAATGCTTACAAAGTGGATCTACCAGGTGAGTATGATTTTAGTGCTACATTTAATGTTTCTAATCTCTCATTATTTTATGTAGGTGATGATTCGAGGATAAATCATTTCGGGGAGAGAGGGTATGATGTGATCCAAGCAACACCAAGAGATCCTTTAGAGGTTCTAGTTGGTCTAGTGACAAGACTAAAGGTTAAGAGGTTCAAATAGATTTTCAATGGGTTTATTCAAAACACAAGAGCTAAGGTGGGCTTCACAAAGATATAAATAATGAAGTACAAGCCTTGATTAATTTAACTCATGTTCAAGAATGGCTTATAGGTAGGCATTAAGAGATTACAAAAGGATTGGAATAAGAAGATTCAAACATGTTAGTTTTGACCTTTAACTACTGTTTTGATCATAATTAAAGCTACAAAATGAATTTTAATGTGATTCTAGTTGAATTGGAAAATAGATATCCATAGATTTCCAGTGATATATGGAATGTCTCCTAATTCATTAAGACGAGAGAGAACCATATGATCTTGCTAGCAAATTATGAAAACAAGTTTATTCTTATTTAAATTAGTTGGGCTATTATTTTATTTATTTTTTGGTTATTATTAGGCCTTTTAAAGATATTAGGGATTTTATTTAAATTTGGGTTTATTTTATTACTATTATTTATTAGGTTTATTCATATTCATTAAGGATATCCTATTAGATTTAAGATTCTTTCTAGTATATTGTAGAAACTTAAAAAAAAGGACTATTTTTAATAATAAAAAAATGACATTCCTATTATCTTTTGTCGTAATTAAGTAATTCTCATACTAAATTTTTAATTGAACTTACAAACTCTTCAAATGATTGATCAATTTTGTTGTGATTTTATACTACTCATTTGAGTTTTTTTATAGGCGTAGGGTGAGAGTGATAATTGTGTATAACTTTGGTTCTTCAATGCAAGTTCTTATTGGATCAAGTTGCAAACCATTAAAATCTGATTTTAACATATCTTGAAATGTGACCACATCAAAAGAGGTCAACGTATCCCAGGTAGCATATTAAAATGTTTCAATTTGGACCAAAATTTCAACTTATCAAATTTTTTTATTTAAATATATTGTTTAAAATCAAATAAGCCTAATTTAATTCATTTACCTTCTAGTTGAGCTTCTTCTTCTTTCTTTTTTTGTAGATTTTGATTTAATGAATGTTTAGTTAATAATAGTTTTTTTTTTATTAATTAGGCTCAATTCTTGTTGTTTTTAAATTTCAAAACCAACACCAATATGATTTTTTTTAATTTTCTAACCAAGATTATCCAAAAAAATCCAAAAAACCTTTCAGTTAAGTTAGTTTAGATTGATTTTTATAAATATTTAAGATAATTTAATTTATTTTCTCACCTCTGCATCCTTCATTCAATCATAATAAAATTTATAAACAATTATCTTATCAAAATTTTAAAAAGCTACCTAAACATTCTTCTATACCATGAGTAGTTAAAAATTAGCACAACTACCATACAAAAATCAAATTCTGCAACATGAATAAATTAAATACTGTCTCTGTGAAGTTCACATTTAACGATCTTGTTTTCCAATTAGGATTACCCTAAGTTTTTTTTTTCTGACATTTTATTCCTTGAATTTATAAGTTTTTTTATACAGAGTATAGGAAAAATTTGACAAAGTATATACACTCAAATTATAAATCTTTTTATGTAAGAAAATATTCGATCTATTTTAATGAAACCATAACTAGCTAATATTGTTACCATAGTGTGATATCATCTCTTTAAATTCTCATTCTTGAAAAAAAAATATATGCATTAGTTGTATAAAAATAAAGATCAATATAATAAAGTATATAATACTATAACACTTTATTTTCTGTCCAAATTATAATTCTAACTCCAAGACAATCACACTATCTTATGGTGACAATCTTTTTTATTTTATATTGAGTTAAACTTGGTGTTTGTTGGGCTTTATTTTTTGGTGAAATAATTTTTTTTATAAATTTTAATATGATAAAAGTATGAATGCTAAGGTTTTTTTAAAAAATTTAGAGGTCGATTGAGACATAAGGAATTGAAAGATATATTATTTCATCAACTTTATTAGTTTTATGTGAAAAATAGACAAATTAAAAGATATTGAAAATGCAATAAAAATTGAGGGGCTAATCCATACAAAACCAATTACTTTGGATACATTAAAACATATCTTAAACTTATAGTTATTAGATTGGCCTAATAAGTCAACTCAGTAATTAGCTTACTTAATTTGAATCAGGTTTTTTTTTTAATTATTTTAGAAGTTAAATTCGAACGACTTAATTAAATTTGAGTGAAAGTCAATTGTATCAATTCTAAAAATTTATTTTTAATTTTTATTTAAAATAATATTATTTTATTTAAAAAAAAAAAACGTTTCTACATTGACATAAGATGATTTTAGTAACACGAGCCCTTAACTGGTCAAAATCCAAGATAGGTTTGAGAACTATGACTACAATGTCAAGTATTTGGTGTACTAAAATCTGGTCACAATGCCCTTAACTATGCTCTTAACTGGTCACAATGCATGTGGCTTGGGTTTTTCCCTCTGGACTGTAAAATCTGTAAGGTATCTTCGTACCAAAATAGTGTCAAAAGTAAATATCATTCGTCCAGCTAATTTTTCTCTTGCCACTGGATAATCAAGCGACAGAGCATCCAAGCAGAGACACCACAAGTCGTTTCCATAAATTTTGAATCTTTTGGGATGGAATTAATATCATCGACGTGACATTCTGCACAAGATAATCGTCTGCTTTTTTGTGCAGTCTTCTCCCTCCATACCGTACAAGACAATGATTTTTGGCTATTGACTTTTACTGGAAAGACGACAAATATAATAATGCTGTCAGATTTGCGATGCAATGGCTAGAAGCCTAGAAGATAAGAGCTGTTGATTTTGGCGATATCTCAGCGGCTAAAAAGAACTAAGCAACGTTAGGCTGAGAGATTGGTGGCGGGTGTATCTTGATTCAAATTCGAGTCCCCAAGCAGCGGATCATTCATCCTAGAGGCCGTTGCTTAGAGCATGACAGGTCAATTCATCCTCAGAACGCCGGTCTTTGAGTTTGCACTTGTACCCGTCCACAATGGAACCCAACAAAAAGAAGAACAATCTAATAAGAAAGGGGATCGCAATGATCCTTTTACTAGAAACACCAGGTCAAATCAAATGTTAACAAATGCAAGTTCAGCTACAAGGAAAGACAACCATTTCTATTTGCACTAAGGACTGAAGGACAAATGATTGATGCATGGAACCATAATTACTGTAAAACAATTTTCATTCACAGGCATTGTGCTGGACGGTATGGGTGCAAAATTAATAAAAACGCCACTGCTCAATTGTGGTCCCCTTCCCATCCCACCAACTGGTGTCTTGGAAGGCTGAGTGCTGAGACTCTTGTAGTGGAACCAGGCCATTTCTCTTCAGTCTTCATAGCCACAAGCCAATAGACATTCCCAATCAACATTTCATTAGGTTGAGGCTGCTTCCTTAGTTATGTGGATTTGAGCTTTCTCTGCCTGTAAATCATAGTGTAAAATAAACTGTAAACTACTTTAACCAACCAAGGAAAAATTGAAACAAATGCATGGGAAAAGTATTCCAATAGGGTTACCTCCTTCTCCCATTCACATTTCATGGTGACGACAGAGAGTACCAACGTTTGAACCACAGTTCCGCAAATCATTCCAGCCCAGAGACCCTGTCCAGTTCTCATTTAATTTAGGCACTAGGAATCTTGTTTCAAAGAGAAGAAAAACGATACATTTTGAACGAGCATTTTAGAAACTGTTGTTTCGGCTGAAAGTTTTCGCATGGAAAACAATTATTCTGGGATTTGTAAAATGTACTTTTTAACACAATCACAACATTACAGCTTGAGAATTCAAATTTTTTGCTTCCATTCAATGTGAATCATGAATATGCTCATATTAGTAACAACATAGTTGCACTCACTTTAATACCAAAGTGGAGCAACCAACCCAACAAGAACCCAAGAGGCACCCCGACTATGTAGTAGCTACCTATGTTTATATAAGCTACTAATGCTTGCCAACCAGATCCAATTGCCACACCTGGAAAACAGTACATGGCCATCAAAACCATAGCAATTCTAAATACCATTTGCGTTTCAATTCTAAATATCAAATTCTTGTTTTGTTTCTGACCTGAAAGAACTGGCTGTATGCAATTGAGCAGAATGGTGAATGCCAGCAAGACTGCTAACTCATTAACCATTAAAATAACAAAGGAGCTAGAGGTGAAAATCATCGCAAGCTTCTCAGGGAAGGCTATGACAATTGACCAAAACAATAGTCCAACCACTAGAGAGGTCAATAATGACACGATGGTAGCAAATTTGGCACCTTTTGCATTGCCTGCACCTAGTTCATTTGCCACGCGAACCCTACACAAAGAAACTTTCACATAATTAGCAAGGGAAGGGGAAACTGAACTTCCACAATCCTAGAAACCAGAAAAGAAAAAAGAAAAGGGTCATCACCCAAGACATTGTTTATGTACTTATATGATCAAAGACGATAGAGGGTAGCCCAGACCATTGAAAGATTGGGTTTTAGCTTATGGTTTGGCTTAATTTATTTGAACTTTTTGTTCAGTTTTATTAATTTGACTTTATTTATTGGGCTTGATTTAATTATTGTTGGGAATTTTATTCAGTTGATTATAAACTCAATCGGTTGTTCTAGTTAGAATTTTAGTATCTATATCATACTTTTCTAAATGTTAGACCATTGTTGATGAATTGAATAAAAATTACAAAGTTGCAGACTTTTTCAACCCCTATTCTTTATCTTCTTCAACTCCTTCTCTTTATTTGGCTTCTTCTTCTTAGCTTCTTCTTTTCTCTCTTCTTAACTTATTACTTTATTTTCAAATCTCTTTTGCCCTGCATCAATTATTGCCATGCATGCATGTACAAGGAAACAGAGGAAGCAGGATTAAAATACCATGCAAGACTAATAAATCACCGCTTTTTGATATGTCTGTCCATGCAAACTGTTGATTTGAACTTAAAGGTTTAAACTACTTGATAGACAAATAAAAAAATTCCTAGCAGCGACAGAACTACCATTCAAAATCCAGCCAACCTGAGATTGATGTAACCAGATGTAAAAGTATGAGTTTGCTGCAACTAAACCTTCTAGGCAGACATATTTTGACTAAAAACTTCCAAAGGTCTGCAAATAAAAGTATTCCAGACATGACAACATTTTGTTTCCAAACACATTCCTGTGAGTTCTAAAGGAACAGATTGAAAGACTGATTTCAGTGGAGTTGAACTTTACTGTGTCTAACACAAGTATCTGATCCTAATGTATTTACAGAAGGTTTCATTACATCATAATTGTTTTTTCATAGTGATACTTAAGAAAGTGACCTTTTTTTTTTTCAATATGACAATAGTCCAGGCATATTATGCAAAGATATTGCCAGACCAAAATAGAAGTTAATATTTAAAACCATGAGAATTAATGAGAATGCAAAGGTAGTTCATACATTCATATCAAATGAACTTGATAATATAAGGGCCAAATAGAGATGCAGAGCTATTCACTTGCAAATGTAATGAAGTAGATTGATTACTTCGATCCAATGGGCCACTAATCATAAACCATACACAACAAACGTAGACATTTTGATCATTTAGCATGCTCCTTCAAGGAATATAACCAAAAGCATATGATAGATTCAGGGGCAATGATGATAAAGTTTGGCGCTCAGCCCAACTTAAGCAACATTTATGGTCCCTGCTCCTAAAATATATAAGCAACATTCACTCATGACAAGACTGTCATGAATTTCTACCCCAAAACTATTTTTTTCTCATTTGCGATGGACAAGTTTATGATAAGTTATTACAGATTCTTAGATGGGTACTAAAAATGTGTTAGTGTCAAGGTCCCTCATTTATGAAGAACAAGTTTAATGTGCCATGCCCATTTAAATAGTTGATTCTAATTTCTAAAGTTTATTCCTACCAGGACTGGAACGGTGAAGAATAACAAGAAGATCCTGCTATGCAGCACCATTTATTCTATGTTTCTAAGTTGACCTCAAAGTTTACTTGTTAAATCTTATTTCGCTTCCCCACTTCTGGTTCTCAAGTAGAAGGTTTTATTTTTCTCTTCTTTATAGATCACTAATTGTGGATCTCAAATAGATAAAAGCATGGAAGGAGTGAGACTTACAACCAGCAACATACCCCGTTGCAGCCAAAAATCCAAGTGGAATCATGGATTCCCAGCTGAGTATCGTTACACTGCCAAACAAAGTAATACTCAGCCAACAACAGCAGAATTTTGAAAATTAAGAAAAAAATCTTCAAAGAAATAAGAAACGAGGTTGAGGATTCAGAATAGTGACCAACCAGATGGAAAGGGCATCAACTGCAACTTTAGTGTTGTGCACAAATCCAGATACCGTAATCAACACTCTATAATAGATGTTCTCCAACCTAAACATTAAAATGCACACCTACTTCAATCATTTATACTACCAATTCATTCAAAATCCAATCAATTAGCAACCAAGAGAGATAAGAATACACATACAATAGCATGATCCCAGAAGCCAAAGAGAGTTTGAAAAACTCCCAAAGCCCCGTAAAAGCTTGTGTAGAGAACCCAGTCCAAGAAAGTTGACACCCACCACAAACACAGTAGATAAACATCCCAAAAACAGACACCCACCAAGAGAAATCAAGAGTCAGTGCAGTCCCAACAATCCCAACTCTCAACTTGTAAACAAAAACCCAACTCAAAATCACATGTATCAAAAGAGCCCCTCCAGACACCAGAGCAATCACTCCAGTCTTTAACTGGCTCTGCAAGAACCTTTGTAACGTGAACTGAAATGGGAAACTAAAGTGAAACGGAATTAACCATATCGCCACTAAACCTGTCTGTTCTGCTATGTCTGCAGGCTGTCCTATCAACTTCAATATTGGAGTTGCAAACAAAAACAAGGGTAGTAACAAAATTGAGCATAAAAACAAAACAATCCAAGAACGTTGCATGTATATGCCCAGCATGTGGTACTGTTTAGCCCCATAAGCTCGACCACATAATGTTTCCAATGCACTTGCCATGCCTAACTGCATTAAAGAAAAGAACCCTACCCAATTAAAAGAATTGGACAACTTTCACATTCATTTCGTCGTGAAATTAATCAATGAAATGTTGCAGCTAATATAAATGTGGCATGAACAAGATTGATGGATTACCAGGAAACCAAAACTGATAGAGATGATGAGAGTGGTGGCAATAGAGATGGAGGCAAGATTGAGATCACCGAGGTGGCCAGCGAATGATTGGGTTATGACAGTCATGGAGAACATGGCTAGGCGGCTGAAGATTGAAGGACCTGCAATTTGCCATAACTTCTTTGATTCCAGCCATATTTCCTTAATCGTGCTGCTGGATACACCACTCGATAGGTGTACTTGTTGATGTCGTTGTGTATGTGCTTCTAGCCCTGAAAACAGAAGAGGGTTCTCTTCCTCACCTACTCCCATGACCTCTACCTCTCCTGCTCAGCAAAGGCAATGAATGCGCATTGGCTTTCTTGATGAGGGTTGCATGTGGGGCCACCTTGTTTTTGGGTGGTGGATGTTGTCTTATTTATTTTTTTTCAATGCTTTTTTTCCATCACAACCGTCGAAAATTGGATTCTTTCATAAGAAATTATTAATGGACCAACATCATTTTATTATATAAAATATGCACAGTAGAATGAAACAAAATTTAGGGAGGAGTTGAATATATATTTAATTGAGGTATTCTATTGCTCGACATCTAGGTGGTGACTCAGTGGTAAGAGTTTGGGACCAAGAGGTTTGCTTTCTCTGTGGTCTCAGGTTCGAGCCTTGTGGTTGCTCATATGATGGCCACTGGAGGCTTACATGGTCGTTAACTTCAGGGCCCGTGAGATTAGTCGAGGTGCACGCAAGCTGGCTCGGACACCCATGTTAAACTATAAAAAAAAAATGGGTTTTAACAAGTGGATCGGATTGTAGGTTGATACGTAAAGAGTCACACATAATTAAAGATGAGACCGAAAATACATATTAGTAAATAGAGATTTAAAACTTAAAATTTAGATTTTATTGTTTTGAGATTGGTATTGTTACTTCAAGGCATTATAATTATAATACATTTAACTTATTAGTTCATAGTCACTTAAAAATGGTTTCTTTACAACTTAAATGTATGTTTTTCTTTTCTAAGATAATAATAAACTTTTTTCTTGAAATTATACTAATTTTTTTGTAATTATTATAATTATGGAGAAAATATCTAAATTATATATAAAAAAAACATTTTCATGATTTTTTTATCGTACAGTGTGTAATCATTTACCTGTTACAAAATGAATAATATTTTTATAAGGTCATAATTTAATCCCCTCAAAACAAAATTCTTCTTTGAATAAAAAAAAATTCCAAAAAAATGCATTTAAAATAATCATGCTTTTAATTTGATAATGGTAATTTTTTCCAAATTTTTATTATTTTTCATAGTTTTTTCATATTATTGTTTTGGGCAAGCAAGCAAAAAAATAAATAAGAGAGAAGCAAAATACAAAATAAAAATAATAATAATAATAATAATAATAATAATAATAATAAATGTGCAATTAAGGGTGAAATTAAAAGAAATAATGAGAAAAGTGGTGCAATTGGTCAAAAATGTAAAAATATAAATCTAAGGACTAAATTGGAAGAGGAGGAAAAATGAGAGGGTCATAAAAATATGCAATTAAGGGAGAGATTGAAAGCAATAATGAGAAAAGAGGTGTAAAATAACAAAATAAAAACCCAACAACTAAATTGGAAGAAATGGAGGAATGAGAAGGCTGTGAAAATGTGCAATTAGGGACTAAAATGAAAGAAATTCAAAGAAAAAGTTGCAATTGACCAAGAAAATAAAAAAAACAAAGAAATCGAAGGACTAAAGTGGAAAAACAAGAAACTTGGAGGATCACTTAAAAACAAATTTTATGAAACGATGTTGTTTCACATGGAAAGAAAAATTAAAGAAGGCATAAGCGAAACAATACCATTCCATGCCTAAGAGAAATGATATCACTTCATATAAAGAAGAAGAAATAATCATACACCAAAACGACAATGTTTTTATGCATGCACCAATCACCTTCTTCTTTTTTTTTTATGTAAAAATCACCCATCACCACCCTTAATTGATTGCCCACACTCCCTAACACAACCAAAACACCACCACCCACTTCCCTAACATACCCTCTCTTACCTTCACCCATACTCATATCGAAAAGACCCCTTAAATTGTCATAATAAGAGACTAAAATAGGAGAGTTAGTCATTTTTTTGCAAGAAAAATGACATTTAAGGGTGGGATTTTTTCTAATGGGTTAAGGTCCTGATCAAACCATCTAGAGGAGCTTCTAGAAGTTTTTCTCTTTATATAAATAGAAGAAGTAAAAAAAAGAGAAAATAAAAGAGCTAGAGAGAGAAAATATTGAAGAGAGAGAAAGGAGAAAAAAGAGTTTTAAGCTAAGTTTTTGAAGTTTGTGTGAGCCAAGAGGAAGATAAAAAAAGACAAAAAGAAAAAAAAAAGGGGGGGATAGATCCTGAAGTTAGAGAGAGAAGCCAAGAAAGAGAAAGAAAGAAAATGAGAGTGTTTGAAGTTAGTTTGAGCTATGAGATGATAAAGGAGGAGGGGAAGGAATAGAGAAAGGAAAAAAAAATATGAAAAAAAATATAAAGAAGGAGAAAGGAACCTAAGAAGAGAGAGAAGAACAAAAGAGAGTTTGAGCTAATTAAAATGGATTTTATGTGATCCAGGAGGTAAGAAAAAATAAGTGATGAAGAAAATAAAAATAAATGAGAGAGGGGGGGGGGAAAGCAAGTTTTCCCACCGAAATCCAGCAGGAAGAATTGCCCAAAAACCCCTCCACAATGAGCATCACCATCTTTTTTACCACCAGAAGCAACCCTAACACCTCCTCTCTCTTGTTTGGAACTACCCTTAAGGTGAGCCCCTATCTCGTTTTCTTTTTTTCTTCTTCTCCGATGAGTAGCACTAGTTTACTATTCAAAAAATGTGTATTGCACTATTCATGCATGGTTATTGTTGTATTTTGTTTTTACTAGCATTGCATTAACGTTAGCTTCATTTTATAAACTTGTACTTTCTCCTTTTATGTATGCATGTGTATTTATAAATTCATTTTCAGAAATATATTACTATGCACTCATGCATCTTTTTTTCTTTTATTTTTATTAGCACCACCATAAGCAACCCTAACACCTTTTCTCTTAGAATTAAACCATTAGGTCACAAATGGATCTTCAAAAGAAAGATGAAAGTCGATGGTACTATTCACAAATATAAAGCTAGACTTTTTGTGAAATGATTTAGACAACAAGAAAGAGTGAATTATTTTAATATATTTATTCACCTGTATCAAGAATAACTTTTATATAAATGTTAAAAGCCATTGTAGCTATTCACAAGCTTGAAATACATCAAATGGATATAAAAATAGCTTTCTTAAGTTTATATGGAACAACTTAAGGGGTTTGTTGTTAATGGACATAAAAGGAAAGTCTTTAAGATTATCAAATCATTATATGATTTGAAACAAGTTCTCGAATAATGACATGAAAAATTGAACGAAGTTATGTTGTCAAATAAGTTTAAAATCAATAAAATATGTATTTATATGAAAAACACAAATAAAGTTTATGCCATTGACATGTTAACTTTAGGCAGCAATGATCACATAATCAAGTCTACCAATAAAATATTAACTAACAAGTTTGACATGAAAAATTTGGATGTTGCAGATATTATACTAGGAATAAGCATTTCTTAGACAGCTGATGGATTAATATTATCCTAATATCATTATGTTAAGAAAATTCTTGATAAATTTTTTAAATGTAACAATAGCACTATTAAAATACCAATTGATATAAGTTTATATTTTTCTAATAATAAAGGTAACAAAATAAAACAATTAGAGTATTTTTGAATAATTAAAAGTATAATGTATGTTATGAACTGCACAAAACCTGCACAAAATTTGATATTGTTTACTCGGTTAGCAAAATGAATAGATTTACTAGTAATCTGAGTATGGATAATTAGATAGCAATAAAAAGAGTATTCAAATATTTGAGATATATTTTGGACTATGGATTATACTATATTGCTTACCCAGTGATACTAGAAGGGTATAGTAATGTCAATTGGATATTCAATACTAAGAATTCAAAATCTACTAGTGGATATATTTTCATACTTGATGGAGCAACTATGTAATGAAAATTCTCTAAATAGATGTGTATTGCACGATTCAAGATGAAATCAAAGTTTATTACTCTTGATAAAGCTAAAGAGGAAGCCAGGTGACTTTGAAATTTCTCAGAAAATATTCCATATTGGCCTAAACCAGTGTCAACAATTTATATCCAGCGTGAAATTAGTCTGCAATTGAAAGGGCACAAAGTAGTACGCATAACAGGAAGTCTACACATATATGTCGTAAATATAATATCATTAAATATTTGTTCTCAAATGAAATTTTTTTCATTGACTATGTAAAGTTAAAGGAAAATATTTTGGATTTGCTAAATTAACAAAGGTTTATTGAAAGAGCTTATATATAATTTATCAAGGGGAATGAGCTTAAAGCTTTTAAAAAATAAAAAGTGTAATGATGGTAACAATACATAATTGACTGGAGATCTCAAGTTCTAGGTTTAAATAAAAACTAAGTTATATAACATTCTCAGTAGCACCTAGAAAATTATTATCTCTTGCATATTCCTATAATGAAAGTGGTGTTAGCTATAGCATGATAAATAGTGAGTTATGCTTTTAATAATTTCATATCTTGGTATACCATTTGAAGTATAACATAATACTCTTAATGAAAGATCACCTATATGAGTGAAAAATATGATTGTTTCTTTGAAAATTTTAAAAAAGCTAAAATCTCTAAAACACTTATGAAACTAGGAGTTGTTTAATGCCAAAATGAACACAACCATAAGAACCAAAGGATACTCAAGATGGAGAATTATGCAAGTGATATTGTCTTGGTTTACATAAAAAGATGAATAGTTCAAGACATTACGTTCACTACTTAGTGAGTAAATTCAATAATATTTTACTAAGAAAAGTTCAAAGCTTAAAACTACATCTCCTGATATAATAATCTACCAAATCAATATCTCTCTACAAACTCTTTAAGTATTCATATTGGTCAAATAACTTCCATTCATGTTAGACATTGTTGAAATTGGTTTATAAAATATGAAATATAATTTTTAAATGTTAAATTATATATGAGGTCCACTCATATTTAGGGTTAAAACCATGTTGAATTTTATAATCCAACATGAGTACTTGAACATAATATATTAACATGTTTTAAAAATCAATTAAAAGTGAATGAGAAATTGCTTTCAATTAACCTTTGGATAGCAAAAGTTTCAAAATATAAAATAGCTTTGTAGTTTGGACAATAGGTTTGTGGGCTTAATTATGAGTTTGGGCTTAGGTTTTGTTAAAGAAAAATATTTTCAATTAAATCTGATCAATAAATTTTTTTAGTCCCTAAAATATTTTAGTATATTAACTAATATATTAATTATATGATGATAATGAATGTTATTATCAGTAATTCATGGACTATGAATATTCATCATAATTAATAAACATTCATGAATAATGAGAAATTAGTATTTTGGTTCTCAAGTCCTATAAATAGGAGTCTTGGATGGGTGAAAAGTTAAATGAAATTTCTTGAGTTTTTTCTTTTTGTTGTTGTTGATTTTTCCTAAACTTGTTCTTCTACTCTTTCCTTCTACTATAGAGTTTATGTTTGGTCTTTGTAGAGGGATATTGAGTATCATTCTTTTAAGTTCTTTGAACCTTGTTTAATAGTGCACCTAAACAAGAAGAAGGTGTTGAAATCCTGAGAGACTTATTGAACTCAGTTTTTTTGCACCAAGTGAGAAACAATAAAATTTTAAGGACAAAGGATTAACTTTTTACGGCAACAAAACTTTAGATTGGATATCTTTTGAGGAATTCAAGAAGTACTCTAAATTAATCTTGTTCAAGTATAATTTTAATACTTGCATAATATGCATGCTAGATTTTGTAATGATTATTGTATGATTATCATATTTTTATATGTTTGCATAATAATAAACTAATCATACGTTTTTTTTACTTGTCTAATATTTATTTATGAAGTTTTGGACAACAAATTAAAGCAGCTCACTTTAGTTATTGCAAGAGAGAGAGTTTAATCTTTCGCAAGAAAAAAGATCCCCTGACTAGCGACTCGTTGCACATTACCATTCATTGTTTTCCTCTTCTTCAAATAAATGAATCCTAGGTCAATTGTTATCTAATATTATAAAGAAAAAAAAAGGATTGTACTGTCTATTTATGATTGGATTTTTTTTTTATTTGACAAACTGTCTATCAATAACGTGGATTTTTTTTTCCAAACACTTAAGGTTTAAAAAAAAATCAAAAGGGTGTTTATATATATATATATATATATATATATATATTCTTTGCTTAGCTATTAAGTGCTTGGAATGTAATTATAATTATTTTTTAAAGTGTTTTTTTAGAAATATATTAAAATAATATTTTATTATTATTTTTTTAAAATTATTTTTGAAATTATCGAATCAAAATGATTTAAAAATATTAAAAAAATATTAATTTAAAATAAAATAATAATTTTTTAAATTTATTTATAAAAATATTTTTAAAATACAAATACTAGGCAGGCAGCATGGCTTTCCCTGGTCAAGCTTCTCAAAGTTTTCTGTTGTTGTACGTAGATCTTATCTTGTCCAAGTCATTTCTTTTTTACTTTTGTAATTTTCTTAATCTTTTAATAAAATTTGATCATGAAAAAACTCCATAACGAATTGTAGGCCCAATTACAGTAAGGGTTGTGTTAAGCGATTTTGTAGTTAAGCTGTCCGAAATACGGAATGTCTTTTAATAATCTTAATTCCATACAATTATTTAGTTCTATTATTAATTTCTGAAATATATATTAATTTATTATTTTTTTTCAAAATTCATGAACATATATTTATGTTGAAAACAGCCAATGTAATAAAAGTTACGAATAAATATTCTCATATGATATTATGATATGATATATAATAATTTTTTGTTGTCGACTAGACAATTATATAATGTAAATAGGAAAATACATGTAAAATAACAAGTTAATCTTCCAATCAATTTTAGATACTTCAAATTTTATTTACCAAAAAAATAAAAAATACTTTTTCCATAATATTTTAATATATCAAATTGAGTGATTTAAGGTTTTTAAAGTTTAAAGTTTTTTTTTCTTTCATACATATTAGGTTTAGGAGAATATTTATGTCGAACAAAGAAAAACAAAAGTGAGATTAGATTGGTCAATTGGCAATGTTATGGAATGGTGATAATACATATAACTCTTAAATTTATACCTTTTTACAAGGTTATTCAAAAAAACAATTTTTTTTTTAATTCTGTATTAGTATGTCACTTGGATTTGCTCACAAGTTTACGTGCAAATCACTTACATATATAAATAAATATCATTTTTTTTATTAATGTGAGTATTTGAGTTAGCTTTCGTGTATATCGACAAATCCCACGGGTTCTGAAATTAACGACCATGTAAACCTCCAATGATTTTAATGTTTGTGAGACTCGAACTAATTGGATTCAATAAGTTGGATCCATTCTTCTATATAATCAAACTCGAACTGTTTTATGTTGATATATATTCTTCTTATGTTGAATCACTTTTTTTTTTATCACGGATTTGCCTTTGCGAAAAAAGGTTTAAATGTTACCGATGCGACGGTTCTCATATCCATAAATATCATAAATATTTAGAAAACAATAACAAATTCGAAAAATCATGAATATCCATAAAATGTTACCACCAACACCAATATCCGTGTTAAAGGCGTACTTCAACATCACAATGTTCTTACAACTCTAGAGAAAGCCTCTGGATTATCTAAGCAAGCAAGCGCGCCTTGTGAGCTTATAGTCGGCTCCAAAGGAGATTTCTTTTTGTGCCTAATCATGAGAATGGCATTTGATTTTTGTAGTGTTTAAAGAAAAAAAATTAAAAAGTACAGAATAAAATTAACGAGGACAACGAATATTATCAGATAGAAAAAGAATAAATTAAATATAGAAGAAGTTGATGAATAACCCTCAAGTATTAAGTTACTGTATTAAGTGTTATTTTAGCAAAACAGCTTAAGTTTAGGAATTAAAAGACCAATAAGTTGTGTAATAATTTTCAATGACCAATTAGAAATAAAAGAAAGAAACTACATCAATTTCCAACTATTACACAGAACATGATGATGAGCTTGAGATTTTGAACATGTTTGAGATTATAGTAGTGATTGCAGTTCAAAGTATTTTTCGTTTAGAAATGTATCAAGATGATGTATTTTTATTTTTTAAAATTATTTTTAATATCAGCGCATTAAAACGATTCAAAAATACTAAAAAAATATTAATTTTAAACAAAAAAAATTTAAAATTTTTAAAAACACGAGTTGAACAACGTTTTCAAACGGCCCAAAGTTCTTTAGCTTATATTGAACTACCTGATAAATTAGGGCAATAGTAATAATAGGATCATTACTATTATTCCTGTTAACTTGAATGTTTTTTTTCTCCCTCTAAATGCTATACACATTGACATTCCAAGCTAATAATACACAAAATCGAAAAAAAAAAATATAAGCACCAAGCCATGCGGCTGTAATTATTCCAGCTGTTTAGGCCGCACAAATGGCAACCCTTATATGCATATTTTTTTAGGTTCATGGAGTTACACACACAATTTTTACTATATAGAGCTGACATTATCTTTTGCATGAATGACACAATTCATTACTAGTATTTTCATCAATGACGTCATGGTTAGCCAATTATTTTTTTCCTATACTATCAACATATCAATTTTTCCAATAATAATATGTTTTCTTCTCCATGAAAGAATTTCAAGATTTATATGCATGAATATATACACTCAGTTACAAGAAAAAATCATATCACATCCACTCAGAGCTATAAATACCCATACAAAGCCAGCCAGGTCTTAGCCATAAAAAGATACCAAACCATGCCACATAAGTTTTAGCTACGTAAAAGCCAACTAGAGCCATGCACAGGCTATACACGTATACACATTCTGTAGAAAATAATGGTGTCTACCATCTACATAGTACTGAATTTTTCATTAGTATTTTTCTCTTTATAGGAGAAAATATATATACAATGCTATGAATGGGTAACGATTCTATTTCAAAAAAGTATAGAAATTTTATACAAGATTTGATATGATTCCTATAATTAATCAGATTCACATATTTACTATTTATACAAGATTTGATCTGAATAGATAATAATTAGATTCTAAAATAATATTTGATTTAATTTTTATAAATATTAATCAAATTACAGAATCGTAAATTATCATGTCTAACACATTCCCTTCACCTTCTTTATTCTTTTCTATATTCTTTTTCTACTATATTTTACTAACTCAAGCATCCATCTATCTCTTGTTTCTTAAGTGATTGTTTTTCAAATGAATGTCTAGACCAGTTCAAGCAGGACGTAACCATCAAAAGTTCATATTTAATTTGTCTGAGTGGTTTTTTCTTTTTTTTGACCTCATCATAAGCAAAGAAATTACCAATGATATTTCAAGGAAACACCTTTTCTGCAAGTACAACTTGGCTCATCGAAATTTTGTACTATAACTAACCTTATCATGCCTCATTCTTAATAAAGTTCCTTTTATTACGTTCTAAAATACTTTTTTAAACGTGAAATTACCCATATATATAACTTAATTTAACCGTTTTACTTTTCAAAGAAGATTTAGATCTTTACTAGTGCCATTGCTCGGACTATCCTGCGGGTAATTAATTCAGTTTATCAAGTCGTTAAAACAAGGAGAAAGCCTTTTTCTAAATACAATATCAAATATGAGGAAAATGTGCACGATTTGTTTTCGTTAATTTATACCAAAAACATTTATTATGATCCATCACATATGAGTAAATGTCACAGCAAGAAGGGTCCAGTATGGTTTTTGCATGCAAAAGGACTCATATTCTTTTTCTTGAAGGGATACGAATATCAAAGAATCAATTCAATCCAAAAACTTAAACTGTTATATGAGATTTCAAAATATGATTTATATTATTATACAACACACCCTTCAAGTGAAAGTTCTTTGAGCTTGAAATTTGCACAGACTCACATTACCTTGTACTTAATTTTTATCAAATAAATGGAGATGATGAGATTCAAACTCGTGACTGCTTGATTATCAAGGCTCCAATACCATGTTAAAGAACTAATTCAACCAAAAAACTTAAACTGTTATGTGAGATTTCAAAATATAATTTATATTATTTTATATTATTCTACAACAACTAACCAGTGAAAAAATAAAACAGGAGCTCTCGCTTTATATGAATTTGAACCTCTATTCCAAACCGGAAAAAGGAAAAAAAAGCCACCCTCTTCTATTTAATAAAACAAAACTTGTAAAAACATAATAATATTAAGGGTCCTTACATGTTTCTAATCCGAAATCTTAATGACTTTCAAATCAAAATCATTATGTGTACTAATGATTACAACTTCATCAGTTATATAACCATGCAAATTCTAAAAAAATAAATTAAATAGCATGTTTTCTTCTTCAACCAAAGACTAGATATTGCATCAAAACTTTAATTTCAGTAACTATTTTTTAAAGTAAGGATAAGATTGCAAGAGAAAATCCCTCGTAAGGTAATAAATATATAGGGAAAACGAAAATGAAGAGCAAAACTTGAGCGAAAATTTCTAATGGATGAGTTGTCTAATTTGAGATTGAAGCTAGAAATATAAAAAATGTTGTTGAACATTCAAATGCTGAACTTACGGCAGTCAAAGGAATTATTGGACAACATGAAAGAAGACAATATTCTCTACCAAAAAAAACACTAGAAGATAATGCAAATTACGACATATATACAAAAGAGAAAAGGACTTTTAACCAGTGTTTTAAGACCCGGCCCGGCCCAGCGGGTCAACCCGGGACCCGGCCGACCCGGGCCTGTGGCCGGGCCGGGTCTAAGCAAAAAACAGGCTGGGAATTGGCCCGGCCAGACCCGGTCGACCCGGAGGGTCGACCCGGGACCCGGCCGGCCCGGCCAAACCCGGCTGAGACCCGGGTTTATTTTTTTTTATATTCTTATGCCCGAAACGACGTCGTTTTAGCCTTTTACAATTAAAAAGCCAAATTCCAAAACGACAAGAGCAGAGAGACGAGCATTGCAGAGCAGAGAAGTGAGAAGAACACCTAATTAATTTCAAGAATTTGTCAAACCCATTTCTTAAAAAGTTGGAGTCGAACCCAAAAAGTTTGGGAGAAGACGCTCATTTTATTTGCCAAGAAAGGCAAACCTTTGGGGTAGCTGATGGTGTTGGTGGATGGGCTATGAAAGGAATTGATTCTGGGATTTTCGCAAGAGAACTTATGTCCAATTATCTCACAGCTCTTCGATCCTTGAAGCCTAAAGGGGATGTTAATCTCAAGAAAATATTGTTAAAAGCGCATTCCAAGACTGTTGCTTTAGGATCATCCACTGCTTGTGTTGTTACCCTTAAAAGAGACCGATTGTGTTATGCCAACGTGGGTGATAGCGGTTTCATGGTTTTCAGAGGGAAAAGGCTTGTTTACAGGTCACCGACACAGCACAGCTTTTTCAACTACCCTTTTTCGTTGGGGAATTGGGTTCAGAAGGGTAAGCGCCGGGCTTCGGTTTTCCTTGGTGAATTTGATGTGGAGCAGGGGGATATTGTGGTTGCTGGTACCGATGGATTGTTCGATAATCTTTTCGGCTCTGAGATCGAGGAGATTCTTCAAGAACATGGAGGAAGATCTTGTCCTCAGGCTCTTGCCTGGACCATTGCAACTGTTGCGTCCATGAATTCAACCAGCGAGGATTATGACTCTCCCTTTGCAGTTGCTGCTGAGTCTGAAGGAATCGAGCACATTTTTTTTGGGTTGACCCGGGTTGACCCGGGTCAACCCATCTGACCCGTGACCCGGTCACTGGACCGGGTCGATGACCGGGTCGGGTTTTAAAACTATGCTTTTAACCCTTCAAGTAACATTCAGAAAACCAGGCAGCACGCCATAAACATGGCTTGTCACTGTTGAAAACTAAAGTAAACAACATACAACACAATAAGAAAACTATGAAAGAAGAGTTTCGAACTGATAAGCTAAATTACATTGGGAAAAACATGTTGTGAAGATTAAAAATTAAGAACAGGCAAGTGAGATGATAGAACAAAGGCCCTCATTAGTTGCAAGCCTAATGCAAATAATAACACAGGAACATAGAGAGTGAGGTTTGAAGCGAAAAAAAAGATCAAATAAGAGATCATTAAGGAGTCAAATATTAAAAACAACAACTAATTTCACATCATATTTACACGTCTATGATGAAATAGAATTCTAAAACCGGCCTAAAGCGAATTGGAATCAATGGTATAAAGCACGTGTTAGAAAATAAGAAAAGCAACTTTCGAATGAGAAATTCAAACAACAACACACAATGAGCATGAAAGCATGGGTCAGATCTAGAACCATCTTAACCCAATAGTTTAAGTTGTTAGATGAGGTTTTAAGATATGATTTATATTATTCTCTAATACACTTTCCTCAAGTGAAATCCCTTTGGACTTGAAACTTGCACAAATCCATACTATCTTGTACTTAATTTTTATCACATAAATGAGGATGGTGAGATACGAACTCGTGACCGCTTGGTCATCAAAGCTCTGATACCATATCAAAGAACCATCTTAACCCAATAGTTTAAGCTGTTAGATGAGTTCCCAAGATATGATTTATATTAGCATGAAATAAACTCCAAATTCATGATAAAATTAACTTTAGTAAGAGAATAATTTATTTTAGATTTGAAAAACAAAAGCAGAAGCTAGAAAAATATCAAACATTGCAACATAAATTAAAAAATATAAAATAAAGAAGCCAAGTAATCCATTATGGATTAATAGTATTTTATAATTTTATTTTATTTTATTTTGGTTGTTGATTTTTTTTTTAATTTTATCATTTAATATTATGCTGATTGGAGATTAAAATTGATAATTTATTTTTATTTTATGTTTTATATATTTATCGAGGTCTTGAAAAAATAACCCGACATCGAGTTAATGCTTTGTTTCACATAGAAAGATTCAATTTAGTTGTTTGCAAACAATTAAAAGGGAGCATGCCAAAAATGAAGGAAAGGAAAACTAGCATGTCTTTTATTGTTTATGAAAAAAAAAAGTATAAATTCTGGCCCTTTCTCTTTTTTCTTTATCCTTCGGTCATTGATCTTTTTCTTCAATTGGATCATTTAATGTTGTGTTGATTGAAATTTTAAGTTGATAATTTATATATTTTGATTTATTTTTTATGTGGTTATCTAGATCACAGAAATTTATCTCACCATTTTTTTCGAGCTCGATTACAAAAAAAAAATCCAATTATATTGTTCGAGAAGAATTGAAAATGACAAGACTAAAATTATATAAGTAAAATATTTGAAGGGCTTTTTTAAAAAAAAAATGTCACCTTTTTCACAATTTTCGCCTTTGGGTTTTGTCATAAATCATTTTTAATCTCTTTGTTTTGGAAATTACATAGTTAGGTCCAAAACTTTATTTTTCTTTCATTTGAGTCCATAAGTTTGGAAAATAAAAGATTGAGAGAGAGAGAGTCTCCAGACTAAAAAAATGAGAGAAAAAGTTGATAAACACTCACTTTTCGATGACAAAACTTGTCATTCTTGGTGTCAATGAGTTTTATTTGTTTACGAGAGTTTCATGTAGATCTTTTTTTTTCCATTTATCACTACCAAAAAATCGGATAACACCAACGAAATTACCGACAGATATTTTCCGTCGGTAATTTTTAACGACGGAACTAATTCCGTCTCAAAAGCTGTCGGTATTTGCCGACGAAAACAGACCGTCGGCGATGCCGTCGGTATATACCGACAGAATTATTCCGTCGATATATACCAACGACGAGAAACGTTTTTTGAAAGTTGCAACGGCGTCATGACGTGGATTTTTTTCAGACGAATTTATTGACGGAAATACCGAGGGATTCAAACCCGGATAGCCGATCAGTGACGTGTCGCTAACACCGACGGAATCACCGACGGTTATACCGACGGAAATATTCCGTCGGTAAACGCAGGTATATACTCACTCTACCGACACTCTCTCTTCCTCTGTTTCTCCTTCTTCTTCCCCTTCTTCTTCCCCATCCCACCTCTCCCCTCCCAAACTGCAGCCAACCACCCATCTCAACTCTCCACTCTTCTCAACACAAGCTAGCACTCAAGTTTCTTATACTTTTGTATGTGGTCACAACATCCGTTAATTCTTGTGGATTTTATCATTTTTTGTAAGTAAATCGATCTATCCTTTTTAGTCTTAACTTTTAAATATGAATTTTATTGTTTTTTTAGTATATGTATTTTGTTAAAGAAACTTGTTGTATGAATGTATAATTTTTTAGTTGTTATAGTTTGTTTTAGATTTTATCAAATTATATTTGTTTGTAAATTGTTGAAATTTTGTTTGAATTACACCGAATTATATGTATTGTGATGAAATAAATAATAGCTTGTTTAACGGGTTTGTTTTAATTGTTATCAATTCTATTGCGAAGTTGTGATTTCCGTAAATTTATGTATGTATAAATTTGTATGTATGAACGTTGATAGTTGATAATTGATAATGAATAGTTAACATAAGTGTTTTTTTAGTTTGTTGGATAATTGATAGTGAATATTTAACATAGGAAACCAATAAATTTTTTTATGTTTTATAGAGATTCAATAGAAGTCATGGATGATCGTTCATGGATGTATCAGGACTCACCCCAAGAATTGCGGAGGATGGATTATTGTAACGGTGTTCAGGGTTTTATTAATTTTGCAACATCTATCCCGAGGAATTTTACTGATGGCGGTATTAGGTGTCCATGTAGGAAGTGTAAAAATTTAAAGTTTTTGCATCAAGATGTTGTAACAATGCATCTTCTAACTAAAAGGTTCATGCAGGACTACCTGTGTTGGTATGCACACGGAGAAGTATTTGTTCCTAATGAGAGCATGGTTGAAAGGGTGGTCGGGTCAACTTCTAGTGCTAGCAACATGCATGAAGTTGGAAATGAGAACAGTAATCCTTACAGGAATATGGTTATGGATGCAATGAGAATGAGTGAAGGTAATGCCGGTGAATTTCCAAACGTAGAAGAAGAACCTAATGCAGATGCAGCAAGGTTTTTTGATCTGTTGAAAGATTCTGACGAGCCATTATGGGATGGCTGCACGAACCATAGTAAATTATCGGCCGTAGCACAGGTGTTCACCATCAAGTCAGATCACGGGTTGAGTGAGGCCGGGTATGACAAGATTATTGAATGGACAAGAAGCATTTTACCTGAAGGGAACAGGCTGAAAGAGAACTTCTATGCTGCGAAGTCCATGATGAAACCCCTCGGTTTAGGATACCAGAAAATTGACATGTGCCCTAACTTCTGCATGTTATACTACCTTGAAAATGCTGAGATGACCGAGAGCATGACATGCGGGCATTCCCGTTACAAACCCAAAACTGGAAGAGTAAAGACTCTCGTGGCATATAAAAAACTTAGATACTTCCCAATCACACCTAGACTGTAGAGGTTATTCATGTCACCAAGGACTGCTGAGCACATGACATGGCACCAATCACATCATGCGGTTGATGGAGTGATGGTGCATCCTTCTGACGATGAAGCCTGGAAACACTTTAACAGTGTGTATCCTCACTTTTCAGCTGAATCAAGGAACGTGCGTCTTAAGTTGTGTACAGACGGATTCAACCCATTCGGGTCATTTGCTGCTCCTTATTCTTATTGGTCGGTCATACTGACGGTTTATAACTTGCCACCGAGGATGTGTATGAGGCTAGAGTTCATGTTTCTATCTATGGTCATACCAGGTCCGAGCAGTCCGGGTCGGAATATAGATGTTTGTCTTCGTCCGTTGATTGATGAGTTGACACAGTTGTGGTCCTCTGGAGCTTTGACTTATGACATCTCGAGGAAACATAATTTTGTTATGAGAGTGGCTTTGATGTGGACTATCAATGATTTCCCAGCTTATGGAATGGTTTCTGGTTGGAGCACGCATGGAAAGCTAGCATGTCCATACTGTATAGAGAACAACAAGGCATTCACGCTAACTGTCGTACCCGACATCGCGGCGGCCCTAAAAATAATTCTGCATTATGGAAAAAGAACAGATTTCTAGCATCTTGTTCTTTTAGGGGAAAAGGTCTTGTTTGAGGAGTCGCCACCTAGTATTACGGTCACTAGGAACCCTAACTGGTCAACAGAGATTCTATGGTACGAGATTGGTTACGTAAAAGGGAAGATATTATCACCCCTTAAACGTTCTGCCTGAGGCAGACTGCATTGCTGATTTTGTCTTAAATTGCCAAATATTTATTGGTTTATGCTCTGATGGTTTACTTGCAATATTCCTGACTCTGGCGCCAGTGAATATTCAACTACGAATAATTCCAACTCTGGCGTTGGTAAATATTACGTAGCTATAAAATAAATTTGGATCAATATTTTTATTCCTGACTCTGGCGTCAGTGAATAAACAAATAAAATAAATTTATTTTTACACATGCACATATCTTTTATTTTTCTAGCTAAATAAAATAAAATATAATGAATAAAAATAATATAAATTTAAATCGGTGTTTTTATTCCTGACTCTAGCGTCAGTGAATAAACCAATAAATTTATATTATTTTTATTTATGCATACACATTTTTTCTATTTTTTATTTTTTTTTATTTTTATTTTTTTGGGCTGGGTCCAACTCAGCCCACATGGGCTGGGCTAGACCCAGCCAGCCCGGCCCGGTCACTGGCCCAAGCCAGTGACCCGGCTGGGCAAAAATCAAAGAAAGCACGCGTGAAGTGATTTCACGCGTGCATGAGCAGAATAGAGGAAATGAGTTAGAATGTGTGAATTAAAATTCAAAGTAAACAGTAGCCGGTGAATTAAAATGAAAAGCGGGGAAAGAGAAGTTTACTTACCTGGTCTGCTGCTCCTGAAGATGAAGACGCTGCTCCTGAAGATGAAGACGAAGCCGGTTCTCTCGGGTGGTTCTTCTTTTTCTGGTCACTGTTCGTCCTCCATTTTTCTGTGGTTCTTGGTCTGTTCCTCCATTTTTTCAGTTCTTCCTCTGTTTCTGTTTTCCCCGTTTTTTAGTCTCCCCTGCCCTTCGTGGCTTTTTCTTCTCCCCGGTTCTGGGTCTCCTCTTCTCTCAGTTTTCCCCAGGTTTTTTCAGTCTCTCCGCCTGGCTTTTTCGGGTCCCCAGTTTTTCTTTTTGGTTTCTCGTCCCCTGTCTCCTCCTTTTCTTTCCCCTGGGTTTTTTCCCGCCTTTTCTCTTGTTTTTCTCAGTTCTCTCTTCCGATGGTTTGGAGTGTGTAGCTGGAGACGAATAATTAGGCTGACCAACGCTTGCAGTTTCCCTGCACTTCACTTGCGTTTTGAGAACAAAGGCAAAGCAGGCCTGCTGTCCTTTTGCTCTCTCCCTATTTCTCTGTTTTCAGGTCCCCTCTCTGTTTTCGTTCATGCTCCCCATTGGCCCCTCGGTTCTGCCCTTTTTTCTCCTCCTCGCGCTCTCTCATCTTATCGGGCTTTATAGCCAGAGAATGCCAAGCATCCTTGCGATTGAAACGGCTTTGAGCCTTTACTCCAGAAACGGTTCCTGAGGAAGAAGGCGAAGAAGGCGACGAATCACTTCTCAAAACGACGCCGCTTGTCTGATGGGAATAGTCATTTTCAATCTAGTCTGAAGTTCTGAAATCGTGTAATCAAGCCCCTAGGCAAATTGTAATGGGACCCCTGTTTTTCAGCGCTTTTTACAAGCTAATCCTTGGAATTTAATCTGTTGCCATTTTGCCCCCAATTAACCCCAAACGTATCAATTCTCCAATTAAACTCTTGATTGGATTAATTAAATTAATTTCAAAGTTTAATTAAACCTCAAAACTTCCAATCATGTTGCCCTTAACCCAAATTTTAATTCATTCTTCATTTATTTCATTTTACTTGTTTTTCATCATTATCATCATTTCATTTTTTTTTATCCTTTTCAGTAAATAAAATAAAAATAAAATGATCAAAAATTGGGTTAGGACACTAACAAACGGGGGTAAAGCTTTTTTTTTTTACTGTCACTGTCGCTTCTTGCCGCCGAATCACAGGTATAGAAAGAACAGGAAGGATTTGTTTGTTAGCAGAGTTGAAAAGGATGTTGCACCCCCGCGTCTTTCCGGTGAAGAATTGCTTGATGTTGTTTCAGAGTACGGTAACATTGTGTTTGGTCTCCAATCAGGTAAGCAAAAGTTTCCTGGTTTTGGTTTGACCTATAACTGGGTGAAGCGAAGTATATTTTGGGAGCTTCCTTATTAGAAGACCAATCTTCTCCGTCATAACCTTGACGTCATGCACATTGAAAAGAACGTGTTTGAGAACATTTTCAACACCGTCATGGATGTGAAGGGGAAGACAAAGGACAATATCAAGGCTAGATTGGATGTAGCGTTGTTCTGTAACCGTAAAAATATGGAGTTGGTTTGTGATGGATCACGGGTCGCAAAACCAAGAGCAAGCTTCGTGTTAGAGAAAAACGCACAACTACTAGTCTACAAATGGCTTAAGAGTCTGCGTTTCCCCGATGGACATGCTTCGAACATATCAAGGCTGGTTAATACCGAGGAAAGCAGATTATATGGAATGAAGAGTCATGACTGCCATGTGTTTATGCAAACACTCATCCCATTAGCTTTTCGTGATTTGTTGTCAAAGGGGATATGGGATGCACTAACGGAGATCAGTTATTTTTTCAGAGATATATGCTCTAGCAAGTTGAATGTTGATCACATTGAGAGGCTTGAAACGAATATCGTGGAGACAATATGCAAACTTGAGATGATATTCCCTCCATTATTTTTTGACTCAATGGAGCATCTACCCGTACATTTACCGTTTGAGGTAAAAGTTGGAGGACTGGTCCAATACAGATGGATGTATCCATTCGAGAGGTTAGATATTACAGTTGCTATGTAATTCATAATTAAATGTTTTATATATATATATATATATGCAGGTATTTGTTCAATCTTAAAAAAAAGGTTAAGAACAAGGCGCATGTTGAGGCGTCAATATGTGAGGCCTATATTGTTGAGGAGATCTCAACATTTATCTCATACTATTTCGAACCTCATTTGAGAACGAGGATCAACCGTGTTCCACGGCATGATGATGGTGGTGAAGTGCCTTCAAGTGGGAACTTGTTAATATTCTCTAATCCTGGACGACCCACACCTAAAAATGCCGTGAGGGGAAGATATTTGTCTGAAATAGAGTTTAGAGAAGCACACAATTATATCCTATTTAACTATGATGAGCTGAGACCTTTTATTAAGTAAGTAGATATTCGACATAAACTTTGTCAAGAGTGTACTATTTATGTTTTGTGATACCATAAACTCATATAATTTGAAACAACCTTGCAGGCAACATCAACGATACTTACTTTCAATAACTCACAGCTGACCGAATCTTAGATCTTTCAATTACAAGATGAACAATTTGCCATATGGTTTAGAACACATGTAAGTCCTATCACAAACTCATAATCTCTTGCAATATAATTCACTGTACGTAAATATATATTACATAATATCCGTTTATTGATTGTTGTTATATTTAATATACAAGGTTTATCAAATGAGAGTTAGTGCTGCTATTTCACTGTCTTTACTAAGCCTGGGCCCTGAAAGAAAAGTCAAGTGCTATAACTAGTATTTTGTCAATGGATATATCTTTCATACTGAAGAATATGGGCATGGAAGAAAGACATACAACAACGGTGTTTGTATTAAGGGATCGACTTCTAGTGAGTTTGAAGTTGACTACTACGGTAGATTGGAAGAGGTCATCAAACTACAATATTATAGCGAGCATAATAGAGTGTTTTTATTCAAATGCTATTGGTATGACACAACTGACAGAGGAATCAGAGTAGATCCTCATTATGGTCTCGTTGAAATCAACTCAAAGGCTAGACATCGCAATGTAAACGACGTCTTTGTTTTCGCAAAGCAATGCCAACAAGTTTATTACACATACACCCCTTCCTTTAGAAAGGACCGATAAAGAGTTGATTGGTTATCCGTTTTAAAAACAAAACCCAGGGGTCGTGTCGAGGTTGTTCAGGATGAGAACGAAGACACAAGTGTGATAGATGAAGTCTTTCAAGCTAGTGAGTTGGTTGAACCATACTGAGTTGCTCCTTCGATTGACTTAGAAGAAAATTCGAATTTTCGTGTTTTCGACGATAGTCTTGTTGATGTTGACGCAGAGGATTTGAATGCCGTTTTGATCTCTACTAGTGCAGTATAGAATGTTGATGAAGAAGATGATAACCACATTGAAGAGCGCGATGAAGCGGATGATAACAATTCAATTGAGGACGAAGATGAAAATTCTGACTAAACATGTTGTGAAACCTTATTTTTATAACGTAATCTTTTGGAACATGAAATATTTATTCTTTTTTAATTGTCAGCTCCTGTTATTGTGTTGTGTGTGATCTAAGTGTGTAGGAGGATAGACAAAAATACAAGTAGAAGCTGTATAAATATTGACTGTTTCACCGACGGATTCCCAGACGGATTATTGCCGTCGGTATTTCACAGAGAGTTAGAAAAAAATTACGGGCTTGTGTCACACTTTCCGACGGCATTTTCGACGGATTTGGAAACTTTTCGACGGGAACACCGACGGAATATTTCCGTCGGTATCTCACAGAGAGTTGGAAAAAAAATTACGGGGTTGTGCCACCATTTTCGACGGCATCGCTGACGGACTCACCGACACGCATCACCGACGGAACTCACTGACGGAAATCACACATCCCGATGCGCACGCCTGTCAGAAGCACTATTATCAACAACATTGTCGGCGGCACAATTTCCGCCGGTAATTTCCGTCGGAATAACTGACGGATAAAAAAAAAGGCGGTATTTTTAAAAATTTTGGTGCGCATTTCAATTTATTTTCGTCGGAATTACCGATGGAAATTAATGCCACCGACAACAATTAATGTTCCGTCGGTAATTCCGACGGAAATATTGGCATATAAAACCCTCCCCCCCTCCCCCCATTTCATTTTTTCTCTTGGCTCTCATCTCTATTTCTTCTCCTCTCCGTTTGAGTTTAATTTTTGGAAGAGTTTTGATTGTTTTGGTGGTAGTTTTCAACATATTAAAAGGTATGTAATGGTTTTTCTTTATCTTTGTCTTTTTTTTTTAATTATCATTATTTTTTTGGTGTTCTTTGTTTTGTATATTGTTTATAGATAAAATCTAAAAATCAACACACTATTAAGGTAAGCATTTTTTATTCCAATTTTTTTTGAATTAATGTATTGTTTTTTTAGTTTTGTGTATTGTTTGTTTTGTATTTAGGATGTTTTGTTTAGTGTTATTGAAATATAGAATTAAATTTAATTAGTTTATATTAATTTTAGGATATTATTGTTTGAATTGGAATAATTGTTATTGTTGAATTTATGTTATAAATGTGAATTGAAATATAGAATTACATTTAATTAGTTTATATTACTTTTCGGATCTTCTTGTTTGTCTTGGCCTCATTGTTCTTGTTGCCTTTCTGTTCTCCTGTGCCTTGCTCTCTCGCCTTCCCTTTCCTTCGTTTCTCTTCTTTTCGGCTCTTCTTGTTTGTCTTGGCCTCCTTGTTCTTGTTGCCTTTCTGTTCTCCCTGTGCCTTGCCCTCTCGCCTTCAATTTAATTAGTTTTTATTAATTTAGGATATTAGTTATGTTGTTTCTTATTTTGATTAATTTTAATTGTTATTTATAAATTTGTATTGATGGTAGTTGAAAATATATAGACGTTGAATTTCTATAGATATTAGGTTGTATATAGTTGATTTTGCAATATTTGTGTAATTATCAATATTTGTAGGTATGAAAACTGTGGGTAGTCTCTACTATAAGGAAGGTGCTGTCGAATTTTTTTTAATGATTGAATTGGTATAGATATTAGGTTGTATATATGATGTTGATAGAGATTATATGGATTGTGGTTATTGTAAAGATTGTAGGTTTGAAAACTATGGGTAGTCTCCAATATAGGGGAGGTGCTGCCGAATTTTTATTAATGATTGAATTCCTAATGATATTAGGTTGTATATATGATGTTGATGGAGATTATATGGATTGTGGTTATTGTAAATATTGCAGGTTTGAAAAATGTGGGTAGTCTCTAGTATATGGGAGGTGCTGCCGAATTTTTTTTAAAATAATCAAAGTTAATTTATGTAATAATTCATATACATTTGTGTAGATGCGTCGAATGAAATCTACAGGACGTCGTCAGCAGACGGTTGCACATAGTTTTTCTAGCAGCAAGGAGGACATCTCCTTAGGTGCTGATCACGACGATGCATTTGCGCCACCGTGTGATGCTTCCTCTTCTACCGCGGTTTCACAGTGCAGAAGCGGTGTGCCTTTACAGCGGGGTCAATTCACCCGCAAGTACCAGGTACAATAGAAGGATGACCTCTCAATGTAAGTTTGTTTAAGTTTTAGTTTTTTTTTAATACTTATAACATAATTTATGAACAACTAATTAATTTTTTATTATTTAATTTCAGGTTCACAAACATTGAGGTTGCCAGGACAATTACATTGGCGTTGAAATCATCGATGGAGATTCCATTGTTTCAATGGAGTCAGGTCTCCAGACATCCGAGTGGAGACCTAATATCGATGCCTAGTTTCGGCGATTTCAGGCAGGTGTTAATTTTTAATTTCTAGTTTATTTTTAATAAATAATTTTTGTAATTTCATGTCTTGTACTATTTTTATTTTCAATGAATTATTTATATATACAGAATAAATTTGAGTGGGATAGCGCGGACAACAATGTTGTCAGGAGAGTATAGGAGAATCACGCGGCAACTAGGTAACATTGAAAATAATATTTATTTTTGATTTATAATTTTATGTTCTACATTCTAATTAGTTACTATGGATGTAGGTTGCGTGATTTTTGGTATGACACCCAAAAAAAGGCGAAAAGATATGCGAGGAACAACGGTCTTGAAGGCTGGAATGAGGTGGCGGTTTGGCGGGAATTTAAACCGCCATTCATCTCGGGAGATATATGGGTGGCATATATTGAGCACGTGACGTCTGAGCGGTTCTCACGGCGCTCACAATCCGGAGCCGTCAACTGGAACCGGCAAATTCATGGTTCGGTGACAACGCACACCGGCGGCTCCGTCCCGTTCAGCGCATATGCGAAGCGGATGGTAAGATTAATTTAAATGAAATATATCGTTAATTAATTTGTTGTTGCTTATAAATATATTTAACTTGCAATCTTTTTTTTCCTTACGTCTCTTGGACGTGAGCCGAGTCCAATGGAGCTATTTGTAGAGACGCACGTGCGGAGTCAAGACCGCCAAAAGGGGGTGCAGCAGTACGTGGACAACCGTGCTCAGCATTTTGTGGTATGTTCGATCAATCATTTTATTTCGTAAGTTATTATTTTCTTGAATTGAATATGATGATTTAAAAAAAAAATTCAAGAGACCTATAATAGCCGGTTGAGAGAGAAAAATGGGGACGATCCTTTGACCCAACCAGATTTCGATCCGGATTTATGGATGGAGGTCGGAATGTCTGGTGGACCCGATAAAAATCGAGTCTACGGGCTCTCCAACACTACGGTCGAAAAATTACGGTCGACCCGTAGTGTCTTAACCGTTGGGAGCTCTCCATCAGTATCGAGCACTCAGTCAGAGGAGTTTTTAGCCTTGAAACAACAATATGAACGCCTCTCGACGGATTATGCTCAGCTCCATCAAATGGTCATGGAGATTAGATCAAAAATGGGTGATGATCCATGTGCCGCTTCTTTTTGGCCATACGGTCCCAGCAACAACCAGCCTCCTCCTCCAGCTCCGCCGCTATTTTAATTAGTTTAATTTTGTTTTTTTAAAACATTAAATTTGTAATGAATATTTCGATGAATATTATTTAACATTAATTTTACATTTTTAATGTCTAATGCAAATTTACTTGGTTATTAAGTTTTTTAACTGTTAATAAATATTTTTTTTTTAATATTTTAAATAATTTTTTTAAATATTTTAAATTAATACCGACGGATTGACAGAGGGAATGTGTCCGTCGGTATTTTAGTATCGTTTATAATATTTACGGTCGTGCCACAATCACCGACTGATTTACCATGACTTTTACCGACGGAATATTTCCGTCGGTAATTCCATTACAATCACCGACGGAATATCTGTTGGTAATTACTGTTGAATTTTACAGACAGAAATATTCCGTCGGTAACTTGGTGGCGAGAATTTTTTTTTTGGCACGCTGAGCCGTCTGTAATACCGTCGGCATTTCCGTCGGTATTTTATTTTTTAATTACCGACAGAAATTGCGACGGAATGAGAAATTACCGACGCTCATTTCTCCGACGGAATAAATCCGTCGGAGATACCGTCAGTAATAATTTTACCGACGCTCATTTCTCCGACGGAATAAATCCGTCGGAGATACCGTCAGTAATAATTTTACCGACGGTTTTTGTTCCTTATACCGACGGATTTAATCCGTCGGTAAAACTGTTTAATGGCGTAGTGTATCTTGCATAAAAAAAGTAGATCGAGCTTCAAAATTTTATTTTGATGCGGGTTGATTTTTATTTTTTAATCAATAAAATGGTGATTTAATACTAAAAATAGATTTTTTAAGGTTTCTACGGTGTTCCTTAGATTTTTTCGCTGAAAATAGATCAAATAAGTTTCATTTTATCTCTTGAAAGACGACTTTTAAACCACCTATGGTGGTCATAATATGTGATAGCAAACAACAATGTCACATACTATTTATTTTTAATGAGTGGGGCAGATGAAACGTTTTTTATTGCTTAAAAAAACAAAAATATAATGGGTTTAGATGGGTGGGCTGCCCAGACTCGCATGTTCGGCTTTTTTATTTTTATTTATTTATTTATTTTATGATTCAATATTGTTTTTAAATTTACCTATAAATTTGTTTTGGTTTTGATTTGATATTTATAGATCTATCGATTAATTACATTCACGTTGTACTGAACCATATAAAGAAAATAGCTTTTTTCTTAGCGTATTAATTTTTCTGTGACTTTCATAATGCAGAAATTCCTGATCAAGCTGAGCTGAAACTATTGTAGGCGCAACCACAACCTTTGAATATTTTGACAAAGTAACTAACAGCTCCACACCTAACTTTCTTAGATCACAATCCCGCATGCTTGACTTGAAGTTCGAATCCCCGGGAAATGCATGCACAATTCAATTGTGATATATTTGTGCGGGGTATAATGTGAATAAAAATTAAGGTTTTTAAATTTCAAAGTTATAGTCCGGTAGAGAAATAAAGAAAATTCAATAGTAAAATAGTCTAAAGGTTGTAAAACTTATGAGAACATTAACTTTTAGGGTTTATTTTAAGGACTTTCCAACCTCTTAGAACAATGAAAATCCTAATCCAATGAGAAGTTTAATCTAAATAGAAAAAATAATCCAAATACTACATGAAAAATAAAATAAAAAATCCCAAACAATAAATTTTAGCGTTTATTTTAAGGTCTTTCCAACCTCCAAGAACAATAAAAATTTAACCATTATTAAACAAGCATTTACATTATTAAACAGGCATTTACAATATTTTATTTTACTAGAATACACACTGAACTCTTCTAGAACTCTTTAAAACCTAGAAAGCCTTAACAATTAACAAAATAATACAATAAAAATAATTATACAAAAAATAAAGAAGAAAATGCCCCCACATTAATCCCTTCTACTTGCAAAAATAACTTCTCCTTGAGTTAACTGTTAGAAATTATCATGCCAAAGGAATAGATACTTTGAATGTAACATTGTAATCAATTTATGCATGGGTAGCTTGCTCCAAATATCATAGATCCAATTTTAGTAAAAATATATTCATGTAGAATTTTATAATCTAGAAAAAACTTCACAAGATTTGAATTGGTAATTTTAAAAGATTGATCCAACATAGATACGTTGGATTTGGACAACACATCCCAACTTAATTACTCTTTGATGTCAACTTCAGCCTTTTGAACAATTCTAACAACTTGTTCTAAATTTTCTTTAGTGAATTTAATCTTATAACTAACTTAAAACTTTACTTCATGTTCTTCTGATTTTTCAGCATATGTAGTGACTTTAGGTTGTTCCTCTGAGAATGACAATAATTATGGCTCTTTTGCTTCTTTGGAAACAAACTCTATAGATAGAGTAATAGATTTATCATTAATAATATTGGTCACTGGAGCTAGAATATTAGGTGTGTATGATTCTAGAATGAAAACCTTTTTCACATCTTTTTATTATCAACTTGAACAATTGGTGCCTTACTCTATCTTAAAAACTTTGGGTTTGGGTTTCTGTTTGAGTTTGGGTCGGGGCTCTCCTTTTAAAGGTACAAATATATAATTCACACCATCCTTATTGATCTTATACCAATTATATAGCATCTACATCATAATATAAAAGGCCTACCAGATATCAAACTACATGCATCTATATCTATCATATAACAATAAATCTCATTCCTATATTTTCCAATGAAAAGAGTTACTTTATAGTGTTGGGATACCCTTATTTCCCCTGCAGATTTAATCCATATAATTTTATATGGTTTAGGATGTGGTTCTAATTACAATTTAATTTATTAGTAGTATGTTTTCCAATAATGTTTTCATAGCAACCATTATCCATAATCAAATTAAACATGTTATTATTTATGGTGCATTGGTTATGAAATAACCTTTAGTGTTAGCAATATCTTCATAATCAAGAAGGTTTGTCCCTTATCATTATCAACATCATTATCTTCATTATATAAATCTTCTTCATCATCTCAATCAGGTTCACACAAATTGTCCTCATCATCAGAAGGTTTTAGCTTATACTGACATTCAATTAGGTTGATCGATTTTTGTCTCAGGTTATGGTAGTTCATCTTGATCTGACAAAGCCCTACAACCCTTATCAAACTCATCTTCACCAACATCTACATAGACAACTGGTTGTCTAGGAGGATTTTCAAGAATAGGTCTGAGGTTAAGCTTGCCCTGAGATAAGTCTTCAAGCACTTTCCTCTCCTATTCACGATTCCTATTTATGCTTGCCCATTGTAATTGATCTATACATTCAGATAAATATGCTATGAAATGCTCTCGTCAATCAAATGTAAGTGGTGGGGTTTTCCATGCTGCCTCTTGAGCCCTCATATATAGTGCTTTAGATGACTTATAAGTGCAAAATATACATATGTTTTTATTCCTTTTACACTATGATTTTTAAGGTATTTCGAACTTATGTGAGTTGATTAGAAGTTATTTTTATGAGTTTGGCATGCAAAATAGACTTTGTGAATTAATTGCTAAAAGATAAGAAATTATGCATTTTACGTTTTGGACCTAGCTTCTTGTGACAATTGTTTTTGCCAAGTTAGAGTTTCAAAATGAGAATATGGGCTTAATCTAAGTTTAAGTACACATGTCAAGCTTTCCATGACGGTATTATGGGCAAAATTCCGATCTCATTTGGACCTCGAATCAGACCTGCAAACTCGGGCCAGAAACCTTCTTGCAGCAGGATTCTCTGCTTTCACACTAGATATTCAAATGGGAATATCTTGCACTTATGATATCAAAATCAAGCGATTCAAAAACCCTAATTCATTTACACATTGAGGACTACAACTTTTATAAAGGATTCAAAGTCAGATAAAATCATTTTAAATGACAAAATTCAGACGCAATCTGATTGGTTGAAATGAGTCTCCTAATCTGATTCGGAAACTAACAATGCCGAGCATTCCAATACGGCTGAGAGTCTGACATAAGAAGAGTAGGCCTTAGGACCCGATAAAGTTGCAAATCAATCCTTTAACATGTCATGAATGAAATAATATAGATGGTATGGTCGGATAGTGCAAGAAACCAAGTTAGAATCAAAGTCTAAATTGCAACAAAGTTGATATTACAACAGAATTATGACAGCAGCAGAATCAGTTTTCAACACAAATTCTGAGAGATTTATCAAAACTTAAAAACCAGATAAATAAGGAAAAAATTTATCATCATAAAAACTCCTAATTATCTTAAGAATCTTGAAGATTTCGGCAACAAAGAGGGAGGATAAAGAGAGCAGAACACAGCTGAAACATGGTTCGAGAAACATTATCCTTTCTTCTCTGTTTATGTCAATTTTCCAGCAACCATGAACTAAACTCCTGAATTCGATTCAAGAGGGATACACACCATCTCCATTAGCACGTTATGAGAAGTAATGTTATCATTGTAATTCTTTCAGATTCAAATATTTATTTTTCCTTGTTCATAATTATGTTATTGATTGTTATTCAAGCTTATTAAATTTTTTTGAGATGACATGTATGCTTTTTAGTTTCTTTCAATCCATAATTGTTGTTAGTGACTAGAGTAAGAAGCAAAAGAATTATTTTGATTGCTGCAACTCTCATCTTGATTTATCAGAGAAGAATAAATTAAGTTAAAATTGTCAAGCTTTTGAACGTTTGCTTAGAATAAATGCATAAATTTTATTCCTAAGACTATTGCCGAGTGAATGAAAATTGCTTTCAATATTACATTCGTTTGATGGTAAGAAATTGATTAGAGAGCTTTTCCTAATTAATGTATTCGTAATCTCATTGATTTCCCTTAACTTTAAGGGATATCAAATTTATTTATTTTTATAATTATTGTTTCTTGAATTTTTCATTCAAATCCCCCGTTCTTTCTTATTTCAGTATACTATACGAAAATTAAATGAAATTTCCCTTGGGTTCGACCTGGTTTTTCACGATCATACTATAATTTTTTTTTGTTTGTGATGGTTAAGCCAGAATTATATTTTGGTGATTTTGACAATCGACCAATGACCTCCAATCTTGCATAATGAAATAGGATTCTATCATCTTCGTCAATCAAACATGACAACCTACTTTGATACCAATTGACGCGGTGTATAACATAGATAAAAACTAAGGTTCTCAATCACTAAGGTTATATCATGAAATGGTAGAGAAATAGAAATTTTTTTGATATTTTTCTGAAAAGTTTGAAATTCAATAGTTTGATCTTCAATGAAAAAAAAACCTACAAGGTTGTTTAAATACAAGAAAAAAATCATAATTAAATTATAATTCCTAATCTAAATAGGAAAAATAATCCAAATGCAGCAAGGGAAAATAAAAAAATATCAAACAATAACTTACGAGCCTTATTTGAATAACTTTTCGACATCTAATGACTATAAAATTTTAACTCTATAAGAAACAGAGCCTCTAGAATGTTTTTGTTAAAATTTTAGTTTGATTTAACAATGCTATCAAACGTTACACTTGTTTTATTAGACTGTGCACTAGACTCTTATAGAACTCCAGAAACCTAAAAAATCTTAACAATTAAGGAAATAATACAACAAAAATAATTATACCAAAAATAATGAATAAAGGACCCCACTTCAGATATTGTTAGAAAATTTTAGTTAGCTTTATATATATATATATATATATATATATATATATATATATATATATATATATATTAAAATTGTTTATTATGAACCATAAACATATAATCAATAAAGTTATATGTAAATTTACAAATAATTTTAACTAGGAATAAGTATAAAATATAGAACTAGTATATAAAGTATTTACAATATCTATATCTTCTTTATTTGAAGCAGAACTGCTCATTAATGAGTGCAAACAGAAACTATTTATATTATTGAACATTCCATAACCGGAATTGAAAACATCAAAGCATTTTTTTCGACATGCTTATTGTTTCATATTATAAAACTTGTTGAAGAACATGTTTTAATAAAGTTTTAACCTCAAGCACGAGTATATCTCGTTTTTAATTTGACTTTAGATATGCCCTCCTCCTCCTAACCATGCCATAACCAATTTTTTGATACATACATATCATTTCATTGATCTCAGCCTAGAAAATTACAGAAGCCATAATCGACCATTAAAAAACATAACCAATAAACAGAAACAAAAAAGCATATCAGCTAATTTGTTCCTGATGAGCAATTTCTTTCATGCATCACCTAGCATGCATTTACAGGTACTGGTCTCTTAATTGCTAATGGGCGCGCGGTAGTAATGAGGTTGGTTTTGGTTATATTACAACCTATAACTGCGCGAAATCATCTGATTTCTTTCAATTCTGTACTCCATTACACTAAGAAGAAAGAAATCTGAAAACATGCATGGTTGTCTCTATAATTGTTGTGCCCGTACGTATAAGAAACGAGAGTCAGAGAGACACTAACGAGGTCTACCTAATCCAAAGAATCCATATACTAGCTGCTCTTTGATAAATTAAATCCCACCGACCCCATAGCTTAATTATTCCATATAGGAAACTTAATTTGACTTGACATTTCCTTAATCGAACAACGAAATTGTAGATTTTAATAGTTAATGTTTGGTTCGACTTAATCAGATGTCTGCAACTTTGGGTTATTTTTAGGATAATATGATGCTAGCTGTTAAGGGGGCTCGGAAAGCAAGAAAGAGAGAAATAATTCTGAGTGGAATTTTAGTTCATCACATGCTTTAAACGCTTTTATATTTATTTTTTTATTTAAAAAGTTTCCATTCGACATCTTAATGATGAATGATGGTGTGCGCCTTCAATTAAGACTGCAAAACAAACAAAATCATTTGATTTATCATCTAAGGACGGCTCTTCTCAAAGTCTTTTAAGTGTGGCAAGATTTAAGCGCAACATGGCCAAGGCTGCGATCGTGCTCCCATTTCCAATTAGTACAAATAGAAACCATATATTCATACAAGGATCCTGCCCATCTCAATAGAACCCATCGACTGATCAGATATGTCACTTGATTCTCTTAAGATGGCTTATCCATACTATTCTCCTCCACCTCCTTCGCCACCCCCACCACCACCAACCTCACAAGTATTGTGTAATCCTATAACGACATCACCTCCTCCCAAACACCACCGCCGACCTCCACCACACCCTCAACTTAAGCCACCACCACCTCCTCCCAAACACCACCACCGACCTCCACCACACCCTCAACTTAAGTCATCACCACCTCCTCCACGGTCGCCATCATACCAATACGATTGCAGACACCCACCTCTAACACCCGTTAAGGCTCCACCCTGTCAAGATTTTGCACCTTCTCCATCCCCGTCCACCACTCCATATTCAAAGCCACCAACACCAACATCTACTGCCCCAACTCAACCGCCCTCTCACCGTAAGCCAACACTACCTAAACCTTCATCACCGCTACCAAGCTACGCTCCTAGTCCAGCTCCACCATATGCATCGTCACCACCTAAACAGACTACTACGAGTCCAACACCAATGCCCTCCCCTTATAAACCAACTCCACCTAAGCCTTCATCTCCACCAAGCCACATTGTTCCAGCACCAGAACCAACACCTACAGGTCACACACCAATGCCCTCCCCTTATAAACCAACTCCACCTAAGCCTTCATCTCCACCAAGCCACACTCCTGGTCCAGTTCCACCGCCAGAATCAACACCTACACGCCCAGCACCAGTGCCCTCTCCTTATAAGCATACTCCACCTAAACCATCATATCCACCGAGCCACACTCCTGGTCCAGTTCCACCGCCAGAACCAACACCTACAGGCCGAGCACCAGTGCCCTCTCCTTATAAGCATACTCCACCTAAACCATCATATCCACCGAGCCACACTCCTGGTCCAGTTCCACCGCCAGAACCAACACCTACACGCCCAGCACCAGTGCCCTCTCCTTATAAGCCTACTCCACCTAAACCATCATATCCACCGAGCCACACTCCTGGTCCAGTTCCACCGCCAGAACCAACACCTACACGCCCAGCACCAGTGCCCTCTCCTTATAAGCCTACTCCACCTAAACCATCATATCCACCGAGCCACACTCCTGGTCCAGTTCCTCCACCAGAACCAACACCTACACGCCCAGCACCAGTGCCCTCTCCCTATATGCCAGGTCCACCTCAACCATTAAAACCACCAAGCTACGCTCCTGGTTCAGCTCCACCACCGAAACTAGCATGGGCACCCTCTCCTGACAAGCCAACTTCACCTAAACCCCCACACGCAACACCACCAAGTTACCATGTTTCACCTCCAACCCCATTAAACGGTCCAGTTTCACCACCTAAATTACCTCCATATGCTACACCACCACAATATAATATCCCACCACCACCTAAACCTAGCTCAGCCCCACCAGTATATGCTGCACCCCCAACTTTTAACTCGGTGCCACCATCGTCAAATGTTGTATCACCGCCTCCTGGAGGCAATCACACCACTGTCATTGTCGTGTGCGTTTCGCTTGGTGGGGTGTTCTTCCTTGCATTCCTTTTGATTGGCCTCATTTGTTTGGCTAAGAAAAAGAAGAAACCAGTTATGGTTCCTGTAGCTCCAGTTTGTATTGAAGAACATGAAGTAATTCAAGAAACCATTACTACAGGACAAAGTGAAGAAGAAACTGCGACAGTGTCTATGGAGGATGATGTGCGTATTCATGGAGTTTTAGGTGTTGTTGGTTCTGGTAGTAGTTCGAATACGAGTTCTCCTAGTGGCCCTTCTTCTCCTTCTGAATCAGGCCGGCAACCCAAAGGTTAAAGTCATAGTCAAGGCTACTACGGTCAATAATAAGTTTTTCATTAGCTATCATGAATCCAGCCACAACTTGCCTACTTTAAATTCATTGGTTGGTTTCTTTCCTTCTTTTTTTTTTTCCAGTTATAATTCGTTGATCATACTGCCTGTAATAAGTTTGAAGATTTAAAGTTTTATACGATCTGTGTTTTGATTCTTCAATCATTTCCTGTAACGTTGTTATAATTTAATTTTTCCCTATTGATTTTTTATTTAATTTTATGTAAGTTAAAATATAAAATTAAAATATTAAAAATATATTTTAATAAAAAGTGTAATTTGTCAATTTATATAAAAATTAGAGACTACAATATTCTTTGTTATTCTATCCTTGTTATTAAAATAATGATAATTATTTACTTTTAAATTTAATTCTTAATTAAATATAAATTTTTTAAAAAAATTGTTTGAGATTTTATTTTTTACACCTGATGAAACTCTTGTATTAGTAGTATATACAAAAAAGGAAGGCTGCTACAAGAAAAACCGGAGACATTAAAAAAAAAAAACCTAGAGAATGCCATTACAAGAAAAAAAAACCTAAAAAGAGTAACATGGAAAAAAGAAAAAAACAAGAAGTCAAGGGGAAGGTCTGGTATTGCACTTTCTGCTCTTTGCCCCCCCCCCCCCCCCCATCAACCTTCAAAAGCCACCATACAGCTTTTCGTCCGGTGTTGCAGAAGACGCCTTCGTCTCCTCTATCCCCCCACAGTCCGGCAACGACAGCAGACCGTCAACCAGCAGCAGCGGAGTACCCTTCCCTGAGCAATAACCAAGTCTCCAGCCATGGCAGCCGAAAGGGAGTAGTCCATCACCGTGCGTCTTCTCCCTTGTATCAGCTACCCGTCCAGCACCGGCTGCAGGTTGCACCCATCAAACGATCTTCTCTATACTGCACCGTGGGCAAGCAACAGCAGCTGTCTCTCCTCAGCCACGATTTGCCCAGGACCAACAATATAGGAGGACACCAGGGACGAACAACACGAGGGGAAAACAGAGGGCAAACGAACGCAAACACAGGGGAACAAAAACAAAGAACAAAGGGGACACGAAGGAGAAAACCAGAGTAAACACAGGAGACTAAGAAAACAGGCGACCAAAACAAGTGAAGATAAGAAGAAACAGGGGAGAGTGTCCGGCCAACAAGCAACCCTCTCTCCCCATCGTGCTCCTGAGGCCATCGTCCACCGGCTCCTTAGTCGTGAGAAGTTTCTTCTCCGCCGTGAACAGCAAGCTGAATCGTCAATCGTGAGCACCGTCTCCCTCAGCCTCGCCTTCAACCGCAGCCTCGCCAAGTAAGTTCTTCATCTTTCCCTGTTTTGTTAAATTAATTGCCCTATTACTGTTGCATGCATGCGTGACCTGGCTTATCTCAGGTAGAACAGTGGCCAAACCGGGTCACTGGTTTGGGCTAGTGACCTGGCTGGGCTGGCTGGATCCAGTCCAGCTCGGTTGGGCTAGATCCAGTCCCTAAAAAGAAAACAAATAAAAAAAAATAGTTTCCTTTTCTTAGAAAATTCAATTTTTGTGGATTTATTTATTGGTCCTAGAGTCAAAAATACAGTACTTTTTGGGTTACATAATATTTACCAACGCCAGAGTTGGAAATATTATATGATAACCACAAAAATGAAACACAAAAAAACATTTAGCAATTTAAAACAAAACCAGAAATGCAGCTTATCTCAGGTAGAACTCTCACTACTAAAAAGAAGGGTGATTAGCATCGGATGTGAGCATCAGAATAATTTAGATGCAATTTTAGCAACAGATTAGCAACAGATTAAATATATATTATTTTTTAAATATTAGCAACGGATTAGCAATGAAAAATCAGATACTAAAAAATAAATTAATATATTAAAAATCAGCAACGAATTTGCCGTTGTTGTTACTAATATGATTGCTATTAAAAAAAAGAATTAAATTTTGACTTTTATAAAGAAAACAATAAATAATAATGACCCTTTCTATACTTCTCCAGAAAACAAAAGGAACCCCACAGTTGCAAAATTTCTTCATTCTCCGGAAGAACCCAGTATTATCCCTTTCTATACTTCTCCACATAAATCTAATTAACCCATATCTCCCTTTCTATTCCTTCTCCAAAAACCAAACCCATATGTCCCTTTCAATTCTACCTATCTCTGTAATGCGTCATTTTCCACAAACATAATTTGTTATTTTCTTAACTTCTTCTCCAGTTAATTTATGCTTCCAAACTTCTTCTGAACAAGTAGTTGAGAGATAGAGGAGAGAAAGAGATTGTAGATGTTTTTTGGCTTTGATTTGGGATTGTAAAAGAAATCAATGAGAGATAAGGACAAAGTTTTCCTGGGCATCGAGCAAAGCATTCTCTGGGGGTCTTGGTTGGCCCCGCTTTGCGATATGAACGGACACGAAGAAAGAACGCAGGCAGCAAAAATGCAAAAGAGGGCAGATTGTGGGAATGTGGGTTTGATTTTGGATTAACAAAAATATTAATTTTTTTTATTTTTTTTATATTAGATTTAATTTTGGCGGAATCAATTTCAAATTTTTGAAATTGAAATTGAACGGGATAAGAATTTTTAATCAGCAATGGAATATCCATTGCTGATTTCCACATTCAGCAACCGAATTTCAGCAACGAATAATTGGTTACTAAACAAATCAGCAACTGATAATCCGTTACTAAAAAATTAGCATCTATTATTTGCATCTGAAATTATTTGTTGCTAATTCTGTTGCTGAATTTTATCAGCAACAGATTTTAATATTATCTGTAACGGAGTAGTTAGTTGCTAATAGGCTCATTTTTTAGTAGTGTCTTAAGGGGTGATAATATCTTTCCTTTTACGTAACCAGTCTCGTACCATAGAATCTATATTGACTAGTTAGGGTTCCTAGTGACCATAATATTAGGTGGCGACTCCTTGAAAAAGACCTTTTTCTCTCAAATAACAAGATGTCAGATATCTGTTCTTTTTCCACGAGAATAATTTTTAATCGGCCGCCGAGATGTCCGGGAATGACAAATGACATGGTGTTTTTATTGTGAATTGTATTTATTGTTAATCCTCTTGTTGTAACCCAATTTTGACCCACTTATTTTTAATTTAATTTTAAGGAGGGTAAATCTTGAAAATTAAAAGACCTGGGGTTTGGATGCAAGGATTCAGAAAGTTCAAGGACCAGATTGGAAATAACCATTTCTAGCCCCAAAACAACGTCGTTTCAATTCTCCGGAAGAACCCAGTATTATCCCTTTCTATACTTCTCCACATAAATCTAATTAACCCATATCTCCCTTTCTATTCCTTCTCCAAAAACCAAACCCATATGTCCCTTTCAATTCTACCTATCTCTGTAATGCGTCATTTTCCACAAACATAATTTGTTATTTTCTTAACTTCTTCTCCAGTTAATTTATGCTTCCAAACTTCTTCTGAACAAGTAGTTGAGAGATAGAGGAGAGAAAGAGATTGTAGATGTTTTTTGGCTTTGATTTGGGATTGTAAAAGAAATCAATGAGAGATAAGGACAAAGTTTTCCTGGGCATCGAGCAAAGCATTCTCTGGGGGTCTTGGTTGGCCCCGCTTTGCGATATGAACGGACACGAAGAAAGAACGCAGGCAGCAAAAATGCAAAAGAGGGCAGATTGTGGGAATGTGGGTTTGATTTTGGATTAACAAAAATATTAATTTTTTTTATTTTTTTTATATTAGATTTAATTTTGGCGGAATCAATTTCAAATTTTTGAAATTGAAATTGAACGGGATAAGAATTTTTAATCAGCAATGGAATATCCATTGCTGATTTCCACATTCAGCAACCGAATTTCAGCAACGAATAATTGGTTACTAAACAAATCAGCAACTGATAATCCGTTACTAAAAAATTAGCATCTATTATTTGCATCTGAAATTATTTGTTGCTAATTCTGTTGCTGAATTTTATCAGCAACAGATTTTAATATTATCTGTAACGGAGTAGTTAGTTGCTAATAGGCTCATTTTTTAGTAGTGTCTTAAGGGGTGATAATATCTTTCCTTTTACGTAACCAGTCTCGTACCATAGAATCTATATTGACTAGTTAGGGTTCCTAGTGACCATAATATTAGGTGGCGACTCCTTGAAAAAGACCTTTTTCTCTCAAATAACAAGATGTCAGATATCTGTTCTTTTTCCACGAGAATAATTTTTAATCGGCCGCCGAGATGTCCGGGAATGACAAATGACATGGTGTTTTTATTGTGAATTGTATTTATTGTTAATCCTCTTGTTGTAACCCAATTTTGACCCACTTATTTTTAATTTAATTTTAAGGAGGGTAAATCTTGAAAATTAAAAGACCTGGGGTTTGGATGCAAGGATTCAGAAAGTTCAAGGACCAGATTGGAAATAACCATTTCTAGCCCCAAAACAACGTCGTTTCAATCAAGCGTTGTTCGTCATCTTCATCTTCAAAGCATCGAACGCCCGCCTGCAAAGAAGGAAACGAAAGTGTGAAGCACCAGCATCCTAGTCCTATCAAAACACAGAAAAGCATTCGTTATCTTCATGATAATCACAACCCAGCGAGATAAGGATTAGGCTTCGCGTCCGAGTCCTAGCAGGAACCGTCTCCCTCAGCTGTGCTTATCAAGAGGAGAGACGTTAGGCTGAGGGAGAGGAGGATTGGTCCCTATAAATGCCCAGCAGTTGACAAAGACAGGGGAAGAGGAAGAACACTGGAAACAGAAGCACAGAACAGAGGGTTACAAGAGGCCAGGAACGAAGAAACAAACCCAGAGAACAGGAGGTGGAGAAAACGGGAGAGAAAAAAGGAGAGAAAGGATCCGAACAAAACACACAAAAAAAAACAGTGCAAAGGGGAGAGGAAGAAGGAACAGAGGGGAGAAAAACAAAAGCAGAACGAATAATACCGAGTTTTCCAGCAAGGAACGCCTTCATCAATCATCGCTCAAGACGATAGCAGCATCAGTCTAGCAGAGGTAAGTCACTCATCCTCTCCTTTTCACTTTTAATTAACCCCTTCCTTTAGCAAGTGTGTGCGAGTAGCTCGGGCATGCTTGCAAAGAAAAAAAATACTGGCCGGGTTACTGGTCTGAACCAGTAACCGGGCCAGTTTGGCTGGGTCCAGCCTAGCCTGCATGGCTGGGCTGGATCCAGCCCCTAAAAAAAAAACGAGTGGGCCGGGTCTGGGCTTTAGGCCCAGATGACCCAAAAGTGTGTTTGCTAAGGGTGTGTTTGGCAAAACACACCCTTATGCCTTGGCCATAATTTTTATCCCCATTCTAGTTTCATATTTGGCCAAACGAGCCCCTTTTCGATATCAGAAAATTCCAAAAATATTTGTGGGTTTTCGTTGATTTATTTGTGGGCCCCTCGCACTTTATTTTATTTTTTTCTTTGTTCTTGTATTTTTTTTAGTTATGTGCTCAATCTGTGGACTATTACTGTTAAATGCAAATATGTCGTGCAATGTTTTTTTTTTTACTTCCATCTAAAAGGGCAAAAAATAATAAAGGATAAATAAGAAAAAATGACATAGAAAATTTCTTCTTCAAATTCATTTTTTGCGAAAATATTCATTGACCCCAGAGTCAGGAGTATCGTATTTTTGGATTTGCGCGATATTTACCAACGCCATAGTTGAAAATATTCGTAGGAATTGTTCACTGACGATAGAGTCAGGAACATGAAAGGAAGGAAAAAAAAGGGAAAAAGGAGAACAAATTCTTAGCAATTTTAAACAAAACCAGCAATGCAACTTGCCTTAGGTAGGACACTTAAGGGGTGAAAGCATCTTCCCTTTTTACGTAACCAGTCCCGTACCATAGAATCTCTGTTGACCAGTTAGGGTTCCTAGTGACCATAATACTAGGTGGCGACTCCTTGAACAAGATATTTTCCCCTAAAAGAACAAGATGCCAGATATATGTTCTTTTTCTATATCGAGTGATTATTTTTAATTGGTCGCCGCGATGTCCGGGTGTGACACCTCTCATGATAGATTATGCAAAAAAAATTTAATTTAGTTTTCAAATATATTTTTTGGATGATTTAGTCTTAATTAAAAAATAATTGATTTCAAATTCTTATGAAAGTTGGGATTGGAAAAGAGGGGACCGAAATGAAAACGCGGCAACCATGAGTGGTGTGCCATAAGTTTCGAAAAAGATACACTTCGGTCCTCTAGCTTATACAATCACGTAAATTATACAATTTCGGTCCTCTAATATTTTTCTAATTCTGTTTTGGTACAAAAGCTTATTTTTTTTATTTTTTGGTTTTGATTGAGAGAGGAGAGAGAGAGAGAGATCGTCGAATTCTAGCGGTAAAGAGAGAAACATGTCGATAACTGATAATGGAAGTTTTAGCATGTATATTTTCCACTATTCATGCTTGATTTTGAAATATTTTGAATGTGTTGTATAAGTTAATTAGAATTTTGGATCCTTTTTTGAACTATTGACCTCGTGGGAAATTCATGTGTTTTCAAATACTAGATTACTGAGTATGCAGAATCTGACAATAAAACCAAACATTAATTGATTTTGGGCTGCAAAGAAAGCTATACAAAGTTCTAGGCGTTCGTTACCATTTTCAAATATTTGAGATAAAGGTCTACAAAACATATGAAGGGCAGAGAACTTAGTTTTGCTGTTTCGAAGCCTAAAGAGTGAGTCGAAAAACAAGGATTGAATTAGACCCGAACTTCTTGCACTCCAAATGTTGTCTTGAGTTATGAACCATATCTCAAGTCTCAGAGGTCCAAAAATTGCAAGATCGATGTCGTTGGAAAGAAGATTTGATTTGCTACAATTTCTCTAGAAATAGAGATCTTTGAATTCGCATGTTTTCTGCCTCAAATCTATCCCGCAATATTCAGAGAGGAAAGGAATACGAAACAGAGAAGGAAATTTTCTTCTTGCCAGATGGGGGGTAAAATGGCCAGAATATAAAAGAGAAAAAGAAGGGTTCAGCTGGATAGACATTGAGACATAGAGAAGCCACATAATACACCAAAAAGAGGAGAGGAGGCAGCACAAAACAGAGGCGAAAATAGATACAAAACAAGAGACAAAAGGCAGAGAAAAAAGGGGACGAAAATCAGAGAAGATTGGAGTACACCTATCTATTCTACTGCCATTCTCTGCTTTTGAGTGATGTTCATCGTATCAAGTTTGTTTCTCTTTAATTTAACTATGGAGTAGACTTTTATTCTGGGATTTTTTATGTAACCTTACTATGAATATGTGAACAATTTCTTTGATTGAATTATTACATTAAGTTGTTGAGTATTTCATTCCATGTTTAATACTTCTAATCGTTAAAGGTTTTACGGTACTTAATAAATTTCAACAAGTTCAGAACTTTCGTATAGTATATGAAGTTTGCTTGTCGAAATAATTCATTGATACTCGAGAGAGATTAATGTTTAAATTAGAAAAACCTGATTATCAATGCTAGGAGTAATTAATTCAATTGAGAAAGTTCACATAGGAATAGTTACGGTAAGTCAGAAATCCTAGGACCAGTAGAATTGAATTGATTAATATTTAATCAATTGGTTGTTTGTTTTTAATCATTAATTTTTGTTTCATAAAGTATCTCATTCGATTCCTCAAATAGATCATAATTTAAAAGACTTTGGTAATTAGTAGTAATTTTTACAAATCCTCGTGGGACGATAATGTACTTATCACTTTATTACTTGTTACGATTCGTGCACTTGCAAAATTAACCAACAGTAACATCGATTTAGGCCATTAAAATGGATGATATTTGTGTCAAATTATTTCATTTGATGAGGGGAGTTCATATTAGATGTTAATCTGTTCATTGAAAGTTCGTGAAAAACAAATTTGAGCCTGAGTTGATTTTAGTTTCGGGTTAAGTTTGGTTTTTTGGGCAGTTTTTTCATGTCATTGATAGATTTATCATGGTTTCTAAGGTGTTTTATATATGTTTTAGGTCAAAAACGGGTTGAAAAATAGGTTTTTGGGTAAAAAATAGATTGAGCCTAATTTTCCAACCACCATAGTGGCCAGAATCGGGGCAAAACAAATGACGTGTCGTCTGATTTTTTTTTAAAAAAAATTAGGCGTATGAATGTTGTCCGCCCTAGGAGCAGTTAAAAAAAAGACCCATTCGCGCGATCCCTAATGAAATAAGCCAGGTGAATTGGCCTGACCCTTTTTTTCCTAATTTTTTTATTTCGATTAATGTTCTTTTTTAAAAAAAACTTAATTATATTTACATTAATACCCCTTTTCTCTTTTATTTTGTTTAGAAAGCCTCTTTTAAATAATGATGATTTTTGGTTATGCGTTTAATTTTTGAAAAGGTTTTTCTGATTCATCTATGATTTTTTTTTAATCTTTTGTATAGATGAACTATATTTTTGAAAATAAAAAATATTTATTTTCAAATGATATTTTTAATATGTGTAGCCTTGCACATTATTACTTTTTTATATTTCTATTATTCTTTGATTAAATAAAAAAATGTTTTAATAAATAAAAATTAGCAAACATTATCGGGTAAATATCTCGTCTTGTGAGATTAAATATCTTTATCTACACTTGTTTCTCTGTATTTCAAGTTTTATTTTTAGGTATCATTAATAATTATTTATTTATTTATTAGTGTACATAGTTCTCAGTTTATTTGATTACATGTGTTTATAAAAAAATTTATTTGCACTTAAATTTCTTGGACTACAAAAATACGTTGAAAAAACCTGCATATACAATTTGCTATATGGAAAATAAAAATATTTAACCCGCGGTGGAGCATGAGTCATATCACTAGTATTTCTTATTTTGCGTGTGTTTATAATAAGTTCAACCATTAATACAATCAATTATAACTTAATTGGTAATATTTTCTTCAAAATCTTAGTTATTGATAAACCCAAATTTAATGGGTAAAAAAAAATCTTTCAAAAGACCCCATTTAATGTATCTGAACACAATAACATAATAGGCTCTTCTTAGGGGATGAGCCTCACTCCATGAGCTCGTTCTAGGGGAGGAGCTCGATTATATGGGCTCGCTCTACAGGAGGAGCTTGACTCCATGGTCTCGTTCTAGGGAGGAGCCCTACTTCATGGGCTCGCCCTAAGGAACGTGCCTGAGCTTATTTTTCATCTCTAATAGGCTTAGGCAACTTGTCCAAGCCTAACTCTCCCTTGGGGGTTTTTCTAGGTGATTAGTACTTAAAAGTGCATTTTTATCAAGGTTTTATATTATCATTTTGCACTTGAAGTATCAATAACTCCTTAACTAAAACATGTTTTATAATAACAAGTCTGATACCATAAGATACCTTTAATTTATGGTAAATGTTCATCTTACATGTAGGCCTATCACATAAATGAAAGGATTGATTGATGAGTTTAAGTACGGAAATTGAAGGGACAAAGAGAGGGCCAAACTTAGAAAAGAGACGCTGGTTCAGTCCAAACTGTAACACTGTTCGGTCATTGGGTCATATCTGGAGCTGTAGATCTTGGATTTAGGTCTGCCTTATATGGATGGAAAGCTAAGACATAGGCCTAAAAATTTTATGAGAAGTCCAAGATTTAAAAAGGCTGTTTTCAAGTCCAAATTATAGAAACAACGGAGAAGTCCGAATCTGTCCTGCAGCCCAGACACTATTCAGTGTTCAACCTATATCTCGAGTTCTAGAAGTCCAAATGACCTCAACTTTTTTTTTTCTGAAAAGCTGAGACAATTTCCTAGAACTTTCATGATTTAAGTATGTTCAAATTGTGACGTTATCAATGATGTTTTTGGCAGAGAAGAAGATAAAGATTGTCACCAAGTCAAGATATGGCCACCCACTCAACAATTAGACAATAAATCAATAGTTCCGAATTTTGGCCTATAAAAGGAGGCATTTGCCATGTATTTAGGCATCTTGGTTTTCAGATCAAGATCATACTCTTGTTCTCTCTTTATATTTTGTAATGCTTAAGTTTTAATTATATTAATCTCTTACTTATGCTTTTCATTTCCTTTCCTTGTCTGTAAAAGTGCCTAGAGGAATAGTTGAAGATGCGTTAGTACAAGTTGATAAATTCATTTATCCTGTGGATTTTATTGTCTTGGACACACAACATGTTGAAGCATGTAATTCATATCCTGTTATTTTAGGACGTTCGTTTCTTGCAACTTCTAATGCATTGATTAATTGTAGGAATGGATTGATGAAGCTATCTTTTGGAAACATGACATTGGAGATGAATATTTTCAACATTTACAAGCAACTTGGAGATGATAATGATTTACAAGAAGTAGATTTTATTAAAGAATTAGTTTATGATCAACTTGAATCTACTTTGAGTAAAATTGAGTTGGATGAATCTGAAGATTTACAAATGATTTATTCCCAGAAAGAAATAACAGATGAAAAAGGCACCGAAAATGTTGATGCAGATCTTTTGTCAAGAGTGACAACAGATTCGACATTCGACATCACACCAGTTGATGATTACTTTCCTATCGAATCCTTACTTTCTCTTAGTTCAATGCCTTGGTTTGCTAAAAATATCAATTTTCTTGCTTCAGGATTTTTGCCAGCTTACTGGAGTACCGAAGATAAAAGAAATTTTTTGAGCGACGTGCAAAAATTTTATTGGGATGCTCTTACTTATTCAAATATTGTCCTGATCAAATATTTCAAAGATGCATTCCTGACAATGAGGCAAGTAGTGTCATTAGACTTTGTCATTCTAAGGCATGTGGGAGTCATTTCTCGTAAAAAAAAGATGACTGCAAAAATCTTACAATGTGGATTTTATTGGCCCACCATGTTCAAAGACACACATGTGTTCTGTAAAGCTTGTGAAAATTGTCAAAAGTCAGGATTTACTTCAAAACATAAGGAATCTTTAGATAATCTTCTATTGACTTTTGAAACATATCCTAGTGGAGATGTGAATCGTGTAATTCATGATTTATGACCTCATTTCCATAAAGAACATGCTCGATATAGTCTTGGGAATCTGACTAAAAAAGACCATGTTTGCCAATTTTTAAGAAAACTGGATGGGAAGCCTATCCCCGACCCTTAGAGGGCGTTTAAGTCGTTCTTGGACGTAAAACCAAGGGAAGATATGAGCCACAATCACAACTACGATTTGAGTCTTAGTTTGTAAAAATTTATGTCTTTTGGTTTTATTAATAGCATAATATTTTTTCTGTTTTGTTATCTCTTATATTTATTTAAGTGTGTTTCAGGATTGTCAGTGTTCGCTGCTTCAGGTGATGACTTCTATACTCTATCTTTTTACCTTAGGACATTGAGGACAATGTCTCATTTTGGTTGGGGAGAGAGGGTAGTAGTTGACAAAAAAAAAACTAACCAACTAACTGTGTTTGTTTTTAAAACCATTTGGCAAAACTGTTATTACTAGGATGACAGAGTAAGGGGGAATTTTATTGACTCTTGAGACGCATCTTAGTAAACATATCTAATGGTTATTTGCAATATTCATAACAAGGTCTATCAGAATACTTCTTGAAATATTCAGGTTTACAAACTCTCGCATTATCATCACTTGATTCTGCTCATATACTCATTTAACAAGTATTCTTAAACCTTTATTTTCACACACACACTTTAACATATGATTGTGGGTTACACATTGGATTATTACATTATTTATGTTCTTTTGTTAAAGGTAACAACTAAGGGAAAGGGATAGTATATAATTTTAAAAAAAAAAGAGTAAAATAATAATAATAATAATATATAAAAAATTGATGATAATAAAAACGTAGATAAGTTTGGTTTCGTAGCCTCCTTAACCTAAGCAATTAAGCCCGAAGGAGTGTTTTAACACCTAATACCCTAAGGTCAACTGACTTGGGAGCTATTGGCCCAAAGCTTGTTACATGGGTTGAGGAGAAAAGCTTAAGGGAATCAAATATTGCAATATCTATGTATCAGTATCTGCAACTCGAGTTACCAAGCTCGTAGGGGTGTCTCAACACCTAATGCCCTAAGACCAACTGGTCTGGGAGTCATTAGCCGAAAGCTCGTTACATGGGTTAAAGATGCATTGGGTTTGAAGGTATATGTATATATATTAAAAAAAAGAAAAAAAGGAAAAAAAAAAAAAGAAGAAAAAGATAATAATCTCAATCCAATGAAGTTAACCTTAAACATTAGAACAAAAATTTTGTTTTCTTCCAAATAAAGCCTCATAACTATATGTTGATATATTAAGCACATAAAAAAAAAAGGTTTATTAATATCTTGGTAAAGAGGTATTGAGCAGATATATAAATTTAATGAGAGTTTGTTTATATGGATAGATTAATGGAAGTTGAATGATGAATGCCTTGCTTTGTGGAATTTGCAAATTGTTTTTCTATTTTAATGCTTTGATTACTAGGGACTAGTAATAAGTTCGTTAGGGGGTGTGATTAGTATTTAAAAGTGCATTTTTATCAAGGTTTTATATCATCATTTTGCACTTGAAGTATTAATAACTCCTTAACTAAAGCATATTTTATAATAACAAGTCTGATACCATAAGATACCTTTAATTTATGGTTAATGTTCATCTTACATGCAGGCCTATCACATAAATGAAAGGATTGATTGATGAGTTTAAGTACGGAAATTGAAAAGACAAAGAGAGGGCCAAACTTAGAAAAGAGATGTTGGTTCAGTCCAAACTGGAACACTGTTTGGTCATTGGGTCAGATCTAGAGCTGTAGATCTTGGATTTAGGTCTGTCTTATATGGATGGAAAGCTAAGATGTAGGCCTAAAACTTTTATGTGAAGTCCAAGATTTAAAAAGGTCGTTTTCAAGTCCAAATTGTAGCAACAACAGAGAAGTCTGAATCTATCTTGCAGCCCAAATATTGTTCCGTGTTCAGCCCATATCTCGAGTTCTAGAAGTCCAAATGACCTCAATTTTTGTTTCTTAGAAAGCTGAGACAATTTCCTAGAACTTTCATGATTTAAGTCTGTTCAAATTATGACGTTATCAATGACGTTTTTGGCAGACAAGAAGATAAGGATTGTCACCAAGTCAAGATGTGGCCACCCACTCAACAATTAGTCAACAAATCAATAGTTCCGAATTTTGGCCTATAAAAGGAGGCATTTGCCATGTATTTAGGCATCTTGGTTTTCAGATCAAGATCATACTCTTGCTCTTTTTTTATATTTTGTAATGCTTAAGTTTTGCTTATATTAATCTCTTTCTTATGCTTTTCATTTCCTTTCCTTGTTTATTTATGTTTCTCTCTTTCATTATGTTTAGCTAAGTTTATCATGTCAAGGTGAAAAGGTTACACTAATGGTGTAAGAATAAGTATAATATAAACTCAATATGGACCTTAATATTTGATACTAACATGCTTTATATTTGTTATCTTGTTCACTTTTAATACTTTGCTTGTTATGGTTAATCTAGATTTATGTTGTATAACCTTTGGTACAACAAATACTTGGCACTTTCATAGCCCAACTGTATGGTATAACCGACACCTGTGCTATAAAAGGAACTTAATTTGTTGTTAACATAAGTTATAATCATGAATGCCTGACAACATTTACAAGTATTAGCATTATTCGAATAAGATAACTAATGTAATCATATTAACAATTTGTAATCCGATTGGAACCTCCTTTGTGTGTGGTTTCTAGTTGAGTAATAAAAAGAGTTTATACTATACTTGCTTGAAATACCATTAGTGGAGCCTCTAACCTTGACAATTATTTTATCCTTGTTTAATCCTTACATCAATATCACATCTCAAAGCTCTCTTTAACTTATTATTATTGTTGTTGTTGTTGTTGTTGTTATTTATAATTTATATAGTTAACCTCTCTGTGGTTCGACCCTGGTCTTGCGGCTTATTTATTACTTCGACACTCCTACACTAGGGAGAAGACATCAATCTTTTGGTCGTGTCACTAGGACTCCATGTGAATACCTCGATATTTTATACTAATTCAATATGTATTATTTTGAGTAGAATACAACTCAAAATATCAGAAGGGTGAAATCACACTTCAGTCTCTTCTCACCCTAAAAGAATAAGACTCATAAATTATAAAGACACCATGAATCCTTCAAACTCAAGGTTCACAATCTCTTTATTCTTAACATTTTTAACACACATATTGTTAGAGCATACCTCTTTGAAATATCATTGCATTTTCTTTCTTTATAAAGTTATTGACTTAAGTATTTGAGAGTCCCCATATCCATCAAAGTGAACTTTTTGCAGGTACTAGCTACCAACCACTTGGGTTTTTCATATCAAACTTCCAGATACCTTGACTAAGAAGAATGAATAAAATTATTTGAACTAAGAGATTAACCGATTATTCAACATAACAACTTTATTCCTAAACATCTGGAATTTTGAGACTCATCAATTGACATCTTATGTGGGAAACTGATAAAAAAAAGCCACCAGTTTCTAAAACTTGTTTTTGATATTTTCAGGTCATTTCATGGAACACAACCAAGACATACTTGGGTCTGGATGTAAGACAAATCTACCCGTTACCACATACACTTTACCCATTTGGGCCTTCAACAACTCACTAGTCAAGTGCAACTCCTTACTCAGACTTGTTGGCAACCCATGGGGAAAATTAAACATTGTCGCCCCAACAAGTCTTGACACCCTCAGCAACTCACAACGCCCTAGTGCTGAAGCCTCTAGCCATACCAGGCACCTGTAAATGATTACACTACCTAAAGGAGAATAAATAGAATGATATTCCCGAGAGTCCCTCAAGGGGTTACTTGTGCCATGATGATAACCATGCATAAAGCCAATATTCCAAACATACTCCCTCTACCTATCGTGGGATGACACTAGTTACCACAACTATCGTTCCATGTCAAACTCCCTAGGGTCCCAATAACTTAACAAACAAAGGACTAAGAGATAGTATGTACATGAGCATACCTAGGAGAATGACTATAACCCCCATCAATGGAGGGCTTCTCCTTTGTCCAAATGAGTATTAAACACTTAACTATCTAAAGATTATATTTCTATAAAAATAAGTCTAGACAACTATAATGTCATGACCAACCCAAGGAAGCATACATAGAATGTGCATGGTAGCTTAGAGTTGGTCATCTAGGATAGTGATTGATGTGCATAATTGTCCTCATAACCTTCTAGGGGTCTGCTTGTGCTTGGTACAATAATTTAGAGCCAATCTCTATCGAAGGGTTTAGTGACCTTTGCACTAAGCTAGTGACACGCTTTAACACCAACAAATCAGTCTACGGAGCTATTTGGTGTTACCTAATAAAAGGGTGAGTCTACACGGGCATATTTGAAGAGGTTCAATGAGGAAATATTCAAGATGGAAGAATTTCTTGAGCTAGTACCCTTAGAGGCCTTAATAAGAGGGATAAGAGAACATGTTATCTGGAGAGAACTTTATGCTTTACCAGAAAAAAGCTTGTTTAAAGTGAATTAGGCCATGAAAAATCAAATAAGGGTGAAAATCAAAAATTTGTTATGGTATGGGCCTTCTTGTTCTTACAAGGACAACTTGCATGAGGGACCTTCCAAGCGAAATCATTCTCCTAATAGAAATGAAAGCTTGAGGAAGAACCATGAGAGATCAACCCAAAATCATTCTATATATCCTAAAGATTTATAACTCCCTTAAATCAAAATAGCATTACTTATTCAAAGTTAGCAGGGTAGTAAAAACAAACACTTTAGTGCCACCTTTAAGACATGTTCCTACTAAGAACCTCTCTCATACTTATTACTCAAATCACATCAAGATGTATAATCCTAATTAAAGAAGTAAATTTATTTTTAAAATAAAAATAATGTATCTTTAACATACATTTCCTAACTACTGATCTTTAGTGAGGGCTTTCAGACACTTTCCAAGGAAGGGATTGACTTGGTCTCCCAAATGCAATAGCACCACTCTTATTAAAGGGGATTGACTTGGTCTTTCTAGGGTAATAATATCATTCTCTAGATGATGCCTAAGAGCCTCTCACAAATTCATCAAAAGTTGATATTGGATCTTCTATTCTCTAATATTGTCTTGAATTGACATATTGATTAGTACTTAAAAGTATATTTTTATCAAGGTTTTATATCATCATTGTGCACTTAAAGTATCAATAACTCCTTAACTAGAGCATATTTTATAATACCATGTCTAATAATATAAGATACCTTTAATTTATGGTAAATGTTCATCTTAAATGCAGGCCTATCACATAAATCGAATGATTGATTGATGAGTTTAACTACTGAAATTGAGAAGACAAAGAGAGGGCTAAGCTTAAAAAAGAGATGTTGGTTCAGTCCAAACTGGAACACCATTCGGTTATTGGATCATAATTGGAGTTGTAGAACTTGGATTTAGGTCTGGTTTATATGTATGGAAAGCTAAGACATAGGCCTAAAACTTTCATGAAGAGTCCAAGATTTAAAAGTGCCATTTTCGAGTTCAAATGGTAGCAACAACGGAGAAGTCAGAATTTTTCTTGCAGCCCAGACATTGTTCAGTGTTCAGCCCATATCTCGAGTTCTAGAAGTGTAAATGCACCGATTCTTGTTTTGTTGAAAAGCTGAGACAATTTCCCAGAACTTTCATGAGACAATCTGTTCAAATTCTGATGTTAGCAATGACGTTTTATGCATCCAAGAAGATAAGGATTGTTACCAAGTCAAGAGGTGGTCACCCACTCAACAATTAGTCATCAAATCAATAGTTCTGAATTTTGACCTATAAAAGGAGGCATTTGTCATGCATTTAGGCATCTTGGTTTTCAGATCAAGATCATGTACTTGCTCTCTTTCTATATATTTTTGTAATGCTTAAGTTTTGCTTTCATTAATCTCTTGTTTATGCCTTTCATTTCCTTTGCTATACTTATATAATCATGTTCTCCTCTTGTTTATTTATGTTTCTCTTCTTTATTATGTTTAACTAAGTTTATCATGTCAAAGTGAAAAGGGGTACACTAATGGTGTAAGAATAAGTATAATATAAACTCAACATGGACTTTAATGTTTGATACTAACTTGTTTTGTATTTTTTATCTTATTCACTCTTAATACTTTGCTTGTTAAATGATTAATCTAGATTTATGTTGTATAACCATTGGTACAACAAATACTTGACACTTTCATAGCCCAAATGTATGGTATAACCAACACCTGTGCTATGAAAGGAACTTGATTTGTTGTTAACATAAATTAACATCATGAATAACTGACAACATTTACAAGTATTAGCATCATTCAAATAAGATAATTAATGTAATCATGTTAACAATTTATAATCTGATTGGAACCTCCTTTGTGTGTAGTTTCCAGTTGAGTAATAAAAAAAGTTTATAAATTACAAATACCTTGACAATTGTTTTACCCTTGTTTAATTCTTACATCAATATCCCATAAAATTCTCATAAACTCTTTGTTTTATTAAATATATATATTATTTGTAATTTATATAGTTCACCTCCTTGTGGTTCGACCCCGGTCTTGCCGGGTTATTTATTACTTCGACACTCCTGCACTTGGGATAAGACATCAATCTTTTGATCGTGTCACATATTCTCTAGGAGATGCCTGAGTTCAAAACTGGTTGGTTTGTCTCAAACAAGCCTAAGCACTAATCGGTCTTTGGTTTATAATGAAAGTTATACAACTCCATTTAATGCGTTCTCTACTTTTCTGAAAATCTGAGGCATAGACCTATAATTCTGATTTAGAGAAAAAAAAACTCAGTTTTGTTGTTTTGAAGCCCAAAGAGCGAGTCTAAATACAGAGCTCAAATCAGACCAGGAATCTCTGCGACCCAAACACTATTTTGGTCTTTAGCCCATATATCGAGTTTCAAAAGTCAAAGAATTGCAAGACCAATTTCGTTAGAAAGAAAACTTGATTCTCTACAATTGTTTTAGAAATATAAAAGTCTCAATTCACATGTTTTCTTCGTTAAAATTGGCCCGCAATATCATGAAAGAAAATAAAATCAGAATCCATGATAGAGCAGGAAAGTGATTTCCTTTCCTCTAAAGGATAAAGTCAGACTATAAAAACCCCTTTAGGTAGTAGATAACATACATTTTTGGATACCCTAAACATGCCATAAGCTTTTGTCAATGTTTTCGGGGATTTTAGATAGAATTATTAATAATATCAATTATTGTTAAATTCAATCTAATTTGATTTATTTTGCTTTCAATTTTTAGGTTCCTAACTAGTGTATGAGAAGCAATAAGATTCTTTTGCTACTACCTTATAATCCTGAGATTGAGAAAACTACAAAAGGAATTAAGGAAAAAGAAGCTAGAGAAAAAAAAATTTGAACACCATGGTAGACAACAAAAATCCCAGGCAAGACACATGGACATTAAGGGATTTTGCTCTCCCACAAATCACAAAAATCAATTTCTTGATCAAGAAATTGAGGATTGAGGTCAACAATTTTGAGATTAAACCGGCCATACTTTAAATCATTCAGACTTCAGTTCAGTTTTATAGATTGTCGAGTGATGACCCTAATATTCACATCGCAAGTTTCTTGGCAATTTGTGACACTTTCAAGCATAATGGTGTTACCAATGAAGTCATTTGCCTCCGATAATTTCCATTTTCTCTTCAGGACAGAGTGAAGAATTGGTTAAACTCCATGCCGATAGATTCAATCACCGGTTGAAAGGATTTAACTCAAAAATTCCTTGCCAAATTTTTTCCACCAGCCAGTACAACGAAGATGCACATTGAAATTTCAAATTTTGCCTAGTTTGAGAGGGCACCATTGGATTTACTCAAGAGATGCCCCCACCATGAATTGCCAAAATGGATGCAGGTTTTGAAATTCTACAATGGATTGAATGCATCTACGAAGACATTGATAGATGCAGCTTTATGTGGTGCTTTTATGAGTAAATCACATGATAATGTATATAGTTTGTTGGAGGAGATGGTCATGAACAATTATCAGTGGCCGAATGAGAGAAGTATACCGAAGAAGGTTATTAGGGTGCATGAAATTGATGCCATCATGGCATTAACAACCCAAGTACATTCATTCACTCAACAATTGTAGGCCAATCAACTCACCATAAAAGCTATTCATATGACAATATGTGTTATTTGTCATTGAAACCACCCAAGTGAAGAATGCCAAATGGGAAACCATTTCTCTCAAGCAAAATATGTTTGTGTAATGATAAGTTCAACAAATATTTAACAAGTATTTGCTGAGAACTGTTTGTTTCTCTTCGGGTGAGAAAGGACCACAATTATTTTAATATCAAATTTTTTGCCTCTTCATAATTCTTGGCTGCTTTAAATAAGCAAAGCCGGTACAGATAACTCTAAAATTTAGGAAAAGTTGGTAACTCACGATGTGAGTTTACCCACGTACAAACTGAAAATAACACGTACTGAATATTAATCGCAACAACTATAACAAATTGAAATAAAAGCAACTGATAAATCACAACTGTACAAGACCCACTCTTGTATTGAAACCGCTCCTCCTTAACACACTCTTTATCTCTTCTGTATATCTGCATGTCCATGTAAACACTGTTCACGTTCAACTATTGTTGCATGGCACATGCAACTATTATTTCACGTTTGATATCTTCTCACATGCCACATGCAATTACGTCCACTTCATCATACATACTTGGAATTTGGCCTAATGGCTCTGGTTGATCTGCGTGGCTTATCAATACCTCCCTCATCACGTGCAACCTTGTCCCCAAGGTTGACATCTGGAAACAGTTCCAGTAGCTGTTTGGTAGATACTCGTGTGGCATCCTCGACGGTTAAATATTTCCAGTGAACTAAACTTTCTTCGATAATTTGGGCGCCTTGTTTTATCCAGCGATGATCAATAACAGTTTGTGGTATCAGCAGAACTTCCCCATCATCATTGAAGGATGGTATCTCTGTGCTGTGGTTGTTGACCTCTGAGTTGGTGTTGTACTGTTTAAGCAGAGATACATGGAATATTGGATGAATGCGTGACTCTGCTGGTAAACGGAGTTTGTAAGTGACAGGTCCAATTTTCTTCAGAATTTCATAGGGTCCATAGAAGCGACTGGCAAGTTTCTGGTATTCTCGCTTAAAAACTGTTTGTTGTCGATATGGATGGAGTTTCAGAAGGACTAAATCACCCACATCAAATGAGACATCTCTTCTCTTTTTATCTGCGATTTGTTTCATCCTATTAATCGAGCATGCCAAGTTGATTTTAAGCTGCTGAAGTAACTCATCTTGGTCTTGCAACTATTGATCCACTTCATGCACCGGCAATAGACCTTCATTGTATGATGAAATAGTAGGTGGAAGCCGGCCATATAGTGCCTGAAAAGGAGTCATTCCGGTTGAGATGTGGTATGTTGTATTATACCAATATTCTGCCCATGGTAAGTAGAGGCGCCATTTTTTTGGCCATTGATGAACAAAACATCGCAAATAATGTTCAACGCATCGATTGACAACCTCGGTTTGGCCATCCGTTTGCGGGTGATACGCGGAGCTGAGCTGCAATTTTGTACCTAACATCTTGAAGAACTCCTGCCAGAAATGGCTCATAAAAACTGGATCCCGATCGCTGACTATAGACCTTGGCATGCCATGTAGCTTAATAACACCTTCCATAAATTTCTCTGCAACACTTTTAGCTGTAAAAGGATGTTTTAAGGGCAGGAAATGAGCTGATTTGCAGAGCCTATCGACGACAACCATGATGGTATCCTGGCCTTGAGAAGCGGGTAAACACTCGATGAAATCAAGTGTAATGTCTTTCCATACCTGGCAAGGGATGGGCAATGGTTGGAGGAGACCTGCGGGTGCCAATGTATCTGATTTGGTTTTCTGGCATACCACACAATTCTTGATATATTCTTGGACCGATTTATGCATTCCTGGCCAATAGAATTGTTGCCCCAGTTTCTTGTATGTGCGCAGAACACCAGAGTGGCCACCAACTTTGGTATCATGCATTTCATGCAGCACCTTTGCACGTAGAGTAGGGTCTGCAGGAATGATGACCCGGTCCTTGTAACGAAGCAAACCATTTCGCCACACAAAGTGGCTGTGTAACTGATCCGCGGCTATCTGACTCATGGACTGTATATATAAATCAGTCTTTGTCGCCTGTTTAATTTCTTCCCACAAAGTAACTTGAGAAACCAAAAGATGATGAAGAACAGGACTACCTTGTTTTCTCGTCCAGGCCGGTATGTGATCTCATAGTTATAGCCCAAGAGTTTGGCTACCTATTTTTGCTGCTCTGGTGTGGTGATACGTTGCTCTAGCAAAAAATTTAGACTGCGTTGTCCGTCTGAATATAGAACTTTCAGCCTAACAGATATGGACGCCACAATCGTATAGCTTCAAGAATGGCCAGCATCTCTTTAGCATAAGTAAACCAAGATTTCTTTGCCACTTCGAGTGCTTTACTCATAAATGCAATTGGTTTGCCTTGCTGGGTTAATATGGCGCCAATACCATCACCTGAGGCATCGGTTTCTATAGTGAAGACGTCCTTAAAATTGGGCATTGCTAACGTTGGTGTCGTTGTCATTGCTTGTTTGAGCGCGAGGAAGGCAGTTTCAGCTTCCTCATTCCACCCAAATTGGCCTTTTTTAAGGAGATTGGTGAGAGCCCGCGCCACAATGCTATAATTTTTTACAAACTTCTTGTAATATCCTGTCAACCCTAAAAACCCACGAAGCTCTGAAATATTAGTAGGTTGTGGCCATGCCACCATTGCCGTAATTTTATTTTCATCTACCTTCACGCCATGATTGGTGATTATGTGCCCTAAGTACTCCAGCTCTTGTTGACCAAAAGCACACTTACTAGCCTTGACAAAGAATTGTTGTTGCTGTAATATTTCAAAAGTCTGCCTTACATGCATCAAATGCATGTCCCACGTAGGACTATAGACTAACATATCATCAAAGAAAACAAATATAAATTTTCGAAGATGAGGTTGAAATATTGAATTCATGATAGCTTGAAATGTTGAGGGTGCATTACACAACCCAAAGGGCATAACCAAATATTCATAATGTCCGTTATGAGTGCGGAAAGCAGTTTTTGGAATATCCATAGGATTAACCTGTACCTAATGATATCCGGCTCGAAGATCAAGTTTGGTGAAATATGAAGCACCATAGAGCTCGTCTAACATATTATCAACTGTAGGAATAGGGAAGCGGTCCTTCACGGTTGCAGCATTGAGGGCCTTGTAATCTGTGCAAAAACACCATGTTCCATCTTTTTTCTTCACCAACAATACAGGTGATGAAAAAGGGCTGGTACTTGGTTTGATAAGGTCGGAATTCAACATTTCATGAACTTGCTTATCAATTTCTTCCTTTTGATAATATGCATAACGATAAGGCCAAACATTAATAGGTTCGATGCCGTCTTTGAGAGTAATGCAGTGATCAACCCCTCTGGTAGGTGGTAGACCTCCTGGTTCCTTTAAAATATCTGCAAACTCATGCAAAATGGCCTCCATATCAGGATGAGTTGTCTGGATGTGTGGCTCCGTAGTACTGATCTGTAGACATATTGCAAAAATAGCATGGTTCTGGTGAATTGCTTTGGTTAATTCAGTGATAGATGCAATTTGTATGCCTTCATCGCCCATTCCACGTAATTGCCTGAGTTGGTTCTTCCACTGAAATGCCATGGTTAACTGTTTCCAATTGCAAACCACATAACCTAGCATTTCTAACCATTGGATGCCCAGCACTAGATCCAACCCTGTAAGTGGAAGAGAATAAAGAGTTAAGGAAAAATGGGTGCCTTGCAGGTCCACTCCGACCTCTTCAAAACGTCCCTGGCATTTCAATTTTTCACCATTTGCGACCTGCACTGTGAAGGATGCGGTAGGCACCACTGGTATTCGTAATGCATTGGCCAATCTTTTGCTAATAAAGTTATGAGTTGATCCACTGTCGATTAGTGCGATGACATCACTTGACCTTATCCTTGCAGTGATGCGCATGGTCTTGGGTGCAGCCCATCCTGTCAACGCATATAATGTAATTTCTGGTTCGGTGATTGTCTCAACAATCTCCTGAAGTGGTTGGTCTTCACCTTCATTATCACATAACAGAGTGTTACTGCCATCGTACCCTTCCAACATTAAGATGCGAGGCTCGTGACATTTATGTCCTGCAGTAAAGCGATCATTGCAATTAAAACATAAATTCTAAGCTCGTCTTCTCTGCATTTCCTCCCAAGTGAGGCGCCGAATAGGAGTGGTAGGAACTGTTGGGGCAGCTCGATTGAACTGTTGGGGCACCGAAATCGTAGATCTAATTGGTGGTGATGGTGCGGGTCTACTGAACCTCCTCTGTCTGCTAAGTTGATCATCCTTCATTCGAGCTAGACTGATGGCCTCTTTCAACGTTTGTGGCTTAAACATGCGTATTCCATCTAAAATCTCAGTTTTTAAGCCACCCATAAATGTACCTACAAGAGCCCTTTGCGTCCATCCACGTACTCGGTTGCCCAAGCGCTCGAATTCGCGTTGGTAATCTCGCAGTGAGCCTCCTTGCCTTATTCTTAAAAGGGTCTCATCAAAATCCTCACATTCTGAAGGACCAAAACGCGCTCAGAGTTCGTCTTCAAAGTTTGTCCATGATAAAACTTGTCCTTCTTCTTCAGTCAACCGGCGAACCCATTGCCACCACTGTTTAGCTTCCCCTTGCAGGTGGTAAGAAGCCAGGGCGACCTTCTGAAGTTCTGGAGTATTTTGAAATGCAAAAAACTAATTCACACGATTAAACCACTCAGTGGGATCATCTCCTGAAAATCTAGGAAACTCAAGTCGTGCTGTCTTGAAGGAGACAATTAGTCGTCCCCCTTCTTGACCTTCACGTTGTTGGTTGCCCTGGTTTGGAGGCTCCTGATTTGCAAGCAATACATTAGAAAGTCGGTTAAGCGTGTCCTCTAGATGTTGCAACCTATCAGCCATGCCCAGCTTCATTCGGTGCAGCTCATCTTCTAACTGTTCAATGCGTTCCTTATGAGTGCCCATAAGATCTTCAACCAGGCTCTGATACCAATGATAAGTTCAACAAATATTTAACAAGTATTTGCTCAGAACTGTTTGTTTTTCTTCGGGTGAGAAATGACCACAATTATTTTAATATCAAATTTTATGCCTCTTCATAATTCTTGGCTGCTTTAAATAAGCAAAGCCAGTACAAATAACTCTAAAATTAAGGAAAAGTTGGTAACTCACGATGTGAGTTTACCCTCGTACAAACTGAAAATAAAACGTACTGAATATTAATCGCAACAACTATAACAAATTGAAATAAAAGCAACTGATAAATCGCAACTGTATAAGACCCAGTCTTGTATTGAAACCGCTCCTCCTTAACACACTCTTTATCTCTTCTGTATATCTGCATGTCCATGTAAACACTGTTCACGTTTAATTATTGCTGCATGGCACATGCAACTATTATTTCACGTTTGATATCTTCCTGCATGCCACATGCAATTACGTTCACTTCATCAAATATATATATATATATGACATCAAATCAAAATGTCATAGAACTTCCATCTCTACCATCATACCCTGTTATAGAATAACGCGCAAGTCTAGCCATATTATAGAATAATGCCCCGTAAGATAAAACCACCCGCAAGTCTAGCCATGTTTTCTTGACATATACTATGCCCATAAGAAATATTAAAGAAAGAGGTAAGGGGAAATGAAATTATGGAATGATATCGACGATTGAAATTTGGGCTCTGTAAAATCTATCATGTTGAAGTTGAACCTTTTTATAATTATGGATTTTCCTTTTTATTGTTTAAAAGCCACTTGACCCACTATTAAAGGTTTGAATTATACTTCCAATTGCCTAAACATACTACATGTAAATGCACCTACGAACAGTGACACAATGTCCTTTATTTATTTTTAATTTCAATTTTTTCTCAATTTTATCATTAACTTTTTTATTTATTATCCAGGTTGTCTGTGAACCTGTCAAGTTAACGAGATCACATCAAGTTAACTCTCACATGATTTAATTTTAAGCTCAAGCTCTGTAAATAGTCAAATCAAGGGGTTTTTTGTTTTTTTTAATTTTATCATTTTATTTTTAATTTCATCCTCAAATTTTTTTTTTAACCGGTTAGTTAGGTTATTTTTAAACTAATCAAGTTAACCAGATCATATTAAAAAAATTCTTATACTATTTAATTTTAAACTAGAGCAGAGTTGAGTAAATAATTTTTTTTTTTAATTCTACCATCAGTGAAACATGGGCATATAAACTACTTTACTCTTCCTTTCACCAAAGACAACTCCATCTACACTTGCACGTTTCTAGGGAGCCTCCTCTCATCATCTACTCCTTTCTCATTCTGTATATAATTTATAAACATACTCTCTTTGCACAACATTCAGAATATCAAATACAAACTTAATTGTTAGAGCGGCATCTCCGGAATACCCCGACACCATTACTTCTTGTATTTAAGCTTTATGTGTGCAGAATTGAGGAGGATATCACAATCATTTTCCTACCCGTAGCAAAAACTGAACTTCAAACATAATTCATTTAAACATTCAAAATCTTGAGCATCATAGTCCAATGTTAATAGGAATTCTTTTAAGGTTGTGACATGTATACCTAGTATTATTTTAAAAAACAGTACAAATTACAACGAATTTCATCTTTTCATCTTGTTAGTATTTCAATTCATTCCGGATTTCTTGTTCAAATTCTGGTCGACGTAAAAAAAATTTGTGTCAACTTTATTATCCATTTCTCTTGTTAACAAACTTTATGTGGTAGAATAGATTGTCTCAGTCATACTGCTTTTTGTGGTTGAAGCAACATTTGAAAGAGCTGAATGATCCAGAGAGGGAAGGGATTCTGAAACACACAGAGCACATGCTGAGTCAGGGCATAATGGGTTTGCCTCTTACTTTGTGCTTCGCAGCACTGAGAGGAGATGATCTTTTGTTGCATCAGTTGCTGAAATCCAAAGGATTCTGACGAAAATGGATGAACTCCGCTGGTGTGAAAATATTATTTCATACATATTACATAAAACTTGTATGGACTCGGAATGCACAGCACATTACGGCTTCAAATGGTAATCAGCACTGTGTAGTCCTACTTCTAGAGCATGGAGTAGATCCTAACATCAAAGGTATTCTCTAGCGAATACGTAAACATAAAGACCCGTAACGAATGTTCCGACTCATTTCATCATCTGGCGAAAGAAATTTAACAAAAATTTGATTTTATTCATGCAGATTCAGAGGGCAATTTTCCTATATGGGAAGCATTACAGGGGAATCATAAATCTGTGATCAAACTTCTTTCAGACAATGGTGCAACAATAAGTTACGGTGATATGGGCCATTTTGCATTTACAGGTGCAGAGCAAAATAACTAGGATTTGCTCAAGGAAATTGTCAAATATGGTGGAGATGAATGGTTAAGTTCATCTTATATCAAGCATCCGATGTTGGTAAGCTAGAACTCCATGGATGGACACCAAGGGCTTTGACTGATCATCATGGCCAAGAGGAAATTCAAGCTTTGTTCCAAAATAGAATGTAGACGAATAAAAAAACGGTTCCCACTATTCCAACGCATCCAGGGGTGCCATATGGTGGGAAGCCGATGACAAAGTATAATAGTGAACCTACTGTTGAAAATTTTGTTAAAACATAAATAGGTGTATATGAAGCCAGATTAAAAATGGCATTTATGGGTTAAAATTTTATTGGAATTTCAACTTCAACAAATGTTATTTAATATAAAATATTAACATGTTTTAAACAAATTATAAATAAATAAAAAATTGATCTCAAAAAACTTTTAGTTGATATATTTTAATGAAACTCAATCATTTAAAAAAACTATGTTACATGTAAAAATACAATAAAATTTTCATGGTGTTTATAAAATAAAAAATTAAAAAAATTAAAATTTGACCATATTAGTATCCATGTTTTTAAAGAAAAAAGATCATAGGCAAGGTAGTTTCGGGATTAATCCCTCGTGCTCAAACTTGAGCTTGGGTTTTTGTGTGAGTTGGTGTGAATTTATTATAAAATAATATTTTGAACTGTAAAATATTATTTTTTATTAATTAAAATTATAATTTAAGTTTGATCCATAAAAAATTATATTTTATAGTTTTGAGAGATATATTGCAAATATATTAATTATACAAGTGAGGAGAAATAAAACTTTAAGGACAAGAAATTCATTATTTTAAAACGTTTCAACAATTAAATATCTTTTTTTTTATTTTAATTTAAATATAGATATTTTTATTATTAATATATATACTAGAATTTTAAATTAATATCAATCAATTACAAGTTTAATTATATGCTTAGTATGTATGCTATAATAGAACATGTTTATCATGAGTTATATTTTTAAAAGCTTATAATTTTAAATATGTATAAACTTTAGTATTTTCTTGAATATTTTCTTGTTTAGCATACTTTATTGTAATAAACTAAACAATTCATTCTAATTATTTTAAACTACACCTACAATACCTCCATTTTCTCCTTCTTTGCGTCATGATGTTGTGCCACCAGTCCCTATTTTTTCTTAGAGACATTCCAATTAATGAAAGAAAAATGAGAATGCGGGGATTGTTGTTTGTGGTAATGTTATGGCTATTAAAGAAAGAGATATTGTAAAACCAACTGGATGTACTGTGAATGTAGCAAGAAAGGCTACGATGAGTGTGATTTAACTGGTTAAATTTGAATTTGTTGTTCAAAAGTTACCGGTTCGAGTCACCAATTTAAGTGTTATAAATCTTAGAACTATAATAAATTTACCGGATAGTTAACTTTAAAATTTTATAAAATTAATCAAAATATATATAAACTGATCCAGATATCCACACATAAATATATACAAGCGAAGAGGTGTCTAGCACCTCCTCTTCCCCAAAAACCATACGGATGCAGAACTGATTTCATAACCAGCATCCATCACCAATCACTTTCCACAGCCTCCTCTAGAAAGGCATTCCAGCTTCAGAAGCAGGTGGCTGGGTCAGGTAGGAGTGACGACTGCTGATATGGGATCGGATCCTATTCGAAGCACTCCACCACGAATAAAGAGTCTTTGGGTTGAATAGACAGTAGAGATAGGAGTTCCTATCTATATGGCGGGCTTTCAAGACAGAGATGCACTACTCCACATGTTTACTAGTTTGTCTATTTATTTCATTTTTTTTTTTATCAAGATCACGAAGACAATATATCTCCATTTATATGCTCGTTAATAAATTAATATCCAAATTTCAAAATCTTACCAATTGGCTCAATTAATCATAGTTAACTGTAATCACATGCTACGAGATATAATTAACTTAGTTAAGAGTACAAAAAGTAAGTTAGTGGATTGGAGAAAATATAATCGAACTATAGGTTTAAATACGTAAAACCTTTTATTTTTTTTAATATTTAGATATTTTATTTGTGTTGAAATATTTTAAGACGAAGGTATTTTTAGCTTAACTATTGACTATTTGATAATATTTTAAATTTTAAAATTATATTTAGATGTTTGACATTATATTTGTATTTGTATTGTATAATTTAAAGTTAATTTATTTTTAATATCATAAAAGATTGAATTTTTATTCTTAAAATAAGTAAAACTTCAATTATATTACATAAAAAATATCACAAAAAATTGTTAAAATAAAAAAGACAATAAAAAAACCCAACATTAAAATTGATAAAAAAAAATTAATTAAAAAAAAACCTAGTGGTGCGAGCCTTATATCGGTGACCCAACACACCTAGACATAAAAAACCCCAAGCGAGCTAGCTTTTATCCCAGACTCACACGTTTGGACTATCTTATTTTAAAAAAAGAAACTTTTGAAGGCATGAATGACTTGTTGTCCAACCATTTTTTTTTTAAATGGTGATGTGTTGATTGCCTCTTCCCGGATCTTGATCGTTATAGTGGTTGAAAAATCAGAGGTGATGACTTTTTTTACCTAAAAATTATTTTCAATCCATTTTTTATTCAAGCACCCTACACACCTTGATAAAACTCGTATATAACTTCAAATAATTTAAAAATTAATCAAAAAACACAAAAACAAATTGAAAAAAAATCTTTTTATGCTCAAATCTATCATTTCAGGCAATAAAAGAGCCAAAGAAAACTTAAATGAGACTTCTATTATCAAATAAAACTTGCTAACACCAAGATCGATATTTTCATGGTCAAAATCAGTGTCAATTAAGATTTTTTTTCTCTACCTCTGGAATCTGATCATTTTCTTTTTCATCTCTCAAACTAGGGACGAAAAATAAATAAAAAATAGCGTTTTGGATCAAATTGAATTTATGAAAAATTGAGGGACCAAAAAAATTATAATTTGAAAAATAGAAAACAGTACAAAAATTAAAAAGATTTACGAACCATTTCTAGATTTCTACATTAAAGACTGTTTCCTATATGGTATAATGTGGATTAAAAAGATTGTCAAATAATATTATTGATGGTGTAATTGATTGGATCCACATGAACCATATATACAGGAAAACAAGCGCAACCGTTTTGAGGCCGAAATAAATTACACAAGATGTTTCATACTTGGTCAGCCCAAAGGTAGAATGGCCTAGATACATTACTCAGTTTGTGAAGTGTGAGTGCTTGGATTAGACTCTGGACTGAATAATAACAATAATATGGCCGAGGCTTGGGCTAGGGATTTCTTGCTCTAAATTACCTGTGTAAATCAATGATTCAATCAGTACTTGTTCCATTCTTGCTCTTGTTTTCCTCTTCTTTTAATTATTAATTCAAAATTCAAAATTCAAAATTTCATTAAATTTATGCAATAGCAAATTGAAACTAATTAATGAAAAAAATTATTAATTCCTTGATGATGAAATACATAAAAAAAAACCCTACCAACTTGCATGATCATACGCAATTGCGTGATTGATCTACAAAAAAGAAATATAGTGAAAGTTAATGTGTTGTTTGTATTTTTTTGTGAATGTTTTTTTTATGATAAAATCGTAAAGAATAAAGAAGAATTTAATATTTTGATTTGTTCATGGTCAAGAATTATGAACTTACACATAAGTTGTATTTTTAATATCCGATGAAAAGATAAAATTTTTAAAACTTCTTTATCACATCAAAGCCACGAAGCAGCTTACCTCAGGTAGGGTGCATTAGGGGTGCTAATACCTTCCCTAACCACAACCAGTCCCTTACCCGTGATTTTTTGATAAGACCAGTACATTCGGGTTTCCTAGTAACCCTCAATTAAATACTAGGTGGCGACTCCCAAGAACCAAATCAACGAATGAAAAATCACCAAACGACGCCGCGCAGGTGACGTGCGACATGGATCAAGTAGTTAGAAAATGTGTACCACAGGATGAATTTCATTCCATTCTCACTTTTTTTCATTCTCATTTTTTTGGTGGGCATTTTAGAGCAAAAATAACAACCCATAAGGTACTTAAAAGTGGTTTTTATTGACCTTTTATTTTTAAGGATGCATATCACTTTTACAAATCATGTGAAAAATGCCAAAGAACATGCAACATCACTCATAAGAATTAAATGCCTTTAATTAATATTCTTGTAAGTGAAATTTTTTATGTTTGAAGTATTGATTTTATGGGTCCATTTTCTTTTTCTTTTGGTAATATTTATATCATTCTTGTTGTTGATTATGTGTCCAAATGAATTGAAGTAAAAGCCATACGAACTAATGAAGTTAAAGTTGTTTTAGATTTTATCAGGACTCGTATATTTGACAGGTTTGGAATCCCCAAAGCTATCATTAGTGATTGTGGCACTCATTTCTACAATCATTCAATGAAAGCATCACTATGCAAGTACCATGTGACTCATTGGACTTCCACAGCATACCATCCTCAAACGAATGGCTAAGCTAAAATTTCAAATCGAGAAATCAAGTCCATTTTGGAGAAGACAGTGCAGTCCAACCAGAAAGATTGGAGTCTGTGACTTGGTAATACACTTTGGGCTTATCAGACTGCATATAAATCACCTATAGGAATGTCATCTTATAAGATGATTTATGAGAAAACATGTCATCTACTAGTGGAACTTGAACACAAAGCTTTTTGGGCCATTAAGCAATGCAACTTTGATTATAATGTTGGGATTGCAAAGAAGTTGGAAGAGATATGGAATGATGCCTATGAAAATACAATGATTTACAAAGAAAAGATCAAGAGTCTTCATGACAGAATGATTATAAGAAAGGAGTTTCATGTTAGAGACAAAGTCCTTCTTTATCATTCATGTTTTAAACTTTTTTCTAGAAAGTTGTGTTCTCATTGGATTGGACCCTTTGTTATTTCTAATGTTTTTTCCTATTGTGTAGTTGAGATTACAAGTGTAGAAACAAACAAAGTTCTCAAGGTCAATGGGCATCGATTGAAAACGTTTTATGAAGGTTGGACGACAGAACTCACCGCTTCCGTGGAGTTAGCTAAACCAATATATGAGACATGAGTATATGATGTGTCAAGCCAATGACATAAAAAAAAAGAGCTTACTAGGAGACAACCCAACAAAAAAAAAAGATTTGTTTTCTTTTTGCCTTATCTTTTATTTTTTACATTTTACTTTATGTTTTTCATTCTTTTCTATTCCTTTTCTTTTATTTCAACATTGAAGACAATGTTGTGTTTAAAGTGTTGAGGGGGATTTTGGTTTTCTTTGTTGTTTCTGTGTGTTTTATTAGAATTAGAGGAACCCATAAAAAATATTTATGTTTTCCAACCTTAAGTATTAAGTTTTATCTATTTAACTTCCATTGATTTATGAGAATATAAGTATTATGTATGAGAATTAGTTGAAATAGATGAAAATATAAATTGAATGAATGAGTATGCATGCAACTTTTAAGTTTAATTAGTTTAGGGATTGACTTTGAAAAAATGCCATGTTGACTTAATAGTGTTGTACCAATGTAATATTTTTAGCCTTCAGCATTATATTCTTTGATTGTGCATTCTTTCAATGATATATATCTTTAAAACTTGTTTCATATCTTGCTGAGAGTACATTCACATTACATGTGTACATGAAGATGATAAAGGCACTAGGAATTTTAACCACTTGAACCAAAAAGTCAACCCAAAGCATATTATCCTTAGTGAGCCCTTTTGATCTTGTTTATTTTTTCTTTGCTTTACCCATGTCGTATACATTAGGGGTGTTCAAAATAACCGATTAACCAAGAAAACTGATAAAACCGAAGAAAAATTAACCGAAAAAACCGAACCGAAATGAAAAACCTATTAAACCGATTTTTAAAACCATAAATTTTAACAGGTCCGGTCCGGTTTTGGTTTTGAACCAGAAACTGGACCAAACCGAACCAAACTCATTAAACAATTAACAAAAAATTATGATATAAATAGTTAAGTTAACCTAATCGGCTAACCCTTCCTCCCTGTGCATCTCATCTCACAAAAAGCCGCCTCCTTCCCAGATAAATTCTCAATCTTCCTCTCAATTAATTCTCAATCTTCCTTTTCCAGTTTCTGCACTTTCCCAGTTTCTCCACTTTCCCAGTTTCTTCACTGCCATCTGCGTTTAACAAGCAAAGCCCTGGCCTCCTCTGTTTGGTTCAACTTGATAGTGGATGTATCAAATATGTATATAGAGAGGTTTGGTTTAGATGTTTTCTTGGCTTCAGGGATCGTAAACATTTGAATTGTGCTTCTAGTTCAAGAAACCCCAATGGTTGTTGTTCATGTTCATAAGAGCAAAGGTGAAAATCCAGCCAGGTTTCCCCAAACGAGCCCATCACCCCTTGATATACTCCTGAGCAATAGCAGCACTGGCCTTGAAGGAAGCGGGGAGATCATAGACGGCGTGTGAAGCGACATCGCGGATAATGGCGGAAGCCGGATCCGAATTCTTCCAGGTCTTTCTTGTAGATTTCGATGACGGATTCATATTTGGTTGCTAAGGTTCGGATGAGAGAGCCAAAGGACCAGGTGGAGTTTTAGGTTGGTGGGTCAGGGTTCGGGTTTAGGTTTCCTGGTTTTTTGCCAAGAAAATCGGACCGGTTCGATTTGAACCGGTTTTCTGTCCGGTTCGGTTTATATTTCACAAAATTAATGTAATTCAATTCGGTTGGTTTTTTGAGTCTAAACTGAACCGAACCGAACCGAACCGTGAACACCCCTAGTATACGTAGGTCTTAAATTTTTATATGTTTTTCTTTTCTCTTGCACAAGGATTTGTAGAGCATATAATTATTGATATTTCATGAGATTATGGTTGAAAATTATGTGAAAAAAGTGATACTTTATGAAAAAAATAGGCAAAGTTGCCAAAGGTAAACCATTCAAAAAAAATAAAATTGTTCCATTGTGTTCTAAAAGTTTTATGTTGATGGAGCTTGAAATCAAAAGAAGTTAAGTATTGGTGCTTAAAGATGATGAATTTATGTGTTTTGATAAGATATCTTGTTTCAAAAATTAATTTTTATAGAATGTTCTACTTCCTTTGATTTTAATCTTTTATTTTCATTTGTTTTATCTGACCTTAACCTTAGCCCTATTACAACCAAAACATAAGTCCTTTTAATTCATGTATTGCTTGTAATATTTTAGTAATGAAAATGAGATTGAAGAGCGAACTTATGGTAGAGCATATTCATTGGTTGAATTAGAAAGATTTAAACACATAAGCCCTAAACATGTGAGTGTTGGAATGTATATCAATGAGAGGACCTATCATTTTGACATGACATATATTTCATTTAAATCTCAATGATTAATTGAGTTTTGAAGTTCACAAGTAAATAAATTCATGAAAAATTATGTTTTTATCCTTCTTGATTGTATTCTTATTTATAATGCATGTATTCTTGGACATTGATGGGGGATTAAAAGATTAGTCATAGTATTTTATCTATTTATTTACACTTTGAACTTTCTTAAGTTTCATTTTATCTCTCTTTTCTCGAGGACGAGCAAGAGGTAAGTGTGGGGGTATTTGATTCAACCATATAATTTGATAGTTTTACCCACATTTACTTAGTATTTTGCTCATGTTTTATATATAAAATGTCTTGATAATCTTTATTTTATGTTTTGAAGGCACTTTTGGATGTAATATTTGAAAATGAGTAAATTAGAAATAAAATTCAGACCATATTCCAACTTGTGTTGAATATTGATATATTTGACATCTAATCAATGTTTTACGCAGAACTTGAGCTATAAAGATCAAAATGAAGTGATTCCAATAATATTAGAAAGCTAGCATCCATACATTTCTATACATATATAGCAAGAAAAATAATAATAAAAAAAGAGTATGGAGATCGCAATCTTCAAAGACAAATCTCGTATTCGGCTTGTTTTGACCTTTTCATATCCTAATTTAAGCTTAATTTAACCACCAACAATAATATTCCATGGTGATCATTTTTCATTTTTATATAAGTTTATGGCTCAATATATGGTAATTTCCCAATATGTCCGTATACTCCTAATTGAATCATTTTATTTTTAATAAATGTAAAGTTTTTAATCAATCATTTTGACAAGATTTTCAAGCTAAACTGCTAGAATGAATCACTTGATATGCACATAAGAGATATGAAAAGCACTGATAAGGTTTCGTTTATTAATAATTGAGACTTTTCGTTAAATTTAAAAACTATGGTTGGTAAAGATAAACAAGCACTAATAAAGTTTTATTATAATGAAGAAAAAGATGTCCAGCCATTATTGGTTTGACATTCTTCTATTGTTGGGTAGTGAGAAAGAGCAGAATATAAAACGCTCATTGCTTCCTCGGGATCCTCATTTTTCTTCATAGCCATTTTTGTTCCTGACAGTCAAAGAATGACGTTAAAAAAAGGGATCCTTATCCCAGCAGCAGTGCCAGTCAACGTTAGTGTATAACAGTTTTCCAAACCCTAATAATATAAAGAAGGGTCTTCTTGGCTACCTTTCTTTTCCTGCTTTCCTTTCCTCTCACAGACAGCCAATAATATCCTAATTTATACAGCTACATGCAGACTCCAGCCGGCAGTTGACTTGTAGCTTCTGTATTTTTGGCAGATGTGGACTTGCAGCTTGATACCACGCGTAGCGTTGAAGGTTTGTTATTACCCTCCCGACATCTCGTTTTCATCGTTTTCACACGGCATCGCTTATATATATATAACCCTTCCTTTCCATCAACGATATAAAATCTGCCTTTTTGATCTTTTGGTTGTTTTTGTTCTATACGAAAGTTAGAAATAATTTTTTATCCTAAATTATTTAGAGTTTATTAGCTTTACGTTAATTAATAGGATTAACTGTCAAAAAATCATCTCAACCCAATAGCTTAAACTGTTAGGTGAGACTCCAAGATATGATTTATATTATTCTCTAACACATCCCCTCAAGTGAAAGCCCTTTGGGCTTGAAACTTGCACAAGTCCACATTACCTTGTGCTTAATTTTTTATCAAATAAATGGGGATGGTGAGATTCGAACTCGAGACTACTTGGTCATCAATGCTCTGATACCATGTTAAAGAACCATTTCAACCCAATAGCTTAAGCTGTTAGGTGAGACTCCAAGATATGATTTATATTATTCTCTAACATTAACGTATTTGTTGAACCAGAAAGATTAATTAAGAGCATTATAAAAAGAAAGAGAGAACTTAACAGAAAATTGACAAATACAAATAGAAAAATCGATGAAATTTTTCCGTCAATATATTATGATGACATTTACCAATCGAACTTTTCATCGTTAAATTCATCGGTAAACACCGATAGAAATATTTCTACGGTATATACCGAGGAAATCACAGTGGAAAAAGAAAGAATAAAAAAAAGCCAAACAGTTCGATGACATGTAAGTTTTACACATGACGTTACCGACAGAATTAACTCAACGGTAAAATTCGTCCATAAATATGCCTACAGAAAACTTTCTTCAGTATATACCGACGACATTACGGAGGGTATTATAGTGGGATTCAAGAAGGAAATTTGTACGGTGACATGACATTTCTACCGACTAAAATGCCGACGAAATAATTTTATCGGTAAATCCATATGTAATATTTAATTTATGACCTGACACTCCCTCCTATCCTCCTCCCTCATTTCTACTTCTTTCTTATGTGTTTTTTTCTGCAACAAACAGGCACCCCCCCAATCTTAACACAATTCAACCTCCCATAAAAAATTCAGCCACCACAACACTCGATTTGATATGAACCTCGTGATCACGTGGTCACACAACCCACAATCAAGATTGAGATCTGATCTCATAAAGCCAAAATAGGTATAATAGGAGTGTGACACAATAAGAACTTGTCCCAAGGCACCAACAATATTGGGATAAAGTAAAATGGCGTCATGAAGCCAGTTAATATTTGATAAATCAGATTCAATATTTTTAAGAACTGAAGAATGCAAGAATTACTTTCACATGTTAAAACTTCAAAATTCAAAAGTAATATTCATCAATGGCTGTCGAAATTTAGGTTACATGTGTTTAAATAGTTCTGAAAAATTAATCCTAATGGATCTACCCTTGTGGACTGAACAAACCCAGATACAAAACTAACCTAAAAATCCTAAACTAAAAAGCCCATAATCTGATCCAAACAAGCCTTGGATCCTAATTGAAAACAAAGAATTAATTAAGCTCAAACAAGCCTTGGGTTGTAGCTAAGCCTTGGGTTGTAGCTAACAAAAACAAAGATAAAGTCTATAAGTCCTAAGTCTTTATCTGCTCAATGATCCTAGAAACCAAGATGTCATTAAATACCATCAACCTTTTTTTCCTTGTGTAGCTATGATGAATAAGAAATCCTTCTAAGAAAAGGATTCTAAAACATTAATGAATCCTTGCCATGCTTAGAAACTATGTTACAACCCCATTAAAGATCCTTGTAGAACTAGGAGATTTCCAAAACAAATTGTCATAGGAAAAGGATCTTTGCCAAATAGGAAGTTCATAAATCAAAAAGAAGTAAATAACAAAATTCATACAGCTTGTTCTAACCTATATCACAAGTCCTCCCAAAACTCTGATTCCCCTAAAAGTTTACTCTATAATAGACAAATACATTTGGAATCTTCTAGTAATGTTTCAACTCAATCCAATGATTGGATTTGGAGTTATGCTCAATAACATAAAACTAGATGGTAGAAAATTTTACGCCGAAATTCGAATATGACCTTGCTTGGATCGTATCATGATTTGTCAACATCCGTGTTCTGATTCAAATTTTATCAAGGATTATCCACCTTAAGTAAGAAAATCTAGCCTTTTTATTTGAACACAATTTTAAAATATTAATTTTTTTTGCATATTTTTGTAGTATATGTATTGAATGTTGTTTGTAGCTTCAGCGGACATGCACAAGTTGATGAAGATTATGATAGCGATGAAATAAATGTAGAAGATTGTGATGGAGATGACGATGAGTCAATTGAAGAAGAAGATGACAATTCTGATTAATTTGCAAAACACAAAAGTGTAATGTGTGCAACTATAATACAATATTTATGGACGAAATTCACTTTAATGTAATGACAATGATGTTAATTTATTATTGAATTACAACGAAATATTTATTTTATTATTGTGATGTGAATTGATGTTATTGTGTTGTGTGTGCAACTATCAATTTAAGTATTTGCAGGATGAACAAATGAGGAATACAGATACAATCTGATGTCAGACACTATTTCACACTGATGGAAATACCGATGGGTTGTGTCTGTTAGTATATTACAGAGGTGATGCATATTGTTACTCTTATCTCTGACACTATTTATGGTGTTCATTACACACAGGTATATGGACAAGTTGTGTTTGTCGGTATATTCTAAAAGCGATGGGAATTGTTCCCTTTCTCCCTGACACTCTTCATGGTGTTCACTACACATGGGTATACTGATGGATATAACTCATCGGTATATTCCAGAGGCGATGATTCCAATTAATGGCCTTATTTTTTTCAATGAAATCACCGTCTAAACAATGAATTCCAATGCACTAACAATTAATGCACGTAATTATTGAGTCACGCGATTATTACAGGTTTCCCAACAGAATCATCGACGGAATGGAAATTCCAACGTGTTAATAATTAATGCATTTTTTATTGTTGATTGTGTACTCTGTTACCGATGGAATAATTGATGAAATTAAAAAACAAATTGGAGGGGTTTTTGGAATTTTTAGTGTAAATAAAAAATTTCAATTTGACTTTATAGACAAAATCACCAATAAAATATCTATGAATAATAATATTTAATTGCTCATCAGGAATTTCATCTGTAAAACCTAATATAAAAGCTACATGGGCGCAACAAACTTTTATTTTGTTCTCTCTTATTCTCTAGGCTTAAACTTAGTTCATCTCTCTTATTCTCTTTGGTCCGCTCTTCTCCTTTGTCTCTCAAACATCAAGGCTAGAAATTAAACTTCTTTTCTCTCAACACAATCAATAAGTATTTGTGCGTTAATTTTTTTGAAGTATTTTCTTCTTATTGTTCTTGTTTTTTTTTTTAACAATGTATTTTTTTTTTGTTTTTTTGTATCACACCTAGTTCAACTCTAAAATTAAGCATGCTATTAAAGTAAGAATTTTTCATTTCTTATCCATTATTTGTTTTTGCTTTTTTTTTCTTTTTTGTCTTTGTTCTTGTTCAATTATTTGTTCTTAATAATTTTATGAATTAATAGTTGTGCTGGATCTTAGCTGTTATTGAAATAATTTTTCATTATTTTTTTGAATTTTAGTTATTTTTTCAAATTTGTTCTTCAATTTCAATTAAATGTATAAGATTAATTTTTATTTTTTATTTTATTCCATTTATAATATTTTTTGTGAATTTAGGATAATAAGTATTACCACATAGAAATAATTGTGTTCAAATGTAGTTGTTATTGAAATAATTTTTTCACTATTTTGATCAGTCATTTTAGTCATTTTATTTGTTTAATTTTATTGTTAATATTTAATTAAATGTGTAATATTAATTTAATTATTATATTATATGTATTCCATTTAAAATAAATTCTTGTAAATTTAGGATTAAAAATATTACCACATAGCAAATGAGAATTTTCAATGAAATTGAATTATTCAAAATTGTTGGTAGAAATAAAATCAATTGGTTTGTGGTATATATGTTGTCTATTTGCAAGATAATAAAATTTTTGTTAGTTTCCTGTATAGGGGAGTGCTGCCATTTAAAAAAAAATTATAGAAATTGTTTATTTTTTTTATAAATTTATATAGATGCCTAGGAGAAAATCAATTGCACATCATGAGGATAGGATCGGTGCGAGTTCTTCTAGTAGCGATAATGAAAACCACGAGTCATTTGGTGCTGACTAAGAAGAGGCACTTGAGGCACAGTTATCGACTCATGATGTTGCCTTGTCAAGTGCGATGCTGTAATGTCAAGGCGAGGTCCCTTCATAATGGGTTTCATTCACGTGCAAGTACACTGTGCAATGGAAAGACGACATGTTCAATAATTTTATGAAAAAAAATAATATTTCATTAAATTTATCCAATTTCAAGTTTACAAACATTGAGGCTACCCGAACAATTACATTGGCATTAAAATTATCGATGAGAATTGCTTTGTTTCAATCAAGGTTGTCAATTTCGTTCCGTTTCGCCCGGAATGGCCGAAACATTCCATACCAATTTAAAAAACGGAACAAATTTCATCTCATTTTAAATCTCGGTCCGTTCCGGATTTTTCGGCTAAATTCCACCCGGAACGTTCCTGTTTCATTCCACATGTTCCGTTCTGCTCTTGAAAAGCCATTGAATCAAATTGAACCTTGTTCAATTTAATTAATTAAACCACCCAATTATAAAAAGTTCTTTTTCATTACAATTTTCAATAACAATGATATTAATAATAATATTGAAAATTATTATTACTATTTTCATTAACAATGATATTAATTTTTTAAAATTAGATTTATCACTAATATATATGGTTTATATTCATGTTGTTTTTTTCATGTTTATACTTTGTAGGAATTTGAGCAAAACAAAGGATGCTTTAGATTCCATTAGCCTTGATTACATTAACCTAACTTTATATTTAAAATATTTGTGTTAAAACATTTTACTTTCATAATATTTTGATATTTTGTTTAAGTTGAATTACTTTAAGTTAAAGATCTATTTAATCTTGACTATTTAGAAATATTTTAAATTTTAAAATTATATTTGTTTGGCATTGTGTTTGTATTGCACAATTTATAATTAATTTATCTTGAATTTGAATTATGTTTGTTGAATATATATATATATATATATATATATATATATATATATATATATATATTAACAGTACAACCCCGAAACGGCACGCCGAAACACTCCGAAACTGAAACATTCCATTCCAATTGAAAAAACAAAACACCTACCGAAACGGAATTGACAACCTTGGTTTCAATAGAGCCAGGTTTCCAAACATCCTGAATGCAAACCGCAGGTTGATACATGGTTTTCAAGGTTTACAGTTAGTATTCACTTAAAAAAAATTATTATGTTAATTCATTTACTACAAGGAAAAATTTGAATGGGATGGAGGCAATGATAATGTTGCGAGGAGGGTTTGAGAGAATCACATTGCGACTAAGTAACATCGAAATCAGGATAATTTTTTTATTCCAAATATTAAAAAAACGTTTGTTATTTACTTATAGATAATTCATTTATATCATATAGGTTGCGTGATTTTTGATACGAGGTGCAAAAAAAATCAAAAAAATATGCAAAAGAAAGTGATCTGTTAGGCTGGAATGACGTGACAGTTTGGAAGGATTTCAGGCTGCATACATCTCGAAGACAATATGGGCAAAATACATTCAGCATGTGATGTCCGCGCATTTCACATGAGGGTCACAATCTAGTGCGGGGAATTGAAGCCGACGAATTCATGGTTTTGTTACCACGTACACCAACAGCTCTATTCTGTTTGTTTCATATGCGAAGCGGATGGTAACACTTTGTGATATGTTGATTTCAACCTTTTTTTTTCTTAAGTTATTATTTACTTGAGTTTGATGAATTTATTTTTTATTTCTAGGAGACATATAACAACCGGTTGAAGGAGAAATACAAGGACAATCCTTCGACCTACCTGGATATCAATCCAGATTTGTGTTTGGAGGTAGCTATAGTAAGCCACAATAATTATACAATTTTTTTTCAATTTTATCTTCAAATCTTTTTTTTTTTCAATCACAACCTTCTATAACCAAATTAATGATCAATTTGTTATGTTTTATTATAAAAAAAGAAAACTAAAGTGTAAAACAAGAAAAAACCACATGGCCAAATCAAATCCGCACGAAAAAAGTCTTATTAGCCTACTTACTTTCATTTTCTTCCTTTAAAGTCTCTTCAGTTTTTGTAGTTTTAATTTTGATCTAAAATTAATTTTATTAATATTTTAGTCTCTAACTTTGAAAAAGAAGAAAAAAAGTCAATGGGTAAAGGTGAAGAAGAGAGAAATCAATTGATTAACCATATTTTGACATTAAAAAAAGATGATCTTGAAATCAACAGGGTTTATTCAATAAGAGGGTCCCATTAATAAACCTTCATCTTGTTAGAGAATATAAACCGGGATTGAGAAAGAAGTTGTTTCATTGTTTAATATTTTGTTTTGGATCAATTTTGTTTTTTTTTTTTTGGGTTAATGAATTGATTTTTGGAGGTTCTAAAGGTGTTAATTTGGTATTTCTAGATGAAAAAAGGATCAAATGGAATTTTAGGACAAATCAACACCCCTCTATTTTCTAGCCACCTCTATGGTGGTCAAAATTTGGAGAGAAAAAAGGTGATATGTTGTATGCCAAGGTAAACAATGCTTCATCTATTACATATTTTTCTAGAAATGAATTGTCTAGCTCTTAAAAAAAACTGCATGATAAAAAGGCCTAGGCAAGTCATCTTACCCTAGGCTCATGTAAGGGCTTGTTTTTTAAAGGTCTGTGCATACTTGGCCAACCAGACCTACAATACCAGAATTTTTCAATTTATCGACAGAATATTCCGTCAGTGATTAGACAGTGAGTCTGTCAGGATGAATTTCACCGACAGGCTCATAGACGATTATTGTTCATCAAAAAAACTTTCCTCAATGATTCTTGTTTTTTATATAATTTTGTTAGTAAAATATTCATCGATGGATTTACACACAAAATAAGCATGCTTAACAAAAAAAAAATTACCCTCTTTATTATATCAGTATATCGCTCAATGAATATGATATGTCACCGATAAGAATACAATATGTAATTTCATCAGTGATTTTTTTCATATTACTGGTGGAATAAAATAGTCGATGATTTTAACAGTAGCAGTGGTATTTCCAGTAATTTTTTTCCAACTCTCTAGAATATACCAACAGACTTAATATGTCGATAAAACCATCAGTAATGTTTTAAAAATATTTTTTTGAAAATAATCTATTAAATAGAGTAGAAAATAATTAAAATAAATTAAATATTTATTACATATTTAAAAATTTATAAGTTCAAATACAATTCATCTAGAATAGAGGGGCTTGAAGGAGGAGGGGTGGGTCTTTGTTGGGACTGTGGGGCCAATAAGAGGGAGCACATGTATCACTCATTTGTGATTTCAGTTCCATGTACAATCGGTGGAGTTCAGCCATCCTAGCACTAAGTTATTTTGTCTTAGCAGCAAGATGGGTCGTCCAAGCTTCAACTTGTTGGTATAAAATCTCCTCAAGGAATTCCTTCCCCTGCCAATTCTAGGTTTATAACGAACATGTCCACATGTTTTGCACTCGATCAACTCTACATTTTCAAGGTAATACAACATGCAAAAGTTTGGACACATATCAGTTTTCTAGTATCTTAGTCTAAGGGGTTTCATCATAGAAGTTCTCTTTTAGCCTATTCTCTTAAAGTAAAATGTTGCTCACCCATTCAATAATTTTATTGTAATTGGCCTCACTTAGCCCCTGATCTAACTTGATGGTGAACACATGTGCACTGATGGATAATTTATTATGATTTGTGCACCCATTCCATAATGATTTGTCAGAGTCTTTTAAAAGATCAAAAAACCTGGTCGCATCTGCATTTGTTTTTTCATCTATGATTGGACTTTCATATATATAACTCTGATTCATTCTCATCGCATCGATAACCATATTCCTATAAGGATTACTATTGTCATCTACAACTCTATGCACATTGCTAAAATTAGAAGTTGGCCCAACCATTCTTTCTATCATAGTTTCGTAAGGAACATATGGCTCTCCATGTGCAAACCAACACAAGTATTTTTCCATGAACCTTTTTTATAGAAAATGCATCGTTACAACATCTACATCGAGAAAATTTTAATTGTTACACCTCTTACATAGACATCTAATACCACCTCCACTGGTATTTCTCGGATTAGATAATGTGTAATTAACAAAACTTCCAATCCCATTACAATAATCCATCTTATACAACCCTTTGGGTGAATCTCGATACATAAATGAATGATCATCCATTACTTATATCAAATCTATATAGAATATTGATAACAACATGTATTAATTAGTTATGTAAACTAAATGAATAAGCTAACATTGGTTTAACTCAAATTTATTCAATCTATTTTAATAGTACTCTTATATCATTATCAGTTATCTATATGAATTCAAATTCCTATACATTTACCAAAATTTTCAATTCAATAATAAAATTGACAAAATATAAAATGAACCTATTACATAAGACATTATTTATTCCATTACATAACACCCAAGTCACAAATTCAATTTCAATTTCATCAAATTAAAAACAAATATAATTTTTCAAAATCTCAAACAAACCCTAACATGTACAAATCATACATTTATACAACAATTGTCCTTGGAGAAAAAGCTATAAAACAAGTAAACACATAAATAAACTACATACACAACATAAAAATACAAAAAAAAAAACATTTTAAAAAGGAGTTAAAAAAAAAAAAAGTAGTTTTGCTTACTTGATGTGAGGAATCCTATAAAATATTAAATCAGAATAAGGAAGTAGACAGACTAAGTGTTGGAGTGGCTGGATTTATGGTGATAGGAGTTTGATTTGTGATAAAATGGAGGGGGGGTTTGCAGTTATTTGCAGACAAAAATAGAGGAAGAAGAAACAATGAAGGAGAGGGAGAGGGGGATTGCTCACTAGATTATAAATTCAATATTACTGATAGATTTACAAATAGATACCATTAAAATTCATCGCACATGAAATGCTTTTCACCTGTACTCATATGTTCACTGACTATCATGGGGGACATCTTGATGAATTTAGTTATTTTAAAAATTAGGGTAAATTAAGAAAATGAGTCGCCACCTAATCTTATGGTTATTAGGAATTTTAACCAGTCTTCAGAATTGTTTTTTGTAAGGGTCTAGTTAGATTAAAGGCGAGATAAAAATTATCCTGATATATCATACTTAAGATAAGTTGCATTATTGTTTAAATTTATAATAAAAACACCTATTATACATTCATGCTAATATTTTGCATAAACAAAATACATTTATTTCTTATAGGTAAAACATTTTAGGATAGTGATTTGAGATTTTGACTTGATAATGAAGCCTAATCCACACTTTTGTTTTTTGTTTTAAGAGCAAGATTTGAGATGATAATTAATACAGACTCACATTTTGAATTATGTCCTTTAATTACCCAATTTAAATTAACCATCTATAAATTAATTATTTTACCAAGCATATCCATTATAAATAATTGCAAATATTTCAACTATCTCAATCGATGTAAGCAAATAAAAAAAAGAGAACCATGAATACATTGTGGATTTGTTTTTCTCTCTTATTTTCCATAATCTCCCATTATTTTTTTTTCCTTAATCACCTTAGTCCCTTGTTTTTCTCTCTTATTACTTCACTCCCTAAACTCTTTTTTCCTTTTTTTTTTTATTTTTATCATCATGAATTAAATTAAATTCCAAAGATTAAATTGGAATTTTACTCTAACAAGCACAACTTTTAATTCAACTATTGCATTTGTCTAAACTTTTACCAAAAAGTTCTAGAGGTCTTGTTTTATATTGAGTTAAAATTTTAGGTCAATTAGAGTTCAAAAAGACATCGTAATATAGGCTAAAAGTTGTTGTGCGTGTTTTGTTATTTATTTTCTTATGATTTGTGGACTTCTTATTTAACAATGATTCCTTTTTTTTTACAATGACAATATAGGTAGCAACAATTTGTATTATTTTGGCAAGGGTTTCCATGTCAATAACTTGTTTTTTCTTCTTTTTTTTGTGGATTTTCTCTTTGGCAATGTTTTCTTATCTATCAGGGACATTAGAGATGATTTTGAGCATATATTTTCTAATGCATATTTTATATTGACAAGCATATTTTTCAATTCAACTATTGGATCGAGCTAATATTTTTCCATATGATTCCAAAGGCCTTATTTTATATTCGGTTGAAATTTTATAGTGACCAGACATTGGGAAGGCCTTGCGATAAGGTCTATAAGATACTATACGAGTGTTCCTTGTAGATTTAGGGTTTTTTTCTATTTTATTTAGAAATATTTTATTATTTTTCAGCATTGTTTAGGATGTTTTTACCTAATATAAATAGGGTTATTTAGCTTGTAATTAGGGTTTTTTTTTTATATAGTCTTTGATTTTAGAATAATCTGTGATTTGTGGGAGAGGAAATTATCTTAAATTGGTTCTTAATTAAACTAGTCCAACTTATCAAAGAATTAATCAAGTTTCATGGTGTCTTTTATACTTCTCATTCACGTCTCTTTATAGTCATTGGGTGTGGGTTTGGTTTATACAATCTTGGTGCCTCGATATAGATTATCCTTATTTCTAACTCAATCACAAGTCTAAATTTATCTTTCTTGTGAAAAAGTCAATTTGACTTTAGGTTTTTAGATCTTTTTATCTACGCGGTTTGCATCAGTTGGTATCAGATCAAGGCTCTAAAATCAAGTTATATTATTTTATCTTTTATTTTTCGTGTTATTTCATTGTTGTTGTCATCTAGAACTTATTTGCAACACAACTTAAAAAAAGGCATATTTATTATGATCTGGTTGTCTACAATTAAAAAAAAAAGATCTAAGAAATCCCACAAAGATATAATATATATATATATAGGGTTTAGGTAGCAAAACTTAGGTTTTCTCCACAAAACTTGGATTTGGCAACTCAAATCTAAAAAATTTTATTATTAGGATAAATTATTGTCATATCTTAACCTTTTATGTTATTTAAGTATATTTTGTTGGGTTATTGCCAAAATTTTAAAAAACAATTCATAACGGGTAGTTTTGCACCCATATTCTCTTTATTGTTAAGTTTCAGCTAAGTCAAAGAAATAAAAATTAGTTTCTTTGCTTGGTTAGGTTATTTGAGTCTTATTTCATTAGTTCTTTTTTTTTTTTAATTTTTTTCTTGTCTTCATATCATTCATATTTTGCACGAATTTGTTTTTCTATTCGTGATTTTGTATTCATAGTTTTGTATTGATAATTTTTATTTTTTTATTGCTTCTTGAGTCTTTATATTATTTTAGAATGCATTATTAAGTGGTTAATTGTTTTGATTTGCTATCAATTAGTTTCTTAAAGAACTGAAATTGTTTAGATTTAGTGGTAAAAGACGAAAGGTGAGCTTATTACAGTGAAAAGTCAAATTTATATGAAACACAAGGGGGGTGACATCTATTGAGTGTAAGCATGTGAGGGAGTGTGTGAGGATATTTTTTTCTTACTACTAAGATGATGTCTTTCAAAGATGATACATCCCTACCAAGAGAGAGGGAAAACCAAGCTTTCATGTTACGAATCATTGAAGAGCAACTTGAAATGATGAATATGAGATTTGATGAGCAGTTTGAATAGGAAAACATAGAGATGATAAATTGAAAAAGGAAGAATCTTAAAGGGCTCCTAATGCTAGGAGGCAAGAGGAACTAAGGTTTCAAGCTCCAAAGACTAATGGTGAAAGGACTTTTATGAACTTTGCAAAGGAGTGTGCAAGGAAATTACATTATTATTTGAATAAACAAGAAAACTAATATATGATTAGGAAGCTTCATATTAGCACCAAAAGGATGCAAAATGATAGAGGGAAGTTGTGCACCAAAAAGATGCAAAACAAAAGAGAGAGGTTGTTATATTCATATAGTGTTGTTCTAGGTAAAAAATAGCAAAACAAAAAAAGAGCTCTGGATGCTTAAATAAGAGGCTAATAAAGTGGGTGTTATTGTTGCTCTGGATCTTACCGTTGTTTCTATTAATGATTTGAGAAAGAATCCTTTAGAAGAGATGGGGAATGATACGATCCATGCAAGGGTTGGACAATTAGATTCATTTTTTGGCTTAATATTTTATAATGTGTAATTTTACTCTAACGAGTATAACACTCAATTTTAGTATTGGATTGAGCTAACATTTTTCTAAAAGCTTCTAATGGTCTTGTTTTATATTGTATTAAAATTGTAGATCAATCAGAATTCATAAAAGCATCATGATACATGCTAAAGTTTCTATACGGTTTTGCTACTAGTTTCCTTATGATTATGAACTTTTTATTTAGCTAGGATTCCTTTTCTACAAGGACAATATATGTGGCAATGGTTGAGATTATTTTGGAAAGGGTTTCTATGTCCACAACTTGTGTTTCCTTTTGTTTTGTGGATTTTCTTGTTGGCAATGTTTTCTTATCATTTAAGGACATTAGAGGTGATTTTGTATTATTTTTCTAGTTGATTCAAGATTTTTTTTTATTTTATTTAGAACTATTTTATTATTTTCCAACATTTTTATGATATTTTTACTTAATATAAATAGGGTTAATTAACTTGTATTTATGTTTTTTACAAACTTTGATTTCAGAATAATCTATTATGTGTAGGAGAGGATATTCTTTTAATTTGATTCTTCATTGAACTACTCTAACTCATCAAAGAATTAACTAAGATTCATGGTGTCTTTCATACTTCTCATTTGCGTCTCTTCATAATCGTTAGGTGGGGGTTCGATTTATATAGTCTTGGTGCCTCAATATAGGTTACTGTTATGTAAAACTCAATCACAAGTGTGAATTTAGAATTCTTGAGAAGTGTTGATTTGACTGTGAGTTTCTTGATCTTTATATCCATGGAGTTTCCACATTAACAGCTACCATCTCTTTACAATACTTATGACACGAAGTCATTATAAAAATTATTTTCTTTTGACTTTATATAGTAAGTTTGTAGAGAAAAGAAAAATAACACAGAAAAGATTTTTTTTTCAAATGAAACAATCTTGTTGAGAGGTGACTATCCCAAAATAATTAAAAAAACAAGTATCATCGTGAGGGGGACTACCCTTAAAATATTCAAAACAAGTCTCATCAAGAGGCAACTACCTTCTGATACGATCCAAATAGAGTCAGATTTAGATTTTGGCATAAAATTTTCTACCATTCAATTTTATGCTATTTAGCGTAACTCCAAATTAAACTGTTAGATCGAGATAAAAATTTACCAGAAGATTTCAAAAGTATTTTTCTATGTTGGGGTAAACTTTGAGGTGAATTGGAGTTCAAGAAGGATTTGTGATATAGGTTAAAATAGGTTGTATAAATTTTGTTATTAACTTCCTTTTAGACTTATTATTTAGCAAAGATCATTTTCCTACAAGGATGTGGCAGCTTGTTTTAGGAATTTTCTAGTTCTACAAGGATCTTTAATGGGCTGCAATATAATTTCCAAGTTTGACAAGTGTTGTAACCCATTTTTGGGTTCCCCCCATAAAAATATAAATATATAGCCGGAAGAAATTAGAAAAAATAATAAGAGGTGGGAGTGCTCAGAAAATGGTTGGAAAATTGGTCAATGAGGTTAAAAATACAAAGATTGGATTTAGGACAGTATATTCTTGAAGGATGAGAGCCCTATTGAGAGGGGAATTTTGAAATTTGAGGAGAAAAGCCCAAATTTGGATGTTTATGGACTTAATTGGATTTTTAAATGAATTTATAGGAGATTTGATTGTAAGAAAAATTGATTTTTAAGTCAATTTGGGCTTTAATTAGAAGAAATTTAAGTTCTGGGGCCAAAATATATTTTTTAGGAATTTATTAGGTCAAATCAGGGGCTTAATTGCATAAATATTGAAGTTTAAGGGCCAATTAGGGACTTAATTGAAGAAATTGAAAGTTTAATGGCCAATTCGGGATGAAATTGCATAAATCCGAGACCAAGGACCAAATTGGAAAAGGCGCGCAAGTATAGGGGCTGCAATTAACAAAATCCGGGGGCCAAATTGAAGAAATTGAAAGTCGGAGGACTAAATTGAAAATTGGCAAAGAAATCCCTATTTTTATCAAAACGGCACCGTTTTGCACTTTTAAAAAAAAAAAAAAAAAAGAGAGAGAAGAGGCAGGAACCAGGCGAGGCGTCGCCCGGTACTGTTCACTGTCTTCCCCGCCGAGCTACCCGAGTGGCCGACTTCCAGGCGTGTTTGCTGCCTCGTTTGGCCCCCAAATCCGACAAGGCATGCACCGACATGTCCACCTGGAACCCATTTATCCTGGGGAGTGGTCCGGTCGGGTCAAAAAGGTTTGGAACAGCTCCGTTTTTTGGCCCAAATCATGCACCTCGGGCAGTCTGCAAATTTGGCAGTTCGAGGTGCACACTTTGAACCAACGGTTTGAATTACTCAAGGCGAATCAAGGGCTGGGACGTTTTTCCCATTGAAGACAAGATTACCCTCTGTCCGGCCCTATAAATAGGATCAATTTTCATGCTCAAGGGGTTGGCGGAAGGAGAGCTCAAAGTTGGCAGAAAATAAGCTTTCCTGCCCGGTTTCCTGCAACCAGCCCTCATTTCCAGTTTCTTTTCCCAAACCAGAGGAGCCTCCTCTGCATCCCCCCCCAGACACACACACCCGAACAGCCCTCACACACCTCCCCCCCCCTCCCCTTGATTTTCTTCTTCCCCTCAGCAACCCGCAACAAGGGACAACCCCCTCTCTTGCAAAGCCAAACCGGGGCAGCCCCCTTCCTTTCCTCTCATTCTCTTCCAGCAGTCCCAAAGAAACACTGTCCCTTCTCCCTCCCATCAACACAACGCCAGCAACAGACCTTCACCTCAGCTTCTCCTTCACCGCAGCTTCAACAGCCCCAGCAACGCCTCCCGCGGCCTCCTCAGCAGTGACAGCCTCCACAGGAGCAAGCCTCCGCCTTCCAGCTTCTTCACCGGCCAACAGCAGTCCTCCTTCCTCCAGCGACGCCCAGCAGCAACCGAAGTAGCAGCTCCTTCCTCAGTCACACCAACAGCTCCAGCCGAGAGCTTTCCTTCTCCTCTGCAGGAATCGGCTCCTTCTTCTTCTAGCCGGGACCAGTGCACGCCAGTGAAGCCACCAGCCTCCACCGCAGCACCGCCGACATACCAGCGACGCACCGCCGCCTCCACGCCAGGTGCTCTTCTCCCCCCTCTTTGCACATTGTTTGGTTTCGTCTCCTGCATGCAGAACGAGCATGCAGGAAGGGGGGGGGAAAATAATTCCCCCCGTTTGTTTTTAATTAGGCTGGGCCAGATTGGTTCTGGCCCAGCAATGTGGTTTCCTCCTGTGGGCCGGACTGATCCTAGCCCAGCCCTACTGGCTGGGCTGGTTCCGGCCCATGATAAAACAGATTTTGTTTGGGGCCGAGATTGACCCAATATCCCTTGGCCCGAGATCGGCCCAGCCCGGCCCCAATTATATATTAAATGTTATGTATATTATATTGTGTTTGTTTTATTTATATCTGATATATATATAGAAAAATTAATTAATTTCTTCAAAAATTATTTCAAAAAATATGTGAGTTTATTGTAATTTTATTACTATATTTTGATCAATATCGGTTTGTATTTTTATACTGTAAAGATACAAATCCGGTATTAAAATACCCGGTTTTCGTCAAAACATAAAAAATACATAATTACAAAAAAAATGTTTTGTTTTCATGCATACGGCCTAGTCTCTCCAATATATATATATAAATATTATAACATCATATTTTCACACAAACAAAGGAAATTTCAAAACAATATATGTATTAGCATGCATTTTGGCTTTAATAACCTGTTTAGTCAAGCCATGAGAACTAGGCCAATATTTCAAAAATTCTAAAAAATCTTTTTGTTTTCTTTTAATATTTGGGATTACGAATTTATACGTAAAACGTATTCCTGATATTAAAAATATGGGTTTCTTTACATAGACATTAGAACGGTTAGGTTTTACCCGATAAGATAAGGACCTCCTTATTGAGGAGGACTTTTCTTGAGCCATGGACGGACCAACAATTAGGAAACATAACGAGACCTTGAATTTTATTAGACAAATAAACCATGCAGCTTACCTTAGGTAGGGCGTATTTGGGGTGCTAATACCTTCCCTTTACGCAACCAGTCCCCGTACCCAATCTCTGAGACCAGTTAGGGTTCCTAGTGACCAAAATACTAGGTGGCGACTCCCATTCCATTTTTTACCAACCAAAGAAAATATTTTCTTGTCATCCCTAGATACCATACACACATTCCTAGATTTTAAAAATGGAAAATTCGCCGCGATGCCGCGCACCCTGCGACAACAAGTATACATTAATGTTCCAAAATCCTTTTTTTACAAGGATTTCTTATTCATCTTAGCTACACAAGGAAATAAGGGTTGGTTGTATTTAATGATATATTGGTTTCTAGGATCATTGGGTAGCATTGTATGCTATAAATAAGCTTTATATCATACTTGTATTGTTTTTTTTTTTCTTCTCTTCTCACAACAGCATAGGGGATTAACTTATAGGTTTTATTTTTATTATTTTAGCTATAGCCCAATACTTGTCTGGGCTTTAAATAATACTTTATTTTAATCTAGGATTCAAGACTTGTTTGGATCAGGGTTTGGGTTTTCTAATATAGATTATGGGTTAATTTTGTAAGTGGGTCAATTCAACCCACAAGGATAGATTCATTAGGGTAAATTTTTCAGAAGTACTTGAACTCTTGTAAGACTAAGTTTTGGCAACCTTTTGATCAATAATAATTTTGAACTTTTTAGTTTAATGTGTGAGAAAGATTTTTACATTATTTGGTTCTTGAACAAACTGAGTTTGACTTATCAAAGATTAACTAGTTTTGTGGTGTCATTCGACTTCATTCTAATAATGTTAGTGCATTGGGACAAGTTTTCATTATGTCACACTCCTATCAGACCTCTTTCAGCTTTCCAAGATCATATCTCATTCTTGATTATAGATTGCATGACCACGTAATCATGAGGTCCACGTCAGTTGGTATCAGCGCTAGGCTCCGAGAACAGGTCATATCTTTATGCAAGTTTTGTTTTCCTAGTGTTCGTTAACATTTCGGTGTTTGCATCAATCTTCTTCTTTATGTCTGTGGCATCCTAGTACAAAAAAAAAAGATTAATATTTCATTTTATTAATATCCCTGAACATATTGGTAGCTTAAAAGTTAAAAAAAAATGTTATTCAAACCTTATTGTAATTCTGTCGCGGAAACACAACTCATAAAGAACCTTAAGCAATCAACATTATAATTAATTGAGATTCCACATACTTCTTACTAGGAGTGAAATCACACTACATGTTAAATTTTTTTCTTATTTTTTATATCATTTTCATGAGGTTTCAATTCAAGGTTTAATTTTGCCACAAACTAATCATACACTGGTTTCGATACTTAGGCATAAGAGAATGACCTATAAACTGAGATCTGTAGTTTTTTGGGTATCAGGATACAATATATTGAGTTTGATATCATTCTAATAACATTAGGTCTGAGTTTCAATTCTAGTGCTTTAAGATTGCGTAATATGTCAAATTTGTGTCAAGTTCTAAAACATGTTTGTCTACTATTTGTTTCGACCAAATTAGTTTGTTTCTATTATATTTGGGTTATTTAGGAGTCAAATATATATCTTTATTAATTTTCACTTCTGTTTTATTTTGCATCTTCATTTCGTCCACAATTCATATGAATTTATATTCTTTCTCGTGAAATCATAATTGTAGTTTTGTTTTGTTTGCTTTTAGTATATTTATTGATTCTTGAGTCTATATTTTATAATTGGATTATGTTGCGAAATCCATTTACTTTAGTTTATTGATTTTTTATTTTGAAAAAACCGCAAGAAGGTGAGTTGAGAGGTAAATGGCGTAGTGAGAAAAATTAAGTGAAAACCTTGAATTGTATGAAACATGAGAGTGGTGAAGATATATTTTTCTTGCTGCTAATCAATTCTTATAGATTCAATAATGTCTGAAAATAGCGACTTCATGACACCGAAAATGAATGACACCTTTCAGATACAAGCTTTTACCAAACAATTTGAGTTGCTGACTAAGGTGATGAAGAAGCTGAAAGATGATATGGATTCGATGAAGAAACATATTAATGAGGTTGATCAGAGAAGATTCAATATGAGTAATGAAGAGAAACAGAGGTTACGAGTTTCAAATATTTATTATCATAATGCTTCTATGAGGTTAGATAAGGAGCACGAGGTTGAACGACTTGCAAAGATTTATACAGAAACAAATAAAAAACATGAAGAATGGAGAGCTTTATTTCATAGTCAAAAGGATGAAAAATGAAAGAGGGCAATAATGCTTATCATTCAAAAATATATAAGCAAGTGGATGGCAAAGCATGCTTCTTTGAAATTATTATCGGCTAGTACTTTCATATAATGTTGTTGGAGGCAAGTGTGTGCAAGAAATCAACTTTAAAGGCTTCAACAAGAGGCTAAGGAATTGTCCATTAAACATATTCGTGATTCGAGGATGAATCATCTTGAAGAGAGCGGGAATGATACGATCCAAACAAGGTCAAATTTGGATTTTGGCGTAAAATTTCCTACCATACAATTTTATGCTATTGAACATAACTCCAAATCAAACTGTTAGATCAAACTGAAACTTTACTAGAAGATTCCAAATGTATTTTTCTATGTTAGGGTAAACTTTTAGGCGAATTGGAGTTTAGAAAAAAACTTTATATACAGGTCAAAACAGACTATATGAATTTTGTTATTTACCTGCTTTTGATTTGTGGATTTTCTATTTGGAAAGGATCATTTTCTTACAAGGATGTGGCGGCTTATTTTAAGAATTTTCTAGTTCTACAAGGATCTTTAATGAGCTACAACATAATTTTCAAATGTGGCAAGGATTCATTAATGTCCAAAATCCTTTTCTTACAAAAATTTCTTATCCATCCTAGCTACATAATGATAAAAAAAAAGTTGGTGGTATTTAATAATAAATTGGTTTATAGGATCATTAGGCGACATTGTAGGCTATAAACAAGCCTTATATCGTACTTGTATTGTTTTCTTTTCTTTTTTCTCTTCTCATAGCAGCATAAAGGATTACCTTATGGGTTTTATTTTAATTATTTCAGTTATAACTCAAGGTTTGTATCGATTTAATTAATACTTTATTTTCATCTAGGATCAAAGGCTTGTTTGGATCAGGGTTTCGGCTTACTAGTATAGGTTCTAGGTTAGTTTTGTAAACGGGTCAATTTAACCCACAATGATAGATCCATTAGGGTTAATTTTTTATAAGTACTTAAACGCTTATAAGCCTAAGCTTCGGCAACCTTTTGATCAATAATAATTTTGAGCTTTTCATTTTAATATATGAGAGAGATTCTTGCATTATTTGATTCTTGAACGAAGTGAATCTGACTTATCAAAGATTAACTTGCTTTGTGGTGTCACTTGACTTCATTTCAATAGTGTTGGTGCCTTAGGACATGTTTTTATTGTGTTACACTCCTATCAAACCTCTTTCGGTTTTTCGAGATTAGATTTCAATTTTGATTGTGGTTTGTGTGATCACTTGGTCGGCGTCACCCTCAAAAGATTTAAAAATCAAAACAAGTCTTATCAAAAGATGACTACCCTCATAATCAAATAATGAAATAAATAGTCTCATAGATAGTCACTTTCAAATAAATAATCTCATTAGAAGGGGAATACCCTCAAATTAATAGTCTTATTAGAAATTAATTATGACAAGACTCATATACTAGGTCAAAGCAACACCAAACTTTCATGGAAGAAATTGATAAGAAGCTTGTCATAATTAATTACTTCTGTCATCTTGATACAATAGATACTGAAATGGGTCTTAAGAAATCCAATGCCTTGAATATATACATGGTGAATTCAAGAACCTTGAACTTTCATGTGATGACTATATCAGGTATCAAGCACATTTCATGTCTTTGTAATATCATACATATTGATACCCTCAATTAGCACCTCGAACTTTCGTGGGATGAATATATCTAACATCAAGTACATTCCAATTGCCTTTATAAAATCATACATATCCATACCCTCAATTTCCCTTAAACATTTTTCAATCTCTAAGAACTTGTCAGCCTCTGATTCTTCTATAAACTTTTCTTTGAAGATTTTTTGTTAAGTAACTTCTGGAAATCCTTAGTTAAGGGGTCCAGTGTTAATCATTGCTTCTTATTGAGTAACCCCTACTAGATATTAATGAGAACTAAATGGAATGTTCGAAGTTTTAGGAGTTATAGGAATGTGTTGTGATGTGCACATTTCCAAAGAATTATCTTTATTCAAGGGCCCTTCACAAGATGGCCTAGTCTAAAGGTTTTGTTCAAGCAAATCAATGATCCTACCTATCTAACTTCTCATAAATTACATATCCTTCTAGTAATTTTTCTCTAAAATAATAGCTTTTCCTTCATCTTTCATGATTTCAAGGAGATTGAGCTCTTGTTTCTGTTTATTTTCTTTTCCCCTTATAGAAACTCAAAAATGAAATTTATGAATATGGATATTCATAAAAACAAACATAATTTATTGGATATGATAATATAGGTAGACACCCTACGAAAATAGTTCTAGCCATTATGTGAGAGTAGGTTAGCTAACCTATTGGTCTCAAAAAGATCCCTCCTCGCTTGGGGAAGAAAACCTTAAAAGGTTGCCCCTAAGACCTACAAAAAAGAAACATATAGATCAGGGAAATTCATATAGACTACTAATCACACTTTTTACATGAAAAGAAAGAAAATCATTGGATACATTGTGAATTTATTAAAAACAACATACACGCACTAGCAGAAAATCGATAAATACAAACGGAAATACCGAGGGAATTACCGTGGAAAAAAAATTAAAACAAAGCAAAAAAAATGATGACGTGTCATTTTTACCAACGGTCGGTAAATTCGTTGGTAAACTGTGAACATTGTTCATCATGTCAATTACAAAGGGAATTACCAACGGAATTTTCCGTCGGTATTTTCCAGAGAGCTCCAAAACTGTTCACTTTCCAATTGCACTGTTAATTGTTGTTCTTTACGAATAAAATCACCGACGGATTGAAAAGTTGTCGGTGTTATTTGGTGGTTTTCTGAAAAAATTCAATTAATTTAAAATTTTCATTTAAATATTACAGACGGAATCACCGACGGATTGAAAAATCATCGGTAATTGTTGGCGGTTTCTGAAAACTTTTTACGAAATTAAAAATTTAAATTAAATATTACCGATGGAATTACCGACGGAATAATTAAAAAATATTAATATTCAATTATCCGTCGCTAGCGCGCCCCAATAAAAAGCCTAAATCCTCTTATTTCACAAGAGACAGACTCATTTCTTCTTCTTCTTCTTCTTCTTCTACTTCTTCTTCACTATATGCAAAAAACATCAATATCTATTTCTTTCTCTTCTTTTCTCTCCTCATCTCCTTCTCTTTTCCTCCATGCTCGGGTATGTCTTCTTCTTCTTTCTTCTTTTATCCTCTTAGTTTTTTTTAATTAATATGCTTTACAAAAAAAAATTTCTCTCCTTAGCTTCACTTGTTTCTTCTTTTTTCATGATTGTTTTTCACTATATTTGTTTTTTATTTTATTTTTAATTGTTTTTGTTCTTAATAATTGTATAAATGTTGTTGTGAGATTTTCTTTTTCATATGAGATCAATTTTTAGTTGATTTATTTATAGGATTTTTAAATTTTTAGCAATTGCAACTTCATTTTTTTCATATGAATTTTTTTAGTTGAATTTATTTTTTCATTTTATTTATTTGTTACAAATTTGTTTGAGTTGATTTTCTTATTCTTTTTTCCAAGCATTTTGAGTATATATTATAGAGTGTTGATTTATGTTAATTTAATTATTTTATAATTTTATAAAATAATTTTTTAAAAAAATGTTTTTAAATAATTACCGACGAAATTACTGATGGAATTTCCGTCGGTATATCCGTCGGTAAATCCGTTGGTAATAAAAAAAAATATTATTACCGACGCGTCTGTTCCGTCAGTAAATCCGTTGGTAATAATATTTTTTTATTACTAACGGATTTACCAACGGATAAAAAATTACCGATGAAAGATTCACCGACGGAGCATTTCTGTCGGTGATTTCATTGGTAAATTAATTACCGACGGAATATGTGTTTTACGCCAACGGAAAAATTCTGTCGGTAAAACTGTTAAATCTTGTAGTGACGTAAACATACATTTTCAATTCAAAATTTAACAAAACAAATCACAAAATTTTTTGAACAACAAATAAATCACATATAGGATTAAAATTAACCTTTTCAATTTGTTAGAGTTGGTTGGATTTGAACCGGAGAGGATGGAACTTGAAGAAAAAGGTGCTGGAAAATAATAGTATAAGTGAGTGTAGTACACGTCCAGGACGATCAATCTATGGTGTAGTGCCTTTTTGTCACACACTATTGGGTCTTGGGGTGCATGGACCACTCTGCATGGTAGATGACTTCTTCCTCTTCGTGTTGGTGGTAGCGGTGTAAACCACCCCCTCTTGAGGTGGAAGATTGACAGTTAAGAAGTTTAAGTCTACTGCTAGAAAATTTGGATTGCTATTGGTTTTTTCCTGTTTTTCTTGTGCTAAGGTTTTTTCTTTTATTGACTTCTCTTTTCTAGATCTTTTGTTTGGCTCGACTTTTTGCAAGCATCTCTATTTTACATTCTCTATATGTATCAATACCAAGGTTGATAAAATCACAATTTTAATACGGTACGGAAAATATAAAACAAATTCAGATCGTAAAAACGATTTAGCACGTAAACCTACATTAAGTCGTAAAATTATACGATTTTACGAGTCAAGTCGCGATTTTAACAACCTTGATGAATACCTTCTATTTATAATGTTTGTGATTTTCTGCAAAATAGAAAAAAATAATCTGGAAAAATAATGTTAGTCAATTATATTGTTTCCTTTTTTACTATGGATTCTTAATTACTTAAATTTTCTTTTGCTAATATGTACAATCTCTTTCATTAATTTTCTAATTTTGTTTGATACTATTTATTTTTCTTTTCCTTTTTTACATAATCTTCCTTTATATTCTTAGTTCCTAACCACCTTAGTCCCTTTTTTTCTTTTCTTGTGTCACTTTCTAAACTCTTTTTTTTTTTCATCATCATAAATTAAATAAAATTCTAAAATTTAAATTGGACTAAAAATATAATTTTGATAAAAAAGTGGCTATTCACGACGACGTCCATTACTAACAATCTCTATACTTTCCTCTCTTTGACTACTACAAAGACTTGCTTTCTCAATATATATATATATATTGAACCAACACACTCATTTTGTTTGTTATATTGTTGGTTCTATATAGAAGCGCAATTTGTTCTCAAGGTGGTACAATTTCTCATCTTTATTCATCATGGAGACCAAAGAAGAGACTCAAGGTAAAACAACCATGAAAAAAACCCTTCTCATCTTCAACTGCCTCATACTATCCATAGGAAACTGTGGTGGTCCTCTAATAATGCGCCTCTACTTCATCCATGGAGGCAAACGTATTTGGCTCTCTGCCTGGCTTGAAACGGGCGGTTGGCCCATCATTCTAATCCCCCTTGCCATCTCCTACTTTCACCGCCGTGCAACCGATCCCACCACTAAACTCTTTTATATGAAACCTCCCTTGTTCATTGCTGCCGCCATCATTGGTGTCCTTACTGGTCTGGATGACTATCTTTACGCTTATGGTGTAGCCCGTCTTCCTGTTTCAACCTCTGCTCTGATTATTGCAACACAGCTAGCTTTCACAGCTGGTTTTGCTTTCCTTCTAGTCAAACAAAAGTTCACTTCTTATTCAATAAACGCTGTTGTTTTATTGACGGTGGGGGCTGGAGTATTGGCTATGCATACAGGTAGTGACAAGCCTGCTCATGAATCGAGTAGAGAGTATATACTGGGTTTTATCTTGACGCTTGTAGCTGCTGCTCTGTACGGCTTTATCATGCCGTTGGTGGAATTGACATACAAGAAGTCCAGGCAGGAAATGAACTACACGCTTGTGATGGAGATTCAGATGATTATGTGTTTGCTTGCTACTGTCTTTTGTACCGTAGGAATGCTCATTAACAAAGACTTCCAGGTTGGTTTTTCTAAAATATCATCTATGCAATTGCCGTCTCTCTTGTTGGCCAAGGTATAGACAACGAGGAGAATTGGCCAGCGAATAAGAAGCTGGTGGAATCTTGCTTTAGAGTCTGTGTATATTCAGAATATATTATTGCAAAAATCATCATATAGAATCATGATAAAATAAGAATTTTCATGGCAGGTGTTCGAGTAGTTTAGCCAATCCATGTTTTTTTTTTTTTTTAAATCCGTTATATGGATGTCACTTACGGTTTGTCTCTTACAGGCGATTCCAAGAGAAGCAAGAAACTATGAGCTGGGAGAAGTCAAGTATTACGTGGTGATGGTGTGGAGTGCAATTATCTGGCAGTGTTTCTTCTTGGGAGCCATAGGAGTCATCTTTTGTGCCTCCTCTTTGCTATCCGGTATTATAATCACTGTTCTCCTTCCAGCCACTGAAATCCTAGCAGTTATTTTCTTCCAAGAGAAATTTCAAGTAGAAAAGGGTGTCGCTCTTGGACTCTCGCTTTGGGGCTTTGTTTCTTACTTCTATGGCGAGATGAAAGAAAACAAGAAAAAGAAACCAGCAGCTCCGGAAACTTTGATGGCTCCAAGTAATAATCCGGTAGGAAATGTTTGAGCATTTGTTGCAACAGTGCTGTAATTGCCAGTTTTTTTAAAACGCATTCATGCTCATCGCAATGAGAGCCTTCATTTCGGTTCTCACTTCTTCAAATTTCAGACTCCATATATATTAACATGAACCGGCAAAATCAACTCTATATATGGTCAGAAAAACAGAGTAATTATGCACCAATCCATTCAGATCATGCCATTCCAGATTCATTTTTTTAAAACTCCTATCTTGATGTTCCTGCCTTGAGAAAATGGCGAAGTTTCCTTCAAGGTTTTTAAACTTGGTTAGCAACTAACCAAGGGGATTAACTGAGTTCAAAGAAAAACGGATGAGGAAGAGGTTCAATCAGATAATTCGTAAATTATTCTCAAAAGGTGGAGGAAGAAACTAGGTTACCAAGTTGATTATACTTGAACTGAGAGCAGCAGAAATGATGCTTTTAGACGGACAAATACCCCGTTCTGAGATACATTGGAAGCTTCTCACTGGGCTCCAACTGTCTGAATTACAATGGACAATCTTAGGTCAGATTAGCATGTTCATGCTCTTGTATACACCATGACCCTCGTATAATTTCAGACAAAATACTTCAAAAAAAAAAAAAAAAAGGTATGTATATCATTCTGGCATATTTAAATCACCGCAGTCATGAGCAAGGCCCAGCTCCGTGAGGTAGTGTTCCCATTATTGGTAAAGCAATCCCTCCATTTCATCCACCAGCATGGAGGAGAGAGAGAGGCTCCAATAGTATCCATCTCTTCCATGATGAAGCATGTCTGCCCATCAAATAGAGTATTTGTTCATTCTTCCACACCTACAACGACATCATTTGCATCGAATGGGGGAAAAAAAGAGTGCACGTTTTTTGTTCCACTGCTTGCAAGTAATCTGAATTTTTATCCCTACTTCATACAAACCTATCACGGTATTACTATGGAGAGCAGAAGTCAACGTCAATGAGGCACATGATAAATTTACGTGGTCATCTACGAGCAACTTTTAATCAATTTCTGGATAATATTTTCCGTGCCACAAATAGGTACAAAGCGTTATAATCAATAACTATCATCGGTCCTACATTTTCAAGCACAACCATCAATGTAGAACTCTTCTATTTAAGTGTTAGAAATCGGTACCTTCTATCGATAAAAGTAAAGCTCCACAACAGATGACAGCATAATTGGTGCACGTATCTCCAGCAGCCACCGTGAGTCAGCTTTCAAATCATGGTTTTGTTAAAGAACAGCAGGATTAGCATGAGCATAGAAAATTTTAGCATAAACCTGGGATCCGTCACCCGTTCAAGAAGTTGCTGCCACCTGTAAGTTCAACCAGTAGATAGCTGCTGATAAAGCCTGTTATCCATTTCAGGATGTTCATTACAGCAAGAAAAAAAATTTACTAAAGGAGCCATGGATGCAGTCAAACATAGGACCAATTGATGTATGAATGTCCAAATTAAAATTTTACAAAACAAGAGCAAGAACGGAACAAAGCGTACAATTGACAATCACAACTGTAAAGGTACAATTCTGAATTTGTCTCCAAAACGATGGTTACAAGTGTTTGTGGTCTCATAAACTATTCACTGATTGTAAGGTAAACTATTCAGGCATAGGTCCAAATACTTAGTAGTCATATACAGACCATGATCTCAGTGTGTGAGAGCATGGATATGCAATTAGAATGAAGCCTACTCCTTATCCATATGGTCTTCATGGGCAGCAATGTTGCGAGAACATGAAGCAGTGGATAGCAAACATATTCTGAAGAACAAACGAGTCTTACCAGTTTCCTTCATTGGAAGTGTCATTTTCATTATTTATCTCTTCCTTGGCAAATTCTTCCAAAATAGCATGTTGGCGCTTATTAATTGCACTAAAATCACAATAAAACATGAAAAAAAGATTAGACATTGCATTTTGCTGCATATTCTGCAGCAAATAACATCCAAAAATACAAAGCTATTGGATACATAGAAGAAAATTAAAAAAAAAAAACACTTTGCAAGATAATGAATACATAAAACATGATTGGAAAATAGACCAATATATACTGTTGGATCTTCCAGATCTGATAATTGTAAAATTCACAGGACGTTCTGAGAGTGAAAAAAGAAATCATATTTACAGTGTCGCAATTTAACAATAACCTCTCTGCCAGAAGGTGCTGCACATTAAAACCACATTCTAGGTGCCTGGCCGAGCAAGGTCCATGTATTTTGTGTTCAGGTGCAAACTATAATTTCAAATAGAAACAGGACATGACATTATACAATATTTTACTTTAAAGACTACTTGGTTGAATTGAAAAAGCTTACTTGGGGAAGTTAATGCAAAACCGCACATATTGATCTCCATGATCTACAAGAAAACCATGCTTTGATAGACCTGCAGGAAATTGAGATTGTAAGCATATTTATTGGAAATGTAGGAAGAGTAAATTAAAGCAGGATTTGGATATCCAATGTACCTTTGCCTCTTAGTACCACAAGTTGACCTGGCTGAACTCCCTTTGGTATCTGCCGGTGGAATATAACAAAGCATAAAAAAATGGTGTTAAAATAGTGGAGGCAGGTCTAAAGCTTACAAAAAACAAATAATATATATATAAACAAGTTTAGATTTCAGAGAGGATGGAAACTTGGAAATGGTATTAACATCACTGGGTGTAGCATGGAATTTGAACTCACGAAATCATGAAATATTACTATTTAATATGACCTAAAATTAAAAAGACAATTCTAACAAAAGCATGGGTGAACAATTTATGCCCCTGTGATCACATTTCCAGATTTTTCCATGGCAATGAATACAAATGATATCAAAATTCAGGGCCAAGTTAGTCTTCATAACATAAAATAGGCCAATTTTTTAATAACTTTGTTCAATTCACTTGCTTCAAATACCAGAAAAATTTAGTGAAGGCTGATACATCTTAAACTGCACATTCTTTCATAGACAGTATCCCCAATGAAGCATGACTCTGGCAGTCCTAGTGAAAACAGTGACCAAGTTGAACAACAAAACATCCCTCAACTCATTGGACAATGTACAGTAAAACATTGAAGCAGTTGATTCTAGAATAATTTAAAAGAAATGTAAAGATTAAGTTGGAGGTAAAAGGTTATTACATTTACTTGTGTCTTCCCTGACAATGTTGGTACTTCAACCTTACCACCAAGAATTGCCTGTACAAAAATACAAACCTTGATTAATTGACAAAATACTGTTCTTTTGTGTCCAAATTCATAAAACTAATATATGGTACTTATTGCTTTGATTAGAGTGAAGGATTCATGCCGATCAGGGTGGAATGACTCAACAAATAAGAAATGAAACAGTAATTTGAACAAATAGAAACAGTATATTTTCATGGTGGGTGGAACGGGTACACTTGAAAGTGGCTGCACCAAGTCAAATAGATAAAACAACAAAAGGACACAGGCTCAACAAGAATTTTGCATAAGATTTCAGTTCTCACTTGTGTAAAACTAATATTAGCATCAACATAAACATCTGCACCTTCTCTAGCAAAGACAGGATCATCAGCAACCTGCATAAGCACAGCAAAGTTAATTTCATAAAGCATAGGAAACAAGAACTCTTAAACGAATAACGAACATTATGTTTTTGGAAACAGCCATTAAAGGTAATACTTTGGAACACGTTCATACACTAAATTCCAGACAATGGTGTTTGCAGCTAGCACCACATACAGACTCTTTCCATCCTGACTAATTTATTCAAAAGTTAATGAAACTTTGTAGATATAACAGCTGACGAGAAAATCCTACAAATGAAGTTCATGCCACAAGAATTGAAGATCAATGGAGGAGGAAAACAGAGTGTAGTGCAAGCTGCCAAACAGAGCAGATAAAATGTGTTGATTCTAAGCACTTAGGAAATCAAATAGGACAAGTCTCCAAGCAGATTCCTATTTGATGATTCATTAGTCAATTTTCCAGTCCTGCATAAGGTTTGGACTAATAGGACATACTTAAATCAACATAAAGCCTGCCTTTATAAAATGCTAATACGGTCCCTTATAAAATATAAATGTTGAAATGAAAGATAGTTCACTGCATGAGAGAGGACATTTAACTAAAGGTAAGGATGTGCCTTAAGATTAATGAATAAGTTGCCAGATCGACTTCCCCGTCCCCCTGTATTACCAGCTTCTGGCACACGGATTGTATCTCCAGAACCCACACCTAATCCAATTACAAAAAGATATTGGAAAAATTACATATACAGATGAACTTCAATAACAAAGAAATAATAATTTTTTTCATAAAGATAAATGATATGCATCAAGAAAGTTCTACACAAAGTAAAATCTCATATGTTGTTGACTTTGACTTTGGATTGGACTCTAATGCTTAAAAGTCTGCATCCTCAGCTTCATTTCTCAATTTGTTTTATAAAGCTATTCAGTTAGACACCTTGTATATATCTACTGGAAATACAGAAATCAAAGTACATTTTTTTATAGATAGTTTTTCTTTAAAAGCTGCATAGTGAACCAAAATGATGCATTTTCTACCCACAACACAAACAAACAGCATCATTAACAGAACTTCCCAACACAACCCTACAATTTCATCGATCACAGATTTAGCGTTTTCACAATACTGCAGTTAGTCTTCAATGTAAGGACATTGAGCAAAAGGGCTCATTTAGCCAACTATCTATAGGAAACAGCTTTAACTATTATCAGAAGACAAACTAAATGAAAAAATTATTAATCTCCTTTTCCTTCTATTATTGAGTGGTAAAAAACTTAAACTCAGGTCCCAGTACCGCAACGTGGTTTCATTAATCACATAAATTAAAACAAACCTTCTGGTATTGTAACTTTAACATCCTTAATGCCTTCAACAACCCCTGATCCTCTACATGACGTACAGTGTTCCTGTGAAAATGGATAAATCATCACCAATAGTTACAGAATAAAAATAGGAGTTAAACTCTGGAAGTCACGTCAGACCTTAATTATCCGGCCCAATCCTCTACAATGGCTGCAAGTTGATGTAAATGGAGGAATTGTAACCTGGATGTAAATTTGGGGGTTAATAGACACAAACAAATAGATATAAAACTTCCAGCCTTCCTAAATAGTTAGGAAGCAGGAAAAGAAAATTATTGTCACAAAAGTGGGTCATTACATAATGGTTTTTATCCACTAATTATAATCAGAGTAGATCCTCAGAACACTTACTTTCCCTACACCTCTGCAAGTAGGACAAATGCTTGCTTTGGCATTTGCCGGATAGCCATGACCATCTGCATTGTATATTTTGGGATTGACAGGACGGAGGAAAATCAATCATTTATACTGGGTAAAGAAGTTTCAAAAGACTTTTTGAAAGGAGAACGGATAGCATAAAAAAATGTGAATTTCAATCATGTCTGATATTTTTCTTTTTCAATTTAAACATGTTTTGTCTGTCTGCCGAAAGAAATTTCATCCCAGCACTTTCAGGAAGTGAAAAAGAACATTGTAACCCTATGTTTAATGTGCAGAGGATATCTGAGTTTGATTTAAATTTTCACCCGAAAATTAATAATTGTCCACTGATATCTTGAAAAAATTAACTTACCATATGTTTCTTTTTTAAAATAAAAATTCACAAATTGAAATTTCTGTGTCAAGAATGAAAAAGGTATAGGGGTTTCAAAAGATTTATTCACTACTGCAGTGCTTTTGTTGCAATTAAAAAGTACAGAAAAAATTTACTGTTGATTCATGTTCACAATGAATATGCATGAATGACCTTTGAATAGCCAAGCTTTTTGCAAAGAAAGAAAAGAACTATTCATTTACAGAAAAGCCTTTTGCTGCTAGATTATCCAAATTCAATTATTCCCAGAAAATAATAGTTTTACTCACCACAAGAATCACACGGAACATATGCATCAAAAGTCACATGCTTTGTGCATCCTCTAGCAGATTCAGAAAAGGAGAGAACTAGGTCCACCTACGAAATATGAAAATACACAAGAGTTTTTAAGCATGGAAACTACATGTCAGTTCAGAACAGGCATTGGAGATTAAAGGCAGTGAAAGAAGTTCACCTGAATATCAGATGCAAAATGATTGGCCTCATCTTCAAAGATCTGCAAGAAATCAAATATGTTGCGGTTTCAGTTACTGACAAGTGAGAGAAACATACTACAGGAAGATAAAGGATATAAGCTAGTACAGTGTACCTCAGAGAATATTTTATGGAATGAATTAGAGAAATTAGTTCGATAAGCATATCTAAATCCCCCTGCATTACCAGCACCATGTCTAAATCCCGCTGCATCATCAGCACCATATCCCTCAGCACTATCAGCACCATAATTCAAACCTCCAGTACGCATCTTCATCAGAAAATATGATCCAAGAAAAAGAAGAAGAAATACAGTTAGTTTAAAACTATAAACAGAAACACAAACTCCAATATTCAGATTAATTATTGCATAATAGCAAAGGATAACCAATGCTGACTGGAGAGTTTGAGCAATTTAGAAATTCAACAAGCTACCAATATTAAAAACCAAATACATAAAAGTAAAAAAGAAGCTTCTTACCGCATCATATTGTGCCCTCTTCTCAGAATCTTGCAGCGTCTGACATGTAAAAATAAATCACTTAAATTTAAGCAAGATCAACAACCATTTTAAAGTCTGGTAATTACAATTTTTTCCTCATCAAAAAATACTAACTTTGGCAGTTAAATAGTGAAAAATAATCACTTAAAATAAACATTAAAAGCGAAGATAAGAATAAACATTTTTGCTGATGAATTAATGGTATGGACCTCGTAGGCTTCCCTAATCTCTTGAAATTTCCTTTTCGCACTAGCACTATTTTTATTTGCATCCGGATGGTACTTCTTTGCAAGCTGCAAATACAAAGCAAAGCCAGCCACTCAAACAGAAGCTTGCTGGATCTCTAATACTCCAATTAACAAGTGAAGTAAGATGTAGGACATGAAATTCTCAAAATCACTCACCAAATGAAAAGCCGTTTTGATATCTTCTCTGCTAGCATTTTCAGAAACACCAAGAATTTCGTAAAAACTGCGTTCCTTAGCATTACAACTTCCTACACAGAAAGAAAGAAAGAAGAAAAAACAAAAGCAAGCTTAAGTTTTGAATTAAAAGAATAATAAAATACTCATCGATAATTAAATTATAAACCTGTGGCATGAATGTATCTCCGTTTAATCAAATGAGTTTCTGTAGTTCCGAAATCAGGAGGTTTGCTAATAGAATGGCCGCAACTGTTCAAAACTTATCAAAGAACAAAAAAAATAAGAAAAAAAGCGCAAAAATTAGAATCAGACTCCACAGATTGTTGCTGCTGCTACTAAAGCCAAGATTCATTGTATCAGGTTTGTTATTGCAACAAAGAGAGCTTACATCGATCAGAAAACGACGAGACTTTTCGAAGGCGATCTCCACGATCAACGGCGGTGGATGATAGCAAATGCCGCCGGCACTGCACAGCATAAATTGCCAAATAACTTATCAACACGAGATAGATACAGTTGCTTTGATGAAACGAAATTCAGTTGAGAGAGTAATTTATTTTTTTTGTTAATCGAAGGGTCGAAATTTCAAATTTCATTTCACTTACTAGTCCTAGCCAGCAGTAACTTCGCATTTGGAATCGAAAACAAATCTTACAATCCAAAATTAAAAGAACATAAAAGAATAATAATAATGATAATAATCAGCGAAAAAATGAAGCCATCGTGTTTGGCAAGAATCACCGAGTTTCCACCGATTCCTTAAACCTTTACAGCTGGCGGTTTAGGGTTTAATGCAATGTTTTGCGTGCTTCGGGGGCAGGCAAGGGGTTTCCCTGTTTGGATAAACTACATTTAAGCCCTTATAAAGTTAGATATATCCCAATAACCATCTCACAGTCTTAATAGTCTCAGTGCAGATCCCAAAGTTTCCAGGCTATTCTAAATGTCGCATCTAATTGATAAAAACTAATGGCAAGTTCACTTTTGGGTTTTTATTTTGAACTTGTATAGATTTGAATGGTTTTATTTATTATTTTTACGAAGTTTAAGAGGATAATGTGAGAAAATGAAAGTGACAGAATATTAAAAAAAAAAAAAAAAAAGAGTAATGACTTTCTATCAATTATTTTGGATGGAATGATAATTTCACCATAGTTATCATCCCTAATTCGGGTTGATCTAGTTAAGAAATTGAGTTTCAGATTATACGGGTTGATTCGGATCAACCTAAAAAATAAAATTAAAATTAAAATTTTAATGTTTTCATATGAAAAAAATAAAAAAAAAATTCATGTGAATATAGACTATACATGTTATAAATAATAAAGTTTTAAAAAATTATTTCAAAAAGTTTTTTATCCTACATTAAATAAATATTATATTAGTATATTATCTTTTTAAATTGAAGTATTTAAACAAAAAGGTTTTTTATCCTGCATTGAAAAAACATAACTTTTTTTTATAAACATAAAGTATATATACTAAAAGATTTCAAATTCCACATTGAAAAAATAAAATATTCTTCTAGTATTTATATAGTAAACTTTGAAAATGATTAATAATCAACTAAAAAATATTAAAAAAAAATGGGTGTTTAATAGGAGAAATAACACATTTGAAAAAGAAAACGGGTCAACCGAGTTTTGCCAGGTCACGGGTCAACTAGGTTTTGCTGGGTTTTTTCTCATCCCAATCTTTTGACTTACCCGAACCAGTCTAGCCATCAAGTTGATCGGGTCCCGATTTAACCCGCCAGACCGATCTAGATTTATTAACTATGAACTTGACTTATCAATTGATAGTCATTTGATCAATTAAAAAGATTCATATTATTTTTTATTTTATCACAATATCAAATATCATAGTTTTTTTACTCATAAATAAATGTATTACAGCATAAGAAAAAGAGAAATTTGTTTTTAATATAGTTTAAGATGAAAATGTGAGAAAATGAAAGTGAAAGGTAAGGAAAGAAAAAGGGTTTCTTGTAGGTTATTCTGGATGCAATGATAAAACTTGATTGATTCTTATTTCGCTTCAGTTTGGGATTGCAGTTTAGACGGAATTTAACAAATAAGTTAAATAATATTATTTTTTATTTTATTAAAATATAAAATATCATGATTGAATGAGTTTTTTTATTCATAAATAAATGTATTAAAGCATAAAAAAAAAAAATTCAAACCCACGGGGATGGGGTGGAAAGGGAGTCTAATGCATCTGATTCAAGGTTGGAATGGGGTGGAGAAGGCAAAAATCCAGCCTGCCGCCCCAACTTATTGAAATTCCCAAGACCATGATACTCAGTAAAGAGGCGAACTGAACCTTTTTTAGGATTAAAATAGAGTACGATTACAACGGCGACGTTTAGTTCAGGCAGAACAAGGAAAAGCGAGAGAAAATTGCTCGCTGCGACAAAAAATCAAAAGACGCAGCTGCTTCCATGGCGATTAGGTCACTGATAACGAATCATCTGAGAAAAAACAGTTACTGCCATAAACTTCAATTCGAAGCAAGAAACCTCTTTAAATCTTTATTACCAATCAGTAAAGCCAGCACTAAGTATAAATATATTCATAGCAGCAGCAGCAGCCGCCTTGAAACTGAAATTTTGAGACTGAAAAGCCCAAGCAGAGTGCTTCAAGATTGGATCAACAACGGAAACAAGGTTAAGCTCTCCCAGCTCAATTTGATCTCTAAACAACTCCTCAAATCTAAGCGCTACAAACAAGCCCTTGAGGTACCCTTTTTTATCCTCTGCCGTTTTTGTTCTTTGGGATTTATTTTATATAGAATCTGTTACTATCTATATATATATATATATGCTCACAGATATTACAATGGATGGAAAATCAAAACAACTTTCGCATAACGCCGGGGCATCATGCTTTAATGATGGAATTGATTGTTAAAGTGAATGGTTTAAATAAGGCTGGAGAGTATTTTGAACGAATTCCCGGTTCAGGCTCTAAAAAAGCTGCGTCTTTGCCTCTTTTACATGGTTATGTGAAAGAAAGAGATATCAGTAAAGCTGAGAGTTTCATGATCAAGTTGAGTTCCTCGGGCCTCCTTGTGACCCCTCATCCGTACAATGAGATGATGAAGCTTTACATGGCTCTGTCTCAGTATGAGAAAGTGCCTCTTGTGATTGCAGAGATGAAGAGAAACAAGTTATGTCGAAATGTTCTTTCTTATAATCTTTGGATGGGTGCCTTTGGAGAGGTCTTTGAGGTTGCCAAAGCGGAGATGGTTTACAAGGAAATGGTGAGTGATGAAAATGTTGAGGTGGGCTGGAGTACGCTAGCTAGTTTGGCTAATGTTTATATCAAGGCAGGGTTTGTTGATAAAGCTCTTTTGGTGCTTAAAGATGCGGAGATGAAGTTGTCTACTAATGGCCGGCTTGGTTACTTCTTTCTCATTACGTTGTATTCATCTTTGAAGAATAAAGAGGGAGTTCTTCGGCTTTGGGAAGCAAGTAAAGCGGTTGGTGGGAGGATCCCTTGTGCTGATTATATGTGCGTAATTTCATGCTTGGTTAAGGTAGGTGACCTTGTAGCAGCAGAGCAGGTATTTGCAGAATGGGAGACAAATTGTTTCAAGTATGATATTAGAGTCTCGAATGTGCTTCTAGGTGCATATGTACGGAATGGATTGATGGGAAAAGCTGAATCGTTTCATCTTCATACAGTTGAGAGAGGTGGGTGCCCAAATTACAAGACTTGGGAGATTCTAATGGAGGGATGGGTGAAAAGCCAAAAGATGGATAAAGCCATTGATGCCATGAAGAAAGGCTTTTCTGTGTTGAAGGTGGAACGTTGTGATTGGAGGCCATCGCACAGTATTTTGATGGCCATTGCAGAGCACTTTGAGAAGCATGGAAATTTTGAAGATGCAAATCACTACATTAAGGCTGTTCACGGTTTGGGTGTTGCAACTTTACCTTTGTATAAACTATTCCTTAGAATGTACCTCAATGCTCAGAGACCAGCATGGGACATCCTTAAAATGATGGAGAAGGATAGGATTGAGCAGGATGATGAAACTTCTGCCCTTGTTGCCTTGAACTCATGATTGATGGCATAAGTCATTGCAGTAGATTTGGAGATGGCATTGGTAACTGAGACCAATGGATGATGCTCCGACCTTGTTGAAATGGGTAGGGTGTTTTCTTTCTTTGCTGAAAAACAAATTCTGTTTTGGATATATTGGTTAATAACTGGAGGTTATGGTTTTAGTGTTGCCTGAACCGATTTCATCCAGGAGTACTTTGCTAAATTACTGTTGCAAATAAGTTAAAGGAAATTAAAAGAGAAGGGTACAATTGCTCTCCAATTTGGCAAAGCTTTTTTTATTTGCGCCATGCTTAACATGAATAATTGATGAGTACTTCCAGATGGCTTGTTGATGGTGTGCATCAAAGCATGTGCGATCATAGATGGTGCTGAAGGCTTCACTCTTTCAGGCTGTCAATAACTCTTGTGTAAGTGTATGTTGTGCTCTAGCAATTTATCATAAGGAGTCGCCCATTCTTTGATAATAGGAAGTTCTAGAAAATCATGAAACCAAGCATTAAACAAAGGTATAGTCTCTTCATCAATCAGGTTTACATCCAGAATTTCCTCAACTATTCGAGCCCAGATTCCAATCTAGCCATCCACGACGCCTATAGTTTCACCTCCAAAGAATTGTTTCCCCTCGAGGCCACTTTCCAGTCTTTAGATTCTCTTGAGCTTCTTTTGCAGCCTTCTCTTTCTCCTCCCCTTCCGTAACCCATGTATGCATAATCACTGACACAGACATGTAGTTTCTAGATAGGAAAAAAAAAGAAAAGGAAAGCCGTATATTCTATGCTGAATGTGATCGCTTGTAATCTAATATTAATCAACTTTTAACGCCATCTAAAGTATTTTGAAGGTTCTTGAATGAGAATACAATTAAGTAAAAAGTTTGTTGTGTTTAGCTGCTATTCTGATCTAGATCTAGTAGCCTTTGATGTCATCAATGTAGGGTAAATATTTCCGAAATATTGCATTTTAGTGATTACAACGTTGCCAAATGCATATCTTATTTTCTAGGATGTCAATGGCTTCTTTAATGAGTAGGCAGTTTGCATTTTAAGGGAACCTCTCTCTGTGGCCCTTGTCTGCTTAGCAGCAACTTCATGTAAAGCTTTTTAGGTGATTGCCAGCGTGTACCTCAATAAAATCTCCATAGTTCACTTATATCAGAGTATTTACTCTCTTGGTTACTACCTCTCTCACTGAAAGAAGAATTTTCATCTTCTGTGCGTTGCATGTGGTGAACTGCCATACTAAGTTAGATAAATGATGCATGATGTGTCCTGTTTTATGAGTCAAACCAAAAAAATCTTTTCATCTTTCCTATTTAATCTCAATTTGCAATGGCTCCGCAAAGTTATAGTGGGAAAGTCCTCGATTCCTGGCCTTGAGATGCTGGTTTTGATTAAAAGCAGCTCCAAATTTCCTAATTTGTAATTCTGAGCTCATTCTTTTCTTCCTGCATCAGTTTCTGATAGTGTAAATTTGTTGGAGATGTTAACGCACATGCATGAACTTAGGGATACCATTTTCACTAGGTTTACCATCCATGGGACCTTGTCTTTTTGCGAAGGTGATTGTTAAATCCATTTTCACCAAGTTGTTAACTCTCCTGAATTGTGCATTGTTTGTGATCTTGATTCATTTCTTGGACTCTGTGATGGTGGGAATGTGGAGTACTTTGTAAGTTTATTGCTGTTTCTGTCTATTAAACTGACTGTTAATTGGTGTCTTCTCAGGGCATCCATGGATTTTGTTTTACACGGAGCTTACCTTTAAGACATTGTCCATCAGATCAAAAACAAAGAATCAAGGTGCTGCAACTTCCTGCCAACTTGCAAATGCACTTGTATTTGTGTCACCTGGAAACCAGGTAGGAGTTGGCTCTCCTGGAGAGGACTTGAATCAGCATCCATCTGATAGTTTGAGTTGCATGTCAGAAGAGCATGGTGAATGTGGTTTGGTTGACGCTCTTGCAGTGGCGATTTCCCATTTTAAGATGTTGGAGCCAAAGAGGAGTAGATTATGTGGACCCACCGGCCCAATAGAGCAGCAGTGTTCATCTAACATCTCAGCTAACAATCTGTGTAGAGCATTTTGATTTTGCTGACAGACTGACACCACTAACATTGCTCTTCTCCACTGTTTTGCGAGCTGGGAAAGGATTCAAAACAACCACACCCTAACTCCAATATTCAGTGGGAGCATTTGTTGCAACAGTGCTGGTAAATATGAAGTCATTTCTTTTCGGCAATTTTGACTGTAATTCCTTTCAGCAGCCTTGTTCACAATTTAACTCCAATAATGTTTTTCTAGGCTGATGATTAGCTGAGAAGTTTTGCAAAGAGTGCCAATAGGAAATTATGATTTATGTTTTAGTAATGTCTGTTGCATGGGTTAGTTCCTTGCTTTTCGAAGTCAGTTGCTGGGAGTAAAATTGCAGGCCCTTTTTAATTTTGTTTCAGGGAGTTGCATAAAAGAGCTCGACTCTTTGAGCAGAGAAGTAATAATGTCGAAGTTGCACCATAGCTGATGCCCTCGAGATTGGAATGCGACTGCTACTCTCTCTCAACTGCTAAAGTGCCACCGTCAATTATGGATCTTGATTCTAAACCTTATAAACAATAGGCCATTGTTTTCGAACATGAACTGCTGAACTTGGAAATGTGGAGTAGCATCTTCTGTTATTCGCCCTTTAAATTTATGTTTGCACCAAGTTGATGCAGTTACAATAAGGTTTGAATGTTGCAAATTAACCAAACATAGGATCAGTGGCAAATTAACAAAATCAGAACATGCCATCATGAAATATAAACATCTAAACCCCCACTTGCCCTGGATTTAGAGCAGCTGGTAGGAAAATCCTCAGCTCTGGACCTGTGGGTGGGACTTCGTCCGCTAGTGTTTTATTCGTTGCTATATTTTATGCATTAACCTTCGACCATACACGATTAACAGAAATGGTCATCAGCTTTCTTCAATCTCAAGACTCAACTCCTTACAAAAGGCCATAAAAAAGGCTACAGGTTTCTACCACTTCCATCTAAAACTAAGTTGAGTGAAGAAGTATGGAGGTGGAAAGGAGCAACCGTTTACCAAAACGGAGTTCTTGTCACCCAACCAAGATCATCACATCTATTTGTCTTCTGCTTCTGAGTCCCATACTCAATCATTTGCAAGCTTCTCCTTTCCTTTTCCTTACTTCTCCCACTTCTGCTTCACTTGCTTTCTTCCCCAAATGGAGCACTTGAAGCCTCTGACGGTCCAGCTATCTCCAAGAACAGTGGCAGCTTGATCTCAAAGCTCCGAGACTCGGCCACCAGTTTGATCTCAAAGCTCTGAGACTCGGTCACTTTCCTACCCTTGAAAGATCTGAGGTGTGCTGAAACTTCCATGGTGGGGAACACTTGGTTTATGAGCTCCTTGGACGACACCTGTGAGGCGAATGAAGCTGAATACCTCTGTGACCCTTCACAAACGTCCAAGGGAGGGCTTATATGCATCAAGGGGTGTCAAACAAGAGATGGAACGAAGAACTCGTATGCCCTGAGGAGGCTCTTCCAGTCTCTGCCACGCTCATGAAGGGCTTGGCATTCGTGGCAGTCATATTATACTATACCGTGCAGATACTGTGTATATTATATTTTGTTTGATAAGGCATTTCAGTTTGGATTGACCTTGAAATCTAATACATCAATGGTAATTTAAATATTTTTTTATATAAAAAAAATAATTAGTATTTTTATTTAGAATACTTCAAAATAATTTAAATGTTTTTTTTATAAAAAAATATAAAAAATTTATTTAGGATACTTCAAAAGTAGTTTAAACATTATTTTTTTATAAAAAATAAAAAAATCTAAAAAAAAAAATCTAAAACACTCTCTAATATTCTTAAGATTTTTTTTACATTTAAAAAAATTATTATTATTGATCCGCTCCTAGCAACGAGCCAACATGCAATTATTATGAATATGGCGTGGATCGACTGGTATGGCCCCCTTTGTTGGTTGGTCTATAAAAAAAAAGAGCTTGAAGCCTACGAGATTGGTTCTGTTCCATTGGGGAGAGTTGAGGTCTAAAATGGGGTCATGGCTACAGCACCTCATGCAAGCTAACTTTGGAGCTGTTAAAATTGAGAGATTTGAAGGGCCTTACTGCTTTGAGAAGACAGTTGTGATCATGAGACATAACGAGGGAAGTATGGGAAAGGAAAGGAACCTTCAGGTTTTCGGTCTGTTGCGATGTAATGCTAGAAGATTCTGCGACATAAGCCCCGGAGGCAAGGGACAAGAAACCAGTGAAAGAGTGTTCCACTTGTTATAAGGCCGACGCTGTTCATGAGAAGAGGTTCAAGATCATTCAAGAACGCAGCAGCTGTAATACGCATATTTGCAAGAGAGTGTGTGAGGCTGCACATTGAAGATAGCTCCGCCAGAGGATCTAAGCTTCTGTGACCAGGTTTGTCTGTAACCTCCACTCTATTGGATCCCAAACTTTTCTTCCCTCTCCCACTCTTTTTACAAGGAAAAAATTGATATTGTCAGAGAGAATTCATGCAACACATGATATATCCCAGCTATCGATCCATTCAATGCATTTAATTTTTCTCCAAGAAAAGAAAAAACGACACTCATCCTAGCCCTTTATTGTTACTGGAAGCAAATTACCCAGCTTTCAATTTCTTACCAACAAATGCTAGTAATCATGATGATTAACATCTCCGGTTACCTCAGAGGAGACTGCAGGGGTAGTAACTGGTTAGGATAGGGCACAGCTAATTTAAGCAAAATTTCAACTTAATCACGTGATTTGGCATTTGATTATTGTCGTAAAATAAGAGAAATAACTTAGAACAAAGAGGATAGACAAGCATAGACAGAGTTGTGTTTAATAATAATCTACAAGACAAAATATTTGTCTTTATATTTGGTTAATAAAGGACAAGTTTATTTTAACTTTAAATATAAATTATTATTTTCATTTTAGTTTATATTGTATAATGAATATTGTTTTTTTCTTAATTAGCTTAAAATGGTAATTTCTCCACTCATCAAAGTCATGTTATTTTTATTTTTTTTGTAATCATCATAAAAAAATAATAATTAATTGTTAAGAAGATAATATAATTAAATTATGATTTGCTAAGTCATTAAATCATTTATCTAAATATATTTAATAATAAAATAAATAATTAAACCAATTATGTCAAATAAAACTATCTCAACCCAATAACTTAAGCTGTTAAGTGAGATCTCAGAATATGATTTATATTATTCTCTAACACATCCTCTCAAGTGAAAGCTCTTTGGGCTTGAAACTTGCACATATTTATTTTACCTTATGCTTAATTTTTATCAAATAAATGAGGATAGTGAGATTCGAACTCGTGACCACTTGGTCATCAAGGCTCTGATACCATGTCAAAGAACCATTTCAACCCAATAGTTTAAGCTGTTAAGTGAGGTCTCAGGATATGATTTATATTATTCTCTAACAACATCAACACAAAATTAAAACCTAACATAGTTACAAAATATAAGATAATAATTTCATCATAAATACACATGTTTTGTTATCTTTCAGCCCTCACCTTTTCATTATTAAATCTATTTTTTTAGAACATGAGTAATTTTTATTTCTCTATGCTATGTATGTTTTAATCATTATATTAATTTTTTTTTAATAATGATATTCATTTCTTTTATAATATAAAATGGTAAAAACATTTCTTCTTATATTTTTTAATTAATGAAAATCACTCTTTTGTTAATTAATTACTCATGTTCAATTTATAAAAAAAAAGTTATTTACTCTAATTCTTTTATTTTTCTAATTGTTACAAATTATTAAATTATATAAAATAATTTATTATTTATTTTAAGAAATTGATTTTTTCATATTAAATTGATGAAATTAAAAAAATCAAACTTTTAATACAATTACATTCTTAAAAGTGTGTGTATAATAAAAAATTGAAATTACAAAATATTTAAAGAGAGAATTGTGAAAAATTGGTTATTATTTGTTTCTGTTCCTTCTCTCTTTTTTAGATGGATGAAAAATTTACTAAAAATTATTTTCGGATAGAGACAAAAACCTATTTTTGTCAAAGTATCAACAACCAAACATTTTTATATCTCAATTGTCTTTTATCTCTTCTATCCCGCAACCGAATCTGTTCGATTCCATCAATCACTCCGTTGGGACGGGAGATAGCTACTTTAAGTACGGGCACAACCTTTTGATCGAATGGAGTGCATATATAACCCTTTACTGGTCAACAAGTTTTCCTTTACTGAAATTTTCTTCGGAACATGCTAATGCTAAACAGAATGCGACGAAAATAGCAAAAAACCAACTGGAAATAACAAAGAAGCTCAATGCCTGTTGTTGCAATAATTGCTCATTCTTTTTATAGTTGTGTTCATTCAGGTCAGAGTAATGACGTACTCCGATGTCGCCGCATCCCAACATGGTGCTCAATTGACAAACATGGTTTTCGGGGACAGAATCAGTAGTGTGATGGAGTTCCTCAGTAGAGGATGGTTAAAGCTTGCCGGAGTGGGTCAGTAGGCACCTCACTGCATGGTGGGATCCGCTGGGCGAAGAGGAAAGTGCTTCAACTTTTACAAAGATGGGAAGGTCGGTCACAACGAAACCCATTTTGTGGATTGTGCAAGAACTGTTCTCGAACAAGATAGGATAAGCAAGATGGGAAAAGACAACCAGGAGCCACACTAACAAGCCACAGCCAAATTCAATTGCCTGCAAGTGCTACTCTATTTGTTCACTTGGCATTTTACAATCTTATATCATAGGGCACAGTTGAATGGTAACAGCTAAGTTTTAGGGAATAAAGCTTTGTTGTTGTACATGAGAAACAAGGGGAAATACATGCAGTAATATTCTCTCTTTGCAAAAGTAATCTAGCATTCAACTACAATTGTAGGGGGGAACACAATTTTCAAATGTCTCGTTACAAATGAAGCTGCTGCTGGGAAGATTTACAATAGAACCCGCATTTTGACTCTTGGTACATCCAGAGGATGGGCGTTGATCACTTAACAGATACTTTGGTGCTCAATATACCTCATCTTCTAGACATTTTGGACCACAGGTAAACCACCATGAAACAAAACAGTGCAAAAAGAACAACGTGAACGATATGGTTTCCACCATTCTTGATGATACTCTTGTTTAATTTCCTGATGTTGTTCTTCACGCCAGCTTGAGCTTTCATCACAGTCATTTGCTGTCATGTTATTAAAAGCAAGCTTTCAGAAGGCAGTTACAGATTTTAGAAATGGATGAATGTTTCATTTATCAATTCCTTTCCTGTAAATAAAATTCAATGTTTCAAGTTCTTTTTTTTTTTTCTTTTTGAGAATCAATACTGTCAGTTGTGTGCAGATAATAATCTTCTTCTTCTTTTTTACAATATAATGTGCTATTTCTAAAGTTCAGTACTTTTATCCACCATTTCCTTATCTACTATAGTTTCACATAATGAAAGCAATTGTGCTCGTTTCAAATTAATAAAAAACATGGGTTGATTTTCACAAACTAGCAATTCAAATAGATATCATAACATCCTAGGAGTACCAATATTGAGGAAACCAGAAACTAAAAGATGGAAGACTTAGCGTACACAAATATTAAAATAAATATAAGCATATACCAGAGTCTCTAAGAAATCCTTCTGATACTTTGCTTCTGATTCTATCTCTTGAGCAACCTGCACCACATTATTAAATTAAATCTAACAGAACATAACAATGGAAGGGAAACTTCAAACCATTCTGCAGTCAAACTGGCGACGTCAGAAAATAATGTTAAATTTCAAACTGAAAGCACTTCATCATTAGCAAAATCATCAACAGCAGTTTTTATTTTTGCAGGAAATGTGCTCAAATTTCAAACTGAAAGCACTCCCCCAGAGCCTTTAAAGCAATCAATCCACCATAATCCTTCCATTGCTGGAACAACCTCAAGTGAAACCTTGTTTTGTTTCTGTTCTTAATAAAAAAACAATACAATATCCAAAATCCAAAAACCAAAATTGACGATAATTTTGTTAAATCCCATAAAAGAACATCTCTAAATTTCACAAATCCAGAGTTGATAAATCACATGTATCTTCAGCTTTGATAAAGATTATAGAGGATAATCCATCCAGAGCCTAGGGTCTCCAATACAACCTTGATGGTCATTTTATTCACTCCACAACTCATCTTCCTGGCATTCAAAGTTAACATTTCAATTGCACTAGTTGTTAAAGAAAAGCCAGTTTTTCCCTCCAATCCGATATAAAACGAGTAGGAATAGATTTCATTGAAGTAAACCCCAATACAAAATCTTACAAACAAGGAGAAAATTCCTGTGCATAATTCCAACAGCAAGTGGAACTGCCCAATTTTGCAACACAATCAGGCTTATTTTAGCAATTAAGTATTAGAAAACATAATCCCTAATAAATTACCCCATTAACAGCCCCAAACAAATAAAATTGCAACATATCCACCTTTTACAGAGGAACTGCTTTTCCATAATTAAGCAAGCTCAACAATTTCAACGAAAAAGAGCTTACGTTTCTTAATTGCCTAACTTGGCTACGGAGGCCAGTGATCTCGTCGTCCAAATCCCCATGGATCGGGTCAATCCGCAATTGTATTTCATCAGAGCTCGCCATCGGTCTCGTGCTAAGTCCCTCTCTACAAAGATTTGGAATACAAAAATTACAAATATGATAAAAGAATCTTAAACCCTAAATTTGACGACCAAGCAATACCTGGATCTGTAAGGAGCAGCGCCACCGTAAATAGAACCACCTCCTCCGCTCGACCTTGACGCCATTCTTGAAGGAAATTTGACTGGGAGGGAGATTTGCGATAATTCAATTGGAAGAATTGTTGACGTTTTTCAAGCAAGAAATCCCCCGTCGAATTTCTTTTCTTTTCTGGATTTGTAAAGTGGGGATCCGGTGAAGGGAAGGGGCACTTTGTTTCATACGTGGCATATAATTACTGCTTTGATGTGCGTAGCGTTTCTAATACTTTTTTCATTCTTTAGACGCGGAAGCATTTATTTATTTATTTTCTGCTTTCATTTTCGAATCAATTTTAAAACAAATAAATGAATTTTTTTTTTTTAAATATTTTTTATTTTTAAATTATTTTAATATATTAATATCAAAAATAAATTTTAAAAAATAAAAAATATTATAATATTTTTTTAAATAAAAAATAATTATCATCATAATATTAAAGATTCTCTTTTTATATTTTTAGATTACAAGGGCATGATTATGAAATAAAAAAGAAAACATCACATTTTTACTATTTTTTTTCTCTTCAATTGATGAACCATCCCTTTTAAATTGTTATAAGTTGACAAAGTTTGGTCCACCTACTTTCCTTTGAATTTTTTTTTGACCCCTTTAGCTTTTGGAATTTTTGTTTTAGTAAAATAACTCCATTCTGTTTCTTTTGTAGTTCATATGCTTAATAAAAGAGAGAAAGTTATTGAAAATAGAGAAGGTTGCCTGTTAATCCAATTTCAATAATAAGAAAGTTAATTTTAATATTAACGGATTTTTCTTTGACGAGAAGAATTCTATTAAGATTTTTTTTTGTCTTCTTCTATCAAAAAATATAAGTCAGAGGTCAATGAGATCTTTAAATTTGTGTTGGTTTTTTGTTTTTTTACTAATTTTTTGCTAATTTAAACCCATAAATGAGTTTATTTAGATGTTTAGAGAGGTTTTTTTAGGTGTTTTTAGATTAAAAGAGAGTTTTTAGATCCAAGAAGCCGAAAACCCGACTTAAATGGGCGACGTTGAACCAATGCAAATGATATGTCATCTAATATTAAACAAAATTGAGGCATACAATACATCGTCCACCCAACCTAACAAAAAAAAATTTCGGTGAGCCTACTCTTACATGTCCGCATGTGTGTGCCTATTTTTTTTTGCCATGGCCAACAAGGCCCATATTCCTAGGATTTTTTTAAGCCTTTATTTTATATTTATATAAATATAAAATAATTACAACAAATTTTGGATTTGTTTTCAAATGAAATTTATGACTTTTGTTATGGTATTAGCATACGCTCTTTTTATTATGCTCTTCATGATTTTTTTCCTTAAAGTTTAATCAAAACTAAATTGAATAAATGATATTATATTTATAATATTATTTTATTATATATAAATCAATTTTATATTTATTTTTGAATGAGATTCTCGCCTTTTTCATCATGTTAGCAACCATTTTGTTAATTATTCTATATGCCTACAATGCAATTTTTTTATGTTCATGGTTGTGAATATTCTATGAAAATAAAGTTCATGTCATCATAGTTATGTCAAATATTTTTCTTTAAATTTCTTTCATTGTTTGATCAATGAACTATTTGTCTTATACAATTTTTTTTTAAAAGAGAGAATATTACATGAATCATAAAAGAAGGTTTTGAAAAAACAAAATTTCCTTCATGATTTTATTTGCTTTCTTTCATGTGAAATTTTCTTTAATAATTGTATAATTAGTGAACAAATTAGAGTTAGAAATAGTTATATGTTACTACCTGCAAGTAGTATATTATTCTTTTTTTTTCTAATATATTTGTGTAAAAAATATCAAGTTCTTTTTTATTAATACTTACATTTATGGTTTTGGTAAGCTGATGTTTCAAATATTTATCCTGACGAAGTAAAATGCAAAAAAAAAAAAAATCACATTCATTAGATATGTCATGTTACCATTTTGACACCTATTTTCCCATGTATTTTCAAAAATAAAAATATCTAAAAACAATATACTTTTAGTGAAGTTCATTTATTTTTTCTTATTTTTGTTTTATTTTGTTGTGATAAGATAGATAAAAAATAAAGATATTAAACTAATAAAATTGAATTTTAGGGAGTGAACCTCATGATCACGCAACCTACAATTAAGATTGAGATCTGATCTTGAAAAATCAAAAGAGATCTAATAGGAGTTTAGCTGGCCTCCAATTGGGTAGTTCTGTTCTTACTCCTTTGGAGGTAAATCTTAAGCTTCATCAAGAGGAAGACGACCTCCTATTAGATCCATCCTTGTATCGGCAACTTGTTAGGAGTTTGAACTATTTGACGATTACTCGTCCTGATATTTTTTTTGTTGTGCAGCAGGTCAGTCAATTTATGTAGGCCCCTCGAAATCTTCACCTAGTCGCTGTTCGTCGCATTATCCAATATCTAAAGGGCACCTCTACACACCGGTTATTCTTTCCTAAGGAATCTTCCTTACAGTTGGTGGACTATAGTGACGCTAACTGGGTTGGATGTGCAAATACTCATCGTTTTTTTATTGGTTGATGCATGTTTTTAAGCAATGCACTCATTTCTTGGAAGAGTAAGAAGCAAGACAGAGTTTCCAAGTCCTCCACTGAGTCTGAATACCACGCTATGTCTTCCATTTGCTCCGAGATCACTTGGCTTCGTGGGTTATTGGGTGAACTTGGTTTTCCTCATGATCATTCCACTCCTCTTCATGCTGATAATACCAGTGCTATTCAGATCGTCACTAATCTTGTCTTCCATGAGCATACGAAACATATCGAAGTCGATTGTCATTCCATATGTGAATCCTTTAATCAACATATGATTACTCTTCCTCACATTTCCATCGAACATTAAATTGCAGACATCTTCAATAAAGCTCTTTTTCGGCACCGATATCAGTTCTTGGTTGAAAAATTTTCTTGATCTACTAGCATCAATTTGAGAGGGGATGTTATGGAGATAATTTAGGGATTTGATTTGTACTATTTTAGGGATGTTTACTTACCTTGTATAACATTTAGGTGCTGTAATTCTATCATTAATACTTACCTTGTATAGCATTTAGGTGCTGTAAATCTGTCATTAATTATGTAAATATTTTGTATATAATGGAGGGAAACCCTATATAAAGGGCATTCAAACCAATTTTGACATTTCTGCTCTTTTGCAAGTCTTATGTTTCCTATCTTGCAATTCCATAAATGGTTTGATGACGCATCGTCTTCTGGGTTGAGGGAACCAATTGCTATGGCCTTGTCAATAGTTAGGAAGGATGCAAAATCGTATGTTACTCTTCTTTTGCTATTTATTGTTGATGGTTTGATAAATTATGTCACCATGTTGACATGCATGCTACTTTTGAGGGTACCAAATTGATGTATTTATTGATTCTTTGTTTAAGGGTTAATGTGATCTGATTTACAATATTTTTCACTTTTACAATCTAAATTCAGAATACTATAATGGTAGGCCATATAATTCTTTCTTAATTGGATCTTCAATCTGAATTCAAAGAGGAAGCTTATGGAACTGGCACGATACTTGTCTACCCTTCTTTGTGCTTTATGGAAACTTTGAAGCTTGTGCACCATGTCTGATGGGAGTTCCAAGTAATGACTTAAATGTCATGTGACAGATGACTTTGGAAATAAGTTTCCAAATCTGATGTAGGCTGCAGTAAATGGATCTCTTTTGGGGGCTTTCTTAGTTAGTTTACAGGCAATTGAATGGTACATAGCTATTGGAGTAGGTTGGCTCCATTGGAGTTTGTTTGAAGGACAAATGCAAATTGAAACTAAACAAGGAAATCTAGTTCTTAGGGCTGGTGCTGGTGTGGTTATTAGGTATCTTAATTCTACAAATTCTCGACTCCTAGACTTTAATTAGAGTTGTCTACGAAGACTAAAGACATATATATATATATATATATATATATATATATATACAAAGAACGTATATATGAGTAGGCTCTGAAATTATCTATTAAACTGGATTTTCAGCTATTGCGCTAGATTTTACAATACTAACAGAAGTTGTATATGAGTGTTATTCTATCAATTTCACGAAGAGTGCCATTTTTGTTTGGTATTTTTGTCTCAAAAAGTCAAAAACATCTTTCATTCTTTTTTTTTTTTTGCTTCTCATTTAAAATTAACTCAGTTCTTTCATGAATTGGAAATGAAAGGATTTTCCACTCAAACATTGTTCCACTTTTCCTATTTTAAAAAAATGCATATTTGATTTTTCTTGTAGAATTAATTGCCATCTTTTCATTCATATTAATGATTATGTTATGGAACATTTTGTTGAACATGGAGACAAAAGGGACACTTCTAGCCAGCAATTAAGCTAGAAAAAAATGCTGGAAATGAGCTGGAAAATGGCAGAATATTAGGATGGAAATCATGGCTAGATTTCTGCCATTATTGGTAGAAATCTTGGCTGGAAATGGAGAAGTTTGTCCCCCTATTTTCAGCTATCAATAGAGGCAAGCACAAGCATAAATGTAGAGCCAATTGAGAGGAGAAAGGAGAGAAAGTGAGCTGCTAAAGGACAATAATAGTGGCTGCTGCAGCAACACTGCACAATGAGTGAGAGAGTATGGAGTTGAGTTTCCTCCTCCATTGTTGTGTATTACTCAACAAGATAACCTGTCACACTTTAATAGAGCGTTCATACTTGTTTGTAGCACAATACTCCAACCGTGAAATTTAGCTTTATGAAGGTAGATGATCCACTATGAGAAAACTAATGTAATACTCAGATAGTGATGAGTATTGGCTAGGACAGGTATGGAGACAAGTGTTAAATTGACTTTTATGGATATTGCTCTCATGATAAAATACAATGAGCTAGATAACATTTGCTCTTGACGAAGGGTGGATGAATCGTGGAGAAATACGATGCGACTGCCAGTTAGAAGTAGAGGGCATGCACAGGCTTCTGGACATGTAGACTCTTGTAAGAGTGATGAACTTTTAATGACATTGTAATAATCAAAATATAAAGACAAGCGTGAATTGACTTCAATGGGCTGTCCCATGATAAAAGTAGAGAGCTAGTTAGATTCTTAGATGAAGAGCAGATAACTCATGGAGTAGTAAGACGTGTTTTCTAGGATGGAGAAAAGGGAAGGCACAAACTCTTAGATAAGAAAGCTCTTGAAAGAGTGGTGTGCTTTTGATTGCATTGTAATACATGAATGGGTACTGCTGCACTCGGGATTGGAGACCAAACTCATAGATGATGAAGAGATTCCACCAAATTACCAAGGAAATGCAGCCTAGATGAAGTACAAGGAGGTGCAATGAGCATGGGCTAAACAGACCACTTAAATCAAGTGGGAGTTAGTTAAGTGACAGTTACTCAAATCAAGTAGGAGTTAGTCATGCATATGAGAACTGAACTTTAGTAGGTCTCTGAGGTTAGAAGATATGTCCTGTGCCTGTTGTCTCCAAGTGATAGATTGTTGGGTGTGGAGACAAAAGGTGCACTTCTAGCAAGCAATCAGGCTGGATTTCTTCCATTATTGGTAGAAATGCTGGCTGAAAATGGAGAAGTTTGCTTCCCATTTTCAGCTATAAATAGAGGCAAGCACTAGCAGAAATGTAGAGCCAATTGAGAGGAGAAAAGAGATGAGTGAGCTGCTAGAGGGCAGCAGTAGTGGCTGCAGCAGCACAGTGAGTGAGAGAGCATGGAGTTGAGTTGACTCCTCCATTGTTGTGTAATTGTAGCTTTCTCTATATCTAATAATATTGGCTACTTTATGGATGCAGGCGAGTTGCTGAAACAAGTTAAACCTTGTGTTTAGCCTCCGGGAAAAGATCAACCGATCCCAACACATCTGCACTTTGAATGTTCTTTCAAAATTATCTGATGTCTGTAAAGATGCAGAAATGACTGGTGAAACTTCTTTCATTGATGGAATTAGTTTACCTAACCATTACTTGTTATGTTACCATTTGCAACAGCTCATCAAGAATTGTGTTGTTGAAACGAGTCGACAAGGATGGGTTTGTTTGGTAAGTGCTCTGCTTTTTTCATGGAAATTATGAGATTAGCAACGGTTCCAAAACTTCTCATGGTTTTTAATATTGCAGCAAATCTTACACTTTAAAGGTACACCAATTATGGAAGTCGAAAGGCACATGAATAATCTGAAAATCCTCATGCATCACTCCTTTTCTACTGGGATGGTCTTAATCCGCAGGTATTTCATGCCTTTTGAATTGACTTGAACTTGAATCCTTCTTGCCCTCTCTCTCTCTCTCTTTCTCTCTCTCTCTTGGGGGAAGGGGGCCTTGAGGATATATCAAACAAAAGGCTGGTAGGAGGAATTGTATTTATATCATATTCATTGTTGTATGCTGTATGTGAGCTTAGATTATATATCTATCCAGTAGACACTGATGGGCATTTGATATTCACCTGTGTGGTCCTTCAGGCATTTGAGAATGGACAAAAAGTGTGAATTCTTATGGATCAATGAAACCAAAAAATACCCTTGTTTTTTTGGTTTCATGGGCTTTCTTGTGATCATTATTGTTGGGTTGTGGTTTACTTAGTTGCCTACTGGTAGATCTGCGCTGTACACTCTCTGCACCTTTTACAGTCACATCTGTTTATGGAAAATATGACCGTGGAGTTTCATTTTCTTCAGTTGGTCCATTTGTCCATGGAGCAGTTTATCTTTTCTAGTTAAAGTTCACTCAGATGATTAAAATAATGTGTAAACTTAACCTCAAAAGTCCAGTGTTGAATCCAGTGCTACACTGGCAGTAAATGTTTAGCAGCTGCAGGATGGTATCACATTCTGCTTATACTCAATTTAATTTAGTTTTCTTCACACATACTGATCCCGTATCTAAAGCTGTGGGTCTGTCATCATTGTATATGGGACATAATTGATTAGCCCAGAGAACAATGCTACATTGTTGCTCATGAGAAATAGTAGGAGAAGGTTTTTTCCATTGTCAAGAGAATGATGTTTGCATTGCATCTGAGAAATAGTAGAAGTTTTTTGCCATTGTCAAGAGAATGATGTTCGCACTGCCTCGATAATTCATGTTGCCTAACTATGACCATCATGTAATGTTACCATTATCCATATATTGCATGATATTTAGGCTATCCTTCCACTCTACTTTAGGCGTGGTTCTATAGCCCATTAATTGTTATACAATCATGAAGTTGATCCAGCAGTTGGTCTGTTGCCTAAAAGAATAGTAACTGTGATTTTTATTTTTAGGTTCGAGTGGAAGGATCTGTGCAGAAAGTTCCTGATGAGGAATCTGAACAGTACATATATAGCTGTCATCAAGGAAGTGAAATTGGAGCAATAGTTAGCAATCAGGTTCCTCTTATTCTTATTAAATTGTATTGACTACATCAAAAGATTGGTGTAAGCTTAGGTTATCATCTTCTTTCTCCTTTCAGAGTACTATAATTCCTGGAACGCATGTTCTACACCAAACATACAAAGAATTAGAGGAAAAATATTCTGATGGGTGGGTGAGTTGCCCTTCTCTTCATTTTCCTCTGATCTTGGCTTCAAATTTTTAACTTTTACAATTCTGTAATATAACTCAGTTTCTTGTGGCAAACATGACAGTCCTGAAACCAATATTTTTGTTACTATTTTCTTCAGAAAATGGTTTCTTTGTATACCAAGAGAAGTAGTTTGCATTTTCTACTTTAACTTTGGTATGATTGTTTACGAGGAAGTATCAATAAAATCCGGTGTTTTTTCTCTGTTGTCAAAGTGCAGAAGTTTGATTCCAAAACCTAAACACCGGGGAGGGTATAGGTTTAAACCACAACTTTTCGAGTTTTGGCAAGGACAACATTCTCATTTGCATGACAGGTTTGTTTCATGTCATTTCTTGAGCTGCATTTTTCTATCTGCATGCAAACAATGAATGAAGCAGGTTTATTAACAATCCCCCAAATCATATTGTGTCTCTTATGTTCATTGAATGCTTGACTGAATCACAATGTTATAATATATGTTAGGAACGTGGCTTTTTCAGGAATAAAAATATAATTCATGCAGGAAAGTACTGTGTACAGTGTTTTGCATACTATGATAAATATGATTGAGAAATTGGATTCCATGAATATTAAAGAACTTATAATTATAGAAGACACGGGGAATTGGGATTTACACCCAAAAGAGTTTTGGATATCAAATGATATTATGATAGTTGGCTAATAGCTAATGTATGCACAACCATTTACAGGTTGCAATATACTCAAGAAATCAACGGCAAGCTAGTTTGGAAGATTGTGTGGTTGGCTCCGCTCCCTGACTAGTAATTTCAGTTTCCTCGTTGTGACGCTTGTCATTCATGATTCCATGGTATCTTGTTATCTGTTGCTTGTGTTTTGTTATTTTGGTACAAGTAGTAACAGATATAGAATAGTGATATTTTCTTTCTTTGCTGTTTAATTGACTGTGTTGCCAGCATTCGAAAGTGTTGTTAGTACCAAGGAGCATAAATTGTTCCTCCTTGAGGAACCTTAAACTATGATCTCAGATCTATCGGTGAAATAATTGAAGAGAGAGGCATGGGTGGAAGCTGGGTTTAAGATTTTAGAGTTTAATTGGAAACTTTTCCCCATTTAGTTCCTTAACTATTCTGATCCTCTTCTTCATTCCTCGAGCGTTTGCATAAGATCACTGGTATTTCAACAATATTGTATGCTTTCTGTTGCGTAAAGTAGCAGGGTGGTGCATAGTGTTTTGTTTGGTGTGAGGATCACAGCTTTATTTCTTGTTCGTCAAGGTTATAGTTCCCATGGCTATCCATTCAACATGACCGCACCGTGCGGACTTGGCTGCAGTTTTGTACTCCATGGAAGGCCTTAATTGCTCCAAAAGGACAGAGAGTTGTGACGGCAAGTCACTTTAATTAGTGGATCTTGGAAGCTTTCTTTCCTATCACGGTTGGACCCCGAAAAATACAATATTGATAATTATCCACTGAAACCATACACTCTTGTGAACGGCTCCAAAATTGATGTTCATCCATAGCATCGGAGTTCTATTTACCTCTGCCTGGCCATGAAAGCAATTTTGAGCAAAAATGAAGTTACAGGGATGTCCCAGAGTCTGAAGGGTTTTATTATATATATATATATTTGCTTATGCAATATTATTGGTTATTGCTCCTGACCAAAAATGGGCTCCACCGTGAAAAAATGGTATCTGGAGTTTCTTTTGACGAAACTGAAGCTGAATTCTGACGCACTACTTTCTGAAAGGCCAATATGATCGAAGGTGAGCGCACCACTTTCTTTGCAAAGAGGTTAGACTGGCAAGTGTGAGGTGAGTGGAATGTCAGAGGTTAAAATGAAAGGAATTCAAAGGCACTGTTGTCGCTACACATCACCCCCTGAGATCCAAGAACGAGCGGTGGGGGAATTCTTATTTAGAGTTGTAATTAAGAAACGACGAGAAGATTCTCCTCTCTTTTCCTTCAAAATCAGTGCCTCTGTAAGGCCTTAATGACATTGGAGCCTGTGTTTTAATGTGGTGGGTAATGCTGTTTGATCACATACACGATGAGTTGTAAACATTGAAGGAATCCATCCCATTGAAGACCATCCTATTGAAGAGCCCATCAGCAACCACTAATGGAGGCTGACCCCATGCTAAATAAGTGGCCACGTCCAGATCAACATGTTGAGATAATCCTAATAGAAAGTCGCTCGCTCAATGTATTCGCTTTATCCTCGTAATTCCCCCCCACAACCACAAGAGAATAAAAAGGCCAAAATAAAAATAAAAATTAATAAAAATAAAAATTAATAATAATAATTCATCTTCACTCACTCCACTCCCATATGTGATATTCGGATGATTCAGGGATTAGTTTAGCAAAAGAACGGGGGATAAAATCCTTGAAGGGAAATTCTAGATTCACGTTCCTTTCTACAGCACTCAACTTGCAAGAGATTATTATTATTATTTTATTAACCGTGAATGTATTCAGTTTATCTCGACTAATCATTTAAAATCCTGAAATTAATTACTGCATAAACATTTAATAATCCTCAAATTAATAATTTTTAAAAAACAAAATTAAAACTTGATTAATTAACCTACATTCTTTCGGAGCAAGAGATTATTATTGTTTGGAGGGCAAGGATCACAAAGAGGAAGATGCGCTCGAATTGCTAGAAACATTATTGAGAATCGGTACAAATAATAGAGCTGCCGTACTTCTCTTGGGGAGCGAACCTTTCAAGCTTCAATGGCTTTTTGAACGGACAAAACTACCAATTCAAAGTGGAATTCTTCAAGAAAGCATAATAATGGTGTCCCCTGGAGCATGCAATAGGCACTTAAAGCTACCTACTCCTAACTTAGTTTTGAAAGGTACGTTGCTGGAGTCTGGAGAGATTGCTTACGATTTTTTGAATGAGCTCTAGTCAGCTTCATCTGCGTGCTGCTGATTATGATAAATTTGATTTGATTACTGATTTGAGTCTTTCTTTCCCCTTTTTTTTTTTTAAAAAAAAATCAGGGCTTAAAAGCCCAAAAAAAACTAAATTAATCAAGCAACAGTAGATTAGATTGTAATGCAAATCAAAAGAAGAGTCATTAACCATTAACCATCGGGTAATCCTAATCCATATAGCTTTTAATAAATAGGGAGGGGGGAGGAGTGCTTTGATAAGTTAGCACATTTAAAAAAATTAATTTGTAAAATAATAGAGAAACAATTAGAAACTTAGCACAGTTAAAAGAGTCACACATGACATCTACAACTTATATTTCGCAGATAATATATGTGACTCTTCTAATAGAGATATTTAGAAGCAGTCTATTCTGCCATCAACTCTCAACAAAAAAAAAATAGCAATTTGCACAATCACAAATAATCAATTCTCCATTATTAAAACACAATTCACATAAGTAGCGTATAATATATTCAATCGCAAATAACAAATGTACAATGATAATTAAAACAACAAAATATTTTATTAAAAATTAAACTAACTATACATCTATTCATAATTATCATAACATATAATAATATGTAATTATATCTAATAACCTCTCTAGCTCGTTCAACTCGAGGTTGGGTATGTAATATCCATATAGGTTTACGGATGACCAATATCATTCCAGCTCGTGGATAGACCTGGGTAGCTCATGGAAGGGCTTGAGATGCTCGTGGACGAGCCAACATCCCTGACACTCCCACGATAAACAATTTTATCTTCTGCTAATGTTGTTTCAAGACGTTCAACCTCTTGAAGTCTGTCATGGCATAAATTGAGCATGATATTGGTCACAATACATCTCATCTTATCGACATCTTCACAGATAGTCACCTCTTACTATCATTTATACCCAAGACATTCATGAATTATAAGTTAGTGTTTAAAATGTCATTAATTCTAGTAATCAAATAATTTAAAATACATATACCTAAAGAAATAGAAGACACCCGGCAATTCATCTTCTTTATTTGGGACATGTTTTGCATAGTTACCGGTATAGATGACACGACCAAAAGATTGATGTCTTCTTCCAAGTGCAGGAGTGTCGAAGTAATAAATAACCCGGCAAGACCGGGGTCGAACCACAGAGAGGTTAACTGTATAAATTATAGTTAACAGCAACACAATAACAACAACAATAATAGTAATAATAATAATAATAATAATAATAAAGAAGAAGAAGTTGATGAGAACTTTGAGATGGAAGATTAACGTAAGGATTAAACAATGATAACAACAAATGTCAAGGTTAGAGGATCCACTAATGGTATTTCAAACAAGTATAGTATAAACTCTTATTATTCAATTGGAAACCACATACAAAGGAGGTTCCAATCAGATTATAAATTGTTAACATGATTACATTAGTTATCTTATTCGAATAATGCTAATACTTGTAAATGTTGTCAGGCATTCATGATTATAACTTATGTTAACAACAAATCAAGTTCCTTTCATAGCTCAGGTGTCGGTTATACCATACAGTATGGGCTATGAAAGTGCCAAGTATTTGTTGTACCAAGTGTTATACAACATAAATCTAGATTAACCATTTAACAAGCAAAGTATTAAAAGTGAACAAGATAACAAATATAAAGCGTGTTATTATCCAACATTAAGGTCCATGTTAAGTTTATATTATACTTATTCTTACACCATTAGTGTACCCTTTTCACCTTGACATAATTAACTTAGTTAAACATAATGAAAGAAAGAAACATAAAGAAACAAGGAAAGGAAATGAAAAGCATAAGCAAGAAATTAATATAATCAAAACTTAAGCATTACAATATAAAGAGAGCAAGAGCATGATCTTGATCTGAACACCAAGATGCCTAAATACATGGCAAATGCCTTCTTTTATAGGCCAAAATTCGGAACTATTGATTTGTTGACTAATTGATGAATGGGTGGCCACATCTTGACTTGGTGACAATTCTTATCTTCTTGTCTGCCAAAAACGTCATTTATAACGTCATAATTTGAACAGACTTCAATTATGAAAGTTCTAGGGAATTGTCTCATCTTTCCAAGGTAAAAATTTGAGATCATTTGGATTTCTAGAACTCGAGATATGGGCTGAACACTGAACAGTGTCTGGGCTGCAGGACAGATTCAGACTTCTTCGTTGTTGCTACAATTTGGACTTGAAAACGGCCTTGTTAAATCTTGGGCTCCACATGAAAGTTGTAGGCCTAGGTCTTATCTTTTCATCCATATAAATCAGACCTAAATCCGAGATCTACAGCTCCAGATATGACCCAATTACCAAACAGTGTTCCAGTTTGGACTGCACCAACATCTCTTTTCTAAGTTTGGCCATCTTTCTGTCCTTTTAATTTCAGTACTTCAACTCATCAATCAATTCTTTCATTTATGTGATAGGCCTGCATTTAAGATGAACATTTACCATAAATTAAAGGTATCTTATATTATTAGATATGTTAGTATAAAACATGCTTTAGTTAAGGAGTTATTGATGCTTCAAGTGCAAAATGATGATATAGAACCTTGATAAAAATGCACTTTTAAGTACTAATCAATAGATATACAACCATGATCAGCCCAATCATTGCATTCATATTAGTCATCCATATAAACAACCTCAAATTCAAAAGTAGGAGATGTAATGGATTGATTAACAGTCTCAACTAACTCAGCATCCCCATCTTCCCCATCAACCACAACTCTATCAATGTGACGCTCATCTTCATTATCACTTTACTCTGATTCTCCATAGCAATATGAAACATATGTCATACCCAATCGAGGTTTCATATTAACAATTTTTAGCATCGACACTTGTCTACTAGCATTACTACCTAACTTAGATGGACCATCTACTCGTGATGCATATGTAGTTCTCTAAGAGTTACTTGGAAACCGGGTTAACTCCATACTATAAGAGTTTCCTCGTCTAGGTCTACTATTTAAGTAAAGCTTTAACATATTAATCTCATTAATCCTAGCAAACCCAAACATTGAATTCACACTCCCGTCACTATATATTGGTACACCGACATAACGAGCTTGACTAACTTTAGTTTGCAACATCTTCCAAGTACTTTCAACTTTTATTTCAAACGTATTCTAGCCAAGTCGATAACATAACATTTTTGATAATTCATTGAGGGACATGTATGATGTAGTAGTTAGGAATTCATGGCTTCCTCCATTATAAGCGATACCATTGTTAGTATTGACAATGATACCACCATGGAAGCATAATATTCCTAAATTATCAAACATTCTGTCAAACAACACAACAAAACACAATTCTATTTTATTAATATCTTAGGGTTAATAAATGTAACACCCCACCCTATTAGCAAGATATTACCCGCCGATGTGGGATATTACAATATAAGTGCATCAATTATCAACAAAACTTAAATTAATTGGTGAACACCTACATTCATTATATTAATCAGCGAACACCTACATTTATCAAATTCTGGTACCATAACAAAATTATCAAACAAATTCATGTATTTCATAGCTAATATTATTATTTGATATAATTCATAATTTAACTTAAATTAACACTAACTATCTCATTACATAATCTTTTAAATTCACAATCAACAACAACAACAAAAATTAATTATTTAACAAAATAACCAAACTATCTACTAAAAATTTATCTAATTAACATAATTCATAAGTTAACCTAAATCAACACTAACATTTCAAACACATAATTTTTGTTAATGCATAATCAACAACAATATCGGACCATGAGCCAAGATTAATTTTTCCAATTACCTTTTTAATTGTGTTACTTTATGAATTTTTTTATTATGTAAAAAAAAAAAAAAACTCATGAGTGACCATGAGCCAAGATTTGACAATCTCGGACCATGACAGGTACGCTGGAGCTAACATCTGGGTTTTGAAAGGAGATACTGTTACAGCTATAAACCTAAAATCATAAAATAGGTCGTGGGCATTTTGAGCATAGATTGGGATGAACCAAAAATTATGGGGAAATTCCGTTCTCTATATTGTCACTGCTGCTAAAGGTAAAGGACTCAATTTGGAAAAAAAAATAATCCACCCGATTTTATTTTCAAAATATTGGTTTGGATTTTGCAGTTGAGCAAAAATGACAACGATACGCGGTTTGGAAGTGGGGTAGGAAGGAGAAGGGGCCAGAGAGAGAGAATGGAGGTGGACTATCTAGAAGGTTAGTTTCTACTTCTTGGATCCCATGTACAAGATTTAGTTCACACTTGGGAACTTGTCTTCGCTTATGTGTTAAAGCTTGAGAGAGAGAGTCTTTTGAAACACGATCCGTCCGGCAGGTTGACTCGGGATCCGGAGCTTGAACCTGGCCGGGTTGATGAAAAAATAGGATAAGCCATAACTCGGTGTGACCCGGCCGACCCGAGGGGTTGACCCAGTGACCCGACAAAACCCGGCAAAAAAAGGACGATGTTTTGAATTTTTTTTAAAATAGGGATTGAACCGGCTGACCCGGTGACCCGGTCAAAACCCGAAACTCGGGTCTTGGACCGGGCCGGGCTTAAAAACTATGCATAAGAGTTGAGGTCTTTTTAGGATAGGAATAGGTTCGATGGCATTTTTCATCCTTCATAAATTGCAATCTTAGCACTCCAGTCCAGTGCTTTTAAAAAAACAAAATGGAGTCCTTAGATTTATGGCTGGGAGGTCAAATTTGAATTGTAATCATTTGTTCAACATGTGTCAAGACTCAAGAGGACAATCATTGGACACGTGACACGTTCCTATTAGCCATCAAACTAAATGAAGTTGGTCCTTCTAAAGAACAACATAAATTTCTCACTACATTAAAAATATTCTTAATTGATATATTATTTAAAATATTTTTTATTGTTATATACAATAATTTTCTTTATTTTTTTTATCAATCTGATCTATTTTCAAAATATTTGATTTTGATGATTGATTATTTTATTTATTAATATTCCAAAGAAAAAAAATCATCAAATTTTGTTCGTATGGTTTTCTCTATTAGTTGTGCTTTCTTTCCTTCAATCAAGTCACTAAAAAACAAGTCCTCCAACTTATTATTTATTTTCTAATTAAATCCTAATATTATCAATTAATCAAACTTATGTTAGTTTTAGTCTCAAAATATGCAATGTTACAATATTTTTTAATTCCATGTGTTTTTTGTAAATTTAATTTCTAGTTTTAATGATTATTTTTAAAAGTTAATATGCGTAACTAGTATTTAGAAAAAGATACTCTTAGGACTCTTATTAAAAGTTATTTAATATTTCGAATTCAAATTCATTTTCCTTTTTATTTATAGAATTTATTGCTAACAAATTATTATAATATTATATTTAATATTTATAATCAATAATTTTCATTTTCATTTAAATATTTAATTTTGATTTACTTTTATCACAATTCAATAATAAATAGATATATTTAGATAATAGTTAGCTTTTAGCATAGAAAATATAAAGGACCTGTGATTTGTCGGGATCAGGCCGTCCTCATTTCCATTGATGACTAGATGGCACACCAAAGGCATCAACCGATAAAGAAAACCATTGGCTAGCAGCAAAGTTTAGTCGTTATACAATCATGTTTAGCATAAATCGATTTGTGTTGATAAAAAAAAAAAAAAAAAAGTTAAGAGACGGCACGTCACTCAAAAAAACGCATATCCTTTTTGACTTTAAAGGCACCGTTTGGGAACGCGGTGCAAATCGCGTTCCATAAAAATTTAATTTTTTTTATATATTTTGGATTATTTTGATACGGTGATCTCAAAAATAATTTTTTAAAAAATAAAAAAAACATTATTTTGATGCATTTCGGCACGAAAAGCACTTTGAAAATCAATCGCAACCACAACCACAACCACACTCCCAAACAGGCACTAAAGGGTTAGTAGGGATTGCGTTTTAAATTATATTTTTTAAAAATTTAAATATTTTTTTGTTATATATATTTTTTATTTGTTTTGATATACTTATATTAAATATATTTTTTAAAAAAATATATTATTTTGATGCATTTCCGAGCGAAAAAACACTTTAAAAAGCAACCGTTACCACACTCCCAAACACCTCTTAAAATTAATTCGAGTGTCGCACTGTTGTGATCCCATAAAAAAAAGTTTGCATGTATTTGGTTACTATTATGGAACAGAAGAGACATAAACAATAAAGTTAAAGGAGACATGATAGAAAATAAAATGGAGACATAATTGTATTTGATAATGGTGTAGAAGATAAAATGATTGTCTTGGTATCCTGCTTGGTTATGGTAGATAAGACATAATAAAAATAAGAAAAAGTTTATTTTATCCTTAATATCTATTACTGTCAAACTTACATATATAAAACAATAATTAAATATATATTTTTTTTACTTTAGTTTACATTGAGTGTTGAAATTAATAATATTATAATAACTCTAGTTATAAAACTAGGATTGGTCTGACGAGTTAACCTGGGGTATGGACTAGTCCAAATTTAAGAAAAAATAAATGAAGGTTTGACTTAACCTGACCAGAGATAAAACACGGGTCACAGAATCGTTGACTCAAGTTGACCCTTCCAACCCGTGACCCAGGCCTCGCCTTGGTCAACCCTGTGTCGGGTTTCAAAACTATGATAATAACAACTTTTATTCTTACATTGAGTGTTGAAATTAATAATATTATAATAACTCTAGTTATAAAACTAGGATTGGCCTGGCGAGTTAACCTGGGGCATGGACTAGTCCAAATTTAAGAAAAAATAAATGAAGGTTTGACTTAACCTGACCAGATAAAACACGGGTCACATAATCGTTGACTCAAGTTGACCCTTCCAACCCATGACCCAGGCCTTGCCTTAGTCAATCCCGTGTCGGGTTTCAAAACTATGATAATAACAAATTTTATTCTTATATTGACCAAGGTCAACCCGAGTTGACCCTCCCGATCCTAACTTGGATCTTGCCCCGGGCTGACCCTCGAATCGAGTTTTAAAATTATGGTAATAACTATTTTTATTTTTACGTTAAACCAGGTCAAATCGAGCCTCTCATGGAAGGAGACTCGGGTATAGTAGTCCTATAAAAAATTCTAGGGTAAATGATTGGTTATTGCTAGGGAAGGTATTGACACCCCTTACGCACATTACTTGAGGTAAGCTGCATTGTGTGGTCTTCATGTGTTTTAAAGGTTTTGATGAGTTCCTAACCAATGGTTAGTTTATGGCTAAATATAATTCAGCATTTCAAATTTATTATGGGCTTGTAAGCCCAAATAAATTCTTATGAGAAGGATCCATATAGGTGCCCTGACAAGATTCACCTATTATGGAAGATGAAAGAGATTTTCACAACTCACGTACTGTGGTGAAAAATACTCCAAATTAAATTGGGGAATATTCATAATAATTATGAGAATTTTCTAACCAACTCCTGGTATTTAAATATCATCCTACTTGGAGGTCCAATATTTATACCAAAATGTTGACCATTTGTTTTCATAAATTAAAATTTTTAAGGGGGTTATTGAAATATCGACCAAGTTTTCATGAATTTAATAAACAGGTTACTAAATCCAAAAATGCATACAAAGATATTTTTGTATAAAAAAAAATACTAAAACTCACCATATATTTTTATTTTTTCAAAATATAATTTTTTATTATTTTTTGAGAGACTTAGCAGTATTCACACCAAATAAAACATATTTTTATATTTTTGAAATGAGAAGATGTTTTTGATTTTTTTTGAAATTTTGGTGAAAAGCGAGTATTTGAATACCAGACCCGCATATTACAGTGTAGGTATACAGTCCCGATATTGAATAAAAATGTTGGAAAAAGGTGTGAGGGATCCACAAATAATCTTATATTTGTATTAGATATTTTTAGAATTTTTTGGAATTTATTTTGGGTTTGTTTGGCAAAACCCATTTTTATTCAATAACAAAGCAGTCAAAATAAGTTTAAGGATGTGTTTGCTAAACAACTTCTAAGGCCAAAAACCCGTTCACAAAAATATTAGAAAACCAAACATGCCTTTACCAAGTGACCTGATTTTGACCCGATTTGGTTGACTCGAAAACATCGATTCAACCATGGGTTGAACCAAAAACCAAGGTCCAACCCAAAACTAAACCAAAACAAAGATTTAAACCAAAATAAAATAAAAAAACATGAAAGTCATAAAATTTCTTACTAAAACAAATCAAACAATAAGAAAAATAAAGAATACGAAGAACATTCAAAATCAAACCCAGCACTATAAACATCAAACTAAAACAGATTTCAAGCAATAAAAAGCAAGGTTTTGTTCACAATTAAGCATAGATCCAGAAGCAATGGTCCACTTGCTTCGATTATCATTAAATCAATACAACTTTTTCGAAAGAGGGTTTCGATCCAGAACCAATCCCTAATATTAAAACACTTAAAAACATGTTATTGATGCAAGAACAACCTAGATTATTGAGTAATGATGATGTACAAACATGCGAAGACCAAAATAAACTTAAAAAGAAGCTTAAAGCTAGTACTTAGGACAATGTTCTTTAGATGAATATGAAGAACACGAGCCCAGGTTGCCCAGAAAACATGGGTTACTGCCAAACCCAGAAATTGACCTTCTAGGTCTCTAAACTTCCATTTTTTTGTCCATATAAACCACATTGTTAATAACAAACATGTTTGAATCAGAAACAACAACAAATAACATCAAATCATTAAAAAACATGCTTACGATTTCAACTTCAAAAACTGCGACCCCATTGACAACCAACAAAATATCAAACTTCAATCCAAAAATGACTATTTAGGATAAAAACCAAGTCCAGGAACCCAGGACATGAACTAACAACCCAAAAATAGACATCAAACACCTATTGCCATATTTGACAGATTCAAAAAAAAAACATTCATTTCAGCAAGAACAATATTCAAACACCATTCTAAACATCAAGGAAACATTAACAACTAACTCAAAGCAAGATTAAGCAAAGTGACATGACCAAAAGATTGTTGTCTTCTCCCAAGTGTAGGAGTATCGAAGTAATATATAACCCGACAAGACCGAGGTCGAACCACAGGGAAGTTAATTGTATAAATTATAAACAACAACAACAACAACAACAACAACAACAATAATAGTAATAATAAAGAGAGCTTTGAGATGTGATATTGATGTAAGGATTAAACAATGATAAAAACAATTGTCAAGGTTAGAGGATCCACTAATGGTATTTCAAACAAGTATAGTATAAACTCTTATTACTCAACTGGAAACCACACACAAAGGAGGTTCCAATCATATTATAAATTATTAACATGATTACATTAGTTATCTTATTCGAATAATGTTAATACTTGTAAATGTTGTCAGGCATTCATGATTATAACTTATGTTAACAAAAAATCAAGTTCCTTTAATAGCACAGGTGTCGGTTATACCATACGGTTGGGCTATGAAAGTGCCAAGTATTTGTTGTACCAAGGGTTATACAACATAAATCTAGATTAATCATTTAATAAGCAAAGTATTAAAAGTGAACAAGATAACAAATATAAAACATGTTAGTATCAAACATTAAAGTCCATGTTGAGTTTATATTATACTTATTCTTACACCATTAGTGTAACCTTTTCACCTTGACATGATAAACTTAGCTAAACATAATGAAAGAAAGAAACATAAATAAACAAGGAAAGGAAATGAAAAGCATAAGCAAGAGATTAATATAAGCAAAACTTAAGCATTACAAAATATAAAGAGAGAGCAAGAGCATGATCTTGATCTGAAAACCAAGATGCCTAAATACATGGCAAATGCCTCCTTTTATATGCCAAAATTTGAAACTATTGATTTGTTGACTAATTGTTGAGTGGGTGGCCACATCTTGACTTGGTGACAATCCTTATCTTTTTGTCTGCCAACAACGTCATTGATAACGTCATCATTTGAATAGACTTAAATCATGAAATTTCTAGGAAATTGTCTCGGCTTTCCAGGAAAAAACATTGAGGTCATTTGGACTTCTAGAACTCGAGATATGGGCTGAGCATTGAACAGTGTCTGGGCTGCAGGACAGATTCGGACTTCTCTGTTGTTGCTATAATTTGGACTTGAAAATAGCTTTTTTAAATCTTCGACTCCACATGAAAGTTTTAGGCATATGTCTTAGCTTTCCATCCATATAAGGCAGACCTAAATCCAAGATCTACAACTCCATATATGACCCAATGACCGAACAGTGTTCCAGTTTGGACTGAACCAACATTTCTTTTCTAACTTTGGCCATCTCTTTTTCCTTTCAATTTCCGTACTTAAACTCATCAATCAATCCTTTCATTTATGTGATAGGCCTGCATTTAAGATGAACATTTACCATAAATTAAAGGTATCTTATGGTATCAGACTTGTTATTATAAAACATACTTTAGTTAAGGAGTTATTGATACTTCAACTGCAAAATGATGATATAAAACCTTGATAAAAATGCACTTTTAAGTACTAATCATAAAGAAAACAACATTTTCATTCATCAATTCACATATATTCCAAAACATAAAATAATGCTAAAAACATTAAAAAAAACATTGATAAAGCATGAATAGACATGCCATTTGGACTTCACCCTTGAGTTTTCATAGGGTTATACCTTCTCCAAGCTTGCTGACTATAGGCTGCTACTTCTCTTTTCTTTTCCTTCTTTCTTTCCCTTTCACTTTCTATTCTTTCCAAACCTTACTTAACCTTCTGTTTTGGGCTTTTGAACCTTCATAAGTGTCTTTCCAGAGGGTATTTTTTCATTTTTTTTTCTCTTTTTTTTTCTTCTATCTTTGATTTCTAGGGATTTTTTAGGTTTTGGGGTGGATCCCCTTAAATATTGATCAAAGCTCATCCCTTTAATCAAAATAAGAGCATTATGGACAAAAGCTAACATGTGTAAGCTCTTGTATGAGGCTCGTTTTGCAATGGTAGTTTTGTTTTTAGGGGTGCTAGGTGGTTTTGCTAGACTTGGAGGGCAAGGAGCTATTTCTTGCCTTTTGATCTTAAGAGTGAGGTTTTAAAGTCATTGATAAGAACCCTTTGAGAAGTTGTAAGTGTGAACACATGAAAATAATGGGTGGTTTTTGAAAAATGGGTGTCATAGTTTTGGTCGACTTAGTTGATCACTTTTGACGCTTCGCCAAAGCAACTCCGATGTAAATGTCATAAAAACCACTTGAAGTTGGTAGAGGAAGTGTATACTTTTCATTTGGATCCAACCTTACTTAATTTGAAGGTATGTATCTGTCATTTATCAAAAAATATCAACTCGATCAACTTAGAATTTGAAATTGTAGTGATGGCTATTCAGCCCAAAACCTTGATAGGCTTTCTTTATGTGCATCTTCATATATTTTTGGATTTTTTTTTCTATGTTTCTTCTTTTTTTGTTTTTTTTTTAATTTTTTGTAGCATAAAAAATAGGTAACAACATATGCCCCCATCTTTACAATGCTTGAAACAAAATCTCATCAAGATTTTGCATAGTGAGCTTGTAAAGAAAACGTGTATGTTCAACTTATTGGGTGATCCACACATCTACAGACTTTGCTTTTAAAATTCAAAAAATGATCTATTTTCATGGGCAACCTGTCCCTTTTAAAATTCAAAAGAACTTTAGCAAGCGTCATTGCTTCCCCGAAATTTATCTATTTTCACGGGCGACCTTTCCATTTTGTAATTCAAAAGTTGGCCTATTTTCATGGGCGATCTACCCTTTTTAAATTTCAAAAAGAACTTCAGCAAACATTCATACTTCCCTGAAATTGGTCTATTTTCACAGGCAACCTGCCCAATTTGAAATTCAAAAATTAATCTATTTTCACAAGCGACCTGCTTTTTTAAAATTTCTAAAATAACTTCAAAAAGCATCCATGCTTCCCCAAAATTAATCTATTTTCACGGGTAACCTGCCTATTTTGAAATTCAAATTAGGATTTTCATCAAAATCCTTCAAAACTTTCCTAAAACAAAATTCAAAACAAAATACCCTCTAAAGGTACACTCTTAAAACGAGTGCATTGTCTTATGACTTTAGTTGTTCACACCATATGGATGAGATTACCTTTCCATTTCTTGATGTCCATTCACTTTTGCAGATTTCTCCGCCTTTCCTCTTGATTGACGAATCCTGCACCACATGCAATGCATATATTTTGCAATATAGGCCCCCTATTTCTTCACAATTTCTTCTTTTGATTGTTGAGGGTTGTAATTTACAACCAATAGGTTTTGCACCTAGGGGCAAATCAACAATCTTCAAGGTTTGATTTTGTAAAAGCGAATCAATTTCAACTTTAATTGCTTCTTTTCAAAACAAAGAATCAAAAGAAGAGATAGCTTCAGAGTAGGTCACTGGATCCTTATCTACCAGATAAATGAAAAAATCATTTCCAAAGGAAGTTTCTTTCCTTTCTTTCTTACTCCTCACTTTCTCAATGTGAGTTTCATCAACTCTATTATCATTAATAGGTGCATGAGAAAACTTTTCATTTAATGGATAAATGTGTTCAAATAATTATGCATGGTCACTTTTGCCAGCTCATCTTCCAATTTACTTAGCAAGTCCATGCGAGTTACTTTCAAATCTTGAGCGTCGGACTGCCTTTGTAGCCTTTTCTTTTATGTGAGTATTTAAGCCATGGTGAATTCTATCCTAATTAGGAATGCATTAAAACTTTTTACCTTATGATAATGTTGTTTTTTATGTGCTTTTCTCAAATACACGTGACACAAATTTGGTTTTTATTTTAGGGTGCTTTCCCTAATAAGAATTTCACAAGATTTACTTTGTCTTTTTAGAAGTTTGAGATTTTTCAAAGTCATGTCAAATAACAATGTTCATGCAACTCTCATGATTTGTATTAGTCTTTGAAGAAAGGTATTTCATCATGGTAATTGGTTTAAAGAGATGACCCCTTTTGTATTGGGTTAAAAAAGGATCAAATATTTGTTTGAAATCTCATATTTGAATTTTCTCAACAAAGACGAATACTTATTCATTTTATCATGACTCTCGTGAAGGGTTCCTCATGTTTGAGAGCGTATTTATCATTCTTTCTCGCTTTCTTGATTAGAATGTACTTTTCAAGGTATGTAATGAAGTTTGAGTTTCATGGTTACCAAAGAAAAGGAATTCATAGGCTCAAATGGTGTTTGAGGGTCTTCATAGGTCTAAGATCACTTTCACTCCTTTATGCCATTTCATCCACTTTTGTTATTCTTCTAGCATATGATATGCCATCAAGGTCTTTCTCTTTTAGGAGTCGAGAAAAGGGATCTTTCCAGGTTTTTCGTTTCACTCTAAACCTTTGATCGAACACTTAATCGACTTTTCTTTCCTAAAATCTCTTTACCCAAATGCCCTTCTCTTCTTCAAGCCTGTGATCGAAAACCCAAACATGTTTCTTTCAATTGAAAACTCCTCAATGATTTTCCTTTTCTTTATTCGTCGAAGTTATAGGAGAAGCCTTTGCTTAGTTTTAGATACTCGTGTGTGTTTTCAAGATTTGTATTTAGCAAGGCCCCTTCTTTTCTTTTTGGCCTTGTGATCTCAATCAAGATTTTACGGGTTTTGTTCACAAGTATTCTATAATATCTCATATCAGTGGGTGAGGGTTTGGTAGTTGGCCTTATTAGTAGTGTTGGTTGCTACCATGTTGTATGTGTTTTAGGGCGTCAGGTTCAGTGATGGGCTCGCGTCATCAGGAACAAAACCGTGAGGGCGGAAAGCCTAAAGCGGACAATATACAACAGGTTGGGCCGAGTTGTTACATAGTCTACCTTTTTTCTACATTTTCCAACCACATCATCATTATTTTCTAATACTTGCCCCCAGTGTGAAGTGTGATCCTAGCCAGAGTTATTTTACGAAGGAAACAATTTCACCTTAGCTCGAATTGGAACTGTTGTCATAACCTATTTTTGGGTTATTCCCTAAATTTTACCTTTTTTCCTTTCCTATAAAAAAATAATAAATAAATAATAATGGCAAGAAGACTGACAATAAGGAAGAAATTGGTTGAGGAAGGATTTCAAATATGCATAAAATCAAGCTGTAATTTTGGATGAAGTCGGAAGCTTTATCATACCTGGTTGTGTCTAAAACTGGAGAGACAATGCAGATTCAAGGTCAAAATAAATAATTATTGGATAAATCTGCATAAAAATTAAGTCCAAAGACTTAATTAGATTTTTAATAGGCCAATTTGATTTAATCAAGGACTAAATTAAGAGTTTAATTATATTCAAGAATTAATTTGCGTCCAATTAAAGGATTTAATTAAGTGCAAGGACTTAATTATACTCTAAATGGGTCAAATTAATTTTATGAGGGGCTTGATTGGTGAAATTTTAAGTTTGGGCTTAATTAAGAAGATTGAAATTTTAGGAGACTAAATTTAATTTTTATCAAGTCAATTGATTGAAATCAAGAGTAAAATTGCAAGAAAATCAAAGTTTTGAGGTCAATTAAGGGCTGAATTGAAGAAACTCGCAGTCAATAACCATTTTGAAAAAACCTTCGAACTCTAAGGACCCAATTGATTGAAATAGGGGTGAAATTGAAGAGAATTGAAAGTTTAATGGTCAATTGAGGGTCAAATTGCATAAATCCAAGACCAAGGACCAAAATAAAAAAGATGCTGAAATCCAGGGCTTATATTGAAGTGTGACATGGGCAAAATTGCATAAAAATAGAAGTTTAGGGTTAATTAGGGGTGCAATTAAAAGAAATTAAAAGTTGGAGGACCAAATTGAACTTTAGCCAAACCCCTAAATTAAAACCCTATAGTCGTCATAGTGCCGCCTCAAAGTGGTCACCTCACACAACCTTTAGCTTTTAAATTTGACAGTTCATGATAGCAACTTTAAATGATTGGGATTCTTCTAGTTCGAGTCAAGGGCCAAGATTTGGCACCAGCAAAGACAACATGTCCCTATTCCACCACCTACAAATAAAGGCGGATTCAATGCCCCGAGCATAAAAAAATCTGAGTCCAAAGTTGGGAAAAAATCAGCTCTTTTCCCCAATTTTTTCCTCTCCACTCGACCATTTCTTTTGCCACTTCGTCTGCCACGCCTCCGGCGTCGTTGCTGCCACCAACCACACGCCGGCCTTCTTTGTAACACCGCCAACAACTTTCCTCCTCCAGCTAGGCAAGCTTTCCTCTTCCTCTTCTTCCCCAAACATCCCCTAAATGTTTGCAGAATACATTCTGTATGCAAATATCAAAATGCCATTAACAACAATGGGTTGGACCTGTTTCAGCCCAGCCTATATGGCAGGACCAAGTCTGACCCATAATGAAAAAAAGAAAAGAAAAGAAAAAAAGCTTGTTAGGCAGTCAACCAGCCCACCCAAGTCAGGTCGAACCTGCTTTAGCCTAGCCCTGATGGTTGGGCCGGGTCCAGCCCAAACCCAAAAGAAAAGAAAAAGATAGAAGAATATGTTGGGCCGCTAGTCAGCCCAACTCGACTGAGTTAGACTGGACCCATTTTAGCCCAGCCTGGATGGCTGGGCCGGGTCTAGCCCAATATAATTTATAATAATAATATTATAATGCTAATATAAAAAAAAACTTTAAATTTTTCAAATGGCATTTTAAAAAAAAATTATGGGTCCCCCACACGTTTTTCCAATAATTTTGCATAATATAAGGCTGTATAATTTAATTTTAGCTCTTTTACTTCCTGTTCATGCATTAGCACATCAGGTATGGATTAATGCCGTCATGCATTTTAATTTTGTGAATAAACCCAATGTTAGGTTAGGTGAGGAGTGGCGGTCTGTCTTATGACTTTCAATCAGGGTTCAAATTCGTGAAACATCCAACTATGAACTTAGTGTTTACTCATTAATGACGGTCATATCGTGCCCCAACCATTCCTTGTAAATCCTTATACTACCTTCACGAATGGTGGTCATTGGGTAGATCAGTAGAAAGTTTACCCTCATGTAATGGCCTAAAACCTTCCCTTAGGGTATGAACTTTTTAATAATTCATTTTGCATCAAAGCAAACCTGATCAATAATCTTGAACTTTGTAGGATTTTCTGAGCTAAGACCATGATTTTTTTTCCTAAATATAGGTAAAAATATGAGATGATATAATTTTCATGGACCAAGGTTAGGAGATTACTTTGAATAAATTCTATATAGGATTTAACCGAGATAAAGACTTGGGAAAGATTTTTGCCCATATTCAACAAAAAAAAGTCATGGATTAGTCTTTCAAACAGGTTAATCCATACCCAATCTGCATATACTTACATTTGTATCCGTACATATGTATTCAGTTTGAATGACATACATACATGCACTAGGTTGAAATATAGGTCCCGGAGAGCTCCAATTCGCAAAGTTTGCAACACCCAACTCTGACTAAGAAACATGGAAGATGAAGAGCATGCCTACTATGATGCTCATTTTCAATAAGAGTTGGAGTCTTTAAAGGCCAGCGTGGCTTGCCTCACTAGCTTACTCAAGCAAACACTTAGAAATGTCTCTGGTGAAGGTCCTTCCAACCGACCCATCACCTTTGTTCTGAACCCGACAACAGCTCAACTCGAAGAAAGAATGAGAGAACATGGACATGGTTAGGAGCCCCAACACAATCCTGTATTTGTGCACTCAGAAACACCGACGCCAGCCCCTATAGTTGTAGATACATTTGCCAACGAGTTCTACAAGACAAATTCATCTGATGACATTGAACAAAATAAGATGGCAATGCTGGAAGCCAAAATAAAGGCCATTAAAGGAGTAGATTTATACAACCCAGTACAAGTCGTAAAGATGTGTTTAGTCCCTAATATGGTGTTACCAAAGAAGTTCTGAGTTTCTGAATTTATAAAATACACCATAACACAATGCCCTATCACTCATCTCAAGTTCTACTAATGCACCTTTTCCAAGATAGTTTAAGTGGGGCAGCACTAAGTTAGTATATGAGGCTGGACAATACAAAGATCCAGAGATGAAAAAGACTTGGTGGATGCTTTTGTTAAGCAATACAAGTAAAACATGGATATCGTTCTTGAAAGAACTAGCTTGTCTAATATAAAGAAAAGGGACAAGGAAAGCATAAAGGAGTATGCCTAAAGGTGAAGAGATCTAGCTGCACAGGTGCATCCATCATTTTTGGACAAGGAAATGGTTACCTTATTCGCAAATACGCTCAAGACTCCATATTACGAGCATATGATGGGTAGTTTAGCATAACAATTCACTAACATTGTAGTTGTAGTTGAGCATATAAAGCAATAAGTAAAGAGTGACAGAATATTTACACCTATTGAGAAAAACAGCTTCAAAGGCAAAACAAAGAAGGTCGATCATGTTGAAGGTGGCTATAAGGGTAAGAAAAACTAATTCCAAAGCTACCACACTTCATCCGTTTCATCCCAAATTATCAACATTAATTTCAACTCTTCATTTCCTGTCAGAAAACCTGAGCCTTAATCAAGAACCAAACCGAAAATTTCCCAATGAAGAACTACCAAAGAGTCAAGGAAAAAATATTTCCATAATTGTTACCCCTGAATGAGATGTACCAGAAGCTACTAAGCATCGAGCATGTAGCTCCAAAACCACCCGTGCCTCTGCAACCACCTTACCCCAACTAGTATAAACCAGACCTCACCTGCGAGTACCATGCTGGCACTGCAGGATATAACATTTATACTTGTAGTGCCTTCAAGAAGAAACTCCTACAATTAATTAAAGTTGAGTGAATAACATTCAAAGAAACTCTTAATATAAGTACAAACCCTCTACCCAATCATGCTTCAGGTAGTGGATTGGTAAATGCATTAGAGGCAGAATGCTCAGGAAATTAAAGGCATCGTTGGTAAGAGCAGGGTGAGAAGAAGGTAGCATGAATTTTTGAGCGACTCGAATTTAAAAAGGAGTCCATGATGAAAATAGAGGACGAAGTTCTACCATAATTTTTTTTTGTCCACACCGTCGATAAGATCCCTGCAAGAGCTTCCATGAGGAGGCTAGCCAGAGGAGAAGTGTACCAAAATAGGAAGATGAAGCTTATCCCTATTCTGTTTAAAAAATAATTGCTTGATCATGTCTGCAAAAGTGTTTAGATTTATAATGTTCTTTTGACCTATTTCAGTTGAAAACGACTATATTGAATTGGGTGATCCTGTAAATAAAGGTTGATTATTTTTTTTTCTCATATTGTTTTGTGTTTCTTTTTGGTGTGACTCTTGTTTTGCTAGTCTCTCTCACCCCAGTCAAATGGCGGATAACGGTACTTCGTGACTCTTATGTCGGTTCTTTCAGTTTCCCATGATAACTGATATCTTTGTATATATTTGTTCAATTCCTTGTTCCTTCTCTTTTCTTTGCATATCTTTTCCTCTCATCTAAAAAATGGACACCACTCTTGAAAAATTGAAAAAGTATTTTCCCGTTTTGCCTTCAAATGCGATTGAAAAAATTTACCGTGCTAGGTGTGAAAGATTAAGGTTGTTAATGAACCATGGAATTCCTGAAGATATTCGTTGGATGATTGAAGCAAAGGTCCGATTATCAGGTGAGTCCTCCAATTCTTTCATTTCATCAATGCCTGGAACAGGTAAAAGCACTTTTGCAAAGAAACGTCGTGCAAAACGACTGAAAGTCTGTCACCGATGTGCCAGATGGGCTTGTAATGCACAATGTTGTTCTTTAGGAATGGTATCTATAAACCGTGAAGATAAAATACAATTCATTAAGGATGGCCTGAGTAAAGAGTCTTTAGATAATCTTCTATTAACTCTTGAGACGCATCCTAGTGGAGATGTGCATCGTGCAATTCATGATTTATGGCCCCATTTTCATAAAGAACATAATCGACTTAGTCTTAGGAATCTGACTAAAAAAAGACCCTGTTTATTAGTTTTTAAGAAAACTAGATGAGAAGCTTATCCCCGACCCATAAAGGGCGTTTAAGACGTTCTTGGATGTAAAATCAAGGGAAGATGTGAGCCACAATCACAACTACGAAAGCCTTAGTTTGTAAAAAATTGTGTCTTTTGGTTTTATTAATAGCATAATATTTGTGTTTTGTTATTTCTTGTATTTGTTTAAGTGTGTTTCAGGTTTGTCAATAGTCGTTGTTTCAGGTGATGTCTTTTATACTCTATCTTTCTACCTTAGAACATTGAGAACAATGTCTCGTTTTGGTTGGGGAGAGAGGGTAGTAGTTGACATTAAAAAAAAAAACTAACTTACTAACTGTTTTTTTCTATTATTAAAACTATTTGACAAAAACTGTTATTAGGATGGTAGAGTAAGGAGGAATTTTATTGACTCTTGCGACGCATCTTAGCAAATATTCTTATCAAGGTCTATCAGAATACTTCTTGAAATATTAAGATTTACAAACTCTCGCATTGTTATCACTTGATTCTGCTCATATACTCATTTAACAAGTATTCTTAAACCTTCATTTTCACAAGTATTCTTAAACCTTCATTTTCACACACACACTTTAACATATGTTTGTGGGTTGCACATTGAATTATTACATTATTTATGTTCTTTTGTTAAAGGTAACAACTACGGGAAAGGTAATCTAATTTGCAAAAAAAAATAATAATAATATTGATGATAATAAAAACGTAGATAAGTTTGGTTTCGTAGCCTCCCTAACCTAAGCAATTAAGCCTGAAGGGGTGTTTTAACATCTAATACCCTAAAGTCAACTGACTTGGGAGTTATTGGCCTAGTGCTTGTTACATAGGTTAAGGAGAAAAGCTTAAGGGAATCAAACATTGCACTATCTGTGTATCAGTATCTTGAACCCGAGTTACTAAGCTCGTAGGGGTGTTTCAACACCTAATGCCCTAAGACCAACTGGTCTGGGAGTTATTAGCCGAAAGCTCGTTACATGGGTTAAAGATGTATTGTGTTTTATGAGTTAAAGATGTATTGTGTTTTAAGTTATACGTATATATTTTTTTTAAAAAAAAGATAATAATCTCAACCCAAGGAAGTTAACCTTAAAAAAACATTAGAACATGATATTATTTTTTTCCAATAAAAGCTCCATCATCTATGTTTTCATACATTGAGCACATAAAAAGAAGGTTTATTAATATCTTGTTTCAACAGTATGAAGCAGATATATAAATTTAATGAGAGTTTGTTTATTTGGATAGATTAATGGAAGTTGAATGATGAATGCCTTGCTTTGTGAAACTTGCAAATTGTTTTTCTATTTTATCGCTTTAATTACTAGGGACTAGTAATAAGCTGGTTGGTGGGTGTGATTAGTACTTAAAAGTGCATTTTTATCAAGGTTTTATATCATCATTTTGCAGTTGAAGTATCAATAACTCCTTAACGAGAGCATGTTTTATAATAACATGTCTCATAATATAAGATACCTTTAATTTATGGTAAATGTTCATCTTAAATACATGCCTATCACATAAATAAAAGGATTGGTTGATGAGTTTAACTACTGAAATTGAGAAGACAAAGGGAGGGCTAAGCTTAGAAAAGAGATGTTGGTTCAGTCCAAACTGGAATAGCATTCGATTATTAGATCATAACTTGAGCTGTAGAACTTGGATTTAGGTCTGGTTTATATGTATGGAAAACTAAGACATAGGCCTAAAACTTTCATGAGAGTCCAAGATTTAAAAGTGCCATTTTTTAGTTCAAATGGTTGCAATAACGGAAAAGTCGGAATCTATCCTGCAGCCCAGACACTGTTTAGTGTTCAGCTCATATCTCGAGTTCTAAAAGTCCAAATGCATTGATTCTTGTTTTGTTGGAAATCTGAGACAATTTCCCAGAACTTTCTTGGATGCTATCTGTTCAAATTCTGATGTTAGCAATGACGTTTTGTTCAGACAAGAAGATAAGGATTGTCACCAAGTCAAGATGTGGCCACCCACTCAACAATTTGTCATCAAATCAATAGTTCTGAATTTTGGCCTATAAAAGGAGGCATTTGCCATGCATTTAAGCATCTTAGTTTTCATATCAAGATGATGTTCTTGCTCTCTTTCTTTATATTTTTTTAATGCTTAAGTTTTGCTTTCATTAATCTATTGTTTATGCCTTTCATTTCCTTTACTATACTTATATAATCACGTTCTCATCTTGTTTATTTATGTTTCTCTCTTTCATTATGTTTAGTTAAGTTTATTATGTCAAGGTGAAAAGCTTACACTAATGGTGTAAGAATAAGTATAGTGTAAACTCAAAATGGACTTTAATGTTTGATACTAACATGATTTGTATTTGTTGACTAATTGATGAATGGGTGGCCACATCTTGACTTGGTGACAATTCTTATCTTCTTGTCTGCCAAAAACGTCATTTATAACGTCATAATTTGAACAGACTTCAATCATGAAAGTTCTAGGGAATTGTCTCATCTTTCCAAGGTAAAAATTTTGGCCTATAAAAGAAGGCATTTGCCATGTATTTAGGCATCTTGGTGTTCAGATCAAGATCATGCTCTTGCTCTCTTTATATTGTAATGCTTAAGTTTTGATTATATTAATTTCTTGCTTATGCTTTTCATTTCCTTTCCTTGTTTCTTTATGTTTCTTTCTTTCATTATGTTTAACTAAGTTAATTATGTCAAGGTGAAAAGGGTACACTAATGGTGTAAGAATAAGTATAATATAAACTTAACATGGACCTTAATGTTGGATAATAACACGCTTTATATTTGTTATCTTGTTCACTTTTAATACTTTGCTTGTTAGATGGTTAATCTAGATTTATGTTGTATAACCCTTGGTACAACAAATACTTGATCCTTTCATAACCAACTGTATGGTATAACTGACACCTGTGTTATGAAAGGAACTTGATTTGTTGTTAACATAACTTAACATCATGAATATCTGACAACATTTACAAGTATTAGCAATATTCGAATAAGATAACTAATGTAATCATGTTAACAATTTATAATCCGATTGGAACCTACTTTTTGTGTGGTTTCCAGTTGAGTAATAAAAGAGTTTATACTATACTTGTTTGAAATACCATTAGTGGATCCTCTAACCTTGACAATTGTTTTATCCTTGTTTAATCCTTACAAAGTCCTTTTAAATTATTTGTTTTATTATATATATTATTTGTAATTTATATAGTTGACCTCCCTGTGGTTCAACCCCGGTCTTTCCGGGTTATTTATTACTTCGACACTCCTGCACTTGGGAGAAGACATCGATCTTTTGGTCGTGTCAACTTCAAAGCTGAGTTTTATCTTAATGAATAATGAGAAGCCATTTTGCATATTCACATGAAAGAAAGCAAGGCTTACAGATCCTAAGTGCGTTTGAAATGAGGAAATGTCATATTTGATAATCCTTTCACAAGGCTAAATATACCCTTTTGCGGTCCCCATTAAGCCTAATAAGTTTTTCTTAAAAAATAATTGTGGCTAAGATCACACCCCATACTAGGGGCAAGTACAATAAATATACAAAAAAAATCTTCATTGATTGAAGGAGCCCAAAGAAAGTTGAGGGGTATGAAAGAAACCAAAGAATCAATAAGGTTTGAGCATACCACAAAAATAACTAATATGATGACAATGCTCAAAACCAAATGAAGAAAACAAAAAGAAAAAACCCTAGCTCGACACTGGGGGGCACTATGGACCATTTTGCAAGTCAATCCTAAGGTCTCAAAATACATGGATCAAAAAGAGGTTAGGAAACAAGCACTAGTTATTCTTAGTCTTCAAATCCCTTAAACACATTTTGAGCCTATAAATACTCTTTTTCTTCACAACCAAGAGCCAAAGCATACATTACATGCCCAATCAAGCCTTTTCTAATCAAAGGCAGGGAATCTTGATCGGTAGGCAATTTTTTTCCATATGAAACAAGCTTTATTATTCATACAAATAAAATGAGTGCTTTGAAGATTAGTTCTCTAAAACTCTCAAATTAAAACTTGAACCACTCTGACCAACAAAACATCACTTCATACTTTTACCAAAACAACAAAACAAAAACTTTCAAACCCATCTATAGGAATCATTTGAGTTTTTTTCAAAATTAGTTTGCCTGAAACTAACGTCAAAATGGTTTCCGTGTTCGGAATAATTTTGAAATTCCAAAAATTCTCCATAAAAATAAATCCTTGTAAATAACCAAATCTTTTATCGCATAACCTCATCCCCAAAGAAAACTTGAATTGAACACTTAGGGGCATGATCAGGGTGGGGGCAATAAAAAAACACATAACAAGGCTGGCTCCATGATTTCCTTTCTTAGAAAACAGAAAATGTAGGGCAGAGCTGGCGACCTTTAAGGTAAAGGTTTGTAGGCAAAGAAGTATGCTGATATCATGCCATTCCTAGAGGTCAAGATCACAAGATATGACTCGAATAAGTAAAAGCAAAAAAGCCATGAAAACTTGCCTGCAGAGGTTCAAAATTTTTAAAAATGAGGAAAGTCTGTGAAGAAAGGGAACTTATATTTCTCAAGTAAGTATACATGCATATTGATCATAATGTATTACTTTGATATTTGACATATTAGTGTCTCACTAGCAAATCTCTTTTGAGCTTGCCTTCGCACCCTCATCACTCATATAATGTGCTTTAGCTGCCAAATCTGACAGTTCATGATAGCAACTTTGAACCAACTGTTGGGATGCTACCAGTTTGAATCAAGAGCCAAGATTTGGCACCAGTAAAGAAAACATGTCCCTCTTCTACCATCTATAAATAGGGGTGGATTATATGCCCTGAGCATCAAGAAATCTAAGGCCAAAGTTAGGGGGGAAATTAGCTCTTTTCCCTAGTTTTTTTCACTCCCCTCTCGGCCACCTCTTTTAATTTTGCAAATAAATCCAATTCTAGATTAGGTGGGGAGTAGCGATTTACCTCATGATTTTCAATTGGGGTTTAGATTCATGAAACATTCAACTATGAGCTGAGTATTTACTCGGTAGTGGCAGTCACACCATGCCCCAACCATTCCTTGTAAACCTTTATATTGCCTCATGAAAGGTGGTCACTGGACAGATTATAGACATTTTTAAGACCAGGTAGAAAGCTAACCCTCATGTAATGGCCTAGAACATTCCTTTAGGGTATGGACTCCCTAATAAATCATTTTGCATCAAGGTAAACCTGATCAATAATCCTCAACTCCGTAGGATTTTCTGAGCTAAAACTATGATTTTTTTTTTCTGAATATAGATAAGAATCTAAGATGATATAATTTCTCAAGGATCAAGGTTGGGAGATTACCTTGAATAAATTTGATTTGGGATTTAACCGAGATAAAGACTTGGGAAATATCATTTCAGATTAATCAGACTATGGATTTTTTCTCATATTCAACAAAATAGTCATTGATTAGCCCTTCGAACAGGTTGATCCATACCTAATATGCATGTACATACATTTACATCAATCCATACAAATACATTCAATTTGAATGACATACATACATGTACTAGGTTGAAATATAGGTCCCTAAAGAACTCCAATCCATAAAGTCTACAATACCCAACTCCGACTAAGAAACATGAAAGATGAAGAGCACGCCCACCATGACACTCATTTCCAAGAATTGAAGTTCACAGGCTTAGGCAAGTCATCTCCATACATTTTTATCAATAACAGAGCTCCCCTAGAGAATGTTTTCTTTACTATATATGGGCCTTCATAGTTAGGTGCCTACTTACTTTGATCTTTGCTGGGTAGAGGTAAGATCTTTCTCGACACTAAATCTCCTTCTTAAAATACCCTGGCTCTAACCTTTTTATCATATATTTTAGCCATTCTTTATTGATACAACTAGTGATGACAAATTGCAGCTAACCTCTTTCACTGATTAGATTTAATTACTCATATCTCATATTTACCCAATCAGTTTTCTCAAGTTTTGATTCCATCAGTACCCTTAGAGATGAGATTTCTACTTCTAGCAGTATTACTGCTTCCATCCTGCAAACCAAGGAATAAGGTGTAGCTCCTATAGATGTTCTTATTATGGTGTGATATGCATACAAAGCAAAAGGGAGCATTTCATGTTAGTCCTTAATATTCTTGTTGGCAACTTCTACAGCACTGTTCACCTTTGGCCTATATGGATATGAATTTGAGTGCTTGATTTTTCATTTTATGCAAAGCTCAACTATCTTTTTAGGTGCTTCATATTGACAAATTAAATTTCATTCAATGAATCTCTTCATTATCTTCTAGGTTCCATGAGCATATAAATTGGCTTTTACCCATTTTGTGAAGTAGTCAATAGTCACTAGGACAAACCGATGTTCGTTACTAGCCTTCGAATTGAGAGATCCAATTACATTAATTCCCCACATTGCGAATGACCATGAAGATGTCAAATTAAATAGAGATATTGGAGGTGTATTTATCTTATCACTGTACACCTGGCATTTATGGTATTTTCAAACATATTCTACGCAATCTCTTTCCATGATCATCTAGAAATACCCTAACCTCTATATTTATCTAGCTCTTATATGTCAATTAGTATGGGTTGCACAAATCCTTTCATGAGCTTCTTAGAGCGCCTTTTTGCTTTTGTCACATAAAACAATATCAGCAATATTCTATCGGTTGACCTATTATATAACACTTCTACATCGAGGTAATAGTTCATGGCTAACCTTCATAGGGTTTTCATCTCTGTATTGGATACCCCCCGAGGATACTTCTGGTGTTGGATAAATTGTTTGATATCATAATACCATTGATTCTCATCCACTTCTCCTTCGACTAAGTAGTAGTGGACTAGAGAATTCCTTATTTCAATATTTATGAGTTGCACTTTGTTCCTAAAATCTATTTATCCATGGAAGCTAAAGTGGCCAGAGCATTAGCAAATTGGTTTTTATCTCTTCTCATATGAGTGAATTTTATCTCATTTTTTGTTTGTCATTCTCCTTTCACTTGGCAGATTACTAGTATTGAGTCTTCATAGACATCAAGTTTCTTTATCTTTAACTTTAATACAACTTCTAATCCGATGATGCAAGCTTCATACCCAGTCGTATTATTGGTGCATTCAAATTGCAACTTAATCAAAACAAGGTATTGCTTTTTGTTAAGGGAACTTATCACTGCTGGTGCTCTATTGCCATTTATTTTTCTTGCTTCATCAAAATACATTGTCCACCAGTGTAGTTTCTCTTTTTCTACTACTAGCACATCTTCATCTAGAAAATCAAAATTGAAAGGCTCATAATCTTTAATTGTATTGTCTGCCAAATGATAAGGAATAACACTTTCTTTCACGACTTTTCTTATCATGTATATTATGTCATACTCAGCTAACAACACCTTCCATCTTATTATCCTGCTTGATAAATAAGGTTTTTCCAAGATATATATGAGAGGATCCAATTTTGAAATCAGTCATGTAGTGTCATACAACATGTATTGTCGAAGTCGTTTTATAGCTCATACAAGTGCATAACAAAGCTTCTTTACCATTGTGTATCTGGACTTGCACTCTATGAACTACTTACTCAGATTGTAGATCGCTCTTTCCTTTTTTCCATAATCATCATATTGCCCAAGTAAACATCCCATTGCTTTTTTGGTTATTGTCAGATATAGAATCAATGGTTTGCCAGGAATGGAAGTGATGTAGCCATATTATTCGATAGTTTTTCACACATTTACCTAGTATTTTGTTCATGTTATATATATATATATATATATATAATATCTTTTTTTTATGTTTTGAAGGCACTTTTGGATGTAAGATTTGAAAATGAGTAAATTGGAGATAAAATTTAGACCATGTTTCAACCTATGTCGAATATTGGCAGATTTGACTCGATGTTTTATGCAGAATTTAAGATGTACAGGTCAAAATGAAGGGATTCTAGTGGCATTAGAAATCTAACATCCATAACTTTCTATACATATATGGCACCAAAAATAAAAAAGAAAGAGGATGGAAATCGCAGCCTTTAAAGACAAGTCTCGAATTTTGTTAGTTTTGATCTTCATCCATTCTAACTCGAATATCTTGAGTTAGAGAAGTCCATTTGATGCAAACTCAATTGTTTTGGATTCCTGACTCAAAACCTATCAACCTATCAAATTGCAGAAACAAACAAGCTTATATGAGAGAGATATGATTTTTCTAAAACAACCTATAAATTCTTCCAGCAGACAAGTTTTGTGAAGAAACAAGCTCAACTTACTTAAATGTAGATTGTTTACTTTGGAAATGACTATTTTTATATTTTTTGGGAGAATAAAAATGGATTGGTGGCATGTGGGGATTAGGTTTTCTTATCGAATAAAAAGAAAGAGAGAAGGAAAAAGAGGAGGCAAGAAAGAAAAAGAAAACTTCACCCTTTTTTTCTATACCCGAAATTATGTTCTCAATTATTCTATTCATTAGTTTTTCAATATACATGCAAGGCTACGTTATTTTTCTTGGTTGAAAGGATACAAAAATCTTTAGATTTCAAAATCTGTGTGATCTATTCTATCTTTTCTTTTCAATTTATATGATGAATATGAATACTTTAATATGCTTATTTCCTATGAATGTTTAGTTTGATTGTTAGAGTGAACTCTAAATTATTATTCTAAACAAATCTACTGCTAAGTTGTTATCAAAACCAGAGTTGTGATATTTGAACTTGTGAAACGACTAGATTTAATAATTATGGTGGATCTATATTGTTAATCTTAGGGAACACATTCAATTAAATCGAACATAGAGTGCAGACAATTATGTTGTCTAGATTTATCAACCTATCTAGTTCTTAAGGCTTTCATTGAATTAAATTACTAGTGTGGATACTATGGTTATTAGATACGAGGTTTGATGGTTTTGGGTTTGGTAATTTTGGTTTTGGTAATTCTTTTTTCCCTTATATCCTCCTTCTACATTGCCTACCTCAGCGTCCTGTTTCTTCCTAGTAAACCCTTCTTCTTAGTAAGTTTCGATATTATATCAACTTTTATCCCTTGTTTTATTCTCTTAGTAATAATAACATCATCATAAAAATATTGGGCGGAGCTACCCATCAGATGCTCATAATATAGGGACTTGAAAGTATTGGCAAATAGAGTTACTATCTCTTTCTCCAACAAAAACAGTTATACATGAATTGCCTTGTTTTTTCACCTATGAGCATATTCCCTTACAGTTTCCTTGTTGCTTTTCTCTATCACCATCAAACTTGTCTGGTCCAGAGTGATATCAATATTGAACTTGTATTGCTTCAAGAAAAATATCAACAAGATCACTCTATTTCTTGATCCTTGTGTTATCCAAGGTCATGTACCAGCTTAGCGCAGAACCTGTCAAACTATATTGGAAGGAATGAATGAGCAACTTCTCATCTTGTATGACTTTTGCTATTTTGTTGCAGTATGATCTCATGTATGTATAGGGGCATTCCATGCCTGTGTACTTGATAAATTCAGACACTCTAAACTTTTTAGGCACCGCTACATTACCGCCAATATTGGTGTCGCTGACTACACAAATGCTGGATTGTGTTGAGGCTCTTGACCATGTTCGCTCATTCTTTTTTCAGGCTAAGCTGTTGTTTGAGTCTTATTAAAGGTGACGGGATGGTTATAAGGACCTTTACCAGAGTTTTTGCTCGAGTAAGCTAGTAAGGCGAGCCATGCTTGTCTTCAGAGACTCTAACTCTTCTTGAAAATAGGTGTCATGGTGAGCACGCTCTTCATCTTTCATGTTTCTCGCTGGAAGTTGGGTGTTGTAAACTCTTTGGAGACCTATATTTCAACCTGGTGCATGTATGTATGTTATTTACAAGGAATTGATGTATGTGTACGGATGCAAATGTATGTATATGCACATTGGGTATAGATGGTACGAACCCATGCAAGATGACTATTTAGGGAGCCCATATTCTAAATAAAGGTTCTAGGCCATTACATGATGGGTAGACTTTCTACTTGGTCTCAAAATGGTCTCATATCTGCCCAGTGACGGTCTTCATAAAGACAGTACGGGGGCATTGCGAGAAACAGTTAAGGCACGTATGCCCACCATTACCAAGCAAGCACTCAGATATGAGTTGGGTGTTTCATGTGTTTAAACCCTGACCAATAGTCATAGGGCAGATCGTTAATCCTCCACCTAACTTATAAGCTTGTGCGTGATTTCTAAAAATTAAAGTATTTAATGCACGAGGCAATTCTATAAAATGCATGAACAAATATGTACAGAATTTAAAACATGTAAGAAAATAAATAAAGGAAATGCATATTAATAGTAAACACGCAAATCAAACAATAAAACACAATGATCAGACAAAAACAAAGCTTAGTCCACAAGGTCCCCAGTGGAGTCGTCATTCTGTCGCACATGTACGGCGTCGCGGCGATATCCGTGTCCACTCTCAGGTTGGTATCTGGAAAAATAGAAAAGACAAGGAATTCTTATCCTTTATTAGTGTAAAGAGGGAATGGGAGTCGCCACCTAATATTTTGGTCACTAGGAACCCTAACTGGTCTCAAGGATCGGGCACGGGAACTGGTTGCGTAAAGGGAAGGTATTAGCACCCCAAATACGCCCTACCTAAGATAAGCTGCATTGTTTAATTGTCTGATATATGCTAAGGTGTTATTGTATTTCTAATTGTTGGTCCGTCTATGGTTTAAGAAAAGTCCTTCTTGGTAAGGATATCCTTATCTTATCGGGTAAAACTTAATCGTTCTAACGTCAACAAAAGAATTTAATATGCAAAATACGTCTTACTTATAAGGTCATGACCCCAGATACTAAAAGAAAATAAAATAATTTTTTTGGATGTTTTTGAAATACTGGTCTAGTTCTCATGACTTTAATAAACTGATTATTAAAGTCAAAATGCATGCTAAAATATATTTTTGAATTTTTGTTGTATGAAAATACGATATGATTTTTTTAATTTTTTTTTTTTAGAGACATGGCCGTATGTAAGAAGACAAGATATTTTTTTTGTTTTATAATTTTATTTTTGCAACATTTTCAAAGAAAACCAGGTATATTAATACTGAATTTGTATCTTTACAGTATAAAAATACAAACCAATATTAGGCAAAATTTTGATAGAAAAATACACGGGAAAGTCACAGATTTTTTTGAAAGGATTTTTTTGGTTTTTTTTTGGAATTGTTTTTGGACTCGACCCAATCATTTTAGTTTAGGTTGGCGCTGCCCCAGCCTAGTGAACAATGGAGAACTCTCCAGTGTTCACACAGAACAGTGGAGAATGCGATTGAGGAAGAAGAAAAGGAGGAGGAAGAAGGGAGGGGGGCTAATCTGCAGTAACTTGCGGTGATACTGGTGGCTGTGAAGAAGAAGAATAGCAGTGGTTTGTGGCGAGGAACGGTGGCAGTTGCTCGGCCAGTGGTTTTTCATTCTTTCTTTATGTTTTCCTTCTACTTCTCTATATTCCTTCTTCTCTGTTGTGCTCTTTTTTTTTCCTCTCTGGTTCCTCTGCTTTCTCTCTTTCTTTCTTATTGAATATTTTTATTTTTAGTTCCTCTTTCATGAGCCATGCACTTGGGTGGGTTATATACCTTTCTTGATTGTTAATTTTTTTTATTTAATAAGTTCTTAACCCCTCGAGGTTAAAAAAATATATATATACTTTGTTATTTAAATGTTTTATTTTTGTTATTTTGCTTTAAAAAAGTAAACTTGTTATTTAACTTTAAGAAATAGGTCCTTTTTTTTCAATCCTACACTCATGATATGTTTGTTCTTTTTTAAGATTTTTTTTGTTGTTTAATTAAATGCAAAATAATTTAAGAGATAAGAAGTTATTAAGTGTAGTGGGATGGACGATCCAGATCGCGAGTTTAACAAATTGACACGAGTTCACTTATTTTTTTAAAACCTTTTCTTAATTGAATATTTTGATTTTAAATATCATTCTTAAATATTGAATTATTTTGAGATTCAACATCATTATTTATTTTAATTTTTTTTAGAGGATTATCATGATCGGTCTAATATATCTGATCATAAGTTTAAATTGTTGACCTAAATTAACATGCGTCAATTCCATATATTAATTTATCAATATTTAAAATAAAGAATTCTGCATTCATTCATGATTGAATTTATTTTTTTTTTTTCCTCTTAAAAACACGGTATCAGTGAGTGTGTGAGTTGCGGGGGAGCGGGGGGCACATGCACATGATTATGGGGTTGCTATAGTGCCAATGTTTTGACTATCGGAACAATCTCAATGTCCATCAGATTGAATAAAAGTACTTAAAACCCAATAACTCTGATAGCCATCAACATTAGCACTGTACTCCATGCTCAAAGCTTGCTATGATTTTACACATACATGCATCGGTTGATTGATTGGCAGGTAACTCCATTATTGGGGAGTATTCATACTCCTGGGGAATCGAGTTGGAGCTCCTTCTATTGAAAGTGTGAAGCATAGAATTAAAACCTGGCCCGACCCGGCGGTTGATCTGGGACCCGGCCGATCCGGGATTGGAACCGGGTCGAGTTGAAAAAAAAACAGAGAAAGGAAAAACTCGGTGTGACCCGGCTGATCCGACGGGTTGACCCGGCAAGACCCGATCAAAAACCCGGTTGCAACCCGTTGACTTTTTTTACCAAAAAGACATTTTTTTTATTTTTTAAAAAAGAAAAGAATTGACCCGGACGATCCGGTGATCCAGTCAAAACCTGAAACCCGAATCTTAGACCGGGCCGGGTCTAAAAACCATGGTGTAAAGCACTCCATATTTGTTTCAATGAAATAATAAATCCTAGTAAAATATTACCTTGTCACAGCAGCGGGGGGGTTTCAATATTTATTTGATTTTCCACAAGCAGAATCGTTTGCGTGTGGGTTGTTTGATCCGTGATTAAGAGATTTGTATCAGCTGGGCAATCTGCATGCTGAAAATATTAATTTGCAAATAATAAAAAACACGTATGAGGAGTTTCACTTGGAAAAGCAAGATCAATCCTGGAAATGGTTGCTTGGATAAGGGTGCCGTGCATGTAAGAAAATCACCTTACATATCTGAAAACCTTGTTTTTTCTTACGGACTGTCATGAACAGTGAATGTGGCTGCCTTTTTCCTCTCTTTTTTATATTTCTTTCTTCTTCTTTTTCTCAATTTTATATTCAAAAAAGAATTTAATCGGACCCTAAGATCTGGTGCTTAGCTCGGGCATGAGTGTGCTTAAAAGCCAAAAGTAAAGAAAAGCCAAACTCTTTTCTGGTTTCACCGAATTTTTCCACACCCACCGCCACTGGAGATCACTTACCCACCTGCCAAATAAAACGCCAATATTTTTTTTATTTTGTTTTGGTAAATATAGGTGTTCGACAGCTTATGAAAATCTTGATTAATTTCTTGAAATTTTAAAATTAATGATTAGGTAAACTTTAAATAATCCTGAAATTATATTACTCGGATTAATGATCTCTCAAAACAATCTCAACTCAGGATATCTCCTACCAAATAAAATAAAATGTAAATATTTAGTTAGCGTCGTTGTAGTTTGTTGATAGTTTGTACGTTAGCCCTCTCTCCATTATTTCTTAAGAGCAATGATATTATTATTAAATGCATGATTATAGTTTGTTATTGTTTTTTAATGTTGAAATTTATTAGTGTATCCCACCTCCCATAACGCACACGTGGCCCACAATATTGATTGATCTGGTGGTGGGCAAGAACACAAATCAGGGGCAATTAAACTCCGTCATTGCAATGATGCAGCTGCTTAGCAAACAGTGCAAGCCATGTGCAGAACCCAAATGGGTTGGCTTACTATGATGTGCTCAATCCAATCATGACCATTCAATTAAATGAAAGTCTCTCCATCAAATGATAGATAGATAAGATATGTCTAGTAGGTAAGACAGTTCAATCAAGAGGGGACACTCCCCTCGTATCTAAGGCTAAGATTTCGAGTGATGCCAATCCTTGTGTGGTCATTATCAGTTATTATTATTTTTTTATTTTTATTTTTTTTGCCTTTTTTTATACGGGGACATGGGAGCAGTGGCTCAAAAAGAAAAATGAAAGGCAAAACTGCTAACAACGATAGAATCAAAAAGCAGAGGCTGCCATTGTTTCGCTCCGTTCAATCCCACCCTAAAATCCAAGAAAAGCAATGTGGATAAGCTGGAGGGCAAGTAGGCAGGATCTCGACATGCTTTTTATGGTTTTGTTGGGCATCAAACACGTATATCCTCTTGACCGTGGGTTCTCTTTTACGATGATGGTCTGTTTTTATGGTTGGCTCGGCGATCACCTGGTGAGCAAGCAGCTTCGAAGTCAGGAACCCCAAGTGACACCAACGATTCATGAGGGATGGCCATTTGTTTGTTGTCAAGGGTGGTGGAGGAGGATGAAGAAAAGCAAACAAGGGTTCGGTCCAGGCCTTGCGAAGGACAAGCAAAAGCCTAGCCATGCTTCCCACTTCCCATTACTTAATTCAAATGCACAGTCAGATTCCACTTCGATGGTAAGCTTTGCTTTTACCATCCATCCTGCCAGAGAATACCAACAAAGAGGGCGGATAGATTTCTCTCCTAATAATGAGAGCCGGAGAGACAAAGCAATGGTGGACTTGGCTGTTTTACAACGCAAACGCAAGGGGGGTGTGACGAATCATCAGATCTTTGGTCCCACCTCCAACTATGTAGAAAAAACGAAGAGCCTGATATGATACAAGTCAGAGCACACCAAAGAGAGCTTTTGTAGTGGTGATTTTTAACCGCTAATAGAGCAGGGAAAGAGCACTGGTTTTAACCACACCAAATCAATCCTCTTTAATCATGGACTATTAAGCTAAAATTATTAAAAATAGAACAGGTAAAAGAGCACTAGTTTTAATCAGGTCCATCCATACCTTTGAGGATCGGGATTCTCATCCAGTGGAACCCCACACGGACGTGTACTTGGACAACACTTTCCGCACATAATTAAGAGGGGCCTCACTGTCGACTGATAATTCCATATCCAGGGAAATAAATTTCAAAGAACAAATAAACGACGAGGAGGAGGAGGAGGAGGGCAAACGACACAACATTTTTCCCACTAAAGCTGGCTGTATGGTCCATGCATATCTGGCTTTTATTACCCATATCAACATAATGATAAATTCAACAGTCAGGTGCTACAACACATACTGGGAGAAAAAAAAAAGAACGCGTTGAGAGGGAGAGAGATGCATCAGCCCGGGCATTTAGTTCTCACCAGCTATACACCTTAAGACTAGCTAATACCATTTGAATCAAAATAGAAGACTTTACTTCTTTTGAACTGACGAATGCTTGCTCATTGGTTTTTCCTTTTTATGATTATCCTTCACTGGTGGCACTTGCAGGGGAAGAAAAAATCCTTAATTTTTCCAAACCTCCAACCCATCTTGATTTCTTCATACAAAAGGATAAAAGATTGAATATTTTATGCGCCTCAAGGCCCATCCATCCCTTTCCTCCGGGGCAGCCTTCTCATTTATGATCAAATGAGTTCGAAAAGAAAAAAAGAAACATAAAATTTTGAAGCATATCAATACAACAAGATCCAATGGGTGGTCCAATACCTTGCAGAGATATCCACCTCCACATCAGCCCCCTCGATGTCTGTCCTCTTAAATTGTAGGGCTTCTGGATTGAATGCCATTTGCAACAACACAGCACAAGGCCTGAAGTTTTACTCAAACTTTCTCTTGCAAGGATCACCATGACTTTCTTGCGGGCTATGTAAAAGGTACCTGCAAGATTTAATTTCCAGCAAAAGATGCCCATAACCACCATCAGAACAGCTGATGCAACTTCTTGTAGCACAAATGCCCTACAAGATGGAAACAAATATAGGCGCATCATCTCTTGGCCCTTCAAGAGACCGGTACATATACAACGTATCAACATACTCATCCACGTCCACATTATCTTCATGCTTAATCACTTCCACCACCAGCCGAGGCAACGCTTGAGCAATCTGTTGGCAGCCTTGGCGAGACAACTTGCAAGCAGACATCCAAAGGAATCTCATATTGTAATAGTGGTGCAGACCAGAAAGTAGAGCTGCATCCCCGAATGGACTGTCCCTAATCTCAAGCTTCTGCAATCTGGGACAACCCTCAAGCACATATTTCAGCCCCATGTCACTATCTCCAGCAAAAGCAACCGATAGGGTCCTTACAATTTTCCCATATTTTCCAATATAAGCAAAAGCTCTATCAGTCAATAAACCAGATACCGCGAGTCGAGTGAGCTTCTTGCAATTCTTGACAATGGCTCCAAATCCTTCATCCATAGGTTCTCCAGTGACATGATCAGGCTGGTGACGCCCCATTATGCAGAGACGGAAGACCACAAGGTCTGGGCAGTTCTTTGACATAGCTACAACAGCAGCATTTGTCATCCGATGGCAAAAATACAAAATAGATTGAAGCTTCCTGCAACCCTCTGAAATTGCTTGGAGGCCCACTTCAGAAACAGGGCCCTCAATGTCCTCCCTAGGGTCAACAGGGAAGACCCGAAGCTCTCGTAGCTCCTTGCATGTTGCAGCCACAGCCTGTAGTCCTTCATCGCATATTGAATCAAGAACCTGGACAATGAAAACCAAAAACAGACTCAAAACACACATTTCATAGCAGTGTCTATTTAAAAAGCAGGCTGATAAAACACATACCCAGAAAATCTGAAGCTTGTGGCAATTGCTTATGATTGGTTTGAGCTGTTCTGCACTAACTTCTGCATAACTAAAGTTCAGTGAAGTGAGATTGGCACATACAGGGTTTATTGCAGGCAAGTAATCTGGAATGAGTTCCCTGAATCCAGATAGGCAGACTAAGGATTTGCAAGCAGCAAACGCAGAAGCATAATCCGGTCCCTGTTCAACCTGAGCTACATCCTCTGATGGGCTAAAAGAGCCTGTCCCAAGATGTGTGAGGTGTGGAGCTCGAACCATTAGACGGTAAAGTTGTCCAATCGAAACATATCGGTTCAGCCTAAGTTTCTTAAGTGATGGGGACCTAGCCACCAGCCTCTCCAGTGCATCAAAATCAATGGGACAATCTACACAATCAAAAATCAGGGATTCGAGGCATGTTTCGGTATCTGGAAAACACGAAATCCAATCCACTTCATCATCTGATACCTCTGATTCAATCAGATCAAGCACTTTGAGTTGCCTGTACACAAAAATAGAGCAGTGCATAGCATCTTATAAGTTCAACAGTCAACTTTTCTCATCAGAAATTCCAAGAATTCCAGTCCATTCTTTAATATCCTCACTGCTCAGAAAGGCATCATTTAGACTCATCCAACAAATCAAACAGATATATAAAATAATTATAAAAAAAAAAAAAGCACAAAGATATCACGGCCAGCAAACGTTCTATAAGCTCGCTGATCAACAGCTTTATCCATTGAAAAAACTAATCACTAAATTAATTCTTCAATATTTCAGCATTGCTTAAACAGACCACAAAAAGACTGACAAATCCCAAACCCAACAAAACACCAAAATTTCAATCAGCTTCTAGCTCCACAAAGATCTAAACATCCCCTTCCATAAACACAAATCAAAACAAAGTCTCAGACTTTAAAAACCAACCCCTAATCAAACAAACCAAATATCAACAAAAATTAACTGACGCTGCAATCAGATCTAATAGAAGACTTTAAAAAAAAAACACCGTACCTGCACCTGCTAACGACAATAGCAAGTCCACTAGTACCAAACCCATCACAACAAACAAGCACGAGCTCTTTGAATCCCGAAAACGACTCCGCAAGCAAAGCCAGATCATCATCCGTCACTGACATCCTCTTCAAATGAACCTTCTCTAACCAAGGGTAAGTCATTGCCATAGCAGAGACCCAAGGCGCGAAGTGGGCTCCCCAATTAGGCGGCATCAGGTTAAAATCAGCAAACCTTGGCTTCCCTTTCAGCGTCACCGACCTGATTCGGGTAAACCGCGACATGGCTCGCTTTGGAGACACCGCGTAGCAGTTACCGATGAACAAATCGGATCGGGTCAGAGCCTCGACCCGGTACCATGACCTACAAACCAATGACGCAGCGTTTCGGTCCTTACGTGAGGTCAAGAACCAGAGAACGTTTTCTAAGACGTTTTCAAGGACTTGGTCCGGGTACGGAGCTAAGTATTCGGGGACTGAAGATGAACCCGACCCGGGCCCGGGGGTGCAGGTCCGGGTTGGGCTAGAATCATGGGTGATTGAGTTGGAGGGAGGAGATCTGTCGTCGTCTTCGGACATTTCAGTTCGATCGTCTCTCATGTAATTAGAGTCAGTATCTGATGATCTAGGCTTTTTGTTGGTGATCATATAAATTTGAAGGGAGAAAAAAAAACAGGAATCTTAAAAATATATATATATAAGGCTTTCGATCGGGGAAAGTTTTGAGTGACTTTTTTGTCAGTTGGGTCTGGGATTATGGGATTCCATAGAGAGAGAATTTGATGGGGGATTGAAGAGAGAGGCGAGGAAGGAAAGGATTGCTTAGTTTATTTTAGTATAATTGGTGGGAAGAAGAGTAGTAGGCTGTGATGTCTGATAGACTGAGTAAAGCATCGGGATTCTCCATGCTGCCTCTTCCTTCTCTCTTTCATCTGCAATATCCAATGGCTCTCCACACTTGTCCTCCATTATTGGGGTTTTTCTTCTCTTTCCCCCTTTTTTTTTTTTTTTTTTGTCTTTTAATTACTCATCCTTTTCTACTCCCTCACTCACTCATTTATTTTTATTTTTATTTTGGTTGAAATGGACTTTAGCACGAAGTTTTTCTTGGTTTTGCGGAATGGCCCCTCCCTCCCTTTGTGTTTGCTGAATTTGTGTTTCCACCGTGTGTTCGTGTCTGTGGGAGATAGCCCTGGCTTAACCCTGGCTGTCTGTATATTATTATTATTGACTCAGAGAGAGGTATACTTTACGCGTGGTTATTGTCTAGTCTATATATATATATATATATATATATATATATATATATATATATATATATATACACGCGAAGAAATAAAAGACTTTCTTTGGAGTCCAGTATTATTTGATTCATGATGAGAAAAATATAGAGATCATTGGACGTGCAATGTTTGAATGTTGACCTCCATTCTCGAGTGAGCGAGCGAGTGAGTGAATATTCATGAAAACGAAGAAAGTATTGACTAATGATAGGGAAAGGTTGAGGGAAATATTATGAGGGATTTTCAAAGGACAAAGGGGGAGGTCTCTGTGGTCAACGGGTGGGGGTATAAAATCAAGACAATATAGCACTTTCTTTTGAAATGAACAAGAATAGGAGGAGCTTTCTGTAAAGATCCATTCTATTTCTAAACCAAGAGCTTTAGGTCTACGCTTCTCTGGAGGAAAGTAGACTGCACTGCCCAATCAAAATTGTTAGTCATTCAAGCTTCAGCTTCGAACCAAGGCTGACACAATCTATATGGCACTTTCAGATTTATGTCTTTCCCACGCGCCACTACTCACGCCAGACCACGCCCTGCTGTCTTGTATTTGACTATTTGTTTGCCACCAGTAGAAGCAGCAGCCGCCGCCGCCGCCTCCCTCATCCTTCCCCACTTGTTGTGCAGTCAAGCAAAACAAAAGCAAACAATATAAAATGAATAACACGAGAAGAGAGAGAGATATGAAATTATATTTTATTTTAAAAGTAGTGGGAAAAACATTGTATAGTTTTAGAATATAAACTGATCATGCTGTGGCAATACTGTAGCATCATAAAAATATTATTTTACTAATTTTTAGTTAAAAAATATTATTAAGGCAAAGTCTTTTTTATTTTTATTTTTTTGTGTGAAAAGCTGTAGAGTTTCGCTTAACAATCAGATTTAAATCTTTTTTAATAGATGTTGGGTTTGACTTGGCAGCTATACTCAACGCTATTGGATCCGACTTTCAGGCATATTCATATATTTTTAATTTTATTTTTTTTTATCTTTTTAGATTTTTTTTCTTTTCTTTTATTTATTTTTTTCATACAATAAAGAAAAAATAAATTAATAAAACTTTTTATATATCATATAAAAATTGAATGATAATAATTTTTTTTTTTTAGATTAAATTGTATTGAATTTCTTTTCTTTTAATATTAGGTCCTGTTGTCACCAGGATTTAAAATAGCCCTATCAAACTCCTCCAACTGTTTAATGGTTCAAAGATCAATGATATAGGAAAAAATGGGGAAACAAAAGAGAAGAGAACTATTAGAGAAAAAGCAATTAGTCAACTGTAAGAACTGAAAGCGAAATTTATAGTGATTTCTTAGTGCTCAGTTCATTTGGGTAGGGTGTGCAGTAAAAGGGGACAAAGTATAATGATACTTCATACTATTGATAAGTGAAATTCAGGAAAAAACACACATTCTAAGCAAGGGATTCAAAGTTGGATGAGTTGAGTTATTTATTTGTTTTTTTTTAATATAAATTAATATTTTTTTATGATTTTATATCATTTTGATACGATGATATAAAATAATTATTATGTAATAATATAATAACTAGAATATTGGTCCCCGCTCCACAGCAGTCAATAACAATTTTTTTTTTTTGCAAATGTAAAAATACTTGAGTTGGGTTAAAAGCACAGAATGTATTTGCAGTTTTGTATCGTCACCTTCTTTACATAAAGTATTTTCTATTGTTGTAACATGAATAGCGCATAGCATAGCAGCGTCTAATACACCTGCAACTAGTTTCTCTCCCTTTAATTTTATTCATTTTAAGATATTTTTAATTTTTTTTTTCTCTTTAATTTTTTTTCTTTTTTCATATTGAATTTTTTTCATACTGTAAAAAGAAAATAAATTGATGTGACTTTTTTTATATTGTATAAAAGTGAGGTGATGATAATTTTTTTCATTTCAGATTGGATTGAATTTTCTTATTAAACCATGTTTGTTTTTGCATTTAAAAAATATTTTTTAAAAAAATGAATTTTTTTATTTTTTTTCTTTACTTCAAATTAATATTTTTTAATATTTTATATTATTTTGATGTGATGACAAACCCAAGGAGCCAGACCCGCATAACAGAGCAGTGCCAAATACACCGATAACTAATTTCTTTCTCTTTTTTCATACTGTGAAGAGAAAATAAATTGATGTGACTTTTCTATATTGTACAAAATTTGGATGATGATAATTTTTTTTCATTTCAGGTTGGGTTAAATTTGCTTATTAAAGCATGTTTGTTCTTGCATTTCAAAAATTCTTTTAAAAAAATTTGAAAATTTTATATTTTTCTCTTTACTTCAAATTAATATTTTTTGCTATTAGATCTGGTGTCGTGGCCATACCCAATAGCATTTGAGTCTAGTGTCACGATCAGGATATTGGGTCTGGCTCCGCGGCCAAACCCATGGGTCCTACTGCCCAGCAAAACCCAATAGTGTTAGGTCCAATAGCATTAGGTCTTGCCTCCAGCAAAACCCAAAGTGTTGGGTCTTGTTGCCTAGCAGAACCCACTAGCGTTGGGTACGGTTACCAGCCAGACCCGGTAGCTTTTGGACTTCTTAGTTGTCAGAACCAATAGCATTGGGTCTGGCTTGACAACTAAACCCAATGCTATTGGGTTTGGCTTTTCCACTAAACTCAAGGCTCTTGGGTGTTGCGGTCAAACCTAAGGATATTGGGTATGGCTTGGCCGTTAGTCCCAATGCTATTGGGTCCGTCTTTGCAACAAGACTCAAAGCTATTTTAGGTTTGGCATTGCTATTAGACCCAAGGCACTTACTATATTCTATATACTCTTCATATTTTTTTACGTTAAAAAAAATGTTATTGATCCACTATGGAGCGCAGGCTAATATGCTAGTTAAAATCATCCACTGAGGTTAGCATCATTTGTCGCTCCTGTAATTGGGTTTAATCTTTAGAAATCCCCCCTACTCTCTTTTTTTATATGAGTTTTACCCTATTTACTAGTTCAAGTCTTGACTTTTGCTTTGTTCTTGCCTATTTTTGGCAAATAAACAACTCTTTCTTTTTTCCTTTTTATTAATTTTTTTTCGCATATTAATGTTTTAAATACTATCATTTATTATTCAACATGAAAATATACAGAGAGTGTTTATATTTGAGGTAGCGTCCGCGTTTTCTCTAAATGCAATTTATCAAGTGTTTGGTTACGGGTTTCAAAAGTGTATAAACATGATAGGCCACACCACTTGCTCGAGGTTGGATCTCGGTTATGGAAAAGCAATTTTTTCCTTCTTTTTGCACGTTGAACCACAATTGCATCTTCTGGAACTACTAAAAAGCATTCGAAATTACCTTTGTATCCTCTTCTCTTTCCTCTCATTCATTTCACCCTAACTACAACAGCAATTACACAGGACAATCACCATTACTACTATACAACCCACAAGAATGACCATCATAATGTCTCTTTCTTCTCATTCATTTGTCATTGATTTCTACATAACTACAGGAAAAAAAAAGAAGAACAAGAACAACCCCCATTACTATATATCCTACAAATAAGTTCAATATGAACATAGTCCACAATTCATATTATAAAATTTAAAAGAAAAAGGGATACTAACATGTAAAGAGAGAATTTAAAACATGATAAGTATTTTTAAACATTACAAAAGGGTTAATTACAGGATAACTGATGTACTATATGCTCAGATAAGACTTTTATATATACATCAAGGTTTAAGATAGTAACAGTTCAGGTTTAAGACAGTAATAGATCAAACATTAACAATTCAGGTTTAAGACAATAACAGATCAAACAGTAACAGTTCAGGTCTAAGACGCTAGACTTTATTTACATTATGCTTACATGTAGCTTGAGTTATTGATGTTTTGACTAATGAGATGTTAAAACTAATTAATATTGAAGGAATAGTAGTCACTGCATTGTCAACGAAAAACAGATTTTATGCCACCAGAAACCATGTCTTGTAATCTTTTACTGATTAATGGTAACAAATAAACAAACAAATATTAAATAATTAATTTGCTCTGTTTATTATAAAATCCCCTGATAAGTGTCCAAACGTAACTAATTACAATTAGTATGGATGATAGTCATTATGAAGGGTTTTGAGACTTGAGATTATTGGGTTAACTTCAACTTTATATTACTTTAAAATGACTTTCCATTTGATAATGGTGGACATTAGTGTGCACTATTATGAATGACACAGTTTACTTGATCTCTGTTCTGGGTTTCTTGAGGAGGAAACACTTTCTATGTTTGAGTTGTCTATATGTAGTCTTACATGTTGTTGATAATCAGTACCCTTTCATACAGTTTATGTAGGATACAATACAATGGCCCACCATGTTTATTGTTTCCCCTGTGAAGAAATACTAGAGCAATTAAATAGTACTCAGTCTACAAATGTAATTGCTACTTATTTTTTTAAAAGGAAATACACCAAGCTTTAACTGCAATATCTTAGAGAAAATAATAAATTATTGTCTACAATTATGTTATCTGATAATTACTGTAAAAGTCGTGAACCTTTTACTTTTTAGTTTCTTATTTCATCCCTTGTAAGCATTCAAACTTTTGCAAGAGTAGTTAATTGTTTCTTTCATTTTTTATTATATTGTTAACCATTTAGCAATGGATGGGTCTAACACATATAATAAAGCTTATTAGACTAGGGCAATATTGCACATGTTTTTTGACATTTGCATTAAAGCTATTAAGAGATGCATGAGACCAAACACCCATTTCGATAAAGCTGGCTAGAAATTTATCATACAATCATTCTAATAACAAATAGGTCTTTCTTTAACAAAAGAAAAACTTAAAAACAAATGGGATAGGATTAAAAAAGACTAGAGGGTATGGAAAAAATTAATATATGAAACTGGAGTTGGTTGGAGTACTGAACTTGGGACCATCTCTGCAACTGATGAATGGTGAAAAGCAAAAATTTAGGTTAGTTATTATTGATAGCTTTATAATTTAATTTGTCTTGTTACATTATTTATTAATCTGCTAGCATTGTTAACTACGTCCAGCTTTCACTACAAAGGAAATGAAAGGAGGAAATAAGTTTTGGCATGTCGACATAGAGTTCTTGTTGTGTGCTAAGTATGACATCATGTTTAGTAACATAGTGGCCACGAGATAATATGTCTGGGCTCCCTCATAAGGACTGTTATCTAATGAAGATAATGGGGTTGCTGGAATGAGAAATATAACTAACTAATGATGAAACTAATATAAAAGAATGAAGTGGCAACTCTGAAAAGGATGTAATACCTGATTTTATACATGATATTAACAATATGGTTGGTGGAAGCAATGTCGCGAACAGTAGCAACAACCATAGTAGTGCTAAGAGAAAGGGTGCACAACATACTACACCTTAATGTCAGAAAAAGAAGAGGGGAACTAGAATGGGAGCACAATTATTCGCATGTCTGGATCGACTAGTTGAAAGTGTCTTCATGGCCAAAAAGATCACACTAACTTTTAGAGATAAAAAAGGATGTAGCATTGAAGAGGTAATGGAAGAACTACATTCTATAGATGAAGTTAACTTTGGTGATGCATTGTATACCTTTACCACTTAATTTTTTTTATGTGAGAAGCAAAAGGGAGATGTGGGCAGCAATAGGGTCTATTGATAGAAAATTATCATGGTTGAAAATAATATTTAACCAACAAAGAAAATCATAGATGGACAAGGTCAGGTGTTAACTTATTAACATATTCATGTCATTTGATATATGTTAAATACTATAATCCAACAACATTTTCACTTGTCTATACTCTTATTCCATTTTCTTTTTCAGACTTCTTATGTTGTAATTATTGCTGGAAATATATCATGTTGCCTACATATTTCTGTTACTATGTAGTTGAAGCACCATTACTATGTATGTTTTCACCTTATGTATCACTAAATATTGTTATATTGGAATTTTAGTTGGTAATGGACTTTAAATGTTTGGTTACTTGATTTTGAATGTTAACTTTCATACATGGAAACTAAAATTCCAATTGGTATTATACTTTAAATGTTTGGTTACTTTATTTTGAATGTTTGGTTTTCAGATATAAAAACTAAAATCTCAGTTGGTATTTCACTTTTAATGTTCAGTTACTTGATTTTGAATGTTAGGTTTCATATATGAAAACCGAAATTTCAGTTGGCAATGGACTTTGAATGTTAGTTGTCATTGATTTTGAATGTTAGGTTTCAGACATGAAGAGCATAATTTCATATGGGTTAGCACTTTGAATGTTCGGTCCATTCTTATTATTGTTATATAAATAACAATATGAAGTTGTTTAGTTGTTACTTTCATATTGTATCCTTCTAAAGAACAAACCGAAAGTTTACTTTGTAAGAAACAAGTGTGTTGGTCTCTCATTGCTTTTATTTATAACAAGTAAGTTTCTTTTGATTTATAAACTGGATGTTTTAATTAAGAGAGTGTTTGTATTTCTTATTCATGTGTCTATATGCTACTTAAAATTGGAGCTTTATAATGTTTTAGTAATCTTTGACAAATTTAGATTTGGATTCACTTAGGCCTAGACATATGATTGTAGCATATTAGTTTCAATATGATGAACTTTATTATAAATAAAATGCATTTTTAGCTTTGTATGTTGTGAAAATGTGATGCTTTCATTAAGTACTAATTCTCTCATGTGTGATGGGTTGGTTTTTATGCCCATTGATTCGATTAACTATTAGTGAGGGTCTAAACTACCTAATGTTTTTTTTATTTTCATAATTGCGAGCACAATGTTTACAATTTGTAAGTAACAAGTTAATAACAAATTTGAGAGTCTAAAAAAGTAGATTGAATTTGATTGGCTTTAAGAAAATACAAATGCACATTTCATACAACATCTTCAATTTATGTAACAACACTTTCAATTTATATTCCCATTAAACACAATAAATTATATGTCATAATAAATGGACTCGTAATGGTTTGAAGCGCTTTTTCATTGGGGATTATGATAATGTAATGAATTACCTAGCCGAATATGTTAATTATGGTCATTGTGGTGGTAACGATGGAGATTTTAGTGATAATAACAGTTTAGATAACGATGACAATGACAACGATGATTCAAACGATAAAGGTGAGTTGTTTTGAAAAAGAGAGTTTGATCATCGTAAATTGGTTCTATGCACGGCTAGTGCGCTCGCATTATATTATAATACTTATATATATAAGGAACCATATATAGATTCTTACAACACTAGAATGCGATGGTTAAATGAATTATTACATGGATATTGGACACAATGTGTAAACATGTTTATGATGGATGCGACGACATTTCAAAGTCTTTGCTTTCAACTTGAAAACCAATATGGGTTAAAAGCATCCAAAAGAATATGTGTTTTTGAAAAAGTCAGAATGTTTCTTTATACAATAACATTGAAGGCTTCCAATAAGGAAGTTCAGGAGATATTTCAACATTCAGGAGAAACTGTTAGCAGGTATTTTACTAAGGTTCTTAAATCAATTTGTTCACTCGCTATAGATTTTATAAAACCTGAACATCTTGATTTTTTAAACACACCGCGTGAAATTGCAAACAATCTAAGATATATGCCTCATTTCAAGGTAATGATATCATTCGTATTTATTGATGATGCTTTGAATTAGAAAATTTTATACAATTTATTTTTAATCAATTAACATTGATGCTTGTTGTTGGTCTATTTCATGTAGAATTGTGTAGGAGCTATTGATGGCACACATGTACGTGCGTGTATTTCTTCAGAAAATCAAATTTCATTTATCGGTAAAAAAAGGTGTGTTGACCTAAAATGTTATGGATGCATGTAGATTTGACATGTAATTCATATTTGTTTGGGCGGGTTAGGAATGTAGTGCACACGATTCATGGATTTTTCTCGAGGCAATTAACAATCCACATATAAAATTCCCTAAGCCACCAGAAGGTTGTAACGTATGTATATGTGTTAGTTGAAGTTATTTCTGTTAAATTAATGTTAATTTACTTATCAAAAATTTCATTATAAAGTTATTATATGTTTTTACAGGGAAATATTACTTGGTTGATTCGGGATATCCTAATGAATATGAATTTTTAGGTCCATATGGAGGTCAAAGATATCATTTGCAAGAATTTCACTATAAACTCATGAAGAAGTTTTCAACAATGTCCACTCTTCATTATGTTATATGATACAACGTATATTTGGAGTTTGGACAAAAAGATGTTGAATTTTACAGAATATGCCATCATTTTATTACAAAGCATAAGTTCAAATAGTTGTCGCATCCATGACAATTCATAATTACATTAAAAGAACTTCACTGCAAGATGTGGCATTTTAACTGATTTTGATCATAATGAATATGAATTTGATCATCATCCTGATTTTATTCTTGGGGATTTTTTTAACTGGTGTGGTTTCACATTCATAGATCTATGAAAACCACAGGCCTTCGCGTATGGATTATGTACGTGATGAGATTGCAGCAACTTTAAATGGGATAATAAAACTATTGTTCTATTATGTTTAGGTCTCTTTACAATATTGTATTGGTTGTGAAATTAACTTTTATGTAATTGAAAATTAAGATTATGATTCATGTCCTTTTAGGCAATTATATTACCAACATTAAATTGAACCACAATTTTTAACCAAACATTTTTTACATGCTTTTTCATGAACATGAAGTTGAACCATTCTTTAAACCAAATATATATTTCAACCTCACCAACCATAACAAAAAAGTGATTTTTCAAAACTTGCTTTTTTTACACCTTAACCACAAAAAGTTGCCACAATAACAAACACTCTCATAGAAAGAGAAAGTGTATGAGACTTAGATCTTAATTTTAGTTTTATTTAACAACGTCTACATTGTATTTATTATTTTAGTTTAATTTATATCTTTTTTGAAAAAAATAAAAAGGTCACATGGAATCTATCAGAGGCAAATATCCATTTGGTTTTAGTCAGTTGCCTTTTTTACTCGTGAACTGACTTCTTTCTCTCTTTTGCTAAACCTATGTTTCTGAATGAAAATTATGCATCTCCTTGAAGATGGGGAACAAGGACAAACAATAATTAAGTTCAATAAAAATGAGATATAATAAGTTGAAGAAGGAAATGGATATAACAACATTAAATAAATGGGCTTTCGGGTTTTTTCAGTGGATTCAAAGAGTTGAAGAAATTAAAAAGCTTGAACAATATTAATTGAACACATGACATGTGTATTAGACTAAGAGGATGTTGGAGACAGTGGTAACAGATGCTTTTTGAAGAACTTTTCGCTTGGAAATACATCAAAATAATATATTTTTTATTTTTAAATTTTTTTTATATTAGCACATTAAAACTATGTAAAAACACTAAAAAATTAATTTGAAAAAAAAATCAAAAGTTTTAAAAACTCTTGTTGAAACATTCTCCCAAAGAGACATTAAACTTTAAACACACACACCTCAATTTATCAAAAGATTATATATGGAAGTCCTTCAATTATTAAGGGTTCCACATGCTTAATTAGATAGATGATTAGGTTTAAGGCAATGAAATATCATTTAGCTCATATGGATTTTTTCCAGTAATGATGTTAGGCATTATTATCATTGATGATGTTTGGATTTAATGATGCTTAGGCCTGACCTTTGATGTTTGGATTTAATGATGCTTAGGCCTGACCTTTAGGCTCGTAAACGGCTAGCCTTGTGTTTTTTTATTGTTGTTTTATTAAGAGGATAGACAATGCATCGTCTATTGCGACATATGACATGTCATCAGGTTTCCTAGATTTTGGTAGCCACAATGATCTAAAATTGAGCAGAAAACTTTGTTTTATTTTTGGACCAAAACAAACTCAATTTTTACCAAATTTTCACTTTAAAATACCTAAAAAAACAAATTACAAACCTCAATAAACCATCATGTACTTTTTAAGTAGAAAAAATTAATTATGTCTAATAAATGATACTTACTTTCCATATGTGTTTTTATCCTATTAGAATCTTTACCTATTGGAATTATGTCTAAGTTTATATTAATCTCAGTCAACACCCTATGAGGAGTGTTGATCTCCTCTAATTGCTTTTCAGGTTTTACCTTTTTTTTTAATAAACTGCTAGAGGTATCCCTTCGTAATTACCCCCTTTTTTTTAAGAGCATAATAATATTTTATATAATGTATTTTATTCTTGTGAAAGACAATATCTTTTGCGGTTGCGTGCGCTCAGGAAATTCCAAACGACTATGAATAAACTCTTTTTTTAAAAAAAAAAAGCTTGCTAGGAGAATTATGGTGTTTTAGATATCCATCTTCTTATCTTTGGAACCGTGGATATCCTTATCTAGCCATGCCTGCTTCTTATACATAAATATGATTTTCAATAGCTTAAGGAGAGCTTGATTTGTATTAGCTGATAATTATTCCCACAAGCTTAGATTAAATACTTTGTTAATCAAATCCTTAATGGCCACTGATTCAAGAAAACCTTTGACTTTTAATATGTCTTTATTGAATTTATTTTAGATATGATATGATGCTTTTCTTTTCTTTATAAGTGAAGGAAAATAGTTTAATAGAGCTCTTTTTCAGTTTGTATACTTATATTGAATCATTGAAGTCAAGAATAGAGTCATTCTAAGCCATGATACCATCCACAAGCAAACTTATGGAATGTTGTTAGGAGAATCTTAAACATAGCTTCATTTAACATTTGTCAGAAGCTCTAGATTGTCTCTTATACTTTATGTGTGCTTTCTCGAGTTTGTAAATCCATCATTGTTATTTAAGCTCATCTTTGTTGACACAAAATCCATCATTCTTCAAGAAAACAAAGTTATTTATATATAGTGGTAATAAGGAGCTAGAAATTGTGTCCTTTGTTAGGAATAAGAGAGTGGTAAGGCTCTAAAATGTTATTGTATAGCTAGGACAACCTCCGTAAATATTTTCATTTGTTGTTATTTGATGAAGGTTTGAGAGGTTGATGTTCCTATAATTAGGAGATTGATCACTCTCCTGGGTTTTAGAGTTTTTAGATTATATGCTATGAAAAACTTTTCAGTAATGTGTAAGAAGGGATGAAGTAGATTTTGTTCAATGTTTTCCCATAAACAATGGAATTGAGGAAGTCATGAAAACTTGGAAATGGATTTGGGGTTCAATGATTGTTTAATATGCTAAATGTTTTAAGCTTAGGCTATTCTATGTTCTTTTACAAAATAAATTCCCTATGTAAAGGACTCTCTGATGATCAAGTTAGTAAAATGAGAGGGGGAAAGTGGTGTATGAGAGAAAAATATTGAAAAATATAGGAGAATGATTTCTTAGAATATTTTTGTATATGTGTGAATATGTTGAGTTATGCCTTATACATGGTGATCCTTTGGTATTTCTACACCCTCTACTCACTTAGAATCACATGGATTTACCTGACATGGAGTGGAGTTGTAAGCTTGTTGTATACTTTACTTATAGGAGAAATAATGAAGAACATTTGCTTTACCATATAGCTCACCATCACGATAAATTGTTTATGTAGGTGTTAATGTGCAACTGTTCACCTAACCAATGTGATATGTTTATGGTTGTGCAGCTAACCAATAAGACTAGTAATTTATGCAAGTGATAACTTACGAAACAAGGCATTTGTGGGTGTTGTATTGATAACTTCTAAGATGAGTAATTTAGGTGGTGTCGTATTGATATTTTGTAAAATTAAGAAGGCTTGACAGTAAGAGAGTGCTTAAATATTGTTTGGTGTGCTAACTTTTTCTCTTTTTTTTCCTTTTCTACTTAATTGACCCTTTAGTCCAACAAGAAAATTTATTTTAGTTAGGCCACTACATCCAATAAGTTATCTAATTACTTGATCAAGTAGTTATTTTGTTTGGGCCTCATAACCCAACTACTATGATTGGATAGTAGCTATCCAGACTACGCCAGACCTACAACTATAATCGAACAATAATTTTTTGGTTTAGGGATAGCATTGGGAAGTTCAATAATTATTTTCTTTACTATGACCAAATAACATTTAGGCCAGTCCAATATCTATTTGGTCAAGCAATATTTTTTTTCTTGTATTGTTGGTTACTATCTCGAGATAGTAGAAACGAATACATCTAGGGTTGAAAGGTCGAGATGATATAAAAATCAGAGATAAAGTTATGTTTGGTGATAATATATAAAACAAAGTGAATACCTTTTATTTTATTTAGTTAACAATGGACAAGAGAGAACAATATACAAAAAAATATATTTTATTATTGACATGTATTATTGTCAAACTTCTAATATTCAAAGTAATAAATAGGGATCATTGTTTTCATTTTAGTTTATAATGAACATTATTTTTTTTTTAACTAACTTCAAATTATAATCTTTACTCATCAAAATCATGTTAAAAGAGGATTTATAATTATTATAAAAAAATAATTCATTTCTAAAAAGATAACATAACTAAATTATAATTTATTTAGTTATTAAATTATTTCTTTAATATTTAATAATATTAAAACAATCATTTGTCAAATAAAGTATTTGAGCTATCATAAAATTAAAATCTAACATAGTTAGAAATATAAGATAATAATTCTATCACAAATGCAATTTTTATTCTATTATCATTTAATCTCTGCCACTTCATCATTAAATCTAATTGCTTTAAGAACATGACCATTTTTCATTTATCTATATAATTACTATATTATTATTTCAATAATAAAATTAATTTTCTTCGATAAGGTTAAAAAAGCTCACTCATTTAGTAACAAGATTTCTTCTTATACTTTTTTTTTTAATATAAATCACTCTTTGGTTAATTAATTTTATTCAGCTATAAAAAAGTATTCTAATTCATTTATTTTTTAATTATTATAAAGTATCCCGTTATACAAAAATAATTTATTATTATTTAGAAATTTATTTTTTCATATTAATTTAATGAAACAAGAAAATATTAATATAATTATATTCATAATAAGTGTTTTTGAAAGTTAAGATGTTGATTAGTCTGTGTGTGATAAAAAATATTTAGAAATAAGTAAATTAATTTTTTTTAAAATACATGATCTTGCAATCAATCAAGAGCAAAACAAACATTTAATACATACATGTTGAAAAACACATTAAAAATGGAGGAGAATAAAAAAACATAAAATATCTAGGCTTGTAACTAAGCCCAATTGGTCGAAACATGTTGAGCTTCCTTCAACCTTTGTGGCCATTCATTCAATATGTAGACTTCTTCAACAGTGGCTTTCAATCACAACTTGTAGGCCCATGGGCTTCCTTCAACCTGGAAAATTTAAAATCAAAGGAAGACTCTAGAAAGAAACTCCATTTATATTTAATAACCTGGAAATTTAAACGTTGAAGTCAGATTTTTCCCCCTCCCTAGCCCTAGCCCCTAGGGCCACCCTTTTACAAAATTTCTATCTTCTGTTAAACAGAAACAGATCCAACCCCCCCTGGAGAAAAAAAACTAAAAATTAAAAATGAATCAAAAGCAAGACCCTCATGAAGATCAAACCAAGAAACCTGCACCATCATCGTCAGATTTAGAATCTGAAAAGCACGTCGAGGTAAAGGACAAGATCAGCGATCCTCACACCACTGATTACGCTCCCTACCCAAAGCTAGACCCTCAAGACGTCGCTCCTCCTCTTGACAATTGGGCCAACGTATCCATGGGATCGACAACACTTTCTAACCCTGCAGGCGCAACCCAAGGCTCACCTCCTATCGCCGGAACTACTGTCACTACCATGCCGGCTGATTCCAATCCCTACGTGTCTCCTGCCCCTGTTGCCCCTTCTTCCTCCAAGAGTAATTCGCTTCACTATTTTCTTTTAAAAAAAATTAATTAGGGTTTTCTTTTCTTTTTGATTAGTTAATTAACTGGCATTTTGGTTCTTTTTCTGAGTAGATAAAATGGAGGCGGTGAAGGATGTGCTAGGGAAATGGGGAAAGAAGGCGGCAGAGGCAACGAAGAAGGCTGAGGATCTTGCTGGCAACATGTGGCAACACTGTATGCCTTTTTTCCTTTTTCTTCCCTCCTCTTTTTTTTTTTTTTTTGTACTTAATTTTCTATGTTTTTGCTTGGTTAAATTCATATGCTAGTTAGATTTTGGAAACTGTTACTCTTTTGCGAGACAGAAATGATGATAATGTTCTATGGCCTGCTTCTGCATATAATGGAATTGTGAATTTTGACTATTTATAGTGGATATGCTTTCTTTTCTTACATGATCAGTGTAGAATCAGCCTGTTCAGCTCGGCCATGCCCGTCTTTTTATTTTGACGTTGGTGGTGGTCCGACTCCACCCCCGTTATCCTCTCTTGACTATTCTATCACCTCTTGATGTTTTGTAAAGATGGTCTTTAGTTACAACTTAGAAATATTGTGGCCTTTAAGCATCTTTGTCATACCTTTCCAGCTTAAATGTCTACACTTGATTGTGCTTTTTGATTTAATTCTTACCACAGCGATAACAATTGGGCAACCTGTGCCTTTTGACTTGGTGTTATAAGGTATTTTGTGTTGCGTTCAAAGCTATTGCTTCCTGCTGGATTCATTTATTAAAAAGAATTCTGATTGAGAGTATCGTGTGATACTCTGATTTCTTCACTCTTTGCCTTGTTGAAGGCCTAATATATATTTTTAGCAGAATCTGTTGCTTCTGGCTGCTGCAGTTGTGATGAGAGTTATTTGATAGTTTGAAATGCTTGAATAATTTATTTTAGCTGCTGCACTGATAGTTATTCTGATTTTCAAATCAAACCGATTGACTAAATTTCATGTCTAGCATCTTCTTGTTGAACTTCTGATTCTGAAATACTTTTTTGACCAGTGAAGACAGGCCCTAGTTTCGCTGATGCTGCTGTTGGAAGAATTGCTCAGGGAACCAAAGTTCTCGCGGAAGGTGGTTATGAGAAGATTTTTCGACAAACTTTTGAGACTGTTCCCGAGGAGCAACTTGTGAAGACATTTGCATGCTACCTATCCACTTCTGCTGGTCCAGTTATGGGAGTATTGTATTTGTCAACAGCAAAACTTGCATTCTGCAGTGACAATCCTTTGTCTTACAAAATTGGTGAGCAAACTGAGTGGAGCTATTATAAGGTATGCAAATTGTGCTTGTCATTATTTTGGCAGCATAATTTAGATATCCAGGCTATAGAAGCAACCTATCCATGACAGTCTTCTAGCAAAAGATTTTTTTTACCATCCTTTATGCATTGAGAAACTGCTTTTGTTGGTTTGGGTTATTGTCATAAAGTTTGCATCCCCAATAACTGCCAGAGTTATACTATTGGTCTAATATAGAGATTTGTTTTATTTGCTAGGAAGAAAAAGGAAGTGCCTGCATGAGAATCCAGTTTACAATACGAAACCTTTGTGTGAGAAGAATATGCTTGAAACCTTTAACAATTTATGCATCTAAGTATGACCCATCAAGTTAACAGATCTTTGAGTGGATAGCATGGCATTTAGATTTAGTTTAATATGGGCTGAGTATTGACTGAAGTCCTCGTTAATAAATCCTTAAAGTGCTATTTGCTGGATGGTTTCATCTGGCAGAGGTGGTTACTAACATATCATGTAAAGTATTCTCTCCTTGTCATTCAAATATTCTCATAGACCAACTTATAGTCTGCATGCGTTATTATTGGCGTGGGATTTCTTCTGTAGTCTGGTTATGGTGCTACATCTGTTGATAATTTTGATGACTTATCCACCCTTGCCTTTCATCCAGTTTGTTAATGATCAATCCAAGGTACAACATGCCACATTGAGGTTCTAAGATACCTTGAGAGCAGTTTTCTTAATGGTCATACTTCACTAATTTTCCTGGTAGACAACTCAGATAATGTTGCGCTGTCCTCAAGATTAATGTTGATGATCATTGGTATTTTGCCAAATGTCTTTCCATTGCAACATCATTGATAAATCAATAGCAATTGACTATGACATGACTATCTACAGCTATCAAAGGGTGGAGGAAAAACTTTAATTTAGAGTCCTGATGTTTCATCATTATTATTTTTGTTATACAATTGTTCTTCATGGAATCTATCTTACCAAAAGACCCTGCCCAAGTTTTACCCTTGTCATTGTGTATGTAAGTGCACCATGTCTACATATGTTATCTATGGCATAAAAAATAACTTTTTCTGCAAGATAATTCCTAGCATTATTATAAATGATGTTGCCAAAAATAAATCATAGCAACATATAACTTGCAGTGCTAAGTCCTATTTTTCTTTGGACCCACCGGATTTGGATGCTCAGGCATCACCATTACAAATTTGCATTATTATATTGAGAGCACAAGTAAAAAAAAAAGTGAATAGTATCTACAATGCTGCCTTTTCATTTGAACAACTGTACTAGAGTCACTGATTTCTCCTACAGTTAAACAAGCGGAGGGGTTTATAAATGTGAAACAGGAGCTGATGTATTGGAATTTATTGGCTCTTTGCTTTATGATTATATCCCAATGTAGGCAAATAAGCATCAATTTGTCTTGTCCTCGTTTGGAATCAAATCTAGTTTTAATCTCACAAAGTTTCTTATTTATATCAGTCTTTTCTCTGTATGTACATAGGTTGTTATTCCATTACATCAGCTGAAGGCTGTCAATCCATCAACAAGCAAAGTCAAATCAGCTGAAAAGTATATCCAGATTATTTCTGTTGACAACCACGAATTCTGGTTCATGGGTTTTGTGTACTATGATAATGCTGTTAAAAGTCTTCAAGAAGCGTTGCAGCACCACACTTCATGATGCGTGCTGAGCATCGCAGAACAACACCCAGGTCTGAAATTCCCATCATGTCCCAAGAAGCACGTTATGCTCTGCATGTTGGTGTAGATAAAATTATGGTGCTTCAGAATCTGGAATACAATGGGAAACATGCATGCATGTTGCATTTATTTGTGAAATCAATGTGATATTCCTTGTCATCGTAACAGTGATTGTTATTTTTAGTTGTGATATGCTGCCTGTCAGATAAATAGTTTAATCTATGAGAGATAAGGACTGTAATTTCATACATTTTTTTTCTTCATATAATTAATCGACTGTTTGTCTTAAGATAATTACTCTTTCTTTTTCATTTTTCTGTCTTGAAGATGACCTCTGTTTTTCTGTTAGTCTTTATTTCCATACCCTCTCCAAGTGCTCCGAGGTTCTTTATGAACAGCGCGTTTCTTCCTTCCCTTCTGCTTAAACTTTGAATTGGAATGAGAGGATTGCCTCGGTTTTTTCAGTTCAAAGTTGAAGACAAGGCTGTGAATTCCTTTAGTTAAAGGCTCTACAGCAAGCCGATAATGGTTTCTAACAGTAGCCACCTGGTAGTAGTGGATATCTCGAACATTAGTGTGTATCACTATCGTTTTTACAATTATGATCCCGCACCTTTCTCAAGGGAAAAAAATAAAATAAAACTCTACACGGAGTAGGATATTTTGGATCCGCGTGTCTTGGGTCTATTTGTTATTCTTGACCCTGGAAGATTTCAGCTTTGAATTTGTCAAGCCCATTCCATCCAGCGAATAATATATTTATTTGCAAATCGAGGCATCGTGTTCGATGTGAACTTTGAAGTGACTTTGAGACCGTGTAGCGCATCTAACACGACCGTTTTCTAATACTATTTTACGAGTCAAGAATTTTAAAAAATAAATTATTTTGTCTCTTTTATGGTTTGAGTTTTTATTTTTTATTTTACAATTAAATTTTTAAATATCACACTTTATAATCATAACTTTTGAAGGTAGGTAATACTTTACATTCTTAAAAATTGATGCTAGAAAAAATAACAAAATATATATTTGTTTATGAGATCGACAATGTATATAATCTAAGAGCCTCCAAATTCTAAAATAACAAAAATATCATTAAAGAATTGTTGGGTTGTCTTTTTTTTTTAAAAAAAAAAGAGTTGTTGCTTTGTTTTTATTAAAAAGAGTAGTTACACATTGTTTAAATAATTACAAAAATTCCATAAGTTTCAACATTTAGCAATAATTTCCAGCCATGTTTAAACATGTTTTACCAAACAAAAAATCCAATGACTTTCCCATCATCATCTCCAACATATCCTCCATTTTCACTGTAATTCCATCAAATAAACCTTCTAAAATTCCACAATTCACACAACCACAATACAAACTTAATGTTGAAAATGACATCATCAACATCAAGTTTTAATAGCATACAAAGCTCCAATAACTTGAACATTACTTTCAAGAATAAAAAGTGCATTAAATATAGGGAAGAGATGCGGTCAAAATATCATTAATATAAACCGGTAAGAACAAACTATTTTATAGATATGATCAAAAGTTATGTGAAAATATATGTATTGATTAGTGCAAACCTATAAATGAAATTGAATCATCTAAGATAGGGGAATGAGATGCAAATGATGTTGAGTGAATGATAGATGAAGTGAAGAATATAAAAGATGAATTATGTCTAGATAAAAAAAAAATTCACAATATGAAAGCTAGTTTAGAAAGTGTGTAAAGTTATTGGTAGTTGTTAATTTAGCATGTGCAGTGTTATTGTTTATAACAACTATATTGGTAGTTGTTATAAAGAAATGAAATAGAGTCAATGTATTCCCTAATATATTCAAAATACATTCAAATTAATATCAATTGTATCAAAAGCATACTAGTAGCAAGCATGCACACAACAATAAGCCCGCAAACAACAAAAATTCACACATAAGCATCCACAAATATTTCAACATGTCATGGTACCTAACATAATAAAAAAAATTATCCAAAATATGACATTCATTCATATCAATAACAAAAATTTAGCATTTAATACTCACTAGTCTTTAATACGCCTTCAACCATGATAACTTATTTGTGTAAATCATTGAGAATTAGCTCTAGCAGCATAAACATTCATATTTGAAATAATATTGATTATTAAATATAAATTGTTTCATTAAATCTATAAAACTAACTAGCTTGTGTTTAGTTGGGTGTTGAGAGGAGAATGTACCAACATCACGTTTGCCACATCTGAAAACTATTAAGCCTTTGTTTGAGTTTCTGTCAACAACACTAAACCTTCTTCCAATAGTGCTTGATCCTTTAAAGCCCCTGCCAAAACTACTAAACCCCTTCCCAGTACTATTGCATCCTTTTACAGTTGTGGATACTATACTAACACTACCACTAGCAATTTGCTCAGCACTATCTTGTTGGCATATCTTGGAATTATATCCATATTTTTTGCAAATGTTACATCAAAGCGTGGAAGCCCTTTTTCTAGATGTATTAGGTTAATCTTCACCTTTTTCCCTTTGTATATTCTTTTTTGGTATACCTACACTCCCTTTGAGTTCTAGAGGTAGAATAACTATATTTTTTTTAAGATCAAAATCAACTTTTGATAATAGGTGTACCACCTTAAAAATACATTTTTAAATATATCCACACTATATTAATCATTATATAGATCTTTTAACTTAATTATTTTATGATTAACATAAGGGACCACATGCAAGCATGCATGCATGCAATTCTAGTCATTAGCCCATTCTTTACAAGAATACTTTTCTTTCACCAAATTAACACAAAGCCTGGTATGACCTTTAGTTATTTAGAACTAGCTACAATCATTCTCATCTTCCTTCCCTTTTCAACACACGCGCGCGCGAACACACGCGCGCGCGTATACAATGTTCTCTTGATATAAGGTTTGGTCTTTATTGTCTAATTTTCAGACTAAGAAAATCTGTCATGAAACTTAGCTATAAGTTTCAATCTAGTCTTCTTTAGTAATATAAGAATTGGCATGCTCTTGAATTCTCCAACATTATCAATCATATTATCAACTTTAACTCCAGGATCAAACATTTGCCTTGTCCAAGTCTCAATAGGGATGTTCTTTAACCAATCAACAATTTTAGTGTCCGCATACCTAATGTCTCTCATATAACTATTGTAATTGAGATTCATATAAACTAGAAAATTCTTATTCAAATTAGCATAAATATGCCTTGAACAATGCATATATGTTGCCTCTAGGAATACCTCAACAACAACTTCAAGTAGACTCTAAGAAGTAAATTGATAATGGTTAGTGAAGAATTTTGAGAGAAGTCTTTCTCTTTTCTTGATATTACTAGCAGTATGTTTGTACAATAAATAGGAAAGAGAAGCTAACCTACTGACCCTAAAAACAAGAAATAAATACTAGATAAGAAAGTATCCTACACTAAACTAGAAAGCAATAATCTAGAGAATCTGGATAGTTAATACCAGATTCTCTTTACTAAATCATATATACTAAGATTTCTCTAAGATCCTAACTGATTTTGAGACTGATTTCCACAGTTAGAGAAAAGACAATTCCAAAATAAATGCTAGTTTAACAATGAAAAGAAAAATTAGAACTTTTAATTTAAATTTATATTTTATCTATTAGACATTATGCAAAATGGCCTCTAATGTTTTCCATACTTTATAGATCCATATAAAACATATAAGAAACAACACCATGTTTCATTATTTTCAACCTCTACAATAACATACATAAGCAACAAAAAACAATCCATTATTTCCATCCAAACCCATTGTTGATAATAATAAACCTTTATATGAACCCTTGAGATGGATTCCATCAATTCCAACGAAAAGGCTTACTTTTAGAAATAAAGTTTTCTTCATCGTTTTCAAACGAACATAAACGTGTTGAAGCTTTCATGGTGAATGCACACCTCTATTATAATGAGGGTCAAACCATAAATATACATCAGAACTCTATTATATTGCTTCAATAATTGAATATATATAAGGATACTTTTAAAAGATTCATTGTAACTCTTTTCCATAAACTCTTTAACCTTTGTCCTGGCTCAACGTAACTGTATTTGGTATGGCTTAATACCAAATTTATCATCCAAAATCATACGATTTGCTTCATTTGGAGATATTTGAGTTAACATTAAATATTGGTAGCAATTTTTTTTTATATCCATAATGAATTTGCAACTTTTATACTTATAGGTCAAATGCAAGTGTGCTTGTCTTTCAAAGACTTAATTATGAATGTCTGACTATCAAGAATAGAGAAACCATATATTTGCCAATCATAATCATCACCCATACATATAGCATCAACCTTACATTTCTTATATATATATATATATATATATATATATATATATATAACCTTATACTCAATCAAAACATCTCTGAAGTGCGTTATATTACTAAAAATTTAACATTCTTCAAACTTTATTGATCTATCATCTATAACTTTAAAATCTTATATCTAAAACTAGTAGTTGGATCCATATTCTTCTTCTTCTTCCTTTCCTTGCCACTTTCCTCCTGATCCTTCTCACCACAGCTATCAAATTGTTCACTGACTTCTACATCAACATCATTTTTGTCACTACTAATCTTCCATTCATTATTAGAATCGGAGGCACAATTCAATGTTTGACCAGTAGAAAAATCAGCTTGTAAATTATCAATCCACTCATCTTCAACTACATCATAAAATTCAAATCATTCCTTAACGAAATGGATATAATCATCGTCTACTTCATCAACACTAACATCATTATCAGTACCCATTTTAGAACCCATCATATTAGGACCAATACCAGAACATACAACATCAATACCATTTTCAGCACCCATATTATACTAGCATTACCACCAAAACCAATATCATCATCCATTTCAGTATCCATGTCATCCTTATCGGGATTGAAATCATAAAACAATAGTAGCATGTTTTTAACTTCATCATTGTAGGTAGTACAATATATCGTTTCAGATGGCTTGCCATCTTCAGGATTACCTAAACAGTGCCTCAACACTTTTATCATTAGAGGATCAATAACTGGATCAACATCAACATATAAATGCACCTCTTCTTCACCTTCATGCATACTAAATACCTATAAGGTTAAGGCATTGTCAAATATTTTATTGCCTTTGTCATCCCTTATGTGAAAGTCATGCAAGTCTATATCAAAAACTTGCTTGCATATGAATAACATGTCTATATAAAATATATATTCAAAGCCTTGATTTTTTTCAATGTATGATGAACTCCCATGACGCGTAGATATATTTGGCATTTTTTCTTATATGGTTGATAGAAGTTATAGAAAGGTTACACAATAATTGAACAATTATTACACAAAAAAAATATCTTAATTTAACAATAATTATAAAATTAGAATTCTATGAATAATAACCCTAGTTTTTAGATTTGGGAGTTTTTTCATAAAAAATTCATATAACTTTCCCAGTATTCAAAATGTGTTTAAGAGTATGAAATTTATCTATTAAACATAAAAAATTTACTAAAATTTAATTGCTTAAGATTATTGTACCTTTAAGATTCCCATTTTCAATTTTAAACTAGTGATTTTTTTTATTAAATCGAGGAAACAAAACTTATATTTTAATGATTTAACAATAATAAAATGCACTAACAAATTTTAAAATCTTGATTGAAGAAAAAAAATGAAACATGCCTTTTTTGGTTGAGTTCCAGACGAGAAATCGATGACAACAACTAAACATGAAAATAGAAGGTTGTAAGAAGGCAAATTTGTGTTTGGGTTTTTCTTCTCGATTTGTGTTTGACAAAGAGAGAATAAGAGAGAAGAGAAGGTTAGCACAAAGATAAAGAATGAGTTATACTGTAACGATTACCTTCTAAGCTTTAATATATATATATATATATATAAAGGGCATTATTGTTATTTTATTAATTTTTAAAATATGCTTTCATCTGGGCTACAAATTGTAATATTGGAAAACTTATTTGCAAAGTTAAGACCAAATTATAGAATGGTAAGAATATTTTTTTGAAAAAAATAAAAAAGAGATAGGTTTCTCTAAAGTTCCGTAGCCAAGCCTGGCCAAGGCGTGCTAATATAGAGGATAGTCAGGCCCAACCCCACCAGGTAGATAAATGGCAATGCGATAACCTGATAAGCTGAAGATTTGGACAGGCCCAAATACGTGTCAGAATCCCATGTAGGGTCCTGGATAGACAACCCATCCTGAAATTTGAGCAGCAGTCAGGACAGTCAGCTTCCTGTCTGAGTCCCCCTGGCAAGCTGAAAAGAGGGAAACATAACACGATTAATGGCAGATAAGACTTAAAATTCATCAATAGCATGGCCCATTGTTTGAACCTAACTGAACATCATTTCTGCATTTGTTGCTTTGCCGACTTCGATTTATTGCTGGTATTTTCCTTCTGGAGAACTTAGGGCCTAAACAGAAGGGATTCTCAAAAAAGGAATTTAATTTAAATACAAACACCCTTTCACGAGTATAATTACAGCTAATTCAATGATACTGTTTTGATTTTAGAGATTCACCTTCTGTCAAGTATTCAAGCTCATCACGTCATCCCACGTATGAGTGAGCACCAGTACGTATTACAAGGTCTGGTGGCTGATTAATTTAATTTGATGAAAACTATGTAATTAGTAATTACCAAAGATTATACGGTTCTTTTTCCGTCCCACTTATATGGTAAAGGGACTGGGAAAATATAGATTAAATCATCATTTTATACATGGAACAAGAGATGTTGGTGGTCACGGAGGAGGCATCTGAACCTGTCAGCCCGTATAAAGAAAGAGTTGATTGCGATGTATCTTTAGTCCTTGGCATCCAAAATAGCCCTGACCTGCAACTTTGGGATTTTACTTTTCCCCAGCCATACCCTACATCCATACAAGTTTCTGGCATTTTGCTTTGTCAATACATAATGTACTGGTGTAAAATCGCATCCTTAAGAATATCTTGGGTGCTGGTAGAGGGAAATAATTCACGTTTTTGTTTCTGAGAAACATGAAAAGCACTCAGGCATTTGAGTTTAACACATAATAGTTACCCTAGTTAAGAAAGGCATTCGAGTAGTTGTTAGTTTTTACTGTTAGCACGTATAATATATATATATATATATATATATATATATATATATATATATATATATATATACACGTGGATGACAGAAGATGAGTTTCAGAGATGTTGCCATCCAATGACAAGAGCTTTGGTGCTCACCACTGGTTAGAAGTTAGAGACAACCACCAAAATATAACACAGACATTAGCTGTAATGTCAGTCCCCATTTATTATTGTTCCGTTCTCTCTTTTCTTTTCTGGGACGACAGAGCCCACATGTCCCTCAACGGAACAGAATAAAAAGCAAGCAACATAACATGAGATCATTTTTCCGACAGCTTCAAATGCCCTAGTAGCCTCTCGATTCATTACTTGCCTTTCTCCAACATCTACATGTCTATATGAGTAACATGCCCGATCGAGTTTCCATTTCCCACTTCTCACTCCCTATACATTATTTAGGCTTCTTCATGCATTGCATTGAGTTCTTTTTTATGAAAAAATCAGTCAGCAAGCCTCTCAGTTCTCAAAGCAATTATTTAGTGTCATTCCTTGCTCTCTAAGATAAATTAATTCTTTTGTCTCTAATTGATCGTTTCATCAGTATAACCCAAAATTATGAGACCAAAAAACAAAGAGTTTGAATGAATTATTTTACTACATATTTAACTATGAGTAAGTAAGCTTGGGATTTTGTCAGCTGTAATTGATCAAATTCAAGAAACTAAAAATTGATTATAGGTTATACTTAAAGTGAAATATATGATTAAAATTAAAGAAACCAAGCCTCCTTTTAAAAGTTATTCTGGGACTTCCTTCCATGTTCATGAGTAAACGGCAACCACAAGGTCTGAAAATATAACTGGAAAAGACTTTGCTACAGTGATGCAATGTTAATAAGCAACCACTTTCCAACTTTAATTGCTTTACTTTTACCAAGTACTTCTGAGGGGGAAAAAAGATAAGAGGAAGCAGAAGAAGCCTGAAAGAATTAAAACAAGGCACAGAACAAATGTTAAACAAGAATACTCACTCATGTTCTACCTATATATCTTTGAAAAAAAAGAAATAAAGAACTATATATATATATATTTATATATATACATACAAGTTTGTAAACAATGTAGGCAAGAGAAAGCGAGAAAGCAATTAATGGAGGACGAGGAATGAGGAAGGTACATGAGGGAAATGAACACAGTTTTTGTATCAACATTAGAGTAGAGATCGAATACGATGACATACGATTCACAACAACCCTCTCTGTTAGGGTTCCACGATCTCTTGTTAGCACAGTTGTCCCACAGCCCTTTTTCGGTGGGCTTTGAGCTTTATTCATGATGATCAGCTCGAGGTGTCTAGAGTGAAAACGCAAATTAATGTGAGGGAGAGAGGGGGAGGGATGATTAAAGCTTAAGCGGTGGTGAGCTAGAGAGAAAGAAGGAGAAGCTGACAGTTGTGAAGGGACAAAAAATTGCAGCTTTGCATGCTAACCACGTTTTGATTCAACTAGGAATTCTCTCGGTCCTAGAAAATCATCATCGTCACATGATACCAACTTACAAATTAACCCATCAGTTTTTGCCTTTGCTCATGTGACTCGTGAATTAGACAACTCATGACTTGAAATATCAAAAATGTTGAGTGAATTCTAAAGGCATTGTGGGTGTTTTGCAGAGCTTTTTTAAGGTCCCATAACATTAATTTACATGTAGAAAATCAAAATTCAAGGAAAACAGCTAGCCATTTAAATTAAAAACTAACTAGCTAGGTTTCTCATAATTAAGCTTAAAAATTAAAGAAAGAAACTACGGTTAGAAGATGCTGATGATTTGAGCAATGGCCCATCATCAACAACGTATTCAGAATAACAGTCATGATGATGATCACCATTCATCCTACAGTGACAGAGAGAAGAAACTAAACAAAAGCAAAGGAAAAAAAAAACGCCACTAGGTAAGAACCCTAGTTAAATTGACATCCCAACTTTCCGAGATTCCCTTTCCAGATTGCACTACTGGTGTCTACTCTCTATCGCCATGGCACCAATAAGTAGCTAGTCACCAATTTCTGGAAGAAGAAGAAGATGATGGATGATGATGGTGATGATGATAACAAATGTTGGTCTTTTATGTTCCTAAGAGATTTTTAGGGTTTCTTACCAATAGTGTGCTTGTTATTATGCATCCAGACCTTGAGCACATGCCGCTTCACACCATTCTCCGCACAAAACTGCTCCACCGCAGCCTCATCATGTTTCTGGATTCTCCAACCAAGCCTCTCCGCGAAAGCCACCATCTTTTCTTTCTGCTCCTGCGAAAACTTTGTCCTAAACCTCTTCTTCGAACTACTACCGCCTCCTCCTCCTCCACCACCGCTACTGCTCGGATTAGACACATCCTCCTCTTCCCTACTATACCCACCACCAGACGCAGCCGGCAAGGCTAAAGGCCTTGGCTGCGGAGTTGGTGTCAAGTGATGAAGGTACCCAGCCGGTGGTGGAGCACGATAATAAGGAGGGAATTGTGGTTGTTGCTGGTGGTGATGGCCATGGTATAATATTACTTCTCCTCCACCTCCACCATCAGTCTCTTTGCGGTGGAAATTACGGTGGCAATTACACGCAGCACATTTAAGTGCATCCAAAGTACCTTCTTCACCTGCGGCCATGAATTCGCCACAACCATCAAGTGCGTGTCCACCGATTCCCACAGCATGGTTTTTTTGACACTCTCTGTATCTGATTGAGGATTTTCTTGTGTTTGTGTTTGCTGCTGTTGTTGAAGCACCTTCTCCTCCGCCACCTGTAGGACCCATTTTTGACCGAGCAGTAGCTGAGTTGCTAATTGAGTCATAACCCGGTGGCATCACCGCCATCCCCGTCATTTCTTCTTCTTGGTCTTCGTGCTCATCAAACTCCATTTTTTTTTCCCACTCTCTCTAAGCTTTTTTTCCCCTTCTTTTTCTCTCGGTCTACCCTATGGTGGCTTCTTCTTTTTTTTGTTGATAGAGAAGACCTACATGGCAAGGCCGGTTCTTTTTGTGAGCAGATCCCCCCACCCACTATAATAACCAAGTGAAATAAAACGGTGATAAAAGCTTGCATTTATATGATAAAATAATAATAATAATAGAATTGTTTTTTTCTTTTTTCTTTTTCTTTTTTAAGATCATAAGAAGAGAAGATAAGAGGTTAAGGGAGAGTGTGGCCATCAATACACCGGCCTGCAGAAAATAGGTGTCTTACTCGAAAGCCTTTAATTTACTTTCCATTTTCTCTTTCTTTTACCCTCAACAATTTACTGGCTACTGCCAGTAAATAAATCCATTCTCAATTCTTTTTTAAATATATTTCCTCTTTATCTTTGTTTGTTAAAGGGGTTTTTTTTATTAATTAAGAAGGTGTTTGTCATTGAAATTAAATCTGTTTTTTTTTTTTTGTTTAACACTACTAAAATCTTTAGATTTACCGACTGAATTTTACGTCGGTATTTGCACTATCATTCCATTGGTAAAACAATTACCGACAAAATCACCGACGGAAAGTCTCTATCGGTGAATTTTTCGTCGGTAATTTTTTGTTCGTCGGTAAATCCGTTAGTAATAAAAAAATATTATTACCGATGGATTTACTGATGGAAAAAACGAGCAAAAAAATAATTTTATTCCGTCGGTAATTTCCTCGGAAACAAACCGTATGTAATTCCGTCAGTAATTATTTAAAAATATTTTAAAAAATATATATTTTACAAAACTATAAAATAATTAAATTAATATTAATTAACACTCTATAATACTCAAAATGCTTGGAAAAAAAGAAGAAAATCAACTCAAAAAAATTTGCATCAAATAAATAACATGAAAAAATAAATTCAACTAAAAAAATTCATATGAAAAAAATTTAAAAATCCTATAAATAAATCAACTAAAAATTAATCTCATATGAAAAAAAAATCCTACAACAACATTCATACAATTATTAAGAACAAAAACAATTAAAAATAAAATAAAAAACAAATATAGTGAAAAAAAACACGAAAAAAGAAGAAATTTTTTTTTACCTTAATGTAGTTGTAAGTGAAGTTAAGAACAGAAAAAAAAAAATTCGTAAAGTATACTAATTAAAAAAAACTGAGAAGAAAAAATAAGAAAGGAAAAGAAGACATACCTGAGCATGGAGAAGAAGAGAAGGAGTTGAGGAGAGAAGAGAAGAAAAAAAAGAAGAAGAAGACATACTTGAGCATGGAGGAGAAGAGAAGGAGTTGAGGAGAGAAGAGAAGAAAAAGAAGAAGAAGAAGAAAGGAGACGGGTCTGTTGTGAAATTAGGGATTCTAGGCTTTTTATTGGGGCATTTACCGACGGTTTTACTGACGATAATTAAATATTAATATTTTTAATCATTCCATCGGTGATTCCGTCTGTAATATTTAATTTAAATTTTGAATTTAATCAAAAATTTTCAGAAACCGTCAAATATCACCAACGACTTTTCAATCCGTTGGTGATTCCGTCTGTAATATTTAATTTAAATTTTCAGAAAACCGCCAAATAACACTGACGACTTTTCAATCCGTCAGTGATTTTGTCTGTAAAGAACAGTAATTAACAGTGCAATTAGAAAGTGAATAGTTTCAGAGCTCTCTCTAAAATATCGATGGAATGTTCCGTCGGTGATTCCCTTTGTAATTAACATGATGAATAGTGTTGACAGTTTACCAATGATTTTTCTGACGGAATTACCGACGGTAAAAATGGCACGTTATCATTTTTTTTGCTTTGTTTTAATTATTTTTTTTCCACTATAATTTCCTCGGTAAATACCGAGGGAATATTTCCGTCGGTAAAATCTTTCGGCAAGTTACCAACAAAAATATTCTCTCAGTATTTCCGTTTGTATTTATCAATTTTCTGGTAGTGTAAATTAAAATATTTTTTTGTTTAAATTAATTTTTTTATTGTTTTTGGATCATTAAACTCATGTTAAAAATAAATTTTTAAAAATAAAAAATATTATTTAAATGCATTTCCATGAAAAAAATATTTTGAAAAGAATTTCACCTCCCTAATTTCCAGTTATTTGATATATTTGACATCAAATAATTTTACTAATTAAAATTCTCGTTTATATATAAAACACTAGCTACGGTAAACAGTACTCTTCTCAAGTTCTTCAGTTAATAGGGTTGTAAGAAGTAATATATCCACCACCTTAAGTCACATATATATAATTGAAGAGTAAATAACCCTCCTTAGATTTCCCTGACAAACTAATCTCTTCTGAGCTGTTGTATCGATGAGATTTAAATTTGAACAGAAATCGATTTTTGATTATTTAGTAGTATTTGAAAAGGGGCCGGGGGAGGGAATTGCATTCAGTGATGGCTTGACAAATTGAATTTTGAGAGGAGAAGTGTTGATGATATGGAAATATTGTAATTAAGGTTTGTGATTGTGGCGTGCAGTGTTGCCTGTTTCTTTTCCTATTTTTGTTGGTAGTTAATGCGGTAAAGGAGAAAAGAAGACCAGAAATTTACATGAACATGGTAAGAGAGAAGAAGAAGAAGAAGAAGAAGAAATGGCAGAGAGGTAGCGTGTAGGGTTATGTCAAAAAGTGACGTCAGAGTGTGTAAGGGTGAAAGGGAGAGGTGGTGGTGGGAACTGAGCACCACCTCCTCCGTTCATGATGAACATTCCCACACAATCAGTAGTCGTGCAAAGTCCACGCAGCAACTCAGACCTCTTGCAACAGCAACAGCACTCGCTCAAATCTTGTTTTTGATTCTGTGGTTAACTGGGCGTTAGAATGCAAAGGGCTTGGTTTTAGATGGTAAGGAAGATTCCCATTTGGCATGCATTTTTTAGGTTTATTTCTAGAATTAATTAGCCTCATTTGTGGCATTGTCAAAGAACTATTTCAACCCAATAATTTAAGTTTTTAGATGAGGTCCCGGGATATGATTTATATTATTCTCTAACACACCACCTCAAGTGAAAGCCCTTTGGGCTTGAAACTTACACATGTCCACTTTACCTTGTGCTTAATTTTTATCAAATAAATAGGGACGGTGAGATTCGAGCTCGTGACCGCTTGGTCATCAAGGCTCTGATACCATGTCAAAGAACCATCTCAACTCAATAGCTTAAACTTTTAGATGAGGTCTCGGGATATGATTTATATTATTCTTTAACAGACATTATTAGAAATGTTGTTGGAGAATATCATGGTGGTTTTTTAAAATGTTTTTTTTTATAAAAATATTAAAATAATATTTTTTTATTTTTTATATTAACATATTAAAATAATAATAAAAATATTAAAAACAATTAATTTTAAACAGAAAAAATTAATAAAAAAAAATTGAAACCTAACATAAAGAACTCTTAAATTCAGAAGTTTCACTGGGTCATGATTACAAAGCCCCCACATACTGTCCTTAGCAAAATTCACAAAGAAATTACTAATTTTAGAGGTGAGGAGTATTCATTCACCTCGGAGTCTATATTAATTAATTACAAAAACTAAAGAGAAGACAGTGAAAACCGTACACTAGTTGTCTTAACAATGTCAGTTTCTTGTCACACCGAGAACCAAACATGTGGGAGTCTTTATCTTTCTCTTCGGCACTCCTTGTCCTTGCACTGATATCTGTCATCCCAACCAATCAGCTAAAAGCAAACTCAAATCAATCGAGGAACAAAGTGAGAAAGAATTTTGTATATTTTTTTGAAGTTTTTTTTATTTGAAAATATATTAAAATAAAAAAATTATTTTTAAAAATTTATTTTCAATATCAGATTTATATAAAACCATAAAAAATTAATTTTAAATAAAAAATTTTAATTTTAAAAAATTTTAATTTTAACCACTTTCCCGAACACTATATAATAAAGCATAGACCCTTCAAACACAATGATATTTTTTTAAAAAAAAGTATAGGGCGATGATAATTTGAGTCAAGCTGAGTTAGCTCGATTAACTCACGACCTAGGAGAAAAGACCAAAAAAACCCCAAAGAAAATAAAGAAAAAAGATAAAGTTCAAAGCTCAATAACTTAAGGTTAAATGATGAAATTCAGAAGAAAAAAATCAAACAAAAACATTCAAGAAAAAAAACTTGAGTCAACCCAAGCTCACTCAACAGCGTACTGCTTGAGTTATGAGATCGGGCTAAAAAAATACTTTAAGAAAAAATAACCTAGCAAAAAGATTGAAGTTAAATCAATAGAAAAGAACATCGAAAACAATTGAGTAAACTCGGTTTAACTTGACTAACCGGCGACCTGGGTCAACCCCCATGTAAAGAAAAGCGAAAAAAATCATAAAGCTCCATGCCCAATAATCTAATGTCAAGGAATAAAATTAAAAAAAATTAATTTAACCTGAGACCCACGACATGAGATCGGGATAGGAAATTATTTTTTTAAAAATGGACCTAGAAGAAAAGATCAAAGTAAAATAAAAAATAAAATAAAAAACCCGAGTTAACCCGATTAATACTTGAAACCAGTGACCCAGTTCCTGATACCAAAACCACCCTATAGAAAACAAACACTTAAAAATCACTAAGCAAAATCCCTAATCATTTATAAAAAAAGTAATAAAAACAACGAGGACAAGATTTGGCATAAAAACTAAATGAAAGAAAACAATGATGGACTAAATTGAAAATTAAAATAAATTAAGAAAATGATAAAACAAATAGTAATTAAAAGAATGAGGACCAAAATTTGATACAAAAATTAAATGAAATAAAATGATAAGGGATAAAACTAAAAAAAAATACAAGAAAATGATAAAAACAAAAATAAACAATAATAAAATGAATGAAGACCACATTAGATACAAAAATTAAATTAAATAAAATGTTTAAGTATGAAATTGAAAAACAAATAAAGTTTAAAAGGCATTAAAAGCAAAAAAATATATAGTAATCAAAATAATAAGGACTAAAATTAATTGAAAGATAAACTGGATAACACAATTAATTTTTGGAAGAGCTGGCATGAGTTTCTAGGCCAGGAAAGAGAGAAAAGAGAAGAAAAGAAAAAAAAGTTCATCGGATTTCAACTAGACCTCTTTCGTGAACACGCACTCCACCATCATGAAGAGGATGACTCGCTGCTTCTAACGTTGTGATGATAGCGACATTTGATCACCTGGAGGTGCTGCGCGAGTCGTCTAAACAACGCGGACACCTCCCACTTGCTAGCTTATGCCACGCACGTGCCAACTATTTTTTTAAAATTATTTTTATATATAGTCAAAGATCTAATTGCACCACATCCTAATACATAATTATAAAATAACATTGTTGAAAAGACTTAAGTGCCCCCAAATGTATGCTCTGTTATTTTTAATTTTAAAGGAAATACAAAACGACGATAAAGCCTTTCTCTCAAGTTTTAATTTTTTTTTTTACTTTTAAAGGTATTTAAGTCATTATACCACTCATTCAAAATGCAAAAATTCTTGTTCTCTTTAAATCGATATGACCAATGAATCTTATTGAAAAGACTTTTCTACCCTTAAAACCATGTTAAATGAGTTTTTCTTTCGTGATTAAAATAGTAATTTAATTATGCAAATTTGAGAGTGTGCACAAAATCAGAGGTTTTTTTTTTTAATATATGAAATGCAAGTACTAGCTATTCCACACTAATCATGTCTTTATTCAGTTTTAAATGAATAAGACTTTTCTACCCTTAAAACCATGTTAAATGAGTTTTTCTTTCGTGATTAAAATAGTAATTTAATTATGCAAATTTGAGAGTGTGCACAAAATCAGAGGTTTTTTTTTTTTTAATATATGAAATGCAAGTACTAGCTATTCCACACTAATCATGTCTTTATTCAGTTTTAATGTAATGTTACCTTATATTATAAAGGATACACTTTTAGTTGTTTTGATCTAAAATAAGTTTTTGGTTAATATTTATTTTTTTAAAATAAAAATAGATGTATTTTTTTTAAAAAAATTTGGTTTTAAAACAGAACAAGGTATCCTTGTATTTAACAAAAAAACACAGCTGCTTATTATGAGTTTTTTTAGTTAAAATTACAACTTTCTCCTTTATTTTTTTTAATTACACATACTGAATTAAGCTACTAGAATTTTACATAACTCTATTTCAAAATATTTTATTGAAATGATGTGTGTATTAATTATCCCAATTAATCCTTTTCTTCATAATATGATATTTACTTTTATATATAAAAAAAATGTTCACATGTTATGTAATTTAAGATGTCATGAATTATTGAATATAAATAAAATGTATTTGTTTAAATACTCTTAATACAGTCTTTATTGATCATTTTATATCTTAAAAAAGCACAATAATGAAATCTATTTAAATAATGTTTAGTTATTTTAAATATTTATATGCACAATACAATAACTAATTATCAAACGCTATTATACTTCTTACTACTACCCTTATAGAAGTAAGAGGGACTAGATTAATTTTTGACCTCGAGTATTTTGAACAGTGGAACATTTATTGGCTATAGTTCACGTTCAAAATTGTGTTTTTGAATTTATATTAAATAATGAAAATTCCCCTCACCTAAAAAAATAAAAAGAAAAGAGAAGAAAGTACAAGAATATAAATCCTCCTCTCATTGGATTTTTTATCAATAAAAAAAAAGCGCTCAAATCATTAAAGAGGTGCGTAAGACACTTCCCAGTGATCAAATCTACCCATTTGTTATATCACTATATGCGCAGCCGTGCCCTTTTTCACATGGAGCGGCATGTGTAGACATATCATGGTTGGATTGCGGCTGGTGATCGATTGTTTGAGTTTTTTCTTTCTTTTCTCTCTCCTGACAACTAAAATGCATTATTGTCCCTTCTTTGTTTATTGTTTGCTTGGGTCTGACATGGATTGTCAGACCCAAGCGCCTTGGGTCTGGCAACCATGTGTAATACTAGACCTAGACGCGCGAGTATAGCATCCTTAATACAATATTGACATTGAAATATATATATATATATATATATATATATATATATATATATATATATAAAGTAAGTAAGTAAGTAAATTCAACCCATCATCTTATTAATAAAAAGACCGACCAATATTAGTAAAAATAGTCAATTTTTAATTCATAAAAATTGATTATTTTATAGAATGCAGCATAAAATACACATGTTACTTTTATTTTTAATTATTTTTAATTTATGCACCATGTAAAACTCTAAATAATATAAATAAGCTACTTGACAACTAAACTATATAGTATTTTCGTTATACTTTATTTCGATTATCAAAACTCTAAAAAGCTTTAAAAAATCAACAAAAAAATATAAACATTAAAATTTGAAAATAATTATTCTACTTCAAAACTCATCAGAATAAATTGAACTCTTTATTAATTTTCTTATAGGTTATTTTTTGTTACTATCTTACGTTGTTTTGACTATTTAAAACAAAAATTGATAGTATCAAAGCCTTTTTTGGTTGTTGTTTAGAACATCATAGTAATGCCTGCTTCAATTCTTTCTATGAATCAGAAACTAATTTATTTATTATTAATTTATAAACATGTGGCATATAATTTAGTTATGTCCCTAATTTTTTAATTAAGAGCAATTATAAATTATATTATGTATTTCAAGAATTAAATAAATCAATTATTATTTGATAAAACAAAAGGTTAATCTAGTTAATATTCAAATTTATTCATTTATAAATAATTCTACACAATTTGGCTGTCGACTGGGTCTGGCAAGACCGCTAAACCCAAGACTCTTGGGTTTGACATGATCATCAGACCCAAAAGGCTTAAAAACATTTTCTATTCTCTTAATAGTTTTTTGACATTGAAATTTTTTTTGATATTAACTCGCTGCAGAGTGCGAACCAATATAATAGTATATTACTATTCATTATAATAATATAATTATTATATTATTCTTTGGTCATTTAACTTTTGATTTGATTTCATGGTAGGTTGATATTTACATCATGACATAAATATATTTTAAGGACTGCGTTAAGTTTTTTTTGGTAATTGTGTTTAATACTTAGTAAAATTACTTATGCAATCCTTAAATAAAATAACCCAATACCTTCTGCACAATGGTGTTTTCATAATTTCATCTTTGATAGAACTATATGACTACTACATTACTCTTACCATTTAAATTTTTTAACCTTGGCTTCAAGAGCTTGATTGTAATTTCATCATGGTTTGCTTGTTATTATTGTTTAGTCCTAAAGGCATTTTTAGTTTTGTACAAATAAAAAAAAAACAAAACAGCTGCTGACGCGTGCCTCAAATGCATTAGCCACTCTGGTGGTTATAATCGTAATTCCTTCGCATCATTTGATTCATCTCGGCGTCATCTTCCTTTCTGGGTTGTGCATGTGTGGTGGTTTGGTGTGATTCGACCCAAAATTGTTTTTCTTTTTTCCTTTCTCTTTCTTTTTCGGATTGCGTGTTGCCATGCAATAAATCATATCAACCCTTCAATTTATTTTTTCCTTTGATTCAATCTCTCTTCTCTTATTTGCAATTGTTTTATTTACATTCATTATTTCTAATTGAATTTATTTTTGATTTCATCCCTGATCATTTGATTTTTTTAATTTGTTTTCAAATTTGATTCTTATTTTTTTAATTGTTATTTATTTTGTTTTAAATCATTTTCTTGATTGATTTGTTTTTTTTTTCAATTCCACCCTTAGGCATTTATTTTAATTTAGTTTTTATCACAAATTTGGTTCTAATTCTTTTAATTGCTATTTTTAATCATTTTCTTAATGGATTTGTTTTTTTTTACAATTTCATTTCTAAACATTTAATTTCATTTGATTTTTATGTCAAGTTTAGTCCTAATTCTTTTAATTGCTATTTTTCTTGTTTTGTATTGATTTTTTTTCATGTGTTTAATTTCATGTGTTTTATTTTTTGACCCGGGTTAGCTGTCGGGTTTGCTTGAGACTTTTTTTTTTTTTTTTTTGCTTTGACAAGTTTTTAAAATTTATATTTTTAAACTAGCTTATAATAAACTTCTTGATAGGACCCGGATAAAGGGTTTCATAAGTTGCGAGTTTTTTAAGATTTGACCATGTTTAGGATGTTTGTCCGGGTTTACTTGGTTTTTATAGATGTTTGTCCAGGTTTGCTTAGTTTTTACAGATGTTTTTAATTTCACCTTCTATGATTTTTTTAATCTTTAAAATTTAGTCATTATGTTTTTAATTGATATTTAGTTTATTTGAAATTATTTGTTATTTTTTCATTAAATTGCATCCTCCTTGGATTTTTTCTTTCAAATTTTATCCTTATTCTCTCTATTGCTTTTGCATGTTTTTTTATTAATATTTTTTTACCGGTCTCATTCTTCAAAATTAAATTGGTTAAAAATTATGTTTCTTGATTGAATTTGGGTAAAACATATCACGGGATGCAACTTTTAGAGAATAGACCCGGTTTAAGAGGTTTGTCGGATTTGCCTTGTTTTTTTTGTTTTTCTAAATTGATGTTTTCTTATTTTTTTATCATTTTTAACTTTTATTTTGTTATTTTTTTCGGCTTAATTATCTTTCTTTTTTTAACTTTTGTGTTTCTTATTTTTTTTCGGTTTTATTCTATTAGGTTAGCCCTCAATATTTTTTTCAATTTCACTCCTATGATTTTTTAATCTTTCAAGTTTGATTTTAATAAATAATCTATCATATTTATTAAAATTAAATTGGATAACATTTAAGTTTTTTGATTGAAATTTGATTTATAATTTAATAAGTTGTAAATTTTTTGAATTAGATTAGGTTTAGAAGATTTGCTTGGATTTGATTGATTTTTTTAGGTTATTTTTTTTGAAATTTTTATTTTTATTTTATTTTATTTTTAGGTAGGTTACCTTTAAAAAATGGAGTTACATCGTAGTACCCACATGGCGCCAAAAGTCAAATCAAGAATAGACATGGCAACTGGCAAGGCTTGTAGTTTGGCTGCCGAAAACAAGAGAGCGTTGCTTCAACACAACAATAGGATAGGAGGAGATGGAGATGAGACTTGAGAGGGGCAACTTCAATCTTAGGACACGGATTTACACCTGGAAAAATTTAAGCTGTCGGTATTAATTGTAGCTGCCTACGTGCCCCCATCTCCGACATTATGGGACCCCATCCCCGACATTTATGCTTCTATTAATCTAATCGATAATTACTAAGTTGAGATCATTGCTGGAAATATTAATTCGGGCTCTGGATAAATGAATAGGAAAATAAATACATGAAGAGAGGGCACTGATCTGGATGTGATTGGAGGGCTTACTTTACTGGGAGGGAGCTACACCTTGGGACTTGAAGAGGGAAGAGTACAAAGAGAAAAACAATAGTTAAAAGGAGGAAAGATTCACTACGTACATTACCTTAAGGTAGTGATAATCTATGCACGAAACTATATATTATATGTATGTTTGTATAATTGGAACCGCTGGACGACCGCTGGACGACCGCTGCTGCCGCCAAGGGAGAGAGAGTTACAGCGTCATGTGATTGTTAACATCCAAAGCCAATCCAAGTAAAGTATATTTGACGCGACACGCTGACCCCGTACTCCTGCCCTGCCACTCCTTGTCACCTCTCTCTTTAACAAAACACTAAAACATTACGGTTGCTCCTCAAAAATCTTCAGTTTAAATTCCACAAATTTTAAAATTACTATAAGTTTATATGATCGTTAACTTCAGGATTCGTAAAATTAATCGAAATGCGTGCGGATACCCACATTAATCTAAAAAAAACATTAAAACAAAAGAACCTAAGGTATAGTTCAATTCATCATATCCTGGATTTGTTTTCTAGAAATCACCAATTCAAGTGCCACAAATCTCAGGGTTATTGGAAGCTTACATGATCATTAACTTCATGACCTTAAAGGATTAATCGAGGTGCATTTAAGTTGGACCGGATAGCCACGGTTAACAAAAAAAAAAAAAACTAAAACAAAAGGGTGTTTTTGAACATGAAATCACTGTATGGCTACTTTTGTAAATTTATCATTTATTTTATTTTATTTTTATGTGGCATTCTCGTTACTTTCTTATTTGCTTTTCTTTTTGTTATTGAAGTTTTGATTTTCCAATTTAATCATTTTCTGTCATATTTTAACCTTTTTTTTCTTTTTTAGAAATTTCTTTCATCTTACATTTCCTAGCGTGTTCATAGTTTTGGACACTGTTCCATTGTTTATTGAATATCAATTTTTCAAAATTAAACTATAATTATTGTTAAAAATAACAATTAAATGAATAAGAATCAAAGTTTGTATTAAAAAAATAGAACTCCCTATGATATTTTTAACAGATCATGTGTAGAAATCGAGGCGAAGAAAGAGGAGAAAAAAATAGGTTGTTGGAGCCACTCCTTCCACCACACACCACTGTGGATGGAGACCTCGTCGAAATGATGATAACGACTTCAAGAATGGTTGTCCATGGAAGCTCTCTTTGATATTTTTAATAGATCGGGCATGGAAATCGAGGTGGAGAAAAAGAAGAAAGATGGAAAAAGAAAGAAGAGAAAAAAAAAGCTGATGAAGTGACTCCTTCTACCACACGTTGTTGTAATGGAAGACCTCACCGAAATGATTCCAACAAAACTAACGATGAAAATCATTGGAGCTTAGAGGACGCTGTATGCTTCGCCACAATGCAATGGCCTTCCTCACATGCTAGCACATGTATTACATGTGATAAACACTTTTTCTCTTTTATTTATTTTAGTCCCTGATTCTCTAATATCTCTTTAATTTAGACTCTAATTCTCTAATAGCTCTTATACTTTTTTTTCCCTCTTGGTTCAATTTTATCCATGATTATTTGATAACTCTTTGATTTGATCCTGAATTTATCTCGACTTAGCCCAATAAAGGTCTAGTTGGGGAGAGACTACGATATGAGAAAAGAAAGAAACAAAATGGCTCAAAAGGCCTTCATTGCAGCTTAGTCGAACACAATAGGAAAACAAAAATATAGTACTTTTACCTTGAAAAAACATTGTTATGCTCATGTTTAACTATTTGATTTATACATCTCAAAATACTATCATTGGTAATTAATTTTAGCGAAAAAAAATATGACCAGACACTTTGAAGCCCTAGACAGGTAAGGAGTTGGTTTGAAGGTTTCAAGTTTAGCCTCCTTAGATGATTTTAATGACAATGTCAAAGAATTCCTCGTGACTTTGAATATTTTTTGCTATAAAAAAACTGGTCTAACTTGCAATGAGCACAATAAGCAATCTAATTCTCTCTAGATTGAGTCCCCAACCATTTTATTGGTTTCACTTCAGTGTTCTAGGTCCCACGCCCAACAATATTAACTTTAAAAACCAACCCATAATTATACAGTATACTGAAACATCTAGGGTTTAATATGGTGATTTATTTTTTTTATATAAAGTGAGGCATCTTCCTTCAATTTGTTTTTGTTTTTTTTTTAAAAAAAAAATTCATCCTCGAGCTTTTTTTTTTACCTTTTGATTTAATCCTTTTGTGGTCTAATTCCATAAGATAAAGTTTTAAGTTGTAGTAGAAAGATAAAATTAAAGTGAGGGAACCACAAAGGAAAACACGAAGAAAATACTTAGCCAATTTGTTTGGTATGCTTTTCTTGTTCATCGTGTTCATTATTTAGAAAATGCATGACCAATTTCAAAGTTTTTAAAATTTTCATTTGGGTCTAAAAGTTCTTCTTGTTTATTTTTCAGTCTCCAGATTTAAGAGAGAAAAGAGAAAGTTACCGAAAAATAATAGAAGAGAGAGAAATTTGTTTTTTGGCCAAAATTCACCCACCAAAAAGGACGAACTTTGTATAAATAGGTTTCATTTGACTAGAAGAGTTCAATAAAAGTGTTTTTTCATTATAAACATGGCAAGAAAAGTGAATCGATGTTGGTTTGATTTTTTTGATTTGGCTATTTGTTTTTTAGTAACTTTAAGGTGTTTGAGGGTTGGCAAATAGTTTATGAAAGTTTTTATGGTGTTTATAAATGAAAATGAGTAGGAAAATGGATTTTTAGGCCAAACCCCCACCTTTGATTTTTTAGCTAACATAGTGGCGGTCAGATTCTATGCAGCAGCTGGTAGGTGATAGGTCACCTGCCACTGCAAGTGTTCTGTTGCCTATCTTAAAAAAAAGAAAAAAAAAGAAAAAAGAAATGGATGATGCATCGTCCACTCTTGAGAAAAAAAGACAAATCAGGTGTTGGTATGGGCTTTAGACCCAATTGTATCTAGGCTTTTTAATTCAAGTTGGACTTGCATTCTTGGCCTGTTTTTGATTTTTACTTTAATTTTAATTTATTTATTTTAAAAAATTATTTCATTTAAAATATATAATTATATTAATTTACTAAAATTTTAAATTAATTAAGATTATTTTCTAGATATTTAGGTTTTCATGTGATAGTTAACTAGGTTCATAAGTGCAAACATATAATCTGAGTCCCTAAAATCATCATGTGAGCTTGTGATTGAACTTCAATATACTAAAAAAACTAAAAAGAAAAACACAGTAACAAATGCTTTCTTTTTTATTTACATCAAAATATCATAAAATACAATAAAATTATATAGAAGCCAATGATGCTTTGGTGTTTGTATGTATATTTGAATTCTAACTTCTCTCGTGTAGTAAAAAAGACTATAATATTTAAGTTTGTAAAATTATAAAATGAATGTAGCCTTAAAGAATTTATGTTGTATGTTGCAGAGATAGTAAATAAAGATGTTAAAAATAGGAGTTGTGGAATAGGAGAATCTTTTTGTGTGTTTGTATGTGTGTCAATAAGATCTTTTTTTTACCTAGTGATTCACGAGTGTTTATATACCCAATAATCACGTTAATTTACATGAAGTAGATGAAAACAATTAGAATAGATTATGTAGTCTATTTTATGTATAATTATGTAAGATAATAGCTCATTACAATAAAAAGTTACACTATTAAGTGTAAAATGATATGGATAGATGAGTTAGACTCCAAACAAGAGAATGCCTTACTATCATTCTATAGATCCCATGATGATAAGGAGGTCACACTAACATTAAATTCTAAGTATCATTTATACAGAGGGTTGGTGGATGCAAATAAACTTATTATTTAAATTCAAGAATGTCATCCAATGATATGGTCCAAGAAAGGGTTGAACAAAGAAATTTGAATTCTAGTATAATTGTGCCTACTATCTAGTTTTATGACAGCAATCATAATTCTGAATACAAAAGTTGGATTAAGCTGAAAATTTACTCAGAGTGTCCTGGAATGTTGTTCTATGTTGGGATAATATGTTAGGTCAATCGGAGTTCGAGAAGACCTTGCAATATAGGTCAGAACAAGTTGTACGAGTTTTATTCTTTACTTCTTTTTGACTTGGGACTTCCTATTTGGTAATGATCTTTGTCCTACAAGGATGTGGAAGCTTGTTTGAGAATTTCCTAGTTCTACAAGGATTTTTAATGGGCTGTAACATAATTTCTAAATTTGGCAAATATTCATTAATGTTCCAATTTTTTTTCCTTACAAGGATTCCTTATTCATCCTAACTACACGAGGAAAAAAAAGCTAGTGATCTTTAATGATAGATTAGTTGGCTTATTTTAGAGAGTTTCATAATCCTATAAGGAGTGTTAAAAGAAAGTAACAAGGGTTTTTTTAGAGAATGAAAATGGGTGACTTTGAGAGTGATTATATATATATATATATATATATATATATATATATATATATATATATATATATATATATATATATTTGAAGCTATCTATATGTACTTGATGATGCAGGTGGTGGAACCAATGGTTTTTTCACCTGTTAGGGAAGAGGAAAGACCCTCAGCTACTCTTGTGTAGCTAGAAAAGCCTCGATGAAAATCCTCACCTATAAGGTAAGTTGTTGGAGATCCGAAAAAGCTGATAAAGTGCCTGTAGAGAGATCTATAACCCTCTCACATCTTATTATTTTTTGGTTCTCAGTCATGAAAAGAACTAGAAGGTAAGTAAACAGAGAAAGGGATGATATGATTTTTGTTTAATTTTTCAAAAAACACCATCACTAATGAAGTTTAAAGTGAACTTCAAGAGATTTTGAACCTTTTCACAACTAATTATTGGGTTTCAAAGGGTTAAAGAAGAAGAGTTAGGTTAGTTATCCATGGACTCTTATAAAATAAGTCTTATGTATAGTATATGAGACCCTTCGATACTTTAGTCAATAAGAATATAAAAGGAATATAACCTTAAAGGTTATATATTGTATGTTACAAATATAATAAATAAAGATGATGATGCAATAGGTGTGGAAGAGGAGAATGTTTTTGCATATTTGTATGTGTGTTAATGAAATCTCTCTTTACTTAGTGATTCATACATGTGATAAATTACACTCAAGAATCACATCAACTTATATGGAGTAAAAGAAAAAGGTGAGAATATAATGTATAGTCTATTTTGGGGACAATGATGTGAGATAATAACTTTTAATTATTAGTTACACTATTAAGTATGACTTGTCATAGGTAGGTGGGTCAAGCTCTTGATATAAGTATGCTTTAATATTATTTTGTGGGCCTCATAAAGATAAGATTATCATGTTAACATTAAATACTAAGTATCAGCCATACAATAAATTGGTGAGCACTAGTAAACTCAAAAGTTAGGTTCGAACATGGACATCCCAAACCCAACCATGTGGCACTGTAATGGGGTTGAGTTTGAGAATAGGCATCCTGTATAGATTGATACATGTCACGAGTAGGAATAATAATTTTATAAAAAGTCACCATTGAAAATAACAACTTCTAAAGAAATTTTTAAAATGAGATAGCATAAATTTTAAGGAAAATAAAAAAGAAAAAAAATAAAGAAAAAAAAAATAGCTCTTAGATGTACATTGAAGTTTCGATTATGACCACTAGTATTATCAGAAAGATCCCGACAAAACAAATTAAACAACTCCAAAAAAAATCACCAACAAGAAATGGAATAAGCCACACTATCTATCCAAATGCAAGTAAGAGTATCCAAACCCAAGCTCCTTATTTTGTAGCTAAATTTTTGCTAAAGTAGCTAAAACATTATTTTAGCCAACTCTCTAGTATGATAGTACTCATGCTCTCTAAAATAAAGAGTGATTAATATTTTATTATTATTCAAATTATATATGAGATAAATATTCAAGTGTATGTTATTTTATGTTGTTGACTACTTTTAAATTATGATAATAAATTTTCTAATTATTTAATAACACTTTTAAAAATTAATTTTTTTATTATAGTAGAAATTAAAAATAATAAAATAAAATGCATACACTCAAAGAAATAATGAAAATTTAAACTATGCATACTCATTAAAATCACTATCACATCGTTTAGCTAATATTTTTATTTGACGCATCTCATAATATTCAATCAAAAGCAATGTATGATTGTCATATCTATCAATATTATTCTTTTTTTTTTTATGTTGTTGTTTCAATAAAAATTCTTCTTGTTTAATAAAAATCCTGTCTCGTTCTATTCTTTTCTTTTCATGTTTTTCCTTTGCTTTCTCTTCTGGTAAACCAAAAGATTTTTTTAAAAATTATATATTCTTATGTTACATTTCTATTTTATATTCTTTTAAATCCTTTAAGGTTGACCCCACATGAGAACTTATGTTGCATATTGTCTTTTTTTATCTTGCTTCTTCATCACCTCTTTACCTATGTCACCAAGTACAATATCATCCTTTTCTAAGTTGATTGAATTTTGAGCAAGAGGAGAAGAAGTTGTGGGAGTTGCATTTCTAACATTTTTTTGACTTTTTTGAATTCTCAATCATCCATTATTTAGGTTGGTTCTTTAATCTTTCATAGCAATGATGAAATAAGAATGGTTGATTTTGGATTTTTTTGATATGCAATTTTTGTTTCATTGACCTAATATTAAAACATATTGGAATACATTATTAAAAAAATTGACAAATCAAATGAATTTAAAAATATGAGTTTTATATAAATAATACTTTATCTTAAACAGTTGTATTGCAACGGCTTCCTATATATGGAACGGCTTGAAATGCATTAAATTGGACGTAGTTCGTTAAGTGAAAAATGTGCATGCGGGCTATGAACTCCACCAGTCAAAGGCCAATTTGTATTGAAGAAACATAAATCCAAAATGAAATGTGTACAACTACATCTACCTTTTCATTTAATTTCCAGTATTTTTCACCTGAAAACCCTAGAAGAAACAACTTATATCCTTTGATGTGCATACCTTTATATGAAATGCAAAGCTGTTGAGTGCTAATATTGGAGATCCATCAACATCACATGCAAAACCAACCATTGACCCTAATGGATAACCCTCATGCTTCTGTCAAATCAAAGAAATTTCAGCAAGTCCATAAATATAAGAGAAAGAAGTCCAAGCCATGGATTGATTGATGCTCAAATGTAAACCAACTGCAGTGTTTTGTCAGCCACTGATTTCAAATTAAACTCACTACCTAATCAACTCATTGTTTGATAATATTTTACCATATGGTTTATAGCAGCAACCCTAAAACTTTATGCAAGTAGTAGCTTAACCTTTATTCTGTGATTTACAAATAGTGTTACAGGGGAACCAGCCATAACGACTAGTTAAAGGTTGGAAAAAAGGAAGTCTCCGATAAGCAAACTAAAGGGAAACTATTTTATTTATTTTTTCTCTTAAATCCACAAGGAAAAAAAGTTTGATAAGCATTATCCACGCTTCAACGGGTGCTCAGCCCATCTTATCCTCGAGAAATACCAACAGTTACTTTATATAATTGAAAAACCCAGTTTCTAAACTTACAAGAAACGATCACAATGAAATTCTACATTACTAGCTAGCTAGCCCAGGTCCCTACAAATCTTCTTAACATGCTTGCCAAAATAGAAAAATCAAAGAGAAACTCACTGCCAATCATATGTGGCATGCATCTTCATTGAGCAAAGCAAACTGGATCTCACAATGAAATAAGATGTATAAAAGAGAAAACAATAATCACAAGCGAGTGTGTTTGCAAGATAGCAATAAAAACAAACAAGCACTGACTACACTCACCTGGTTGTTGAATCTTCAAGAATTATGCCTAGAAACCTTGTTTCTCTCTCTCCGAGCTCACACTATAGCCAACCTTTCTTATCCATAACAGTCTCTTTTTGTGAAGCCTAAACCCCTTACTAGGTTTTGTTGGCATTGATTTGATCATGGCAAAAGCCTTTTCTAAAAGCCCAGCTTGACCCAAGAGTCAACCATGGCTCTGTAATCCTCAATTTATAGCTGAACTGAATATCGACTTCTCATTAAATCAAAGCATTTGTGACCTTTAACCAAAACACAATGGCTACATGCTGTTAAAATTCCATGAAAAGTTGTAGAATCATGCAAAATAAATTTGCACCTCCCTATTTGTAAAGACTTTGATTCCATCTAAAGCAAGCCCATGAACTGTTAAATCAATATTTATCGAGCAATCGCGACTGCGTTTGTCATCGTTACGCTAAACTCTGCTAGCACCATAGATCCAGATGAACTCGTGTACAGAATCGTCATCGTTTAATTGTTGATTGCTAGGAGAATTAAAGCCAAGAACAAAAGACAAAACCCAGATGCCATTACAATTTTTTTCCCGCAATCTTCTGAAAGCCAATTGAATGCTAAGCACTGTTCATTTTTCTAGTATAGCTAGCCAAGTAGAGAGCTATTATAGCTAAGGATTGAGTGTGGCTAGCGAAGACGTGGATGCTATGAGCAATTATAATGAGGAGATAGTGGAGAGAAAAAGGAAAAGAAAGATAAAAAAAGAGTTCTTATAAGACAAAAAAAACAAAAAAGCTTCTTTGGTATTTTTAAAATTATCCAATAAGATAATCTTAAAGGGTGTAACTCAATTGATTAACCTCTAGATATATTTTTTAGAGATCATCAGTTCAAGTTTCACAAATCTCAGGGTTACTGGAGGCTTATATAGTGGTTAACTTCAAGGCCGGTAAGATTAGTTAAGATACGCGTAAGCTGATCCGAACATCTATATTAATAAAAAATATAATAAAATCCTATAAGATAAATTAAGTGATACTTAAAAAAAAGTCACCGACAAAAAATACATGATGATAACTTAGAAATTATGACTTATTGGATCATTATTGGTGATATTTATTAAATTCATCTTATTAAAATATTTTTGTAATACCAATATTAATCATAATAAGAGATTTAGCATGCTCAAGGATATTTATTTATTTATTTATTTATTTTTCTTGAAATTTATAACAGCTCATTTAAATAATTTCTTTAGAAGTCACTATTTCCAATATAAAGTTAATATTATCAACCATAACATTTCCTAAATTGTGTTCTTCCACCGACTAGTGTTATTTTATTTTCTTGTAATGATGTTAACGAGCAAAAATACCGCTGGGATTTCCGTTCCAGTGCGGGGGTCTACTCAACTGTTTTGAGTAATGGAGGAGTGATTGCGAGGGAAATGGAGAAGAAAAGGAGGGTACAAGGATGTTGACAAGACGGTGGAAAGGAGTGGCTCCGTCTGATCTTCATTTCCACTTCCATGCTTTTTGGCAGCTTTTTTATCTTTTCACTGTAATTTTATTTTTTACTTTTTTAATAGTTATTGTTTTTTAAAATAATATATTTTTTTATTTTTTAAAAAATTATTTTTAACATCCATACATTAAAATAATTTAAAAATAAAAAATAAATAAAATTTAAAAATATTCTTAAAACACAAAAAAAAAGAGACCGGTTTTAACCCTTATTATCATCATCGCATATTTGTCTTCCCTCGAACATCACCTAACTAAAGAGATGTTTGGGAACGCGGCTGCGGCTGCGTTCCCAAAAAAATTGAATTTTTTTTTTGCTAAAATTTAATATGGTTTGTACGTTTTGGATCGTTTTGATGTGCTTATGTCAAAAATGATTTTTAAAAAATAAAAAAAACATCATTGACATGTATTTTGGCTTGAAAAGTTATTTGAAAAGCACCCGCAACCACACTGCCAAACACGCTCTAAGACACCAGCGACTTCCAATTTTCCTATTCCCCACTCTCAGTCCCATGGCCCACCCTAGTAGTGTGTTGGATCCTCATGTCTTTTAATTCGCACGAGATGAAATCTACATGCGTTACCGTAAATTTATAAAATAAATATATTTTATAGTGTTATAATTATAAACCAGCGCTAAATAAATAATAAAAACTAAAAATATAATAGAGTAAATATTTCATGACAGAAAAAAAAGTTGTATTGGTGATAAAAAACTTAGAGACTGAACAAAATGATTTGTAGCAATCTACAGTATTTTGTGAGGAAAGATACAATGCTTTCGCTACATAATTTAGCTTTTCTGTTAATAAAAGGAAAAAAAAATTATAAAACTAAATTCTCTACCAACTTAATATTAAAAAAAACCAATAAAGATAATTTTGGAAGGAAAAAAGCCCATGAGAAAAAATATTGTAGCAATTGACAATGTTTTATGAGGAAAATTATAGTGTTTTCCTCAATAAAATAAAATAAAAAACCATTTAGAGAAATATTGTAGCAATCCACGGTGTTTTGTGAGAAAAACTACAACGCTTTCCTTATATTATTTAGCTTTATTGTAATTATAATTCTTAACCAACTCAATATTCAAAAAAAAATCGACAAAGATAATTTTGAAAAAAATCATAAAAAAATCATATGGGAAAATAATGCAACAATTCACAGTGTTTTAAAAAAAAATTACAAAGCTAAATTCTTAATTAGCTCAATATTAAAAAACAATCGACAGAGACAATTTTAGAAAAAAAAACACCCAAAAAAAGGAAAAAATCATGTTGGAAACACTGTAGCAATTCATAGTGTTTTGTGATGAAAGCTACAGTACTTCCCCACATGATTTAGCCTTATTTGTAATGACTTGTAATTGTAATTATCAAACAACTCAATATTAAAAAAATAAAATTAACAAAGATAATTTGAAAAAAATTATAAGAAAAAAAAACCATGTGGAGAGACATTGTAGCAATCCACAATGTTTTGTGAGGAAAACTATAATGCTTTCCCCCACATGATTAAGCTTTATTACAAAGTTAAATTCTAACCAACTTAATATGAAAAAAAAAAATCAACGAAAATAATTTTGGAAAAAAATATTACAAAAAAAGAAAACACAAAAGAAATTGAAAAAAAACCATACGAGGAAAAACTTGTATTTACTTGTAATTGCAATTTTTAACCAGCTTAATATTTAAAAAATAAAATTGACAAAGATAATTTTAGGGAAAAATATAACAAAACAGAAAAAACTATGTGGGAAAAAACATTATAGCAATCCACAGTAATTTGCGAAGAAAGTTACAATGTTTTCCTCACATATTGTAACTATAATTTTTAACCAACTCAATATTAAAAAATAAAATTAAAAAACAAAAAGAAAAAAGCAAAAAAAAAACCCATAAAGGCATAAAAAACAAAAAAAAATGAAATTATTTTTTTAAAAAAAAACAGCTCAGTGTTTCACTGTATACCGTAAACAATGATGCTTTTTAGTGTATATTATAATAATAATAATAATAATAATAATAATAATATATTAATAATGGGGACGACTTTTAGAGAATTGTTAATAATGCTTCCAAAACAAAATACATAACCAAAATTAGCCTTTTGCCTTAACCAAGATCCATCAATTAAGCGCCCGCCCGCGCGTCAACAATTAGAAAATAAATGTTACCTATTTTCTCTGAATTTTGTCAATTATTCTACAATCCTCTATTCTATTACTACATGATTATTAAATGAAAGTAGTATCTTATTTGTTTATTGTCTGAATTTCAATTTTAGTCAAAGCCTGTGAACTAGAAAGCGGGTGAAGAGCATAGCCTGGTACGCGTGTTTTACTCTCGAATAGTTTGCCTTCCCAAAGCATGCAAGGTAAGAGCAAAAAGGGGAGAAAAGAAAAGCTGAAAGTCGTCACGCTTGCAAGGAAGAAGGAAAAAAACAAAGAATTTAGTTGTCAACTGTCATACACAAGATCAATCAAATAGAGGTGAAGAAATTACCCAAAATATGATATTTCAAAAAAAAAATAATAATTAATTGATAGTAGAAGCTTAACGCGCCACAAACCTAATAGTCCATGGGTGAAAAAAAGGCCAATTGAATTGTTTAACAGCCCAGCAAACAATAGGTTTCTATGAGCCCAATGATTTGGTTGGCATTTTCAGCTCACATCCATGACCCACATGATATTATTCTCATGGGCTTTCACATAGACTTGGTCCTTGGGCTATAGTGTCTCGTTGACCATTTTCAATCCCTCGCCTTAATATTCATCTGTTAAGCTGATGCTAACACCCACGCAGGCGTGATCCGACTAGTAAGATATTAAATCTCACAATACATGCTATTTTCCAAACACACTCAATATTTTTTCTTTAGTTTTAGTTTGTTTTTATTTTAATGTTTAGCCAAACAAGCCTAACAAAAAATAAAACAATTGAAAAAATTCAAGTACTATTTTAAAAATATTTGTGGGTCCCTCTCACTTTTTTCCAGCTATTTTGTTTAATATTGAGTCGTAAACTTACACTCTAAGATACAAATTTGATATTAAAAATATCTGAATTTTGTCTGAAATTTCAAAAAATCCAAAAAAAAAATCCCTCATTTTAAAAACATAAAAAAATATTTTGTTTTCGTGCATACGATCAAATACTAAAGGTTTTTCATGTATATTTTCTAAAAAGGACAAAATCGTATTTTTAGCATGTTTTAAAAATACAAAATGAATATCAAATAGAAAATGCTCTAGATTAACAAAATATATTTTTTATATTTCTAACCAGTTTATAATTATCCATTAGGATTTGATCAAAATACCAAAAATCCCACAACAATTAGTTTTTTATTCGGAGTGTTAGGATTTAGATGTAGACTTTAATATTTGGGGGGTATAAAATTACATTGTAAAGTATATTTTCATGTATTAAAGATATAAAAATAAAAAATAAATGTGATGCTAAAATTAGATTCTTAGAACGATTATGATTTAATATGATAAAGTATAGACTTCCTCATGAAGAGAGATTTTCCTTGAACTTTAGATGAGACTAACAAATAGAAAATGTTCTAGATTAACAATCAATCAACAATGCAGCTTATTATAGGTAGAGTGCACAAGGGGTGATGCGTCTTCTCCTTGCACATCTAGTCCCCTTGTCCAGACTCTCATGGACTAATAAGTTTCTTAGTGACCATAATATTAGGTAGCAACTCCTAAACCCTATAATCATAACTTTATGATTAAACCCAAAACCCCTTCAATTCCAGAAGGTAGCTCCGCTATTCCACATCGTGCATATCATGAAAAAACCCTAGCTTGATTTTTCAACTACCATTCTAGTGATTGAAAAATGGAAAAGCAGTCAAAATGTATTATTCATATATTTTTTTATTACTTTCGAGGCATAATAATGAAATTTTTTTTAATAAATTTTCTTTTATGATTATGATAAATTTTTTGCTTGATATTCTGATAAACAAATCGCAAAAAAAGAAATCACTTTAATAGGATATAGATGTTGTAATGAATGAGATGCTTTTTTTCTCATTATTTAATACTTATACTAATTGTCTTTGGTTTTTATTAAATGAAGTATATTTGATATAAAAAAACTATATATTTTAGCTTATAAAATTACAATAATAAGAAAAAAGGATTGTACTAGCAAATTCTTTTATTTTGATAGAATTTAAATTATTACTTAAAAAAAATTATTTACAAATGATTTAATAGAAAAATATGAATAACTTCCCGCAACACCAGAATAGTATCTGAATCAGTCAATCAACTTTTCAATTTTGTCATTGATTTACATCAACATCTCTTTTTAAAATTTATTTGCATACGTATATATTTTTTTATTTATTTGATTAATCACAGGCACAAAGTTTTTGGTTCAAAATAAAATATTTTTTTAAGATAAAAATTGAGTTGATAATGCTTGCATTTTCTAAAACAACTTATGATCAGACCCTGTGGGTAAGTTGGCTAGTGATTATCTAAAACTTATATTTTTTTATATTTTTAAATTGTAATTCTAAGTTAATCATATTAATAGTAACAATGGGTGCTTATCTAATAATTACTAATAAAATAAATTAAAACATGGTTAATGATCATATTTGATATTAAATTAAATGTGAGGTCTACTCACGTTTGAGTTAAGAATTTGTTTAAAATATTCTTTAATTTAAATACTTTAACACGAAACATTAACATATCTAAAATTAATTATGGGTGAATTAAAAATTAATCTTAAAAAATCTAGATTAAAAAAAAAATTCAAACCCATAATCCCAATACTACATTGAAAGATTTAAAGATTTTCTTCTCTCTTGAATAGCGGTGCCTTGGTAAGTTAAAATTTAGTTTGTAGAGTACCAAAACTTTTACAAGGGAAGGACCTTAAGTTATATGGACTATGAACTTCAACCACACACACTCAGCTTGACTCGTTGTAAAATAATTTTACTGCCTAAAAAAAGTAGTTTTGCCAACTAAGGAAATAACCTGCCTAAATAGTTACCTTCCACTATTTGAACTTATTTTTTATATAAACATGTTAGGTGACGTCATGTTTTTATTTGTATTTTATGGCTAATAATTAAAAAAGTTAAAATAGCAAGAATTAATTATATTTAACATAATTATTTTCTGCATCATTTTTTGTCCCAAAAATCTTGTATAAATAGAGGTTGGAGGGGGCTGTTTTGATAGAGCATCTTCATAAACTTTAGGTTTTCGTGTCATGGATAGAATTTAAAATATTGGCCTGATCGGCAGTGCAACCTTCCAAGATAATGTTATTGGAATTTTAGGATACTTTTCATAGAAATCATTGACACCAAATGACAAGCAATTTAGTCTTAAAAATAAAGGATAGTAACATATCCAATTCCTTTTTATTCATCCAAATTTCATCAACAAGTATGTATACTATGCATTATGTTCTAAGATTCAATGCTTAATTTATTCCTGAAAATTATTGTATGTATGCTTTGTCCTTAAATCTTTAATTATTATTCCTTGCTTTTATTATATTCTTGTTAAAGTTTTGCATATATTCGCTTTTAATTGTAAGCATATTTATATAATTAAGCAAAGTTATTATCCTGTTGGTTAACTAATAAGTTAATATTTATGTTAAGATATTGATCACATTAAATTGTCCTAAAGTCTTGCGAATATATCCAACAATAGATTTATATAAGAATATAGATTTATTTGATCTTCATATTGATGTTTTACTAATTTATATATCTAATTTAGTTTAAATAATTGTTTATAATGTCTTTTTTTTTTTAATGTTGGTAAGTTATATTTTATGAAATTATAAAAGAAAATAAATAAATTTGATCTTCAAGTTAGGTTTGATAGGGGTTTGAATTTTTAGATTGTATGTTATGTTGAATAAAATTTACTAGATAATTGACTCGTGCTATGTTGCGGTTTGTGTCATGATTTTTTTAATGTAAAAGAACATATTTAGGCCTTGAAAAATTCTTTGACAGTGTCATGGCCTAATGGGTCAATTTTTAAACCTCTTAGAGCTTGTTTGGCAGTGTGGTTGTGGGTGCTTTTCAAATAACTTTTCGTGCCAAAATGCATGCCAATGATGTTTTTTTATTTTTTAAAAATAATTTTTGACATCAGCACATCAAAACAATCCAAAACGTACAAATCATATTAAATTTTAGCAAAAAAAAAAATTTTAAATTTTTCGGGAACGCAGGTTGAACCGCGTTCCCAAACGTTCCCTTAATCTAACTCCTTACCTAACCTAAGCTTCAAATTAAATCGTTTGAAAGTTGTTCTTATGTGAACTATTTGACTTAATGGATCTGTAAACAATCTGTATGACTGGTAAAAAAGTGGGCTGGCTTTAAAAATATCCAAGATAACATCATTTAAAAAAAAAATATTAAGACGGTTACCTATTAGATCGACCTGAGTTTCATGGTTTAACCCGCCAAACCCATAACCTAGATCATGAACTCTATTGAGTTTAATAATTTTGTTTTTCCTATACTATTTTATTCTTAATTGTATGATAATAGAAATAGACGCTCATGAAATTAAACACCAATCAAATACTAGAATGTTTGTTTGAAACCGTGATAAACCTATAAAAAACAAATCAAAATAAATTATGAAGTTCAATTCAAAATCAATCAAAATTTAAAGAATGGAATTAACAAAAAAAGTCCGTAAAAAAAAATCAACAAAAACCCAATGTAGAAGAGCTAAATTGAAAAACAAATTAATAAAAAATAAAGGAAAAAAAAATGCCAAACCCACATGCCTAACCTTAATAATAAAAAAAACAGTCTAGATGCATTTGGGTCTGGAAGCCTAGGCTCACGTCTATTTTTTTTTTTCTTAAGAGTGGGCATGTTTTCTGCTACTGTTTTTTTTAATTTATTTATTTAAGCAAGCAACAAACCAGAATCCAGTCACCATCGTGGTGACCGGAAAATCAGGAGAGAGTTTTTTCCTCATAATAATCTATTTTCAACTCATTTTTACATGAAAATACCATAAAAACCTTCGTAAACCACCTAACAACCCTAAAACACCACAAAATCACTAAAAAACAAAAAATTACCGAATAAAAAAAAATTGAGCCCAATCTACCTTTTCATGTATATTTAGAGAAAGAAATACCACCATCAAACTTTTCTCGTCAAATAAAACTCATTGATACAAAGAATGATAAGTTTCGTTGCTAAAAAATGATAATTCATCAACTTTCTCTCTCCTTCATTATTTTTATACAACTTTCTCTCTTTTTCTCTCAAACCTAAAAACTAAAATTTAAGAAAAAAAAGAACTACAAAGAAAAAGAAAAGGAGGTAAACCAAAGAAAAAGTTTTTTACCAAATTTAAGGTTGGCCATGTGGCTTCTCTTTATTGACGTGGCGTCCACAACATTTAATGGTGGATCTAGCTTCTGAATCTAAAGGGGTTTTGGATGTGTTTGAATAAATCATAAAATATGATTTCAATGGTTCAGGAGTCGCCACTTAATATTATGGTCATTAGAAAACCTAATAGTATGCATTGTTGATTGATTGTTTTTTACTTCTTCTAAGATCATGTTTTTATTTAGTGGTCTGATTAAAGGTTCAAGAAAAGTCATTATCTTCTCAAGCTAAACCTAACTATTCTAAAGCCTAAAAAATTATGTAAAATACATATCATAAAAATTAAATAAATATATTTATTTTTGTGGTATTTTTGAAAATTTTGCCAAGTCATAATGGATAATCACAAGCTTCTTGTGATACTCATTAATTGATTTTTTTTGTATTTTTCCACGTATGATAAAATGTATTTTTTTTATAAACTATGCATGAAAATTTTAGAATTTAGCGTATGCAATCAAATAAAAACATATTTTTGTATTTTTTTTCAAATAACAAATTTTTTTGTATTTTTCTGAAATTTTAAAGAAAAAACAGGTATATTTAATACTGGATTAATATCTTATAGTGTAAGTTTACAAACCCAAATATTAAATAAAATGGTTGGAAAACATGTCAGGGACCCATAAATAATTTTGAAATGATCCCTGAATTTTTTCAGATTTTTTGAGGTCTATTGGCAAAAGCATAAAAAAAGGACAAAATAAACATTACTGGAAAATTAGTAAGACGTGTTTGCCAAGTATGCCCTTAGCTAAAAATCAAAGGCTTTAAAAATTTCTTAAGACCATGTTTGACAAACATGCCTTAAGGAAAAAAAAATGCATTTTTCCTTTGATAAAAATAAGGCACGCCAAACACAGCTTTATGGAAAATGGGCTCAGCCCAACCATGTGGGCTAGTCTTTCTATCCCAAAAGCCTAAGCCTAACAACAAAGTCCACAAACAGAAACGATAATTTGGAGATCAAATGAGGTTTTTTTTTTTTTGCTGAATTTGATAAAGAACACAAAGAATACAATAAAGAAACCTAAAAAGCATGGATTCAATTTTAGACCAGACAACGTAAAATTGAAGGCAAAGACAAATGCAAAGACATCATTCAAACAATATTTTGAGGTTCCATTAAGACAACAATCAAACAATCTTCTTAATTATTTGATTTTTGTGAAGAACACAAACAAAGAACCAAAGATTAAATGACATGATTTAAATGTTTTTAAACCATTAGGACCCTAGATTAGTGATTAACAATTGTGTGTGCTTGTGTAAAAACCATCAATCGATAAAAAAAACATGAAAATAAAAAAAACCTAAGGATGTTCAACTGAAGAATACCAACTCAGAAACCTAGAAATGCCCAGCAAAGCTTAAACCCAGAAAAACGCATCCAACCCTAGAAAAACAAATAAAACTTATTCACTCATACCTATATGCTTAAACCTTCAAAAGAGACAATAAACATGTAAATATTACGATGTATAAGAATCAAAGTCTATAATCTACTATCAACATATAAACATGCACCTATACTCTTTTTTATCAATTTAAAAGCTAATTTAACATCACAAACAACAATGAAATGACCTATATAAACTTTTAAAACTGAACGTAAACACCATAATGGCCAAACATCTCTCTCTCTCTCTCTCTCTCTCTCTATATATATATATATATATATATATATATATATCCCATTTTTCATATAATCATCAAACTATAAAATATATTTTATAGTGCATCAAAGACAAGTATTCAATCATAAAAAAACATGTCATTAATCATCCATTAAATATCTTATAACATTTGATTAACAACAAAATAATTAATCATATAACAAACTTGTATTTAAAGTAAATTAAAAATACATGTAAACACAAACCAAAGATAGTTGAATCATATCACAAATATTATGAACAATATTTGAATGAAAGAATCAAAACTGAAAATGCAGAGGGGAGGGTTATTCTCAATGAGTTTTACCCCTCCATTAAGTTGAATAATTTACCTTCAAAAGATGATCGCAACTGGTTTTTGTCCTTTTTTGCTTGATTTTAGCATATTCAAATAGCCATTTCCAAGCAACTTCTGACTTTCTTCTACTCAATATCTTCTAATTCTCTTTCTCTTTTCTTCTTTTTTTTACTGTTGGTTTGATTTCTTTCTCAAGATTTTTTTTTCGTGGCTTTTCTCTCTTAGATTTTCTCCATAATCCTTTTTTTTTTTGTGAGTTCTTCTCCTTTTATAGTCTCTAAAAAACGGGTGGTTGTGAAACCATTTGTGAGTTTGAAGGTAGTTTTTTAAAACTTGATCATAGGGGATTGTTTCCTCTGATATGTTAGGAGACCATTCTTCTTTCTTCTTTTATTCTCCCTCTCCCTAAATGTTTAACAAACTCTTAGAACTTCTATAAAAAGTTGGGAACCTCATAAATGAAACTTGGTTGAAAATTGTTGGTTGGAGATGCACCTTTCATGAATTAATTATGGCAAATGAGAGATCATTATAGCCAAACAAACCATAGAATTTGTAGAGGGGGTATTATTCTTCAACTAGGATCAAATCATGCTTGATTTGGTGGCATGTAGCTTTCCCACCATCAATTCAAAGTTGGGTTCAACACTGCAAAACTTACTGAATCAAACAAGGCTACCTTGAGATAAGAAGTTGATGGCTTCCACACGGTAGGTAGGGGCACAACATCAAACAAGGGTGACAAAAGCTTGTGGAGGGGAATCTTTACTGTTAAATGGTGGTGGTTGAAGACCTTGAGGTGATCGAAGATGTCACGTTCATTCACTTAAATGTGCCAACTCGATCAGCCTTATTGGCCGAATAAAATAACAAAATAAGGACAGACGATGTGTCACTTTTTTCTTTTATTATAAACGAGTGTCATGTCATCTGCTTATGTAACATCCCCATATCCGAGATAAAGCAACGATCTCATATATATATATATTGGTGTTCATATTTAAATTTATCGAAATTTTCACTAAGTTTTCGGTAAAGTCTCCCCTATATCGGGAGGTCCCAAGTTATCGAAAAACAACATGTTTACACTTCTAATATCCCGCATCTCTAAACTCAATTCAACCCAATCACCCTGGGTCTCAATCCCACAAATATCATCATTCATGTTAACAACAATGTTTATGATATACATTGAAGAACAATTATCATTATGGATGGATAAAAGATATAAACATGCATACATGGAACGTGGTTATACAAACTACAAAATTAAATTAATCTATTCAAATTTAAACATCAATTATACAAATTAAGTTATATAAAAGTTGTAATATTATAAAATAAAAGGGTATACAAAAAGTGAACATAAGCTAGGATCTATTCTTGTCGTGCATGCGATGGTCCTGAAACAAAATACATATTATTGAAACATGAATATCACAATAATATAGCAATACAAATATTCAACAATTTAAAAAGGGAAACATGCATTCATATTTTATTCACTTCTCCTTTCTGATTTTCATTAGAAACTCTTTCTCCTTCAACTACTAAAAACCGTTTCCTCTTCCATTATTAACCTCCATTCAAGATTTCATAAGATCAACCATGATTATTTTCGCTTAACACATTACCGATACCAATTTTACCAGGTATCATCATCACCTCGTAGGAGTCGATGCAAGGTGATCCCTTTACCCGGGATCCTAACATACACTAAATGTATGCTAGTCAATACATGGTGATCTCCTTACCCGAGATCCTAATATACACTAAATGTATGTTAGTTAAAACATGACGATCCTCTTACCCAGAATATTAACATACACTAAATGTATGGTAGTCCACGTCCCATATCACACTTCTCATATTTCATTTGTCAACGATAATTTCATCACTTGGCAATTCACACACCATTCTTTCACCTTGAATACTATTCAAAATATCGACATCATTACGCAAAATTTCCTCCTTTCCTATAATATCCAACATTCAGTAATTCACATATCACATCAATAACATATTAAATCATGGAATTTAACTAGAAAGTATAGGCGTGGATCACCTACCTGCAGTAGAAGCTTTAATCGTGCTCCCCTGCTGCTGCTGTTGCACCACACCGGTGGTCCTCCTGCAATCACAGGCTCATCTCATAAATTTTCCTCATTCAAGGATATGTTTTATAATAATCATATCAACAGCTAATAAGTCTTTCTTTCAATCATTTCTTTCTTTATATTTTACAATTTTCTCATTACACTCATTAATGTTGTCATTCTTTATCCAACCATAGTTATCATTCCTTTCTTTATATTTGAACTGTTACTGTTTAAACCTCGAACTGTTACTATCCAACTGTTACTGTCTAGACCTTGGACTGTTACTGTCTAACCGTTACTGTCTTGACATTGAACCGTTACTGTCTTGAACCGTTACTGTCTAGGCATTGAACTGTTACTATCTTGAACCATTATTGTTTAGTATTGAACCGTTACTGTCTAGACATTGAATTGTTACTATTTTCAAGTGTTACTGTTTGCAGAGGTGACATTCCGACCTCTGCTCTGATTTTTAACTATATATGGAGTTCTAGGACCCCGTTTCAAGCGAGGTTGGTCGCGTTGGAAAGTTAAGACATGGGGATACAAGTCCCTTAAGAAAGGAGAGCCCAGTTCTGTCTCTAAGATAGTCAAAATTATTCATCAACAAATTAGACCTACTGCCCTATAGGGTTTGTCATGACCCAGTCTCGGTTGATAACCCATAACTGGAGTTCTACAGCTCTAAATTGAGTAAGACCAATTTTCCTAGTTAGCTAACATCCAAAACTACAATTTATATGAGGAACCTGGTCCTAATTCCCTCATCCTCCTATCCAAAATCTTACCGAAAGTCAGGAGATGAGTCTATCCAGATTCGTCACCCCCTTCCCTTCACACATAACTTTCACAAACTATATTTTCTGGGTAAATTATCATGGTTTCACGTCCCAATCACATACCGCACATGAATTAACTTAATTTTAACAACAAATACTTTTTTTCCAATTCAAGTCTAAGAACCCTAATCTATAATTCAACATCAAGGCATCAATTCATTATCGAATTTGAAATGAATTATAAGATCATGTTTAGAATACCCTACCCGGTACGAATTAAGGTTTTGATTTTCAACCAGTTGAAGATTTTCAACTCCCTCTTTTCTTTTCTAATGACAGTAGGCCCTCCCTTTTCTCTTCTTGTTCAATTTTCTTGTTAATTCCTTACCCACAAGTATTTATCCCATCTATAAACCCTTAATCTTGAATGAGTTCTTGAAATTTTGGTGTTTCTCTCTTGATTTTACAAGAATGGATACAAAACTCTCTATTTTCTTTCTTTATGGTTGCTGCAGATTTTTGGTGAGGAGATGAGTATTTATACTCTATAATTTCTCTTATTTGCACTTAGTCCTTATTTTCTTTAAGTGTATTATTTTCTTCAATTAAATCCAACCCTCAACATTATCGGGTTTATTATATTCAAAAAATTTTGAATTCCTGTTTTTATTTAACCATATGCATGAATTTCTTCACTTTTATTTCCCATGTAGTTAGTTTGCAATTTAAAAAATTTTTATTTTTCCCGGAGTTTACAACTTAAACCCTAAAAATTATGATTTTCTAATTGGGATTTTTATAAATTTTATTTTGTTCCTTGTTTTAATTAAGTTTAAACGTCCTTAATTAAGACAAAAATGATTAATTTTATAAAATTGGGCCTCTGCTGAAAATCAATTGAGATTCCTCAAGACTGATGCCTTTTTCAAAGTAGTTTTTGTTTTTTAATTTGTTCAATTTGACCCCTATAAACCATCAAAGTTTTAATTTCTTTCAAATTAACCTTTGATTTTGATTGATTTCAGTATCTAAACTTGTGTGGCTATTGCACTTTGGTTATTGGTTATGAATTTCTTTCATTTAACCCTTAATTGACCCCTAAACTTTGATTTTCTTGCAATTTCACCCAAGATTTCATCCAATTAAGTTTGAAAAAAAATTAAATCTGGTCCTTTAAAATTCCAATTTTCTCAATTAAGCTTCCAAACTTATTTTTTCACCAAGTAAGTTCTTAATAAAATTAATTTAACCAATTAAAAGTCTAATTAAGTAATTGCACTTAATTAATTATTTAAATTTCAGCCTAAATTAATTTATAAACATAATTAAACCTTTAATTAAACCCATGATCAAATCAAATCAGCCTATTAAAAATTTAATGAAGTCCTCAAACTTAACTTTCATGTAAATTTGTCCAATATTAATTGAAGTTAACCTTGAATTTGCATTACCTTTCACATTTAAGTCCTTCAAGGGTGTAATTGAGTTTCTAAAAATGTCAAAGATCCAGTTTGTTCCCTCCATCTCTTATTTATGCACGTACATCCCTCTTTAGCATGTTCTTGCCAACCAAGTCGCTTCTCTTCATGCATTTCTTCCCAACATTTTTTCCTTGTGTATAAAAAAAAAGATAATTTTTTGGGAACTCAAAATTGTGTTGTGACACTGTTTTACACTTTGGTTTTCTATTGCTAAATTTTTTATTTTCTTAATAAATTTTCACAAATTGATTATGAAATTAAGTATAAAAGACTATAAAAAAACAAATTGGGTATTGTGGATTTACAATGATTTACCTAGCTCATTAATTATATATTTTGTAAGTAATTGCAATGTAAAGGGATTGTTTTAACTTTTTAATGAGATAATTTTTATGAATTTTAACATGATTGAGGGATGGTGCTTGAACCAGCAATTTGTTTTTTTTTTTTTTTTAACACTTTGGAGGGTCAATTCGGCATCAACAAATTTGGTAGTTTGTAGATGGAAGGGGAAAATTGAAAATACCATGAAAGTTGGGGAGGTTAATTGATAGAAAGTAGAAACAAAATTTTTTGGATTATCCCGTTAGACACCAGAGTTTCGAATTCATATTCTTCTGTTAGTCAATTACTGGAACCAAATCGGAATCTTATCTAAATCTGTTCCAGTGCTTTAAAAAAAGAAAGAAAGAAGAAGCCAACGATATGCCCTGGCATGAAGTAATTGACAGATAGGAATTTGTGTGTGTTAAAAGGCTTGAAGCATATGCTCGACTTCACCAGTGTCAGGTCTGAAATTAGCTTACCACTTGAAGAGCACAAAACAACCCAATCATACAAAGATTTCTAGTAAATCTTCCTGTTCACCATAAGTTCATGCACAATGCCAATCCACATGGAGTTGTTTCAAGCAAAGAGCTCTGAAAGCAATTTTGAGAAGTGCCACAAGAAAGAACACACCGGTATATAGCTCAACATAGATGTGAAAAAAGAAAGATATAGAAAGGGAGTGAGACACTGTAATTGGATGATGCCACCTCCTAGAGATAACCTGTTGTAAGTTGATGGGCAGAGCCATATAGAAATGCCAAGGCTAAGACCAGACTACAGCATCAACTTGGCATGCATCTAAACCTTTTACAATGGGAGACTTAGCCATAAAATACAGTAACGACTAAATTCATCAACCCACAACAGAGGAGGATGTGATGGGAGGAGCCCAAAATCAAAGCAGAACTAAGACTGTATACCTGCTGAAAGCAGACAAATTCTGGATTTGTCCGACAAGAGTACATTTAATTTTTAGACACCAACGGCTTCTCTTGTATCTTTTGCTCCAATTTCTCATCCAAACCAATAAACATGTTTCGCATAGGGCCAACATCATATTCCCTTGAATCACTTTCTGTTCCAAATTCTAAGAAAAATCCTCTCTTCTTGTAATGTACTAGCCTAGGACCATGCAATACCCCCATAGACCTCGACTTGCTTAATTTCACCACAGGCATTTTCACTGCCACCCCTCCAGGTTTTCTCCAAGAATAATCAGACCCCATCTTTATCTCACCAAAAGAACCAATAGATTTCGACCTAATCACTCTATCCCCTACCGAACCAATCGTTTCGCTTCCATACTCTACCCTTGAAACACTCGATACTTTACTATTTCTCCTGCTTCCTACTTTAACCGTCTTGTGAACGTTGACACTGACCTCCTCTTCACTTCTATCAACGACCACACCCCCCTCCTCCACGCGCCCCACGCGCCTTCTCAGGTGATTCCAAATAGGCGGCGCACGGATTCTTCTATTAACAAGTTTCAATCCTTCAACCACCTCCGCCATTCCTGGACGCTTTTCGGCCGTGGATCTCACGCACCTGGCAGCCAAAACAGACAAATTCCGGATCACAACCGGGTCGGGCATCGAAGCCACCCGGTTATCACATATTGCCCCCAAGTCACCTTTTTTAATTAAGGGAACCGCCCAATCAACCACTGAAGGAGGACTGTAATTTACATCAATCGCATTTCTGCCACTAATGATCTCTAACAACAGAATCCCAAAACTGAACACGTCACTCTTGGCGCTTAAATCCCCTGGTGCAAGATAGGCTGGATCAAGATACCCTAACGTCCCCGCCGGTGGCGTGCACTTCACATGAACGTCTTCCACGTGTCCTCTTAAGGCAAGACCAAAATCACCTAACCTCGCTTTCCAGTATTCATCGATCAGCACATTTGATGATTTTATGTCTCTGTGAATCACCGGCGGGTTAGAGGCGTGGAGAGCCTGGACCGCTTTTGCTATTTGTAATGCGAACCGAACCCGCCTGGTCCAACCGGGAGGTCGAGAACTGGAATGTAGAAGATCGTATAATGAGCCGTTTGGCATGTACTCGACGACAAGTAGTTTACGGCCTGTAGGATCAACACAGAAACCAAGGAGGTTTACCAATCTTGGATGCTGAACTCTGGATAGAGTTTCAATCTCGTTGTCTGCCGGAGGAACTGTCGCGCAGTTAGAGTTATAGCTGTTGCAGAAATTTGTTTGATGGGTTGTCTTTTTAACGGCGGCTATGAGCTTGCCTTGGTCGAGAAAGGCTTTATAAACGGTTCCATGGCTGCCTTTTCCAAGGAAGGTTTCTGCGGAGAAAGTATTGGTGGCTTTGACAAGTTCAGTGTAACTGAACTCTCTGATTTTGATTGGTTTATTTGGTTTGGTTTGGTTCTTGTTTCTTCTTCGCTTGCGATAAGAATCCCAGTTGGAAGGATCGCAGGTTGCAATTGCAGACTCTGCATTGCAAGAGAAATAGCCCATGATATGTGAGTGTGAGTGCTGATTCAGTCAAGGTCGCTATTGATCAGGTGAGAGAGCGAGATAGGAGTGATGGATTTAAAGGAGGGTGGTTGTATTTGGTAAGGGAGGAGGAGGAGGTGGGAAACGAGAGAGGCAAATGCCATTATAGTCCTAATAATAATAGAAGCAGTAGTAACAGAGAAAGGGAAGGTGTGGGTTTTGATGTCTAAAACTTCAAACTAATAAAAGGAGACTAATGTGTGTGTAAAGAGTCAAAGCTTGAAAATTTTGAATTGCTTTGGGTGTCATTGCTGTATTATTTTAAAGGTTTATACATGCAAACGCGTGCAACTTTGAGAGGAATTTCTCGGGGTTGGCTTAAAGATGTGGGGTAGCATCTACCCATCGATTTGCTTTTACTTTTCCACTCAGCTACTTCAATTTTTATTCTTCTCCATGTGATTTCTTTTCTTTTCTTTTCTTTAATTTGGATTATTGATAAAAGAGAAAGGAGCTTCTAAATAATTTAAATCCTGGTCCAGTCTAGCGGGTCGACTTGAAACTTATTTATTCAGAGTTGGAATCAAATTGAGTTAAAAAAAACAGGAAAAGAAAAAATTTGGTGTGACCTGGCTGACTCGACGAGTTGATCTGGCAACACCCTATCAAAAACTCAGTTGCAACCTGTTGATTTTTTATTTTTGTTTTTTTTACTAAAACGACTTTGTTTTATTTTTTTTAAAAAAAGAATTAACCCAGGTGACCCGGTCAAAATCCGAAACCCGGGTCTTGGATCGGGCGAGTCTAAAAACTATGTTCTAAATTATTGCTTTCCTTTAAAAGAGAAAAGATAAATTTAAATGTCCAAGCATCATAACGTTCTTTATTTCATACACTTGATTGATTGGGTTAATAATACCACTAGTAGTAACACATGTTGTATTTTATATATATAGCTATTATTGCCATTCGCATTTTAGGCTGCTTTGTTGAATACTAATAATTGTGACTATCTCTACATTAGGAAAAGAAAGTCAAGGATCCACGCGGATGAGCAATGAATGGCTTGCATAAAAGAAGAAGAAGAAATATTACAATATTTCATGAGATTGACTGGTCCTCGTTACGATGCGAGCAACACTAAATTTGTGTTGTTAAAGTATTAAAGCAACTTAATACCTTAAAAAAAAATTAAATATATTATTAAATTTAACAATTAATGCAAACTACAGTAACTAATAATATAATTAAAATATTTAAAATAAAGAAATAGAAAAAAAGAGTTTGCATACTCGTTTTTAACATAGTTCTGCAAGCCTATATTTACACCTTAACCACCAAACTCTACTCGAGTATTGTATTTCTTAACTTGTTTAGGTTTTAGAGTACAATTTCATTTGATAAATCTACACCAAGCATTTTACAGCACTTGAAGAAATTCTTCAAGATTTTTATCATTTGTGAAATTCTTTAACCAATATCAAGAGTTTTTATCTAACTCTCAAAGGTTTACAAGGATAATTTTGTTCACACGAAACTCTCTCACTAGAATGGATAATATAATTAAAGTTTTAATATCTCTATATTTTATAAGATAACACTTATTGCTACCTAATTTTTACCAAATTTCGGAAAATTTTTTGAAAAAAATCAAAAAATAGAGAAAAACAACAAAAACTCAAACAAATATGTTTTTGACATCTTTGTGTCACTTGCAATGTCTTTTTCTACTTGTAACTGTTAACACGCTTTCTAAGTCGACGTTAAAGTTACTTTTTTTTTAAAATCAAAATATAAAAAAATTATACAAGAAAAAATCAAAATGAAAGAGACTAAAAATAAAAAGATAGAAGTTGAGGGATCAAAATTTTTTTCAAGTTACTTGGTTACCAAGTTTGCTTGGAGACCAAACAATTAAAAATAACAAATTTATTTACCTATAAATATGTGATTATACCACATACAAAAAGGGGGAGAGACAAAAAAAAAAAAGAGAAGCCAAAAAAACATCTTTCTCACATTCTCTCCCCACTAAAAAAAAAAACACTCTTTTTCACTAGAAACCCTAGAAGCCTAAGCTTTTTTTAGACCAACCACAACCAACACTACCCGACTGGCCTCCATCTTCCTAACACCAACAGCCTTACCCACACACAAAAAACTAGCAGATCGATTCCCCCTTGACAAAGCCTCACCCATTTTATCCACCATGTCCACCCATCACCGAACCAAACCTAGACCATTGCCTCCTCCACACTCTAACACCACCCAACCGCCGTCCCTATTCTCTTAACCCAACCACCGCACACCTATCCCATTTCACCGGCCATTACATACCCACAAACCCTAAATTAGGTTAAAATTCTAAACAATTTTAACTGAGCCTTATAATATGATTCCTTAGCTTAGGTTAAAATTTCAGAATTTTTGGAGAAATTCAAAAATTTGGCGAAAATCACAATTTGACCAGTTTTACGTTATTGGGTGTAATTTTCGATCCAACCATCAAATTGAGCTGAAATTTTATGATAGACCTTAAAATTTTAGGATGAACGGAGCTTGGTAGTGCTAACAAAAAAAATAAGGACCATCAAATAGAAGCAAACAAACTCATTAAGGGTAAAATAATTATTTGTCATTAAAAAATAAAATAAATCAACTCTCCCTTCCTTTTATATGCTACTGATTGGGTAGAAGCAGAATGGGAAAAGAAAGAAAAGAAAAAGCGAGAGAGAAATAGAGAAAAGTAAGGGAAAAACATAAAAACCAAGGAAAAAAATAAGAAAAGTGAGAGAATAACCTTGTAAACTTACAAAGTCTAACTTATAAAACACTAATATAAGGAAGAATCAAGTGAAGGAAGGAGGAATTGAGAGAGGGAATTTGGATATTGGGGGAGGAAAAGGAAGATGACATTTGGCCAAATGAATGAAAAGTGGAGGAATGAGTTTTGATGTTAATGTTTAGAAAACTATGTTTAATCATGATATTTGAAATATGTAAGAAAGACTAAATAAAGAAATAGCATTAAAGTTGAGAAAAATAAGTAAAATCAATTTAAAAGAAAATTGAACTAGTTAAAAAGAAAGCATAAAGACAAGATGTTTAGATTATGTTGAATATAGTTTTTACATATGTTTAGATAAAATAAATAATATGATGAGAAGGCATAAAGAATAGAAGGATTATTTGATGGAGGAATTATGAACATAAAGCAAGAAAAGAAGTAACTTGATTTAAATATGTGGTTGTATGTGAAATGATAATGTTATGTTTGAGAATGATTTTTTATCAGAACGAATTAAAAAAAAATATGTGCTTTGCATTTCAACACGTGATAAAAATATTGATGGACTAATGATATAATGATATTTGATTGATTCAGGAGTTGTGTCTGGAGCTGGTTATCAAACAGGAGGAGCTGGGTCATCACGAACAGAAACTAGGTGATTCATCACTTTCTTTTAAAATTCAAAGTTTCATAATTAGTTATGAATTGTTTTATGACATTTTGATATGGAAAAAGTAGAAGAAGAAACTTGTTTGTATTATAATAGGGATGTTGGGTAATTCGTATGGAATTGCCGGTTAGATTGGCTATTAAAGGAGAATAGCCGGATGTTGGGTAATTCGTATGGAATTATCGGTTAGATTGACAATTAAAAAAGAATAGCCGAATGTTGGATAATTTGTACGAAATTACCGGTTTGATTGGCTATTAAAAGAGAATAGCTAAATGTTGGGTTATTCGTATGGAATTATCGATTTGATTGGCTATTTAAAGAGAATAGCTGAATGTTGGGTAATTTATATGGAATTACCGGTTTGATTGGCTATTAAAAGAGAATAGCTGGTTGTTGAGTAATTACCAGATATTTATTGGCTATCGAGGAGGGTTAGTCGAATTTGAGGTGAATTACGAATTACCAAATTGAAAATTAAACAATGAGTGTTGGTTGTCGAGGTCCTATAAGTATAGGATTGATAAATTATGAATGGGTTATTGATGTTGATATGTAGTAAGTTAGTGGTGAAAGACAATTTGATATATTTTAAAGAATTGTGAACATAATAGTTTTATCATTTTTAATGTGTTATCTTCCTTATTTCTTATTAATGTTATGTATATAGGTATTTTACAAGGTGATGCAGAGCGTTAAATATGGGCTTTTGTGTTTAAATTTGTTTTTTTATGTAATATCTTTTGCTTTATATGTAATTTGTATTATATGTAGATTTTAATAAATGTATCCTAAAGATAATTGCTTTTGGTATTTACACATTTAAAAAGTATAAGTAAGGAACTAACATTAGCAAACTATTCTAAAAGAAGCTTATTAATCATAATTATGCATGTTTAAAAGATGGATGCATGTTAAAGTAATAATTAGTTCAGTATGAGTCCTTTGAGTTTTTATTTGTATGAACTTAGTTAATGTTTTATTATAAGATAATTGCTATGTTTTATTTGTTGATGATGTAAGGTTGAGAAAGCACAATGAAGTATTGCTATGTGAAATATTATATGATGAGATGGGATATGATCCAGGATGGTTGGATCGAAGTGAAAAATTGAGTATTGTGATTGAATGAAGTCTAGTCAATAATTTGATAACATAAAAAAACAATGGAAACTCTGCTGATTTTTCTGTAGAAAATTAGATTTATATAATAGCTATTACTTTGATGATATAACTTTAAAAGCGTTACATCAATGGTGAGATATGTAAGACAATAACTATAAGACAGTAATGGTTCAAGACTTAGACATGTGAGGTGTTTTTTTTTTATTTTAAATGATTTAGACAGTAATGGTTCCCTCCTATAAAAATAGTCTTTTCTTAAAAAATACAATTTCTATTTTAATTTTCTTATGACCAAGTCTCTCAAAAATAAATTATATCTACATATTTCCTTATATTAAAAACTCATAAAAAAATAATTTTTTATTTATTTTGCATGTATTTTTTGAATTTAATAACTAGTTTATTAAAGTCATGAGAACTTGGCCTAGATTTTAAAAAATCTATTTTTGTTCCTTTTAATATGCGTGATTACAAACTTATATGTACGATGTTTTCCCGATATTAAAATAAAAAACACCTTAATAATAGCTCTATTTAAAAAACAAAACTTAAGAATCTTTGAATATTATCACCTTAATATGAAGTAGGATCATTTGTTCTTTTGCTTCATGATTCTACATCTCTTTGATGTTTCCTATGTGCCATTGTAGTTGAATCTTCAAGAAATAACCTAAAAATATGATCAAATGAGTGAATTTTGGTGAATTTTGAGAGAGAGTCAAGTTTTAGGATTTTGAGAGTTTTTTTATGTTGGAATAATAACATATCTTTTTATATATAGTCAATATTATGAGTAATCGATCAATCGATTGCTATGGGTTAAGTTCAACTGGTCAACCGTTTAAACCCAAGCTCAGAACTTCCTGAAATTCTTTTTTGATCTTTTCTCTGCACTTAAAATGTATCATTTTCATATAAAAATTATGTCCAAAAAGTAAAGAAATTGAGGGGATAAAAATTTAAAATTTAGGCAGTAGCTTCACTACCAATGCTTTGGTTCAATCAATCGGTCACTTGATCTAGTTGTATGAACTAGTCGACTAGTTCACACAAAAACTATAATTTTTCAAAATTTTCCTTAAAATATGTTTTATTAATCAAAATACATCAATTTGTACAACCTTTTAGACTAAAAAACAATCTCAAACTAAAACCTCAAAAAGTTATTTTTCACATAGTAGCTATCCTTTGTTTTTCAGTATAAATTGGTCGGTCGATTAAACTTACTATTATGAACTGGTTGATCGATTCATCTCAGACTTGGACAGACAACAAAATTTGTAGTTAAATATATTTTCCATGGTTTTCATGCTTATTAGGTATACATTTTATCATGTAAATATGCCCATTTATTTCCATTAATGTATACACATAAAAATAACACCTCAAACATCTTTTACATGAATAAAGCTTTAATTCCTTCTTATTTCGCAAAAACAATCTTTACTTAGAGGCTTTGTGAAAATATTTGCTAGGTTGTGTTATGTGCCTATAAAATCAAGTACAATGTCTCCTTTTATATGTCTCACTTCTATGAGCTTTGTATATGAGTGTTGGATAAGGTTTTTATAAAGACTAATTACACTAGTGTTATCACACTTGATGTGTATATGATAAAATTTAAGTCCATAATCCTCTAAGGTTTGTTTCATCCATAAACTTTGAGCATAACAACTACCCGCAGCTGTATACTAGTGAGGATCTTAAGAAATGACATGTTCCACTAGTATTCTCTTTCTATCAACTTTACATTCGGTAAAATCCGCATCTAAATAGCTTATCAAGCTCAACTCATTTTCTTTTGGATGCCACAACCCTAAATATATAGTACTATGCAAATAATGAAAAATGCATTTTCCAACACTAACATGTGATTATTTAGGGCAAGCTTATAAACATACACATAGACATACACAAAACATAATATCGGGTCTACTAGTAACTAAATATAAGAGTGATCCGATAACACCTTTATATTTGTTGATGTTTGCATTCTTATTATTTTCATCCATATCAAGCTTTATTGGTGTTCTCATGGGTGTGTTGACTACTTTGACATGTTCCATCTAAAATCTTTTTAGAAGATCTTTGATGTACTCACTTTGGTTAATGAAGATGCCATCATTTGTTTGTTTGATTTGCAATCCAGGAAAGAAGTTCAACTCTCCCATTATGTTCATTTCAAATTCATCTTGCAAGCATTTTATAAAATCCTTACAAAGAGATTCATTAATAGCACCAAATATAATATTATCAACATAAATTTATATAATCAAGATATCTTTTCCTTTTCTTTTTGTAAAATAAATGGTGTCGATTTTATCAATGTTAAAATTATTATCAATAAGAAAAGACTTTAGTCTATCATACCATGCTCTAAGTGCTTGTTTTAAACCATGTAGAGCCTTTTTAAGTTTGAAAAAATGATTGGAAATTTCTTTTAAAAAAAATTTATGGTTGCTCAACATACACTTCTTCCATGATAAATTCATTTAAAAATGCAATTTTAACATCCATTTGAAAAAGTGTGAAGTTAGCATGATAAGCATAGGCTAATAGCATTCTTACTGATTCTAGTCTAGCTATAGGTGCAAAGGTTTCTTTGTAATCTATACCTTTTTTTCTTAATTATAACATTTAGCAATTAGTGTAGCTTTGTTTCTAACTATTGTTCCATGTTCATTAACTTTGTTTCTAAGCACCCATTTTGTTCCAATTATTGATTAATTATTAGGCTTAGGGATTATTTTCCAAACATCATTGCTTTCAAATTGATTTAGCTCATCTTGCATAGCCAAAATATATTTTTCATCCTTTCGAGTTTCTAGAAATGATTTAGGTTTTATTTGAGAAATAAATGCAAATTGACCACTAATGTTTCTAAAAGAAGCTCTAGTCTTAGTCCCTTCAAAATGATTACTAATAATTGATTTGGGAGGGTGAGAGCTTACATACATTAGCTCCTTTGGGGGTATAGAGGAGTTACTTACCATCCCATATTAATTGCTTGAGCTTGTCTGGTCTTTGTCCATGCCTTCATTATTTGCCTTTGTAGGAATCTTATAATCAAGACTCAAATGTTGAACACTTTTATTTATAGCATTTAGAATCTTAAAATTTTTATCATTTTGAATTCCTCAAAGGCGACTTGTATGGATTCTTAAAAAAAAAAGTGTTCTATTGTTATAAACTCTATATGCTTTACTAGAGAAAGAATAGCCAAGAATAACTCTAACATTAGATTTTGAGTCAAATTTATATAAATTATCTTTAGTATTGAGAATTAAGAATTTTAAATCAAAAACTTTGAAATAAGTGATGTTGGGTTTCTTTCCTCTCCAAAACTCATATTATTAGTCTATTTTTATATTATTGTTATCATCAAAATATATAAAATATGAATGTGTAACTCTAAAGGCCAATAATTTTCATTACCATTAAAAAAATGCTTAGGTGATATCAGATTTAAAAAAAATATATGAGATTCAAGTCATTAACTCAACTAGGTTCACTAAACTCGTTTAATTTAATAATATAATTAAAAAAGTTAATGACGGTAAATATATGAACTAAAAAATAAAATTGACAATAATTAATTACAAAAAATTAACACTTCACAATATCATGGAAAGATATCATTCTAATATTCTTAAAAGGTGTCCATGATTGTATTTAATAAGAAAAAAACATTAAATGAGAACGAGATAACGTTATAAAAAGCAAAATAAAAAAAAGACTTTGAAGTTGAATTCCCAGCAAATCAAATGTTGAAGGACAAAATTGAGTAAACTAACAAAATCCATTATCAAAAGATGAAATTCTTAATCAATAAAATGTTGAAGGATGAAATAGAGAAAAAAAATCAATAGAAAATGATCTAACATAAAACAAAGAGCAATTGAAAGAATGAAAACTAAATTTGATATAAAAATAAAATGAAATCAAATTATGAGGGATGAAATTAAGAAAAAAAAACAATCAAAATAAAAAAAAAAACAATCAAAAGAATGAGGACCAAACTTCATATAAAAATCAACTAAAACTAAAAACCGAGGGATAAAATTGTAAGTAAAAATCAAATAAAAAAGGATTCAAAGCAAAATAAATAGAAATCAAAAGATTGAGTACCAAATATGATACAAAAACAAAATGCCAAATATGATACAAAAACAAAATGACTAGACACCTTTCTGTTTTGGTAGGTTTGGCTCGAATCCCAAATAGAGGAGAGAGAAAGGAGGGAGGATAACAAGAAAGGTCATTGACGCCAACTTGCCACTCTACCATTGCTATGTATTGGCCCAACAAGAAGAGCTCAGCGCGTCCCTTCCAACTTCACTATGGAAACAAGTGTTTGGTCGTCAGGAGATGCCTCACGCACCGCCTAAACATGACATGCATCTCTCACATGTTAGCGCACGTACAACACGCGCTAGCCTATTTCCCTACCCACTTACCACAATCCTATTAGTTTAATTTTGGTCCTCTAACACTTAATTGTTATATGTTAGTCAAATTTTATTATATTTTGCAAAACTAAGCATTAACCGAGCCCCCATACATTTCCCTTAATATTGCAAGATCCTCGTATCAAGACATCTAAAACAAACTTGCAAGTCAAATTCTAAATAAGACCAATGTGAAGGGATCAAATTGAAAAAAAAAAGTTTAGGGATCAAAATAATAAAAGGACATGAACTTTCTCCTTAACCAAGCAAACCAATCCATGATTTTAGCAAAAGAAAAAAGGGACCAAACATTTCTTTAATCTTCAAATTCAGTCACTATAATTATTCGAAATAAATGAAATTGAGTTTTATTTTACCAAACCAAGCATTAACTGACCAATGAAACATTTTCTCAACATATTGAGATTCTCATACGCAGGCATGGAAAATAAATAATCAAGACCAATCGCAAATCAAAGCAATGTTAAAGGTTCAAATAAGGAAAAAAAAACGAGGGACCAAAACATAAAAATCCTAGGGACTAAAAAAATGAAACATTGCTTGATTCACGTACTACAATTAAACACTACGCACATTTAGATTTATGTTAATGAAGTGGCTTGTTGTTGCATGTGAATTAAAGTTTAAACATGCAACTTTAAAATGCTAGTGCTTTTATATATATATATATATATATATATATATATATATATATATATATATATATATATATATTAATTTTCTTTATCAAAATCAAACTAGTTTGTGTACCCAAACAAGTATGATTTTTATTGAATAATTTAAAGGAGAATTTTGACGAGTATTACTTATGATATTTGTTATACGCTATCATTTAAGGATAGTCTAGTTACCATCCTATGATAAAAGAGATGAAAACAATAGGAACAAAAACATGTTCGGTTGAAAAGATAGAGATATTGATATAAAAATAAGTTTATCCCTTTGATAATTTGAATAAATTTTTGCACTTTCAAAACAAGAGATATATAGAGGACATGTTTATAGAGACAATATTTATTAAAAAAATTTATCTTTAAAATATCATTATAAGAAGCTCTTAATTTCAAAATCATCCGACTAAGGTATGTAAAGATAAAAGTGATTGCTATCATAGTTTTAAAACCGGACTCGAGGGTTCACCTAGAGTAAGGTCTGGGCCATGAGTTAGAAGGGTCAACATAAGTTGACCCTAAATTTTATTTTTGTAGAAGAATGAGCAAAAAGATGTCTTTTTGACCATTTTTTTCAAAAAAAAATCAACAGGTTCTTAACCCGGGTTTTGATTGGGCTTTACCTTGAGTTGTAGCTCGACTCAGGTTTTTGATTTGGTCAGGCTAGATTAATCCTTCATTTATTTTTTCTTTAACCAAAATTAGTTTAGGCTCCAAGTTAATCAGGTCTCGGATCAACTTGTTAGAGAGGTTCGGGTTTTATAACTAAGATTATTATACTATTGTTAATTTCAACACTCAATATAAACTAAATAAAAAATATGATATAATTATTTTTAAAATATATAAATTTAACAATAATACATATTAAGACTAAAATAAACCTTTTTATATTTTACCTTGTTTTATCCATCATCGACCAAACAAAATATAAAGACAAGAACTCTATTTTGTACATCACTTACAAACATAATTCCGTCCCCGTCTTCTATTATGTCGCGTCTCTTGTGTTCTCATTATTTTTATTTTTTCTGTTTCAGAATAGTAACCAAACACTACTTTAGGGATGTTATGTTGGCTAGAAACTCTCTTCATATATATGTACATAATTAAGAGATTAAATCAAGAAGAGGTGACAATATAAAAAGAAAGTGATCATATATATATATATATATATTGATTTTTTTTAATTTGAGAATTAAATTAAAAAAGTTCAGAATTTCATAAAAGCCCAACTAAATCCTCTTCTCCTTGTTTTTTTAATTAAAAAGATAAAAATATTATTAAATCAATTTACACATCAATTAATATTTAATATCATATCTGAAACACGCTATTTACATTATCTAATACATCGAAGAAATAAATTATCATAGGTATGTACACATCCACTCTATACTTGAGCTTTAAATATTTTCTTTATTCAGATTCAACAAGAGAGGTATGCATCATATTTAACTGGTCTAAGGCCTGTTCAGGCAAATTCTCATGGGATAGCTTTCTGCATAAGCTAGATTTTGTTTTTCTCTTTATGTAGAAAAAAAAAAAAAAGGAAGAATGAAAGAAAATAAGCTAATCATTCATGCACGCGAGTAAATGAAGTAATATCAATTTGCTTCCGAAAAAATGAAATTATTGTTGTCATTCAATTACATAACTTACAAGAGCACTGAGACTCAAAAAAAAGTGAGGAAAGTTGATGGGTAGAATTACAAGACTGTGGTAACGATAAAAGCACGGGAAGGTACAAAAATGTCACAACTCATGGGAAGCAAATAAACAATCATGAGATCCTTTCCTTCCCTTGTGCGAAAGCAGATGCAAAGAAGAGAAGCACCAGGCAGAGGCAGCAACTGATTGGAAACGTGGGGTAGGATCTGATTGCTGCTCCTTTGGAAAGTGGTGCCTTTTCTGAGTTTTGACCACCAAATTAGTTAAGATGATGATAAGAACTGTTGACCAACAAGGTGGACCTTTTATAGACACCTTCCCCTTTCAAAGATCCGTGTGATACGGTGAGTGCCCAATGAGCAAGGAGGTGCATTAATGTCTTGCCTTCGGACATTTGAAAAAAACAAAGATGTCTTGGTTGATATTCATTGCACAATGTTGTCTTCGTGGGGGCCATGGCCCATGCATGGAGCAGACCGGTGATCTGTTTCAACTTCAACCTCACCTAGTTTTGCCTCATTGATTGTGTCGAATTTGCTCTGCTACCATGAGCTTGAAACTAGGTAAAGATTGTTCGAATCATTGCTTATAATGATTGTTTAAGTAAAATTTTGATATAAATTGACCATTGCAATAAAAAAGAAATCATTTTAAGTTAAAAAAAACTACTTAATGACATTTTTTAAACTTAAATTCTTTGAAACGATGATTTATTCTCATGATTTCCTCCCAGACACCAAGAGCTTGCTATTAACTAGCTGGTACAGAATTAGATAATATCTTTATCTCTTAAATTAAAAAAGAAACCATAAATCTCATATTTTCTAAAAAAATAGAGTAAATTGTTAAATACAAATGAAAAATTAGATGGAATAAATACCATCAATAAATTACAATGTCATTTACCAATGAAATATTACCTTACTATTTGCCTTAGTATTCACCGATGAAAACTTTATGTTAGTGACTTCCGAAAGAATTACAATTGAAAATGAAGGAAAGAAAAAACAATGACGTGTCATTATTACAAATATAATTACTGAGGCAATATGCCCGTCGGTAATACTCATCAGTGAATCCAACGGTAATATTTAAGTTATAACATGATAGCTACCTCTCTCCCCTCCCCCATTTCTTCTTATTCTTCTTTCTTTTTTATTCTGCAGAAAATAGTACATAACTTCCTCTCATTTTGTCACAAATCAAGCTCAATTCATCACAAATCTAAACACCCCAACATTCAATCTGTCAGCATCCATGTTCTGGTTCATTTTTTTTTTTAAGATTCTCCATATCTAGTAAGAAAAACTACTTATTTTTAAAATATTAATTTTTTGACATTTTTATGTAATATATGTAGTTTATTTGTGTGTTTAATTGTTTTATAGCATTTTCCTATATAAATTTGTTGTATATTTGTATGACTTATACATGTTAGGGTTTGTTTGAGATTTTGACAAATTATATTTTTTTATTATTTGATGAAATTGAGTTTGGTTTTGTAACTTAGATATTTTATAATGAAATAAATAGTGCCTTATTTAATGAGTGCGTTTCAGATTTTGTCAATTTTATTGTTAAGTTGAAAATTTCAGTAAATTTGGAGGAATTTGAAATTTTAGAGAAAATTGATAATGATTTAAGGGTACTATTAAAATATATTGAATAAGTTTGAGTTAAACTAATGGTAGCTAATTAGTTAGGTATCAATAATTTATTCAGTTCACATTATTAATTAATACATGTTGTCATCAATATTCTATATAGGTTTTATATAAGTAATGGATTATTGTTTTTTGATGTATCGAGTTTCACCTGAAGGGTTGCGCATGATGGATTATTGTAATGAGGTTGAGAGTTTTATTAATTATGCACTATCTAATATGAAAATATCAAGTTCCACTCGAAGGGTTGCGTATGGTATAAGATGTCCATGTAAAAGGTGTGAGAATAAAAAGTATCTTGATATAGATGTTGTTACGATGCATCTTCTATAAAAAAGGGTTCATGAAAAAAAAATACTTGTGTTGGTTTGCACATAGTGAACTATATGTTCCTTACAAGACCATGGTAGAAAAAATAGTTAGGTCAACTTCTAATTCTAGCAATGTGTGTGGAGTTGTAAATGCTAATAGTAATCATTATAGGAGTATAGTTATGGATGTAATGAGAATGAATCAAGGTGATATAAGTGAATGTTCAATTGTAGATAAAGAAACAAATGCAGACGCAACCAAGTTTCTTGATCTTTTAAAAGATTTCGACAAACCATTATGGAATGGGAGCACAAATCATAGTAAATTATTTGTCATTGTACATGTGTTCACCATCAAGTTAGATCATGGGCTAAGTGAGACTAGTTACAACAGAATCGTTGAATGTGCAAGAAGTGTTTTACTTAAAAGGAATAGGCTGTAAGAGAACTTTTATGCTGTTAAATCCATGATGAAATCACTTGGCCTAGGATACCATAAACCTAACATGTGTCCAAACTTCTACAAAGCTGTACTACCTAGAAAATGCAGATTTAAACGAGTGAAGAACTTGTGGGCATACTAGGTATAAACCCAAAAATGGTAGGGGTAGGACTCTTGTCACACAGAAAACTTAGATACTTTTCAATCACTCATAGACTGCAAAGGTTATTCATGTCTCCAAATACTATCGAGCACATGACATGACATCATTCACATGATACGTTAGATAGAGTCACGGTACACCATTTTGATGGTGAAATCTGGGAGCAGTTTAATAGGGTGTATCTTTAATTTTCAATGGAACCATAGAACATATGTGTTGAGTTATATACAGATGGACTTAATCCATTCAAATCATTTGTTGCACCATATTCTTGTTGGTTAGTGATATTCACGGTTTATAACTTGCCACTGAGGATGTGCATGAGATCAAAGTTCATGTTTTATCTCTTTCTTTTTATATCATAGGAAACCCTAATCCTTTTTCTACAAAATAGTCTTTTCCTAAGTAGACAATTTACATTTAAGTGTTTCAATAACTATTTTCCTAAAAAAAAAAAATTGCCTTGCATAAAATCTTCAAGCTTTGACTTTTGACTTAGAGGCAGACTTGGGCTAAAAAACAGAAGTAGTTATTAAACTTCAACATAGTAGAGCTCCCTCTACAGAGATCTGTTTGTAGCTCTGCTAGTGGGGAATCTAGAAGGGAATATATTAGTTTAAGACCTTATAAAATTTTCTTCCACCAGTATCAACATTAAAACATAAAAGTATGGACAGACCTGGACTGAAAAACAAGAAGAAGATTGAAACTTCAACAGAGTAGAGCTCTCTGTACAAGTGTATGTTTGTTGCACAATTAGTGAGAAATCGAACAGGAGATAAAGGATTTTTAGATTAAACAGGTGCTCCTCCTCCAGTAGAGACAACGCATGATTTCACGCGCTAGTAATGGCGGTGCCGTGTGGTTACACGCGCTTCCGGGATTACCTAGCAGCCTTGGAAGGTTTCCAACAATCTCTAGACAACCACAACAACCTTGGAAGGTGAATTCCTAACCCTAAACCATTTATTTGATAAATTGTTAGTTTTGGGGACAAAATATTAATTGTGCATATGGTTTTGGAACTGTTTGATGATGATTTGTGATTGATTGAGTTGTTAGGACAAAAAATATCAATTTATTTTTTTAGTAGGGCCAAGTTTCTCAAAAATAAATTATATTTGCATAATTTAGTATACTAAAAAAATCACAAAAATAGTCTTTTTTTTTATGCTTATTGGATTTGATAACTAGTTTATTAAAGTCATAAGAAGTTGGCCTACATTTCAAAAACACCAAAAATATATTTTGTTTGTTTTAATATACAAGATTATGAACTTATATGTAAGATATATTCTCAATATTGAATAAAAAGACTGTTTTTTTTTAAAAAAAAATTCTTGGACTTTAAAATGGTTAGGTTTTAACCTGATAATATAAAAATCTCTATACTCGGGAGGATTTTTCTTAAACCTTAGACAAACTTTTCTAGGCTTTAAAATGGCTAGGTTTTAACTTGATGGAATAAAGATCTCCTTATTGAGGAAGACTTTTCTTGAATCTTAGATAGATTAACGAAGAAAAATACGACTTAGGGTAACACAACAAAGCAACTTACCATAAGTAGGATGCACTGGGAGTGATTCATCTTCTTATTGCACAACTAGTCCCTTTACCCAGAAATTAAAACTAGTTAGGGTTTCTAGTGACCAAAATACTAGGTAGTGACTCACATTCCTTTCTTTTCTCGATAAAGGACAATAATTTCTTATCCTTTCCACCCTCATCATTCTAATAATCTCGCTTCAGGATAAAGATTATCGTGGCACCGCACATGTGTGAAAGTTCTGTTAAGATTTAAGCCAGAGGCCTAACAATCAAGATCAGACAATAATATGTTTGGTCAAATTGGTTGGGCTAGAGGTCTAAACATTATAAAAAATAGAAAAGCCCAAGAAGTCACTAAGCTTTTCATTAGTGAAGTGAATAGTTAAGTGAAGAATGGAAAGAAAACAAAGAGAAGAAAGGTTGATTCATATTCTAACATAGGAGAGAGATGAAAAGAGAAGAAAGATGAGCTACTGAAGCTCCACCGTGCCTTTTCCACCTACAAGCATCGCACCTGTTGTAGAGACATCTCAACAATCATGTTATGTGAAAGGGGTCAAAAGTAAGAAATTGAGTCGCCACCTAGTTTATGGTCAAACATTGTATATAGGGTAAGTTTCATTATTATTTGATTTTACGATCAAAATACCTATTATGCATACATGTAATATTTTGCCTAAACTAAATACATTTGTTTATTAACAATAAGAATTTCTAGGATAATGAATTAGGATTTTGGCTCGAAAACGAAGTCCAATCCACACTTTTCTGATTATAGAGTCAAGATTCGAAATAATAATTAATGGAGACTCGGGTTTTGAATTATTTCCTTTAACTATGCAATTTATATTAACCCATTATAAATTAATTATTTTACCAAGCATATCCATTTTAAATAACCATAAATGTTTCACCCAACTTAATTGATATAAACAAGCATAATTGAACATGAAAAGAAAAAAACCATGAATATATTGTGAATTTATTCAAAACAACATACATGTCAACATACTTTTGTGATTCAAAATTAAAATAAAAAATCACAAAATTATTCGAACAATAAATAAATTACATATGGGATTAAAATTGACCTTTATGAGTTTTTGGGGTTGGAAGAAATGGGAATAAAGTGGTAGGTAATATAGAAACATTCCTAACATGTAGGTTGTATGCACGTAGTGATAGTTTTACTTTTAGAACATCGTTCCATGCATTCCCAGGGAATGAAAGCGAGTGGATATGTTCGCATTGTGGAAAAACCCCTATTCTTTTTATTGATATAAGATGTGTCGACCACCTCTTCTTAAGGTGGGAGATTGACAACTGAAAAGTTGGTGGAAGTTGTAGTTGAATTTTTTGGATCGATACTATTTTTATCTTTTTTTCTTGTGCTATGTTTTTTTTTCTTTTCTTGTCTTCTCTTTGCTAGGTCTTTTGTTTGACTAGACTCTTGTAAGATTCTCCTTTCAATATCTATATGTATGTTCTCCATTTGCTTGTTTGAATGCCTCTTATTTATATTGTCTAAGATCTTCAACAAAATAGGAAAAACTAAACTAGAAAAATAATGTTAGGCAATTATATTGTTTTTTTTAATGGATTTCTAATTAATTAAATTTCCTATTATTAATGTGTAATATCTCTTTCAACAATTTTTAAAATTTTTCTAGATCCTCCTATTTATTTTTGTTTTTCTCTTTTGCATATTCTTCCCCTAATATTTTTTTGTCACTAGTCCTCTTTGTCCTTCATTCTCTCTTTCTTCTTATTTCACTCTATAAACTCTTTATTATTATTATTATTATTATTATTATTATTATTATTATTATTATTATAAAATTTAAATTAAATACTAAAAATTAAATTGGATTGAAAGTATAATTTTTTGAAAACACAAAAAAATTAAGGGTAAAAAATGAGTTATGATAGCTGCCTCCTCTTTACAATACTTACGACAAGGTTATTAAAAAATTTATTTTCTTTTGGCTTGTATAGTTATTTGTAAAGATGCATAATACTGGAAAGGTATTTTTTTTATGGCAAAAATAATAGTTGATAAAAAAGTAAACAATGAATGAAATCTAAACGGATCCATATTATTAGGTGACCAACCTTGACAAAACAATCTAAATAGGTCCATGTCTAAATGAGTCCATGGTATTAGGCGACTAAAAATCAAATAAATAGTCTAATTAGAAGGTGACTACCTTAAAAACAAAATAAAACATAATATCATCAAGAGGAAACTATCCTCAAATCAAATGACCAAAGAAATAGTCTTAATTGTTAAGTTTAATTTGACTTGCTTGGAAATGAGATTTGTTCAAAAGATGGATTGATTGCAAACTCACCTTGAACTTCCTAATGATAGGGTTTGAAAATTTTCTAATGACAGAGCTTGAAATTTCTTGATTGCAGGGCTTAACCATAACAAGAACTTATTCTGATTTATCTGTGAAGCATAACTTATATATTTTGAAAGCCTAATATTTCTTTTTATATCATTTGCATCTTCGAAGACCTTTAATTTTATAAATGTCAATAACTAGGTATTGACTTACTTGAATTATATAATAATTAAACATGCATGGTTCATCAATTGTATTAGTTTGGCCACATAGACTCTATTTGTCATTGCTTTCAAATTGTAGTCTGAGAGTATCTGCTCATTATTTCCTATTTTTGTCATCACCATGAAGAAGTTGTTTCCTATACCTCGCTCATGACTAGTGATAGAGTTCTTTAAGTCATTATCTAACTATTCTCATTTATTTATCGTTCTTCAACTCAATGGAGCATCTACCCATATATTTACCGTATAAAGCAAAAGTTGGAGGCCTAGTATAGATGGATGTATCCATTTGAGAGGTTAGGGATTACATATACATCATAACTAAAATTCTATTGTCTTTTAAAAAAAAATCAAAACACTCATTTAAATCTATGCATGTACTTGTTCAACCTTAAGAGAAAAGTAAAAACAAGGTGCATGTTGAAGCTTCGATATGCGAGGCTTATACCGTTAAAAAGATCTCAACATTTATCTCATACTATTTTGAGCCTCACTTGAGAACAAAAATCAATCGCATTCTAAAGCGTGATGACAGTGGGGAAGTGCCTTTGAGTAAAAACTTGTCAATATTCTCTCATCTTGGACAACCTGTACCAAAAAATGTTACGAGGGAAAGATACTTCATAGAAATTGAATTTGGACACGTATATAATTATGTACTATTTAACTGCGATGAACTGAGACCTTTTATTTAGTAAATATAATAATTAACATGTCTTTACTTTCGAATAATTTATCTCTTATACTTTCATAAACTGATAGATTGTTGAATTCCTCGTAAGCAACATCGTCAATTTTTACTCTCCTAAAACTCACAACTGACTAAATCTGATTTCGATTACAAGATGAACAATTTTCCACATGGTTCGGAACACTTGTAGGGACTGTTTAATTATTCTTATCTCTTATGATACTTAATTTTATTACACATTTCTTGTTAACTATTAATGATTGTAATTCATGTACCAGGTTTATCAAATGGGAGGGAATGCTAATGTTATTTTTTATTTACTAAGTCTGGGTCCTAAAAAAAAGGTGAAGTGCTACAATAGGTATTTCATCAGTGGACATGGTTTTCATACCGAAAAGTATGGTCAGGGTAGAAACACATAAGACAGTGGAGTATATATTAAAGAGTCAACTTCTAACGAGTTAGAAGTTGACTACTATAGGGAGTTAGAAGAGGTAATTGAATTGCAATATCATAGCGAGCTGAATAAAGTGTTTTTATTCAAATGTTATTGGTATGGTACCATTGAAAAAGGAACCAAAGTAGATCCCCATCATGGGTTGTTCAAAATTGATACAAAGGCTAAACTGTGCAACGTTGATGATATCTTTGTTTTTGCCAGGCAATGCCAATAAGTTTATTACACGTACACTCCTTCCTTTACATATGATCATTCAAGAGTTGATAGTTATCTGTAGTGAAAATCAAACTCAAGGGTCATGTCAAGGTTGTTCAAGATGGGAAAATCAAACTCAAGGGTCATGTCAAGGTTGTTCAAGATGGTAATAATGAAGTAACTATGAGAGATGATCTCTTTCAACTTGATGAGTTAGTATATCTATATCAAGTTGCTTTGTCTACCGAAATAGAAGAAAATTAAGATTTTCACGTTGTTGAGAATACTTTTGTTGATGTTGATGTTGATGTTGAGGAATTAAATGATGTTTTGAGAACCAACGAACATAGAAAACTCGATGAAGATGATGATAGCGATGAAATCAATATAGAAGATTGCAATAGAGATGATGATGATAAAATGAAAGAAGAAGAAGAAGAAGAAGAAGAGAATTATGATTAATTTATACAACACGAATGTGTAATGAAATTAACTATAATGTAATATTTTTTTATAAAATTAACTTTAATGTAATAACAATGATGTAAATTTATTATTTCATGACAAGGAAACATTTGTTTTTTGTGATTTTATTATTATACAGAGAACTGGTGTTATTGTGACGTGTTTGTATTGTGAGTTTAAGTATTTGTAAGATGGATAGCTAAAGAATACAAATACAATTTGGACAAAGAAATTGTTTTATACTGATGGAATCACCGACAGATTGTAAAATACCAACAGATATATCGATGGATAATATCTATCGGTATATTCCAGAGAGGTTTGGAACTGTTCATTTCCAATGGTACTATTCATTATGTCCATTACATATGGAATCACCGACGGTTAATATCAATCGATATTTTCTCGAGAGCTTTGGAACTGTTCACTTCTAAATGGAATTGTTAATTATTGTTTATTATAGACATAATCATCAATAAACTGAAATGTTGTCAATGATATTTAAGGGGGTTTTGCAAATTTTCAATTAAATTTAAAATTTAAATTAAATGTTATAGATGGAAACACCGATGGAAATGTTAAATATATTAATATTTAATTATCCATCGGTAAAACCGTCATTTAAGAAGCCCCAAATTAAAAGACCAAAATCTCTAATTTCATAACAGACGAGCATTTCTTCTTCTTCTGTCTTCCTCTTTTGCCAAAACTAAAATGTTTCTATTTATTTCTTTCTCTCTTCTCTTCTCCTCCAACACTTCGTTTATTCCCTTCTCTTCTTATGCACGCCTGCTAAGTGTCGCACATATACGGTTTTGCGACGATCGTCCTTTCGGACTGGTATTTGCATGAAAGGGTGTGGGTAGAAAGAACAATGAATTCTTGTTCTTTATTAATGAAACTAAAAGTAATGGAAGTTGTCACCTAGTATTATAATCACTAAGAAACCTATTGGTCTACAAGAGCCGAGATAAGGGGATAGGTTGTGAATAGGGAGGACATATCACTCCTAAAACACTTTACCTATGGTAAATTGCATTGTAATTTGTCTGAAATAAACTAAGTGTCTTGTTGTGTTTTCTAACCGTTGATCTGTCTAAGATTTTAAAAAAGTTTTCCTCATTAAGGAGGTACTTATCTTATCAAGTTAAAGCCTAGCCATTATTATAACATGAAAAAGGAAAAAAAACTATCTTTTTTATTTAATATCAGAAATACGTATTACATATAAGTTCATAATCTCAAATATTAAACAAAAATAAAAATTTTGGTAAACATTTAGAACATATAAAATAAATGATAAAAAAAACTCTTTCATTTAAATTCAGGAATACATCTTATGTATAAGTCTATAATCCTAGATATTACAAGAAACAAAATAAATTTTTGGTGTTTTTAAAATATAGATTAAATTCTTATGGCTTTAATAAACTAGTTATTATACAAAAAAAAAAATTGCATGCAAAGTAAAAACTATTTTTTATGATTTTTTTATATAAGAAAATATGCACATATAATCTATTTTTGAGAACTTGACCGTATGCAATAAAATAAAATACGTATTTTGGTAAAATTTTCTTTATGAGAGAATATATATATATATATATAGGCTCTGTTTGGCAGAAACCTTTTTTTCTTATAAAATAAAATTGTTAAAATAGGATTAAAGGTATATCTGCCAAACAACCCTTTACGCAAAAAAAAAAAAAAAAAAAAAAAAAAAAAAAAAAAAAACATTAACAAAGTAAAACAAATCAACTAAACAAAGCCTTAAGGAGTGACCCAAAAGATAACCTGTTTGGGTCAACCCAAGATGTTGGTTCAATCGTGAATTGACCCAAAAACAAAACAAAAGAAAGGGTTTAAACCAAAACAAGATAAAAGTTATAAAAAAACACAAAAACATAAACATTTCTAAAAAAATGGATCAAACACGAACAAAACAAAAAATATGTTGAATGTTCTTTGTTAACCCTTAAATGTGATGAACGAAAGAGACCAGTTTTAAGCAAATAAAGGCATAATGTTGTTTGCAAACATTCGTAGAACAAGAATCAAATGTCTATTAACATTAATTAACATTCATCAAACACGATTTTGTCAAGAATAGATTTTGGTTCGAAACCAAAACCCTAAGATTAAAACTTACTAAAGTGTGTTATCGATGCATAAAAGTCCTAGATTATTTAATAATAATGACATGCGAACTAGCAGAAACCAACATTGAATCAAAACAAGTTCTAAAACTAGTACTTAAAGCCATGTTCATCTACTATGCACTGTGGGCACATTATCATAAAGAATACGGACATACCAAAAACCCAAAAACCATGCATTTGACCTTTATAACATGCATTTTTAGCCCCAATGAAACACATTATCAAAACTAAACCTATTTGGATCTCAAATAAACAAAAGAACAACATCAAATCCTTATTCTTCATACATGAAATGCAAACTTTGAAGTTGCCAAGACAAAAACAGAAATTTATTATGCGAACTTGGATCCAAACCAAACATTTTGACAATCACATAAGACTTAAACACAACCAGGTGATAAAAACATGCTTCAAAGCAGCCCTACCTCAAAAGTCAATGTAATAATGTCTTCCTCAACCCCTAAGCAAAAGCATCTATAAATCTACAAACAAAACACATTAATCAAACACTTATACAAACTACAAGTTTATGCATTCTATGACAGTTATGACCTAGAAAACTGACCTAAATCAAACCCAAAACAAACAGACATAAAAGGCCATTAAAATGACCACATGAAATAAAACAAAAACAAAATTAAAAGGTCCATAGCTTAACAATACTTAAAACATAGCTAAACAACTATCAAAGATCATGCTACAAAAACAATTAAAAGGAGGAGGGGAGGGGGTATGCTCATTGAGCTCCACCTCCTTATCAAAGGTTAAAGACTTACATAGATAGATGGGATCAATAGCCTGGCCTCTAAACCCCTTACTGGTTTGTAAAGGACTTATAGTTGTTGCTTGGTCTCCAAGGTGAACAAAAACCCTTTCCTTGGCCCTTCCTTTACTTCTTTTCTCCTTTTCTATCCTCAAAGGTTTAAAGGTTGCTCTCCTTTCTCTCTTGTCTCCTGGTCTTCCCCTATTTTCTTTTTTTTCATAACTTTAAAGATTGTTATTTTCTTTCCTCTTTTCTATCTGTTTTTCCTGTCTTTATTAGCCTTTTTACAAGTAAGAGGTTACAAAACCATCCTCTTCTTACTGGTATTCTGAAACTAGCATGTAGAGGATTCACCTCTTCATTCTGTTAAGGATTCCTTTTTTTCCTCTTTTCTGTCAATCTTTCTTATTTCTAGGTCTCTAACAAATTGTGGGAGCTTCTAGAAAGGGTTGGCAAAAGGATCTGAAACAGGTCCAAAAAATGGCTAACTGAGGGTTCCTCTTCTTCGATTTAAGTATGGTTGATGAGAGGTTATTGGACCAAAATAAACCATAGATGTTGTAGATGGGATGTTTCCTTTCAACTAGAATCAAACCACACTCTATTTGGAGACCTATAGCTCTTTCATCATTGATTCAAAGTTGGATGAAAAACTGTCAAAATTTATGAACGAGTCAAAGTTGACTTGGGACAAGAAGTTGAAGAAATTAATGTGGTAGGTGAAGTACAAATGTCAAACAAGGGTGGCACCACCGTGAAGAGGGGAAACTCTTCTGTCAATCGGTGGTGGTTGGAGCCCAAAATATGGTCGGAATCTTCACATTCATTCGCCTAAAAGTACCTACTCAATCAACCAAAATTGAAAAAGAATGATGCATAATGCCCTAAGTGACGCTATTTTGGCTAAACCCTACGAATTAGGGTTCTGTTAATTCAAGATTTGGTAAATTTCAATTTAAGTCCTTGTCGTTTTAATTTCATCATTTGTGACCTCAATTGGCCTTTAAACTTTTTAATTTATGCAATCATGCCCCTTCAAAAATTAAAATAGCCTCCTATTATTCGAGTGTCGTTTTCAAATTGGCTCTTTGTTTCCAATCTATTCAACTTGATCCCTAATAAGCACCAATCTTTTGATTTCTTTCAAATTGACCCATGCTTTAATAAATTTTGGTTCTTGACATTACGTGTGTTGGCAAGTTGGTCCTTAGTCATGAAAATTTTCAATTTTAGCCTTCAACAACCCTTAAACTTTTAATTGATATCAATTGAACCCCTAATTGCATCAATTTAGTTCTTCAAAGTTTCAATTGAGCCCTTATTTTTTCAATCTATGCAAATTAACCTGAATTAAGCCCCAAAACTTGATTTTCCATCAATTAAATCTTTGATCTACCCTTGAAACCTATAAGAAGTTTAATTAAGTCCTTGAACTCAATTAATCCTTCCAATCTTGGTCAAATTGGCCTTCAAACTTATTTGCTCCTTAATCGAATCAAATTAACCTATTAAAAGTTTAATTAAGTTATTAAACTTAATTAATTATTTTGATTTTGGTAAAGAAAGATTCCAATCTTACTTCAAATTCAGTCTTTCTTTAGCCTATTCTTTTATATATATATATATATATATATATATCAAAATGTAATTATTTATAGCATATCAAAAAATATACAAAGCTAGAGAACCAATAAGTTCATATACATGATTTACAAAAAAGGGAACAAACTCCCTGATAAAACATATACATCAAAGCCAAAAGAAAAACTAACAAGCTAAAAGAATTAGCTGACAATGGTTAGAGGAGGAACCAAATCAAAGACAAGGTGCCCCCTCTAACACACGACAAAAAATAAGCAAAAGGCAGCACCAGCCATAGCAACCAATCAAGGCAAGCCCTTCATAGAGACAATCATATAGAAAGCCATCAGAGAAAACATCACAAACAGCCACCACTAAAAGATGGACAACATCTAATCAACACTGCAGTCCCACCCGAGAGAACCCATTACCAGCAAAGCCACAGTTCGAGAAGCCACAACAATCACCATGCATAGCGGTACAGACCCTCTAGAGAGGCACCATCTACAAAGAAATAGCTAGCAATAGATATAAAACACCACAAGCAGCCACAAACCGAAGGAAGGGCAACATCTCACAAGAAATCCCTCAAGTCAACCACCAATGCAATCATCCCACATTGATTATAAGGTGGTTGCTCTCATGAAAATACAAGATCATGTATAATATCACCTGAAATTTCTGAAAAAGAGAGTCTACCAGAGAACAGGTGTTCTCAAAGACCCTTCTGTTCCTTTGTTCCCATATAAGATAAACAACAATGTTGAGGGAGACCCTTCTCATTCTGGCAACAACACTCTTCCACTTCAAATTGAGGCCCCTAACAGCATTATTCAGAGTAAACATACTCCTGCAAACCCCAAGCCAAGATTTAATCTTCATCCATAAGAGAGATGTCCAGCTGCAAGCAAAGAAAAGATGATTGTGGCTCTCATCATGATCACGACAAAGAACACAACTAGCATCAATATCAATGAAGTGTAGCCTATCTCTCGTTCTCAGTCTCCCCAGCAAAGCCAGCTAAAGAATGAAGCTATGTCTTAGTAAACACCAAGGGTCCCAAACAACATTAACCCATGACACCGAGGAGCTGATCTCGTAAAGAAATTAAGGACTTCCATAGGGGTGAGGAGGATCTCTGAAAGGGAACCACCCAAATAATGGTATCTTGCAAGTAAAAATGGTGCACCCATCGAATCAAAATAGAATCATATTTGAGATGTATACTCCACAGCTGTTTTGCTATAAAGCAGTTGTTTCTAGCCTTGATGTCATACAGGCTCAAACCCCCTTCATTCTTTGGTAAACAAATATGCTTCCAGGTTACTAAAGCAAACCTGTTTCTAACTGTGTTGCCAGTCCATAAGAAGTTCTTGCACATGCATGTAATTTGGTTGATGACATTATCTAGCATGGGAAAAATACTAAGCCAAAATTGCACCATGCCAAATAGAACTGATCTTATTAATTCCATCCGCCCAGCATAGGATAAATGCTTGCCCATCCAGCTTTGTATTGCAGATTTAATTTTATATAGGAGGAGAGAGAACTGGCTAGCCAACAGCCTGTGAGGACTGAGAGGGACTCCAAGGTATTTGAAGAGGAGGAGTCTTGGAGGATGCGCTGCTTCATGCTGTCCCCAACTCCACCAAAATAAATAAAAGACTTCCCTGCATTAATATGTAATCTTGAGGTTTGGCCAAAGACATGTAACTGCTCCAGTAAAATCAAAACTGAAGATCTATCCCTCCAATATAGCAAAAGAATGTCATCCACAAATACAAGGTGATAGATACCATGAAAAGCACATTTCTGATGAAAATGGAAGTATGTTCGTTGTGATGTTATCTTCAACAGACGTGAAAGATACTTCATGCAGATTAAAAATAAATAAGAAGAGAGAGGATTACCCTGCCGAACTCTACACTTCCCAGGGAAAAAACCATAGATGTTACCATTGATAACAACAGAGAAGGAAGAAGTTTCCACACACATCATAACTAGATGAATCATATTCCTCCCTCCAAGGAAAGCATTCTAAGTTGGATCAATAATGTCTTGAAAGGCGTAGCTCAATCTTCCAGCAAGAATCTTGGAGATCACCTTGTATACCACATTGCAGCAAGAGATTGGCCTGAAGTCATTGGCTGAGGCAACATTAGTAGATTTCGGAACCAGGGCTATAATGGAATGGTTGATCTGCTTGAGAATTTGGCCAGAAGTAAAGAAATCTTGAACTGCCGCACAAAAATCAACCCCAACTATGTCCCATGATTTCTTAAAAAAAATGATGAGTATCCATCAGGTCTAGGAGCTTTGTCTTTACCAATGCTGAAGAGAGCTTCCTTGATAACATCATTGGAGACAGGAGCCAAGAGAAAATCAAAATGGGTTTCATTAAGGCAAGGACCACTATGAACAACAACATCATCAATTGGTGTAGTAGATGATGAAGTTCCAAAAAGGTTCTGGTAGTAATGAACAAATTCATCTCCAACTTCATCTAGAGAGGTAGTAAGAGCACCATTACTACGCTGGATAGCAGGGATGAAATTACGCATGTGCTTTTGACTGATCAGAGCATGAAAAAAGCTAGTACCTATGTCACTTTCCTTGAAAAAATTACATTTAAGCTTCTGTGCAAAGAACGTTTTCTCAGCAGATTTGAGGTTAAAAAGATCCAGCTTCATCTGTTAACTCTATCCAGAAGAACGATGTCGTCTCTAGTATCATGCAGGAGATATTGATGATGCTCCAAATCAGCCTCAACTCTAGCAACCTTCTCTGAAATATGACTAAAATGAAATCTGTTGAAAAAGAAAGAATTTTTTTGCAAATGGCCTATGTTCAAGTGATCAGGATGTGGTTTATGATCGAGTAACCTGCTCGTGGTCTCTGATTGGGTGACCTGTCTGTGGCTCGTGTTCGGGTAGTTTGCCCATTGTTGAAAAAGAAAGAATTTTGTATAAATGGTCTCTGTTTGGGTGACCAACTTGTGGTTCATGTTTGTGGTCTCTGTTCGGGCAACCTACTTGTGGTTCGTGCTTGTGGTCTCTGATCGGGTGACTTGCCCATGGCTTGTGTTCGAGTAGCCTGCTTATGGTCTCTAATCGGGTGACCTGCCTATGGCTTGTGTTCGGGTAACCTTCTCGTGGTCTCTCATTAGGTGATCTACCCGCAGCTTGTGTTTAGCTTGCTCGTTGCTAAAAAAGAAAGAATTTTTTGCAAATGGTCTATGTTCAGGTGATCAGCCCGTGGTTTATGATTGGGTAACCTGCTCGTGGTCTCTGATCGGGTGACCTGCCCGTGGCTTGTGTTTGGGTAGCTTGCCCATTGCTGAAAAAGAAAGATTTTTTTATAAATGGTCTCTGTTCGAGCGACCAACTTGTGGTTCGAGCATGTGGTCTCTGATCGGGTGACTTGCCCATGGCTTGTGTTCGGGTAGCCTGCTCGTGGTCTCTGATCTGGTGACCTACCCATGGCTTGTGTTCGTGTAGCCTGCCTATTCTTGAAAAAGAAAGAATTTTTACAAATGGTCTTTGTTCAGGCGACTAGCCCGTGGTTCATGATCACGTAACCTATAACCTACATGTGGTCTCTGATTGGGTGACTTGCTTATGGCTTGTGTTTAGGTAACCTACTCGTGGTCTCTGATCGGGTGACTTGCCCATGGCTTGCGTTCTGGTAGTCTACTGCTAAAAAAAATCTTACTGTTTCTTTAAAGCTAGGGTTGATGCTTTTCCTTCCTAATAGAAAAAGTTGGGCTTTTTGGTTATGGGGTTGTATTTTGATAAAACATATCTAGGATTTTTCATGATTGGTCTGAGTTCGGGTGACCTGCTCGTGTCTGAACTTCTTGGAGTCTCTTGATGGCAAAGTTGGATTTCTGATGATCAAGTGAAATTTTTTGGTGTGTCTTAGCTATATGGTTGGCACCTATCCCTTCATAATGGAAGTTCCAAATGTTGTTTTTTGTTATGCGATGAGATGATATGCATATGTCTTTACCTATTTGGAAACATAGGTCCCCTTTTTTTTTTATCAACTTCTTGAATCTTTCTAATTGCTTGGCTTCTAACCTACTTAAGTTGGCATATAGGTCTTTGCTCATAACTCACCATGTCCTTTTAAATCCATAATGTTTTTTAGAAAAATCATTCCATTGCAAAAAGATTGTCTGGAAGAGTTTGAAACAAAATTTATCCCTTGCCTCTTTGATTGTTGTGGGAAGAACTTTGCTTCTTTGTCGTATTCTTCCAAATGTGCTTATTTTGATGGCTTAAGTAAAAGATACTTTTCAAAGATACAAAAGATGTGGTTGATTTTTAGGGAAGAAAATTCTTATCCATAATGACCGTCAGACTTTTGACTTTATCTGATTTTTAAAAACTTAATCGATTTTGATGTATGCTTAAAAGAACCCTTTTTAAATTTAAGCAAATCAACATTCTTTTAGGAAAAGAAAATAAAGGTATTTAAAGGTATATGGTGAGATGACCAGAACAACAGTAATGGTAAAACAATCTGTTCATTATGCCCATATTCATGATGAAATCTTTAAAGATGCATTTTATCAATTCAAATTATTTGTTTTCTTGATAAAAAAGGACTTATAAAGGCACATAATATAGGTTATTTTTGTTATGAAAGAAAAAGAATTCATAGGCTCAAAAAGTATTTCAGGGTTTATAGACTTAGAATTACTACTCTTAACTCATTATGTTTTTCATCGTGCTTCTTTGCTTTACCCATTTTGATTGCTTTGGTGAGACATTCTAATTTGTTTTGACCTTTATTTGGGTCTTTTTTTTATTGACTTTAGAATGGCTAAGTTTTAACCTGATAAGTTAATAATCTCCTTATTGAGGAGGACTTTTATTAAACCTTAGACATACTAACAGTTAGAAAACACAACAAAACCTTAGTTTATTTCAGATGAATAGTAATGCAGCTTATCCTAGGTAATGTGTTTTAGGGGTGATACGTCCTCCATATTCACAACTTGTCCCCTTACACAGACTCTTATAGACCAATAAGTTTCCCTTTATCAAAATGTATGAACTCTTTTATCATCTGTAATGAAGGAGTCACAACTCCTTTTCCGTTTATCTATTGCATTCAGAATTTAATCATGATAAGAACTTGGTAAAATATTCTTTTGCAACAATCAGCCAGAATTAAAGATATTTCTCTGGATCAAAAGGATGGAAGTCATGAATCAGTTCAATTCATGCATAAGCATCACCATACAAGCATTTTTAACATATGTGCATATATAAGAATCAAAATATAGGTCCCCTATTAAACACATTTATCACACTAGATCAAAAATAAGCTAATAGAGAATGAAGAGCATACCCATTTGGAAACTGAGCATAAAAAAAATAGGGAGTGTCAAAAGTGACGTAGCAAGGCTAACTAGCCTACTTGAGCAAGCATTGAGAACAAGGTCAACAGAAACGTTGGTTGCTCAAATTGTAGTGACTCCTTGTAAAGACCCACATAATTTACCAATTCATGACATGATGTTTATTCATAATGAGTATAAGATGGGGTGATATTTTTGTTTTGTATAGTCATTTTCCATTGATGCATTGCATAATATCATTTATAAATTCAGCAATTAGACATCATCAAGTGATGTAGAATGCCCCCCCTACACACACACACACACACACACACACATATATATAATACCCAATAGTATCATAAAAGAAGATACATAGTCATTGCATTCATAGCATGAAGTGGTCATACATGACATAATTCATATTCACGATTTTGAAAGTCATCATCATAAGTTTTTATAAAAGTGTCGATCGACAGTTCATAGCCATTACAGAGTTGTACAAAATGCATATTATCTAATCATATTATTACATGATTTATCCCAAAATACGTTGGATGAAATTTCTAAATGTCATGGCTATAAGACTTCCCTGTTACAAATTAAGTTCAATGTAATTGAATAACAAATATGTATATTTGTAATTACATTAACAACTTAAATAGATAAGTTCTTGTCATTGCATTCTTGTTAATTCTGTTTTCAAGATTTCATTTCACATCATCTTACGGCCTTATGTTGCATTATTTCTTGGACTATAAACATAACCCTTATTAACATTCATTACGATTTAAAAGCCCTAATACATTGGGTATCATTCCAAGAAAGAGTATACTCTTCGAACTATGTTCTTCTAATCTGCGATTCTTATAACTTAATCGTAGTGTAATTGATATGTTATTATTCTTGCTTAACATATCTTTGACTACATATAAAAGCAGATATCATTATCATTGTCAACCAATCCTAATCTTATTCAATCATTCCGATCACCCAACATGGATCTTAACAACCGAAACTAGCCTTATGGTTTCCTTCTAGTTATCAACCGAAGATACCATTAACCGAAATCGATCATACCATTCAATCTGGGTTATCCGATATGGATACCATTAGCCGAAGCTAATCACATCATTTGATCTCGGTATCTGATATGGATACTATTAGCTGAAGCTATCACATTATTCGATCTCAGTTATCCGTTATGGATATCATTAGCCAAAGTTAATCACATCATTCATTCCCGGTTATCTGATATGGATACCATTACCTAAAGTTAATCACATCATTCAATCATTATGTTCCATAAGTAACTTTAATCAATTGAAATCGAGTAACAACATTATGTATAATTACAACGAAGACTTAATAGAAATCAGTTAAAGGTGGAAACCACCTACCTGCTCCTCCCGTAATGTGTCCTCATCCGGTCGAAGATCTGATCCTGGTCGCGCCTCCTAGTACATCAAGTGATCATTACTTGGTACACTTGCATTTAGATAATTTTAAAGACCATTTCTACACATTCTAGAACACACATATATTCATTCAGACATATCTCATATTCATATAATTGCATAGCGAAAATATTATTGCATGAAATATATAAGGGGATATGTGCTACACATGCAAATGGACATATGATGGCTAGACAGATCTAGAGAGTTGGATATTTTTGGATGATCCTAAAGAAAAATTGCATAGATTATGTAAGAAAGTGTCACAAATTTCAAATGCATGGAGATAAGATTAATGCACCATCAATTCCTTTATTCAATATGGTGTTACCTTGGCCATTTGTAATGTAGGGAATAGATGTTATTAAGCCCATTAATCTGAAAGCCAGCAATGGACACAGATTTGTTTTAGTAGCAATCGATTACTTCACTAAATAGATTGAAGCATGCTCATACACGCATGTGACTTAGAAGGTTGTCAAAAGGTTTATTGAGAAAGAGTTAATTTGTTGATATGGGCTACCTGAAAGAATAGTCATGGACAATGCTCGAAACTTCAATGGCAAAACAATTATCGAATTATGTGCTAAATGGAAGATCAAGCATTTGAATACATCCCTGTATAGGCCAAAGATGAATGGAGTTGTAAAGGCCACCAACAAAAACATAAAGAAGATTATCCATAAAATGGTGGTCACTCGGCATGATTGGCTTCCTTATGCTCTCCACCTATACAGAATAGCAGTAAGAACATCGACTAGTGCTACACCTTATTTACTGGTATATGGAATGGAGGTGGTTATGCCTCTGAAAGTGGAAATCTCATCATTGAGAGTATTGATGGAGTCCGATCAAGAAGAAGTTGATTAGGTAAGGATAAGATATGAGCAGTTAAACATGATCAATAAAAAGAGACTAGCAGCAATATTCATGGTGATCATCCTCTCAGAGCAAGATTTGTATGAAAGGGTATGGGTGGAAAGAATAAGGAATTGTTGTCATTTATCAATGAAACCAAAGTAATGGGAGTTACCACCTAGTATTACGGTTACTAGAAAATCTATTAGTCTATAAGAGTTTAGATAAGGAGGTAGGTTATGAATAGAGAAGACGTACCACCCCTAAAACACCTTACCCAGGGTAAGCTGCATTAATATTTTTCTGAAATAAACTAAGGTCTTGTTGTGTTTTCTAACCATTGGTCTGACTAAAGTTTAAGAAAAGCTCTTCTTACTAAAGAGATCCTTATCTTATCAGGTTAAAACTTAGTCATTCTAAAGTCAATACATGAAAAAGGAAAAAAAAAACTATCTTTTTATCTAATATCGAAAATATATCTTACATAAAAGTTCATAATCACATATATTAAACAAAAATAAAAATTTTGGTAAAATTTTAGAACATATAAAATAAATGATAAAAAAACTCTTTTATTTAAATTCAGGAATACGTCTTATGAATAAGTCCCAAATATTGAAAGAAACAAAATAAAGTTTTGGTGTTCTTGAAATATAGTGCAAATTCTCATGACTTTAATAAACTAATTATTAAACCCAAAAAAATGCATGCAAAGTAAAAACTATTTTTTATGATTTTTTATATAAGAAAATATACAGATATAATCTATTTTTAAGAGACTTTTCCATGTGCAATAAAATAAAATATGTATTTGGGTAAATTTTTCTATGTATTTTTAGGCTCTGTTTGGTAGAAACCCTTTTTTCTTATTGAGTTTCAATTGAGCCCCTATTTTTTCAATCTATGCGAATTGACATGAATTAAACATCAAAACTTGATTTTACATCAATTAAATCCTTGATCTGAACACTTGAAACCTATAAGAAGTTTAATTAAGTCTTTAAATTCAATTAATTCTTTCAATCTTGGTCAAATTGACCTTCAAACTTGTTTGCTCCTTAATCGAATCAAATTAACCTATTAAAAGCTTAATTAAGTTGTTAAACTTAATTAATTATTCTAATTTTGGTAAAGAAAGATTCCAATCTTACTTCAAATTCAGTCTTTCTTCATCCTTTTCCTAAAATATCTTAATTTGGTCATTCTTCTAGTTTCTTGATATTCTGTGGTTTAAAGCTTATCTTCTTATGTCCTGTATTTATTTATTTTTCTGAATGGATAAAAGTAAAGAATAGTAAAATAGTAAAAGGTATATGAGAAGAGATAATTTGGGGATCCAAAATTGAGTTATAACACCAAATATGTTCTTCTATTCTCTTCTTCTTTTTTCATCTTAGTTTTACTTCTTTTTTTATTTTTGTTCTTTTTTTCTCTTCTCAACTTCACTTACGGTGAAATTAAGATAAGGTTTTTTTTCTTCTCTTTTTTGGTGTTGTATGTTGCATTATATTTGTTTTTTATGAATTTTTATTTCTTTTTAGTATGTTGCATGTTGGTTTTGGCAATTATGATGTTTCATTTGGGATTTTGTTTTCTTAGTGTGATCTGTGTGAAATTAGAGTGTTTGTTCATGCTTGATTTTTTCTTTATTGAAGGATTTTTTTTCCTTTTTTTTCCTGGAATTGGGAATTCCTTCTTTTTGTATATTTTATTACTTCTTATTTTGTTTATCTCTACAACCTTTGTCTTTTGTAAATTGCCTTCAATCTTTTTAATTATGTTGTTTCTCAGGAACATTTGTTTCACTAAATATAATACTATACATCTTATTACTTATTTTTATTAATGTTTTAATTTTTAAGTCTATGTTCAATGTTGATAAACCTTTGAGATCTACTTGTTACTTCAGTGCATAGATTGATCTACTTATTTCATTGTACAATAACATAGTTGAATTATCTTCAATTTTCATTAACAATGTAGTTGTATTTGAATCATGTTTTCTACAATAGATTTTAATTGAGATTTAAACTTATATTGAAAAGTTATAAGCTATAGAAATTGAATAAAACCAACTGGTTTATGGCAATCAATTTTAAATTGATGAGTATTTGCAGGTAAACAAGTTTCAAGTAGTCTCCCATATAAGGGAGGTGTTGTCGATTTTTTTAATTAGAAATGTTTTATGGTAGCTTAATCCTTTAATTTATGTATATTCATAGGGGAAAGTCAGTAGCACGTCATATGGACAGGATCACTAGTAATTCTTCTAGCAGTGCTTCTAACGACCATGATTCGTGAGGTGCCAACCAAGAATAGGCACCTGAGGCATGGGCAACCACTCTTGATGCAGGCTTGTTGAGTGAGATGTTGTCATGCTGAGGGGGGTCTCTTAAAAGCGAGATCCATTTACTAGGAAGCACTTTGCCTAATGAAAGCTCAACTACTCAATGTAATTTTGTTTTCCTTTCATGCACTACTAAAAAATAAAGAATAGTTAATAATTTTTGAAAAATTAATTGAAATTAACAAATGCAATTTAGGTTTACAAATATTGAGGTTGCCTGAATGATAACATCGGCGATGAAATCATTGATGTAAGTGCTATTGTTTCAATAGAGTCAGGTTTTCAAAAATCCTGAATGGAAACCTATGATAGATGCATGATTTGAAAAGTTTAAAATTAGTATTAACTCAAACAGTTTTTTTATTATGTTAATCCGGTTAGTTTATTAATATTAATGAAATTATTCCTTTACAAATCTAAACTGAAAAGAAAACTTCTACTGGGATAGATCTGACAATGTTATTGTGAGGAAAGTTTGGGAAAATCATGTTGTAGATAGGTAAGATTGAAATCAAGATAAATATTTTTTATCCAAATATTTAAATTTTATTTTTCATTAATTAACCGATAATTCATTTGTACCAATATTTTTATCCAAATATTTAAATTTTATTTTTTATTTATTAACTGATAATTCATTTATACCATATAGGTTGCGTAATTTTTTATATGAGACGCAGAAAAAAGCCAAAAAAATATGTTAAAGAAAGAGAGCTTCCATGCTGGTAGGACGTGGTGGTTCGGAAGGATTTCAAACCTCCGTACATCTTAGAGGTTGTGTAAGTTGAATATATATATATAGCATGTGATGCCCGAGCATTTTGTACAATGGTCACAATCCAGTGTGGAGAACCAGAACAGACAAATTCACGGTTCCATTACCATGCACATCGGAGGATTCATTCCATTACCATGCACACCGAAGGATCCATTCCATTCGTTTCGCATGAGAAGCAAACGATAAGATTCTCTTTCTAATTACATCTATTTTTTAATTTTTGTTGTATATAAATATGTTTAACTAACAACAGTTTTCTTTTGTAGGCTACTATTCTTGGATACAAACTAAGACCGATGAAGCTTTTTATAGAAATACATGTGCGGAATAATTATCGTCAGAAAGGGGTGCAGCAATTCATGGATAGCTGAGCTCAATACTTCATGGTATGTTGGATTTCAATAATTTAGTTATTATTTTTTGAATTTGATTATTATTTTTTTTCAATATACATATAACATCCGGTTGAAGGAGAGATACGAGGACGATCCTCCAACCCATCCAGAACGCAATCCAAATATGTGGTTGAAGCAAGGTTGTTAAAATCGCGATTCAACTCGTAAAATCATACGTTTTTACGAGTCAATATAAGCTTTACATGTTAAATCGTTCACAAAACTCGAAAATGGGTAAAATCAGGTCAAAATCGGGTAAAATCGGGTGAAATCGCTTAAAATCGCGATTTCACTGCCGATTCAACGAGTTTACCCGCAGGAGATAAAACAGCAATGTTGATGACAGGTGTCAACCGCCTATTGGCTTTAACCGAGCAAAAGTGACAAATTGACAATTGCAAATTCATCGAGGATGCACTATGCAGTCTTCTCTTCACATTTCTGATTTCACCATTCACGTTCAGAACAGAAAAAATCCCTAAATTGAAATCCATAAGCATACCATCAAGCCATGAAGTTTGGAAAAGAATTCAAGACCCACCTAGAAGAAACCCTTCCTGAGTGGAGGGACAAGTTTCTCTGCTACAAGCCCCTCAAGAAACTCCTCAAACAATTACCTTCCACCGTTGATTCTCCATAATTTCTTCACTCTCTGATCATGGAAGAAGACGACTTGTCAGTCCTTCACAAATCACTCTTCGAAGACAAACTCTCTGCCACCGATCTCTTCTTACAAAAACTCCGTTCTGATACTTCCATCAAGTCAGCCCTCCAACGATTCTACTCGATTCTAAAACGCGGCGTTTCACTGATCGATGATGATGCTAATAATAGTGAACGCAAGTTAGGGTTTCAATTATGGACCGATTCGCAAATTCAATCTGTCGTTTCACTCGGTATCGCCATCGTTTCGTCTTCTAGATCTCTGTCAGGTTGTCTTTTTTACTCGATTTCCACTTTTATTTATTGATAATTTCTTTTAATTCATTTTTCTGTATGGTTGAATTTTAATTAGCAGTTCAGTAGTTAACTTGCTAATAATTTCGATTTTATTTTATTTATTGATAATTTTTTAATTCGCTTTTTTTTTTGTATGGTTGAATTTTAATTAGCAGTTTAGTAGTTAACTTGTTCAGTTTTTTTTTTTTCTAAATATTAATTTTCAACTCCATCCACACCCTCCTCCGCTCACTGGTGATGTTCATGGTAATACGAATAGGCCTTTGGTGGATTTGCAAGAATGGTTTGTTAGAATTCTTAGTGAAGAGCTTGACAAGTTCAATGATTTCTATGTTGATAAAGAAGAAGACTTTGTTATACGCCTTCAGGTTTCTTTCTTGATTTTTCTTTTCTTTCTTTGTTTTACATGTTTATAGCTTTGTGCATATGAGTTTTTAATTTCGAGGCTTTTGTTTATTATAGCTCTGGGAATTTTGATGGTGGCTTTTAAGGTTTTTTCTATATGCATGTCTTGTAAATCCGAACTCATAGGTCTGGTTTAAGGGTTTTGTAAGTTTTTGAATAATCAGGAGAGGAGTAGAATGGAGGAGACATCGTGACTTCATTGGAACAGGAGAATAGTGGGATGTCAAGGAAAAAAGACGCATAAAAGTGGCTTTCCTTTCCCTGGTAGTGCTGGGTGGTGTTGTCAGATAGTATGTGAAGAGGAGATTGTCGATGGGATTGGAGGGACTTGATAAAGTTAAGAATAACTTTTCCAGTTTGTGGAACTTGCTGAAGTAGAGCAGAGTATTTTGTAGTATAGTTATAAGGCCAACCATCGTCAATTATAGCTGACAATGGGATTGTTGGAAGTCAGTTGAGGGAATTGAGGATGCTGAAATGAGGATATTGAAATGAAATGCCAGGTCATCAATATATGAGAATTCTTGGGTTGTAACTTCTGATGAATGGATTCTGTCTATTATTTGTAATTTGGATGAATGGATTCGACGAATGAATTCTGTCTATTATTTGTAATTTGGATGAATGGATTCTGTCTATTATTTTCTGATTGGATAATAATATAGAAGATGGGCTGTTATGTATTATGTTTTTTTTTTAACAAAAATTTAATTACAATTATAAAATGTTTGGATTGATTACAAGGCTAATTTGAATTGATTCTGGAATTTTTATTTGAAGCATGAATTTTTTTAATATATTTTAAAATTCCTTACGATTTTACGATTTTACGATCCGTTTTTACGATCCGAGTTTGTTTTGCATTTTCCATGCCGTGTTAAAATCGTGATTTTAACAACCTTGGGTTGAAGATAAGATTGTTTGGTGGACCCGATATAAATATAACACTCAGTTAAAGAAGAGATACAATGACAATCCTTTGACCCATCCGGAACTCGATCCAGATTTGTGGTTGAAGGCAGGATTGTCTAGTGGACCTGATAGAAATCAGGTGTATGATATCTCAAACACTATGGTCGAGGACTTACAGACAACCCAAAGTGTTTCAATCGTTGGATGCTCACAATCAGTTCTGAGCACTCAAACTCTAGAGTTCGAGTCAATTTTAAACCAACGAGTTGAATCTCGGATGACCCATCTTATTGCTGAGACAAAATGACTTGGTGTTGAGACGACTGTACTCCACCGATTGTACATGGAGCTGAAATCACAGACGGGTGGTAAATGTGTTCCCCTTATTAGCTCCATGGTCCTGCGAAAGACCCATCTCCTTCTCCTCCTCCTCCTCCTCATTCAACCCCTCTATTCTAGATAAATTGTATTTGAACTTATAAATTTTAAAACTTGTAATAAATATTTGATTTTTAATTTAATTTAATTATTTTCTACTCTATTTAATAGCTTTTTTTAAAAAAAATTAAACAATTACTAATGGTATTACCAATGGATTAAGTTTGTCGGTATATTCCAGAGAATCAGAAAATAATTACTGCAAATACCACTATCACTATTTAATCACTGACAGTTTCCTTATATTGGTTGCATTACGTTGGTAACATTAAAAAAATCACTGATAAAATTACATATGATATTTTTATCGGTGATATGTCATATTAACCGTTGGAAATATTGACGAATTAAAGTGGATAGTTTTTTTTTATGTGTTTTTTTTATCTGTAAATCCATTAGTGATTTTATTATCGACGAACTCACCGATATAATAAGAATCACCGAAGATAATTTTTTGAATGAACTGTAAGTGTTTATGAGCCCGTCGGTACAAGTTGCGCCAACAGACATAATATCTAATTATCGACCGAATATTCTATAGAAAATTGAAAAATTCTAGTAGGGTGAATCCAGCCCATTTTATGACTTGAGTCTATGTTTTTTCCTTATTTCTTTAAAATATGTTAACAACACCTGTGTATTCTTATTTTATATTAAAAATAAATTTGATATGGGCAACAATATAGTGCGGGAAACCAATCTTGTTTCTACTCTTAGAGAACCGAACCAATATAAAAGCCTAATTGGGACCTAGTGCACCAACCAGAAAATTTTGGCTCCCGTGATCCGTCTGTGTTATAAGAACAAAGTTTCTGGTTTGTAAAGAGCAGGAGATTGAAAATTTGAAATACAGATCAATTGGATCAAACAATATGGGCTGGGCTGGGCTGGCTCTTCTTAAACTGCCCGTAGGCCTGCTGTGCAAGAATTTTGAGCCTGAAATGACTTAACAATCAATTCTCTCTTTCTCCTGAGTGCTGAGGGCGCCGCCAAGTCTGGTTTTTCAGAAATCTAGCACTGTCAGATCAGATCAATCCTATACATGTAATACGCCTCTGCATCCACCAAAGAATTACGGTCTTAATATGTGTAAATGCATACCATTAGTCTATTAGCGCCCGTTGGTGATTATGCTCCCTATGACAGCATTTGTATCTAGTATAATGTTCGGGTATAGTTTATTAATTACACTATAAATTTTATCAACATCGACGTGCACTATGTACTACTATAGTATGCCTGGTCAGCCCCTTTTTTTTTTTTTTTTTTTTTTGGGTTCTACAACAATTATTTATTTCGCTCACTTCAATTTTTTTTTTTCAATTATATCCTCTCATGCTATACTCACACATTTTTAAACTTCGTAAGTTGATTCATCTTGTATGCTACATCGTATTTGCAAAATTGATAAATGTTCAGGCGTTAAATTGTTGCTAGAATTTAAAAGAAAAAAAGGATTTTTCATTATCAATTTTAAAAAATTAAAACAATAGGGAACAGGTTTGACAAATAAACAAAACAACTCTTTTTACTATTCATGGGGTGTGGAAAACCATGTTTTGATCCCTCAAACCTTTATGTTTTTCATTTATAATCCTTGGTTTTTGGAGTTTTATGTTTTAGTCCTAAATTTCATTTGTTTTACGTTTCATTCTCTAGAATTTAATAGAAAAGAGACTTGATGAAAAGTGAAAGAGAAGAGAAGGTGGTCGGTTGGTCACATTAAAAAAAAAAAAAACTAAATTTGTGTCAATGGGTTCCTCTTTTGCCAAGAGAGGTGGTTTTTTAACTTTCTTCTCGCTAAAAAAATTTATCAGTGTTAAAAAAGAATTTTTGTTTAGTTTAAATATGTTTCTTTTTTCTCTTATCAATTTAGGGGTTTCTCTAAGGTTGTGAATTTTATTATTATTATTATTATTGAGATTCTTAAGGAGTTTATTAAGTTTGTTTAGATAAAATAGGTTGAAAATGAGATTTTGGATCCCAAAAATCTAGAACCTGACTTTTTAGTCACTTCTTTGATAATTAAGATCTGAACTAGATGACACTTTATGGACGACACATTATAAATTTTATTTCAATTTGTTTTTAAAAATAAAAAGGCAGATGATATTATTCATTTTTAAACATAAAAAAAAAAAAAAGACCAGGTGTGGGCCTAGCTTTGTAGACCTATATGTGCCCAACCTTCTTTCTATTTAAGGTAGGTACTTAAGCCCAATCTCCTAGACAGATCTAGAGTGAAATGCATTGTAAATAAAAAAAAATTAACATTGTAAATATTATTTAATTTTGCTATAGTTTTTAAATAATATTATAGGTTTTTATGAGAATATTAATATATTTTTTTAATTATTATATACCTAATATACAAAAAACAAAATTAAAGATATGCTCATGAATATTCAATGAAAATAATTTTTTTAAAATTTTTAATAGATTTTATCACATTAATTAATTTTATTTTCCTTCAATCACGTTCTTAAAATTAAGATATTATTTTAATATATTAAAAAAAACTTGATTTTGAGATCATAATATTTTTTTATTTAATAAACAATACTTCCAATTAAAAAACATGCTTTATTAAATAATAAAGAGATGCATTAAAAAGAAAATGAAGTTTGAATTTAAGAGATATATTTTTCATACTTATTTCAAATAATTGAGATTTTTACCAAACTTTTATTTTAATTATTGTTACCTTTTATTCAAAAAACATGTTGCTATTAAAAAATTATGTCATCCTTTTTAAAAAGATTAGGCTTTTTTATGATATTATTATCAATTACTTTATGGATAATTATATATTACCATGATATACAGAATTATTAAGATAATAGGAATAGGTTTTCAGAATATATATATATTTTTATCATTGTTGCCTTTTATTCAATGAACTATGCTAATTATAAAAAAATCCATTTATTTTAAAAACAAAAAATTACATGAATCAGAAAATATATTTTTTATGAAAAAGATATATTTTTTCTTCATAATTATATTTATTATCTTTACTGTAAATGTTTTTTTATTGTATAATTAAATAAAAAGTTGTTTATAAAAAATAAAGTTATTAAATCCGGTCAATCCAATAACTTAGATCATGAGTCGAACAGGATAACCTGAGCTAACCCAAATGAATCCAAAACATTATTGACTCAATATTAAAAAATAAATTATAACTACTTCGTCTTAAATTTTTTCTTCTAACTCTGGGATGCAAAGATGGGTCATCATAATAACAAATCACTAGTATCAACAGTAATGATATTGAGCATCTTGTTCACAGCTCAGTAGAAGTAAAGTTGAAGAGTTTGCCGTTTCTCTCTGTTTTTTTTCTTTTTCTTTTTCTTTTTTTTTAATGTTTTTCAGGTGTTCAATTATGCTGCGTCTGAAAACACGGTTATACCCGCGTTTTCAAAAACTTTAATTTAATTGTTTTTGTTAAAAAATATTTTTTTTTGTTTTAGATTGTTTTGATGCGCTGATCTCAAAAATAATTTTTAAAAAATAAAAAATATTATTTTAATATATTTTAATATAAAAAATATTTTAAAAAATAATCACAAATATACTTTCAGTAGTAACGTATCTCAAGTTAAAAACACGGTTTTGTTAAGGGGTGTGTCTCTTCTTTGAATAGTCAAGTCAATCTATGTAGTCAATGCTAAGTTAACCTCCTTGGTTCAGTTGAAATGGAGCAATGGACGACTCACCAAAATCGTTGGGTCGAGTTAACACCTACTACTTTATTTTAGTTCAAAGAGTATGCCTCCTTGGTTCAGTATATATTGATCCCTTAAGTTTTTTACATTTATTTGGTCCTTCTAATTTTAGATGTTTACATATTAGTTTTAAATCTTTAATGTCATTGCATTTCAGTCCCTGCATATCAATTGATGAGAGAGACAGTCACAAAAAAAATAAAAGAATGAGTAGAGAGAAGAATTTTGAATGGTTATATATATATATATATAAAGTCAATCTTGGTGTCAATATCGAAAAAATTCGATCGAGCACATAAATATTTTTTATTTTAGTTTAATTTATTTTTTAATTATTAAAAGGTTTTTTAAGACAAAAATAAATTTATTAGGGTTTATATAATATTTTAAATAAAAATAGATTAAAATTTTGGTCAGGGCTCTGCTTTATTGGTCACTTAAACTGACTGAAAAATGCACTTATCTTGAATAAAACAGAAATCCATGCGCATAGGCTTGACTTTGTAAGCCTAGATGTACTTGGGTTTCTTTTTTTTTTAGATTAGGTGTGTGAGCTAGACCTTCTAAGCCCAACAACGTGTCCAAGATATTTTTTAAAATGCCCCTCACTGTTTTTTTTACTTTTTAATTAATTTCTTTATTTTAAAATAAAATTATTAAAATGATATTTCAAAAATTATCCAATTATGCTATAATTTTTAAATAAAATTTTTGCTTTTTTATGGTAATATTGGAGATTGTTTTATGAGTAATTATATATGAAACTAATTTATATAACTTTTGTAAAATCTTGTTCATGAATATTCAATAAAAATAAAATATCTATTTTGTTATCTTTTATTGTAATATTTTTACATAATTATTTCAAATTAATTATTACTTTATTTTTTTATACAATCATGTAAAAATTATCTAGTCATGATAAGGTTTTATTACAAAAACATGCTCTTGATAAATAAAAATAAACATGTTTATATAAAAAAAATTACATGAATACAAATATAATTTGAATTAAAATATATAATTTTTACTTGAGAATTTAAATCATTGAAATCCTTACACATATTTATTTTAATTTATGAAAAATAAAAATAGATTTTTAACATAGACTTGCAGCATCGTGTTGAAATAATGAGTTGATTTAAAAGTCTTTTACCTGTGATCGCTTTTTTTTTTTTCAGTTCCAAATTTGGATGTTTGTGGCTGCCAATTGGTCAAAGTTGAAGTCTTAATGAGAGTTTTTCCATTCCCACCAAAAACTATTAAACTGTCTTAATGAAGTCTTTTCATAAGTAAATAAATAAATCTTTCTATATTTTAAAAATATAATAGAATGACTAAACTACCTTTAAAAATTAAAAAACAAATTGGAATCTAGATGCTTTTTTATATTTTTATATTAGTTTTTTTTTATTAAGTTGGTTGAAGGACAATTTGGTATTTTTAAAAATAAAAAATATAATAAAAAATAAAAAATAGTTGGTACATGCAACACATGCTCCAATGTGTAAGAGGCGTCTACACTTTTCAGGTAGTGCCTCCTGGTGACCAAAAGTTCCATTTCATCGTGTTGATGGGATCGTCATGACACCTTCTTCATGGTAGGGTGGCATGTGGTGGTGGTGCTGTGATGATTTTATCTTCAACTGTGTTTTTCCCCTATTTTTTCTCTTCTCTCTTCGAAATTCGTGTTAGCCATTTAAAATTTCAAAGTTGTTCTCTTATTGATTAAGATTTTAACTTTGATTCTTATTATTTTGACTTCAAATTTTTGTTGTGTTTTTTTTGTAAAATTTTAATTTGTTTTCAATCTCAATTTATGATATGCTATTTTTTTTTTAATTTGGTCCTCATTTCTTTATTGTTTTTTTTTCTTTTGTTAAATTGATTTTTCTTTTTATTTCACCCTTCAATAAAAAAATTATACTTGCCCTCTAATTTATTTTTCATTTCAATTTTGATCCTTATTATTTTAATTGTTATTTTTTGTTTTGGATCCTTTAGTATAATTGGTTTGCTTTTCAATTTTATCCTTCAAGATTTGATTGATTGAGAATTGAGTTTCGTGGTTTTTCCATATAGAATGCTTCAAATCTAACGACTCAGGTCATGAGTTTAAAACGTTAATATTGGTTGACATTTTTTTTTACTTAATTTCTTTTTAGGTGTCATCATTCGATGTTGATTTTTTTTTAATGAGCTTTGTTTTTTTTCTATTGGATTATCCCAATCTGATGACTAGGGTTGCGGGTTTAACGGGTTAACCTAGGCAGACTCAGTCCTTATTACACGAGTTACAGGTTTGTAATGCTAACTTTGGTTGACTTGAGCTTTTTTTTTATTATTTTTTTAACATAATTTTGTCATTTCATATTTAATTGGATGATAATTGAGGTACATCATTTAAAAAGAAAATGTTTTTTTTACCAGCTTATTGTAATCACTTTATTTTGTCTATTTATTATTGTTGTTTTTTTTATCTAATTAAAATAAAATCAATTTATTTGATATAGTCGGATGAACATAAAATTTTCTTCATTCTTTTAAACTTCTTAGCAATACTTAAATATCAATGTTTTCATGAGAAAAAATAATTCAGCAAAACTCGGGTACACATCTAGTAAAAGCAGATGGCGACATCAAAAGAAACGTATATCTAATGCCGTGAAGAATGGTTTTGGCAGTAGTGGCCAAATTACAGCATAAGCATTCCACAGAGACTTTTACCAAGTCATTGCCTGTTTCTTATTCTTCTCATTAATTTCCAAAAACCCCTGCGAAGCACAGAAGATAA